>NC_092814.1:151169340-151769340 GCF_023375885.2 Dermacentor andersoni
ATCGAAAGTTGACTCACGCACGCACTTCCACCATTTAGATATGCCATGCCTCTACCATAAGACGCGTATCTTCATTCTTGTGCCTGTACAATATCACGCATTCATCTAACTCTGGCGTGCAGTTACAATCTTGGCAATGTAGGGAAAGATTAGAAGGCGATCCGCCGGTTAACGACCTTTTATGTTCCATTAGCCTCTGATTGATAACACCGCCCCATTTGCCCAACGCAGAACTCGCCACAGCTAAAAGGAACTTTATAAACCACACCCATACGACAGTCAGTAAAACTGTTGTTCTTATTGTGCTTCACTGGACAAGTATCTGTTCTTTTTATGCCTTTTACCTGCTCCTTTTTCCTCTGCACGGCAGCGCATATCTTACCTAGCTTATTGGGGGCAGTGAAAGCAACATTAACATCATATCTACTTGCAACTTTTTAAAGCCTGTGCGATACTGAATAAATGTACGCAATAGCCACCACTCTTTCTTTGCTATTACTGCTTTCTGTAATCACGTCCGTCCCCCTCGAAACAGACTTCTTTAGGCGTTCAGCCACAGTGGCCACTGTTACGCTAGGATAACCAGCTTCTAATAGGCGCCGGACCTGTGCATTAAAACTGGGGCTCATTTTGTGCATGCAGGATCTGGTGAGAGAAGACTTAAGGCACGACATGGCAGTTCCGTTTTTTACTACCTTGGAATGGTTGGAGTGAAAGTTTAACAACGGCTTCGAAGACCTTGGGGAGTATTGCCAACAAACGTGATTTTGTTCGAAGACCAAGGCAATGTCTAGAAACTGAATTACGCGTCACTGAGGAAATTCCTTGGTAAACTTTAATCCTCCTCCATAAAGTTTAAATTGCTCACTTACTAAGGTAGCAGCGGAATCGAATTCTTCCCTCTTGCAGAAAATCAGGCAATCATCAACGTAACGAAATATCTTGATAACGCAATCACCTAAGGCTTTCTCTAAGCAGCTGTCAACTTTACTCAGGTAAATATCGCTAAGAATATAGGGGGCAACCTTTGAGCCAATACAAATGCCTGATTTCTGCAGAAACACGCCATCTCTCCACGCAATCAGCGTCGACTTTAAGTACATTGATAGAATTTCTAGAAAAGCTCCCGTGGAAACACCGCATCTGTCAATAAAAGCCGACTCTTGCACTTGTTCTTTAATGCACTCATTTACGGAATTTAGCAACTCGTCATGCGGCAAAGAGTAATACTGGTCTTCGATATCCATGCTAAAAGCTGTACGATCACCAGGATTTTCCTCTCTCAAATAGTGAACTAGTGCCTGAGAATTACGCAAGCAAAAGGGTTCTGAAAAAACTAGTGAAGCTAAGCAGTTCTGTAGGTAACTAGCGACACAGGCCTGCCACGTCCCTTTTTCAGACACCATAGCACGAAAAGTAATTTCTTGCTTATGGGTCTTCGCCGAGAAAAATAGTTCTAAGGTGAGGTATTTTGCTTTCTTGACATTAGAGACAACCCTATCAAGATTATGTCTTGACAGGAGGTGAACCGCACGTTGCTTAACTGCCAAGGGCTTGAGTTTTACTGGCTGTAAATTTTTTTCTATGGCTGAAATCGTTTTTCTGAAAACATGTCATTTGGCATAATTACGAAATAGCCTTCCTTGTCAGATATTACTGGTCTAAGTTTATGTTCCACAAGGTAATTAACTAACGGTCGGACAGGGTCAGGCGTCTTAAAATGAGAATTTCATCGTTTAATGCTTGCAATGCAATCTGAAATACAGCGCGAGCGTTCTTCTTCCGGGACGAACCTGGTTATGCAGCGTGGTATGCTTAAAACGTCAACGGGTTTTATGTTAGGCTTAAAACAGTGCTTAGGACCTAAAGCAAGGGTTTTTCTATGGGCATTACTTACGATGGCGTCTCCAAAAACCAGTACGTTATTTAACGGTGAATTATTAGAAAGATGTTTCCTCTTACTTTGTCGAAGCTCAGGAAGTTTCATCCTCCACAGGAAGACCGCATGTTGCTCGGCTAACCTGTTCCAATCGGCGTAAAGGCGGTTCAAATGATGGCCGTCTCCCAGGGCCTCGCAACGGACCTTTAAACACTCCTGATAGAACCTAACTTGGCGCCATAATTCAGCGGAAAGAATAGCTCTAATCCTCCTGGCATGTCCAGTTGATGGTTGAAGGAAGCCGCACGTCATTTGAACATCCAATGGGACTATACGATTACGAGTAAACCACGACATGGTTCTAGCGCGGAAGATACATGTCGCAATTAATTAAGCTAACGAAGCAGGATTGTGCAGAAGGGGAACATGGAAAAGGGCTCAGAGTACTAGAAATGAAGCTTAGAACGACATAAAGCTGAGCTAGTCGGTAAGGATTCATTATGCAAAAAAAAAGGCTCCCTTCAGTTGTGCTCCCTTCAGTTGATAGTCGGCGTTCGTGTTGTCCACTTCTCTTGTGTTCTGTCTGCACGCCTCACCTTTTTTAGCATAATGAATCCTTACCAACTAGCTCAGCTTTCTGTCGTTCTACTTTTTTTACGCTCACACAGCAAACTCAATGCTGGCAGCAACGCGTTAATGTATGCAAAGTGGTAAGCAAAGTGTCCACTTTAGCCTGAGCTTTGAGTCCAGACCTATTATTCGTGCTGAGCAGGTCGTCTGTAGTGCTGCAGTGTCGTCACAAAATTGTACCTGTCACCCACAATCGGCCATCGCCTTATCATTTTCTTCTTTTTTTCTTTTTTGTGGTGGTGGTTTCAGGCATGTGGAACCCCACTTTGGTGCCGCAGATTGATGTACATCGAGCCTTTATGCTGTGTCTGAAGCACCTCGAGCGAAGCCCTTCAGGTCAAACGGCCGGCGTCGTTGTCATCAATGACTTCCAAGGGTTCGGTGTTGAGCACGCTAGGAACTGCAAATTGGCCCCAATGAAAGACCTAACGGACTACGTACAGGTGGGCCCTTGTGCATTACCTTCGCTTCAGAACGGAAATTATGCAAATAGAAGGGCATATGGAAACGGATCACGCTAGCTCAGTGCTTGAAAAGTTGGGAAGCAATGTGGATGTTTGGGCTTGTTAGTTGGACGTCATGGCAAATCGCAGCGCGCAGAAAGAGACGGACAGAAAAGGAGACGACCAGGCGAGCACTCATCTGTCCGTCTTCCTTTCTGTCCAACTGTGTGTTTCTGCGCTACGATTTGTGATGTTGAGAAGAATGGATTGGTAGCGCTCTACCATTTCATGGTTCAAAATCTCTCATACGTGTCAGACACCATCTCAGATTTTTCTTTAAAGATTCTTGCCTTGTTGCTACGTATTTTGCAGAGCCGGTTGTACATGGTAGCCCTCCCTTCAATGCTTTTGAAGATTTGCCAGGACCGTCTTGATTTCAAACTTTGCTTTGTAATGACTGTAAAAATAAAATTTATTCAGAGAATACCGAAACAGGGGGGGGGGGGGGGGGGCACCTTTGCAAAATGTAGAGTGCACATTCTTATCAGGACCCTGTCCTTGTATGTTATCAATTGCGGCAGTGAAAATATATCAAATGCATGTATTGCTACTTGTGCACGCGTCTAAGGATGACGAAAATTGGCGGGCATTGCTATTTTCGTGTGGTCAACTTCATTTCTGCAAGTCTTCTTAAAACTAACTCTCACTAATGAATAAATGCAAATGACCCGAAATGTTCATTCTTATGTATAAAAATGCGTAGTTTTCGCACTGACTTGATCGAAGCAATAATATGTCATGTGTTGCAGTAATCAATGGAATTTTATTCTAGATGGCACACAAAATTTGTTTTTGTGGGTGTGTGTGTGTTTTAAGCAGCCATTCCTTTTCCTTTCTTTTTCGTTCTGTTAGCCAATTTAGGCATAAAAGGATTGTTCATATGAATCCAGAATTTTCACAGCGGTTCTTTGGGGTTAAGTGCGTTCACTATTATTGAAGAAACGGCCAAAAAGACTACACGGGACACTGACTAAAAGTGCGCACTGTAAATGCTCACCTTCTTGTAGTTTCTAACGAACATGTCTTCTAAAAGACTGCCTCTAGCAGACAGTGCATTTCTCCTGTATTCAGCTGCATAAATTGCATGAAGCGGGCTTTTCTTGCACAGTGAATCGCAGTTTCGAATTACCTAATTAACATTGTTCGAATAGTAACTTTTTAATTATTATTTTTTTTTGGGGGGGGGGCAGATATTGCAATGGTGAAATCAAAGACGGGCATCAATAAGTAAATTTCGTTCAGCAGAAATTCTGAGACTGGCTACAGCTTCCATACGTCTGTCCCCAAGATTTGCTACGAAGTGCTGCGGCGTTCCATTTATAGCTTTCCCCAAACGCCTACTTTGAGCACTGCAGGTGAAAGCTGAATGGAACGCCAATGTATTTCGTATAGCACATTTTGAGAACAGATTTCTCGGAACTGGCGCTAGTCTCAGGATTCGGTCTAGATTGACAGTTTTCCTTCCATCCCGCACATATAAAGTAATAATTAAATCGTGCATTATAGAGTAACCTTGTAATTAGGTAGTTGCATATTACGATTTGTTGTGTAAGCAATGTCCGCCTCCTCTAGTATCCTACTATACGTGGGCATAAACTGCGCTGTCTGCCAAAGGCGCGTGTTTAAAGAAAATCCTCGCAATTAAAAAAAAAAATCCCTTGCCGTACTGGTACTTGTTGAATCGAACAAAAACGAGAAACATTGTATTGACTTCGGCGAGTTGGAATAGAAAATTCATAGATAGCATGCAACCAGCGCTGAAAGGGCACTGTAACCATGTATAAGAACATTGGAAGATACGTATGACGCAGCGCTGTCTTCCAACAAATGTCAATTTGAATCATACATGCATGCACATATACGTTGAACGGATGCATAGTAAGGCAACCAAGAACCAAAGAAGCAACAACAACAACAACAAAAATCTATGGGCACTTTGCTGAGCTAAACTGCGATAGCCGAAAGCTTATCTATGACTGCCTCTGTCGCTGTTGTCTGAACTGTTCTGCGAACAAATGTCAATTTGAATCATACATGCATGCACATATACGTTGAACGGATGCATAGTAAGGCAACCAAGAACCAAAGAAGCAACAACAACAACAACAAAAATCTATGGGCACTTTGCTGAGCTAAACTGCGATAGCCGAAAGCTTATCTATGACTGCCTCTGTCGCTGTTGTCTGAACTGTTCTGCGAACGGACGCCGCCGTGGCCGCGAGCATGGGATGCAGCCACAGCCATATGGCTGCGGAGAACACCACGCGCGCTCGTCGAGGTCAGACGTGCCTAAACACTGCTCCACAGCACGTACGTCGGCCCGAACCGCCGCCCCCAGCCGGGGGCCCCCGAGGCACCGCGAGCGGCACGGCTCGCCCCGAGACCCCGACGACTCCGGCTCCCCAGCTCCGGAGGGACGCTCAGCCGTCGAGCTAAGCCTCACTCGGACTCCGCCGGCGACGCCAGCCGTTAACATGGAAGTAACGGTTGAAGGCCACACCGTAACCGCACAAGAGCTCCAGTCAGGCGATTGGACACCAGTTCTGTATAAAGCCTATGCCTCCCGAGCGGCCAATTCGCCGAAACCACCTCAACGCTCAGACAACGCTACCTCCGAGGCAGCAAACCCGAACGCCAGAAACGCGGCGCCCGACGCAGCAGTCGCAACTAGCAGCAGCAAGACGCCGGCCCGCCTACCACCTGCGACCAAGGAGGCTCGCCTCACAGTGCAACGCAGCAAGCAACTGCCGCCACTCCCACCCAATGCTATTAGAGTGGTCGTTCGCCCGCGAGGTGAAGTGCGACTCCTAGACATCCCAACACCTCGACTCAGAAAGGCAGTGCAGACCCAGCTCCAAATCACTCTACCGGACGACTTCTGCCTTCGCATCCACCCGACCAACAATACTTTCACCATGGCAACAACACATTTCCCAACAGCCGAGACTCTGAAGACGCTGACCTCCCTCACCATTGGAGACCGAACCTACCCGTGCGCAGCTTACGTGGCAGCCCCACCGGGGGCTACCAGAGGAGTCATCACAAACGCCTATGACGACGAGACCCCAATGCAACTCTACCAAGACCTGGTCAGAAGACATCCAGAGCACACCATATTAGCAGCCCGACGCATGGGAAAGACGCACTCCATCCTAATCACCTTCGACGCAAGCGCAGTCCCGAACTCCATCAAATACATGGGAGCCATCCACCGCTGCACCCAATACTGCGGCAGTCCGGAAGCCTGCACAAATTGCAGACAACCGGGTCACCGTCATGACGTATGCCCAAGCCCCAAGACCAATCTTTGTCCCCGCTGTGGAATACAACATCCGCAACAAGAACCTCCTTGCACGCCTAATTGCATTCTGTGCGAGGGCCCTCACCTTACCGGCACGGGATCCTGCAAGGGACGAAACCTTCACCAGACACGGAAACAGCCGAGCCACCCACAAACGCGGCATCAAGAATTGATCACATCCGGGGACAACTTTCCCCAGTTGTCGCCCAACCAACACAAGCAAGCCTGGACAGCGCCGTTGAAGCAAGCCTGGGACACTCCCCTCTCTTCTCACATGCCATCCATGACAGCGACTCCCAATCTACAACACGCCTTTGCAAAATCCCAGGAGGAGGCAGCGGCGGCCAAAGCAGAAGCTACAGCAGCCCGGAAAGAAGCCGCCGCCCTTCATCAACATATCGCCAAACTGGAAACCCAGATAAGTGCTCTTGCCTCTGGATCTCCCATTCCACCTGCCCCCGCTCCTGCTGCATCCCAGCCTCCCACCCCCAACCCACCCATCGCCCATACCTTACCCAGTCACTCCAATCCTACTTCCTCTCCTGATTTGCTAGCAATGGAAGCTGACACCGAACCCTCCGCAAATTCAACTCCATGCACAGCACCCACTCCCTCCACCGCTACCTTACGAGACGACATTCCCACCCTGCTTGAGTCATTCGCTGCTCGCTTTGAGGCAAAATTGCAGGCCGCTGTTACTCACATCAACCAGGAATGTGCAACCCTCAAAAACGCAGTAATCCAGATAACACAAGACAATACTGCTTTTAACCAACGATTAGACGTGCTAACCCAATGCTTCTCTGACCGATGTAGCGATCTTGAGTCCCAGCTCAATTCTTACTCAACCGGCCTCCCGAAGCGGGACCCCACCCCAAATAGACGCAAGAAGGCTAAAGCAACGGAGGGAAACGACAACCCTATGCCTGTCATAGCTCACGACCCCCATCCCCCTGTTATTCCTTCCCCTGCTATCGACTCTCATGATGGCAGCTCCAAACCATAATCTTACACTCTGGCAGTGGAACTGCCGGGGCTTTCGCCAGAAGCGTCATGTGGTCCACCAACTGCTGTCCTGCGCAACGGGGCCCGACATCCTTGCCCTGCAGGAACCCTCCAACCCACTTACCCTCCCTGGCTATACTCCTATTCTGCCCACATCCCCCCTACCCTCCCGGGTAGCGTTTCTAGTTAGTCGCTCAATCACCACCATCTCCCATACCCTACCGATTCAAGACATTGATCACCTTCTAATTGAGCTTGTGCCGCAACACGCTCGAGCGAACAGTCTCTTCATCTTAAATGTATATAGCCACCCAAAGTGCCTACAAAGCAACTTCGAACGCCTCTTTACACTTGCGAAGCGCATAGCAAACAAGTGCCCCTTACTCGTCGTAGGAGACTTTAATGCCCCGCATACGGCCTGGGGTTACCCACATGACACACCGAAAGGCCGTCGTGTGTGGTTAGCAGCACAACAAGCCGGTCTCTCTCTACTCACCGACCCTACCTCTCCTACACGCACGGGAACCAGCGTCTGTAGAGACACTACGCCAGACCTTACGTTCGCACATCGCCTCCCTCACGCCACATGGTGCAACACACAAGAGAATTTGGGTAGTGACCATTGCATCATCGAAATTCTCTTAAACATTCAACTACCCCGCAGACCTCCCAGAGGCTCCACTTTCACGAAGTGGGACTCTTTCCGATCATATAGAGCAGCCCGCACCTCCGCCCCCATCAAGGACATCACCGAATGGTCCAAACAACTACAAAGTGATGTCCGACTCGTAACTCGTCCCCTATGGGAGGACTACCCCAGCGACACAGTTGACTCCCACCTCCTACATTTATGGAAAGCTAAAGCAAGCCTAGAACGACGCTGGCAAGGGCAGCGTTGGAACCGGACACTTAGACGCCGCCTTGCCCGTCTCAACAAAGAGATAAAGACACACGCAGCGACTCTTTCACGACAAAACTGGGAGTCACTATGCAACAAGCTAGATGGCAATATGAGTTTACCTCAGACTTGGAACCTCTTTAGACACTTAATAGACTCCACACAGTCTAAGACTACACAAAGACACAACCTCACCAAACTCATACGTACTTCCGATACACCTCCATTGGAACTCCTCCAAGAACTTCGAAGTCTGTACTTGCCCACACACCCTCCTTTAACACACACCGACTATGCAGGCCCCCCTAACGACTTCCTCGACCAACCCATTACAGAAGCAGAAGTTCAGGCTGAACTCCAGAGACTTAACACGAGCTCAACCCCCGGTCCGGACGGGGTACATAACAAGGCACTCCGGAATCTCGACGCTGAATCCATTGCGGCCCTTACCGAATACTTTAACGGGTGCTGGCAAAAGGGCACCCTCCCATCGCAATGGAAAGAGGCCAAAGTCGTCTTCATACCTAAACCCGGGAAACCTCTGCTCACCTCTAACCTCAGACCCATCTCTCTGACATCTTCGGTGGGCAAACTGATGGAACACGTACTCCAGACCAGGCTCTGCCGTTACCTAGAAAGCAATGATCTGATGCCCACCTGCATGTTTGGATTTCGTCCTGGACTTTCCACACAGGACGTCTTCCTACAGCTAAAACATCACATTCTAGATTCCCAAACCAACGACACCAAAGCTATTCTAGGTGTGGATCTTACTAAGGCATTTGACAACGTTACACACTCAGCTATCCTACAAAACCTTACAACCTTGGGAGTCGGAGCCAGGATGTACAACTACATCCGAGACTTCCTCAGCCACCGCACAGCCACACTTACTTTCGGTGACCACAGCCTCCCAGGTATCACACTCGGGGCACGAGGTACGCCCCAGGGAGCCGTCCTTTCCCCTATATTATTCAATATAGCACTCCTTCACCTACCCCAACAACTAGCTCAAATCCCCGACATCCATTTTAGCCTCTACGCCGACGACATCACTGTCTGGACAAACCGAGGCAGTAACGCCGAAATAGAACAACACCTACAATTGGCACTAACCACCATCGACACATATGTACGAGAGCGTGGCCTGACCTGCTCCCCATCAAAATCGGAGCTCTTTCTATACCGCCACAAGCAACACGATTCAGTCGTTCCTCCCATCACCCTTACGCTAGGTACTCACCCCATCCCACTAGTATCAAAAATCCGAGTGCTAGGGCTAGTTATCCACTCTCATGGCGCGCACGGAGAAGTCATAAAAACTCTCCAAACACACGCTCAACAGACCATCCGACTGATTCGCCGCATAGCGAACCGCCGGGCTGGCTTACGCGAGGAAAACACGCTTCGCCTCACCCAGGCTTACATAATAAGCCGCACCGCATATGCTCTTCCTTACCTACCCCTTCGACAGAAGGAGAGAGATCGAGTAAACGCGCTCCTACGGAGTTGCACGAAAGCAGCTCTACGCCTTCCTCCCAGCACATCCAATGACCGACACTTCAAACTCGGTGTCCACAACACCTTTGAGGAGCTCAGAGAAGCTACCTTTGCGGCACAAATATCCCGTCTGTCTAACTCAGAGCCTGGCCGCACTCTGTTATCCCAATTAAGCCTAACCCCAATTACACACCCTACCGAGAGGGTCCCCCTTTCTCCTATCCTCCGCTCTAACCTGAACATACCCCCTGTCCCCAAGAACATGAACCCTGAGTGAGACGGGAACCGCCGAATAGCAAGGGCTCGGGCCCTCCACAAACAGTATGGCGAGGACCATGAGGTGGTCTACGTGGACGCAGCGGAATATACGTCAGGCTCCCGTATGGCCCTGGCAGTAGCCGACAATCGAGCAAAGCTTCTAACCTCCAGTTCAATCATCACCAATTCCACCACAGAGGCAGAAGAGGCAGCCATCGCGCTTGCTCTCATCTCTTCATCTGCCACCAAAGTTATCACTGACTCCAAATCCGCCATTCTCAACTATGCCAATAGCTACATATCCCGCACCGCTGCGCGCTTACTACGCTTCTGGCAGCCCCGGCGCCGCATAACCCTAATCTGGACGCCAGCACATGCTGGCCTCCCCGGCAACGAGGAGGCTCACTCCTTCGCCCGAGGTCTCACATTCCGGGCAGTGGGAGCCGAGCCCGCTCTACGGGCCGGGGAGTGCCTGCTCTCCTTCCGTGATATTCTCTCGTACTACCGGGACAAACGAAGGGAATACACACCCCCAGCCCCATCCCTCACCATAGAGCAGGCCGCACACTGGCGTCGACTACAAACTCGGACTGCTCCATACCCCATACTACTACATGCCAGATACCCAGACCAATTCCCCTCAACATGCAAACTTTGCGGCAAACCAGGAGACTTCCTGCACACCCTCCTCACATGCCCCACCTTCCCTCATCCCCCATCACCTGCCGTGGCGGTGTCTTACTGGGAGACTCTTCTGACCTGCACTTCCGCTCAAGACCAGTGCTGGATCATCTCCAGTGCAATAAGAAGGATTGCGCTTCAAGGACTCTCCTTCGCTTTGTAAGGGTGCCCCCTCATAGTAAGGGAGCACTCAAGTGCCATGTAGGGGGCTTCGCCCCCACCATTCATATCATTGGCAATAAATGTTTCTACCACCTACCACCATATGGCTGCAAGGTTTGTCGCCGATGTGCGCGCACCCCCACGCGAGTGTCCGCGCTTTCCCACGCGCCCACTCGCACAGCGCCACTGGCATGGCGCCTCCTTTCCTCGCTCCCCTCGCCGGTGATCACCGCTTTCCTGCGTCAACCACGGACTGCGCCCGGGCACTCATGAGCCACTAAAGGCTTACGCCTTAATAATAACGCTCGTAAACAATAGACAGTTTTAGTAACACGTACGTAGAGGCTTCACGTGCGCAAACGTGAAAAGCCTACGTACCTTACGTGCACGCCATCTGAAACGCTTTTAGCTACACGTACGCGACACACGCCAAGAGGGACCCCGTAGCTACGTCTATCGGGAAATGTGAACACGGCGGTAGCCAATTCAATCCTGTCGCCGTGTTTCGATGCAAGCCGCCTGCGCGCGCGCAGCTCGCTATCGCTTGTTTGTGATCTCGCGGAACTCCCGCGCGAAGCTGTCTACGTGCGCAAGAAACGCACGCAAAGAATTGAATCTCACGTACGTCTGTGAGACGCAGCAGTACATTACGTTCTACGCATGCGCACTGCTGACACGTAGAAGCTCTACGTACGCAAAGCCTCTACGTACGTGTAACTAAAGCTGTCTAATGTGTGCACGAGCGTGTGCAAAAGGGCTGTGAAACCCGTAGCCGCCTATCGTACCCTCACGATCTGGAAAGAAACGTCGGCTATTTGTCTGCAAGCTGTACTGACGCCGTGCTTACGCATACATAAGTCGCCCAGCCGCACTATCTACGCTGCCTCAGCCACAACGAGTTACCTCCGCTACAGCGCGATGTCCTCCCAAGATGTAGCACGTACGCAAAGGGCGCAGCAAACCTTCTACACTGCAGAAATTATAAAATTTGAGAACAATAATGAGGTATCCTCATCGCTATGTATGCATTTAAACCCGAAAACTTAACGTCGCATGTGTCGCATGTCCAAGCGTGTCTTTCTATTTCTCCTTAATTAGACGGAACATTAGTTAGTCAACCGACGCTGCCAACAGCAGATCACTGCCATATTACAGGTGTAAGAATTCAATTCAGCATTACTATCATGAGTAAATCTGTGCTGCTGCCCAAGCATGACAAAACGGTAATGCTACGTTTGGGAGCTATCGCTATTGCAGACCGACAGCTGACTTAACACTTTTTGCGAACCTAATTATTGCCAGCGTAGTGTCGTGTAGAAGGAGGCGTGACATGGTCAGTTCATGGGCTAGTAAGTACAGTATCATCCTAAACATTTTTCAAATTCTTGTGTTCTACGCGCCAAAACCACTATATACATCCTAAACTACGTCACGTTTGATATTATGTTTATCTCTTGACAGTTTCTACTGTTTTACAGGCATATATAGATGCTGTGAGCTGGCACAAGGCAGCGGTAGTTGGAGATTGAGGGGAGAGGCTTTCGCCTTGCAATGAACATAAAGTAGACTCGCGATGATGATGTTGATGATTTTTTACTGTGCGTGTGCGCGTCCCTGCGCACATCACACAACTACCTTGCTCTCTATATTGCCGAAATTAAGTAAATGATTTAATTCCATACCATAACTAATTCCAGTCTGTCTTTTTTTTATACAGACTGACATGTATCCCTGTCAAGAATGATATACCTACATATACTGTATTGTAAAATGTTCGACGGTGAGCTAGTTGCTTCGACAAGGCTTGTAACGGTAAACGGCACAAGAGATCCGCCGTGGTTGCTTAGTGGCTACGGTGTTGAGCTGCTGAGCACGAGGTCACGTGATCGAATCCCGGCCACAGCGGCCGCATTTCGATGGGGGTGAAATGCGAAACAACCGTGTACTTAGATTTAGGTGCACGTTAATTGCCGGAGTCCCCCAATACGGCGTGCCTCATAATCAGATCGTGGTCCTGGCACGTAAAGCCCCACAATTAAAAAAAAAAAAAAGAAGGCAAGGAGAAGGAACACATACCACGAAGCGCTAACTGACTAATAACTGAGGAGCTCTACTGCGATCAAGGGAATAAGTAGCGCTAACAACCTTCACGTGAAAGCATGAACTACCTGCCACGGTAACTCAGTGGCTATGGCGCTGCGCTGCTGTGCGCAAGGTCGCGGGTTCGATGGAGACGCAATGCCAAAATTGCTCGTGACTGTGCGTTGGGTGCACGTTAAAGAACCTCGGGCGATTAAAATTAACCCGAAGTTCCCCTTTCACGGCGTGCCTCATAATCAGATCGTCGTTTGGGTACGTAAAACTCCAGAATTTAGTTTTTCTGAAGCATGATCTCCTATGACGCATGAGAACAACTAAGCACGGAGGTTGCCTAACAAAACAAAATATGCGGAGCCTTCTGCGCGCTAATATTACGATGCCCCGTCAAGCTACATATATCTTTTTTTCACGTGTGCGTTGTTAAAGCTATCTGTTCCTTTCGCAATAAAACCATTCAGTTGTTTGTCAGCACTTCGAGGTATATGTGTCCCTTCTGCTTGTCTTCATATTCTGCCCTATTTACTGTAACAATATAAATATAGTAAATTTTTGACTGTGTATACATATTCTTACTAGTGTTTACGTTTCGCTTTAGCCACAACGTAAATTGATTTTGACATATGCTTGCGGCTATATTCCAGCTCTGTATTTTATTTGCGAGATTAAAGGATGTTTCATATCTAATTACTCGATTAGTTAAATTGACCAGAGTGCATCGTCTGCCTGTTTCTTGTCGCAGGAAAGCATGCCGCTGCGTCTGCGGGCAGTGCACGTCGTGCGAGAGTCGAGGGGCTTCGACTTCTGCTTCGCTCTCGTGCGTCCGTTCCTGAAGAGCAAAATTATTCAGAGGGTGAGTGCGCCAAAAACGACTGCGGCTTCACGAAAGTGTTGAAAGCCAGTGGCGTAGACATACATGGAGAACAGGGTACGACGACCCATTCCTTAATTTCTGACAGTGCCATGTACAGTTTTCTCTCTTTCTTTTTCTCGTTTAATGACTATACAGAACTATTAAAAAATCGCCTGCGGCAGTTAGTATAATTTTAATCCTTAAACTAGATTGCCGAAGGAGGCGGACGTTATTTGCATGAGAAATCGAAATACATAATCGACAAATTCACAAGAAATTGTGAAGTTTTTAACTAAGCACTTTACGGCACGTATTGCAATTTACGAATTGTAGCCGGTGATTTCGCGAGGCGTACACACTTGGAACGAATTCCCAGGATGACACAAGTTTCGAGAGATTCATTTCCAAAGTGTGGGACGATCGAAATACATGGGCGTTCCAGTTATTTTTGTGCTTCAGTGCATAAAACGGCATTTTATTAAAGAAGTACGTGAAACAACAGCGCATTTTTACCGCAAGTTTGATGGTGCATGTCTCGAAACGAGTGCCATCCTCATAATTCTGGAACTTCGTGTTCAAGGCAATGAGACTGTAGTTAATATGACGCGTGGTTTCACCGGCAAAAAAAAAAAAAATGAAATAAGAACAGGCAGAACACATCTCACGATGACTGTCGACGGTAATGAGTTAACATTAAATCAATATACGTGCCCATTGTATAGTGTCACAGTCGAAACGAGCTATGTGTGATGCCGCGTTCAGACTACAGTCGCGCCCGCTATAAGTGGCGTATTTATTGCAATTTATGCAACTGCTGGAACGACTGTTTACACAGTTAGCAACCGCCTACGTTCACATTGAGCCTTTCGATAAGATACGTTCTTTTACGACTGGCCAATCACCGTTCTAGGACAGCCGCGTTTCGCATTTTTTAACATGGCGCCGATCAGCAAGCGGCTGTTAGCGCAGGTCGAGGCTCTTCAAGCCCAAAGTTTTCAGGCGCTGGTCGTAGAGTAACGGCCTCTGTCCCACTTCTTCAATTAGTTATTCATCGCTGCACAGCGAAGAAGCTTCCGCACTTAGCATCATCACTAGGCACGGGCAATGTACACAACACAATGAGACCAGAAAACCGCACTGCACTCAGGGACACCGCGCGCGTTCGGCGCGAACCCGGGAAAACGCGGATGGCGTCAGCAGCAGCAGCAGCAAGGAACAGCGTTGCAACGCCGGATGGCTGGGAAGGCGGTCACCGGATGAAAACGCGGAATATGGAGAGGCCGGAAGCTCCGTGACCGGAAGATGCAAACCGAAACTGCTTCGTGCATTGGCGGCGTCGTAACAGTCGTATCTGTGCTTGTCGTAAAAGTAGCGGGTACTCCAACATTTACGCCCAGGCTGGTTGCGATTGTTGCGTATTTTCCGCTAAATGCAGCAGTAGTGTGAACAAAGTAGTTGCGCTTTTTGCGTTTACGCTTACGTTCCGTGCGAACGATCCGTACGTAGCGCACGTAGTCTGAACATAGCATGAGGCGCAGTGGGATTCCCCTTTCGCGTTTCCCCGTGTCACGTGTACCTAGTTACCCAAGTTGGCGTCAAAGGAGTCCCGCTGCATTACACGCCTCATACGTAACTCATTTCGACAGTGGCAATAAGCTGTGTCGCTATATTTATTCACGGCTACCGCATTACCATCGGCAGTCATCATGAGATGGGTTCTGCCGCAATTTTTTTCACAAATTGATTGTCAGCAGAGCCTATAGGATTCAACCACTTTGCAATCGACCTTGGCAAACCTCTGGAACTTCCACAACAGTTAGTGAACACTGCGTTGGCAGACTGACTGTGCAACGTCAGCCACACAACAAAATATTTCATGACTGTATTTATAGTGTCGCGTACTGTCGAACGTGTTAACATGCGACAGGAAGCTTCTGTCTCCTCGATATAAATTTTCTGCAGCAGTACTGGTTTTGCGTTTTCATCCTGCTTGGGCCTTGTTTGCAGCAATGGAGTACGTTTTCTCAGCTTGGAGAACCATATGGCTTGGCTTTGGTAGCCTGCTTCACAGAAAGAGAGATATAAAAAACATTTTATTCGCAGTAACAGTAGTCCGGGTCGTCGAAGATGCATGATTTCGGTTGCATCTGGAACACGTGATGCATCGATGAGACTGTTAAGCGATGTTCCTTATCGGTTCAGCACAAGCGTCAATCTTCGCGCCATAGAACCTCACTTCTTTCTCTCGATACTAGGGATGTTCGCTCGTTTGCACTCTCACAACACTTTTTCCTCGAAGGCTGACGCTCAGTGTTATGGAAGATGGCGACTGATGGATGTTGGGGTCGAAGACGTCCATGCCGACTCGAATATAGCGGTGTATCTGAATGCATTTGCGTCCTGTTAAACACATAGGTCGAGCTTTCTCAAGACTCTCCACTTGAATTAGAATGGGTTTAATCAAGAACTGCTGTCTTGCGTCAGTTAAGGCAGTGTACGTTTCAGATGTGGCCGTCTGAATGCTAGTAGAAGTGGTGATGATAGTCGATGACTTTACCGCTTTACAACAGTCACTCTAGCTGGCATAAGGAAACGAGGTCCAAGTTCCATGACTGGAATGTTTCCAGAACACGTTGGTAAATTCCTTTAAAGTGATAAATTGATTTCGATCGAACGGCTTTCAGACGCATTTCCTGGTTAAAAAAGAACGCATCCACGTCCGCTGCTTTGCTGCGACTGCGTAGCGTCGTCACATTAAGGGTCATCGGAATCGAAAAGGAAAAACACAGTTCGCATTCCTGCGTGCGTTTCTGTGGAAGAGAACTTGCCCATGGTTGCACTTTTGTCCTTCATTTGCAAGGGTCACACTAAGACGTGCACTCTATTATTTGTCGTCTTTTACAACAGCTGAGATTCATGCGATAGTTATCCGCGTGCACATGAGTCGGACTTCGCAATAAGGCACAATAAAGCAATAAATGTATGCAGGAGGGATAAAAATGAAAGCGAATGCGACATAAGCGTTCTTTGAAATACAGAGGTTTGGCTTTTTATCATGAAGTGTAACACCTATAACTTAACAAAGTCATGTTCACATCAACGTCGTTTTCGTTTTGTTCCTTTTTTACGTACTTTTCAGATACGCTTCCACGGACACAAGATGGAAGGGCTCCACGAACACGTTCCAGCCAGCATACTGCCCGAAGCTTACGGTGGTCTGGTGTCTGACAAAGTGTTTCAGAAGTTTTGGTGTCAACTGGAAGCCGAGGATCACTTTTTTGTAGAAGATAGTAAACACGGCTATGAGAGCGACAGCGGCGAGACATCGTCGGAGCACACGAACATGATAGTAACACACCTGTGATATGAAGACGAATGCTGGTACGCGGACTGCCCAATCTTGGACCACTGATTCACGATTTTCGACGTCGACGAATGTGACTACGTATTTTATGGGCGAGAATAACGCCGTATCTGGGCAGAATAACTGAAACACCAGCGCATGTGTTATTTGACCCACACTAATTGGAAGAATTTCAAGATTTCGCAAATGTTCGAGAGAGCAGCAGCGTGATCTGTGATGCGCAACTATATCAATACCACGACCTTCCTTCGCGGCGTCCTCTTGTCAGCATTTTTGCAATCTTCCTAAAGCGCGCATCTTCTTCTAGGAAGTGGATGTTGACTGCAGGCGTGTCTAGCCTTACTTAAATTGCCAGAAATTGCGCCATCTGAGTGCCTCTTTCCATGAGTTTGATTAAGCTAAGCCAACAGGCGCGTCGTTTAGTGCCACATCAATTGAAGCCAGCGCGAGACAGGTGAACAAGACAATGCTCACAAAGAGGCGGCACGCACCCAACCTTGGGCGCCATCCAGCGCACAAACCACCGCCCACCTAACGCATACAAGGCCCTCAAATGAATCTGCTGAACGTTACCACCACCCTTGAGCGAAATCTACATCGCCGTCAAAAGCTACGAGCATGAGACCGTTAAGACCGCCAGGACACTTTCTTCCTGAATGTTCAGTGTTCTTGCGGGCGTACCCAATACAGTTGTTTGCAACCATGTATGATTAAAACTCTGACTGACGTTTCTCTACATGTTGTCACAACAGCATCCTTAATGCAAGGCATTTTCGTTCTGAGTCAAGACGTTACGTACTGGACCGACAGTCTTTGCAGTCAATCACACGGAGTCGCCAAAGAGCGAGCGAGTGGCGCATCGTTTCTTTGCCTTCATTATGCGGGGCTTGCCGGTTCACTTACGTTGAGACTCGGAAAGCGTTATCCGGTGTGACGTTTCATGAATAATCAAACCACGTTATGAACGCTTTGATTGTTGTTCAGTGACAGAATACATATATCCGTCACGTATTTTCGACGCATGGAAAAATGGTGCACCACGCTTCAGTAGCATCGACTACTGTCTGCGAAGGCGGACACGCCGTGAAGCGTGCGGATGCACGTTGCGCAGACCAGTAGTAGACTGCGCAACTCTTTCGCCATGCCACCCGACTTCCCCTGTCTCTTGTCTCTGCCGTTCTCCCAAACCCGTTTCCCAAAATGGAGTAGAAGGTCGGAGATATCCCGTTCGCTTTTAATTTAATAAACAGTTAATTATATCGTTTAATTCCTATAACAACATTATCGCAAGAAAATGCGTACAGGCGAGGACCGTGGAGTGCGAAGGAGGACTAAATGTGTGACCTCCAACGTTCTGGCGAGAACAAAGGCTGGAGCGGCATCTGCACTATATTATCAGGCTTGTTCATGGCACAATACCTACGGTGCGTTTGTTTTCTACAGCGATTCTCATTCACTGTGGTCATCACTATATCTTTCTCTCCCTTGCTCTTCTTCCCTCCCCTCACACAAACATGCACGCAAAAGACTTCTTTTGATTTCCCAACAGTAATGCGTTGACGTTTCCTTCATTTTTAAAGTTAAAAAAATATTTTTCGATATATAAGATATGTACTGAATATTTTCTTTTCAGAGTCAACGCGCCCCATGCACTCATTTGCAAAAATTGGCCTCTACCAGTTGCGACCCATAGGTAGATAATGCAATAGTGGTGTATTAATAATACACTCTAACACCATCATCGCGTTCTCTAACGTCCAAAACCACTGTAATGCATTTAAGGCACTAGGGGACCACCAAAACTTCATTTAAAGTCATTTCTTCATCTATGGGAAACTTCGCACTATGTGGCTCGGCTGCTACAACATATTGTCATAGGTGATTTGCTGCTCTTGTCACTTTGTGTGTGTAGCAAGGATGTTTGAAATATAAATTCTGGAGGTTTGTAAGGCGTCCCTAAAGTTAGTTCTGACTATAGGGGTACGAAGAAACATTATCGCGTCACGGAGCGGATGAACTTGTGGGCAGGTTATATGGAAGACTACGATGTCAGTATTCATCCAAAGGTAACAATACGGCGAGATACAGCAAGTTTTTATTTTTAGTTATCCTAGAATTTATCCGGCTCGGGCGGCTCGAACCACCCGAGCCGGCCACGCCGCCTCGTCCGCGACCCATCATCATCAGCCTGGTTACGCCCACTGCAGGGCAAAGGCCTCTCCCATACTTCTCCAACTACCCCGTTCATGTACTAATTGTGGCCATGTTGTCCCTACAAACTTCTTAATGTCATCCGCCCACATAACTTCCTGCCGCCCCCTGCTACGCTTCCTTTCCCTTGGAATCCAGTCCGTAACCCTTAATGACCATCGGTTATCTTCCCTCCTCATTACATGTCCTGCCCGTGCTCATTTCTTTTTCTTGATTTCAACAAAGATGTCATTAACTCGCGTTTGTTCCCTCACCCAATCTGCTCTTATCCCTTAACGTTACACCCATCATTCTTCTTTCCATAGCTCGTTGCATCGTCCTCAATTTAAGCAGAACCCTTTTCGTAAGCCTCCAGGTTTCTGCCCCGTACGTGAGTACTGGTAAGACACAGCTGCTATACACTTTTCTCTTGAGGGATAGTGGCAACCTGCTGTCCATGATCTGAGAATGCCTGCCAAACGCACCCCAGCCCATTCTTATTCTTCTGGTTATTTCAGTCTCATGATCCGGATCCGTGGTCACTACGTGCCCTAAGTAGATGTATTCCCTTACCATTTCCAGTGCCTCGCTACCTATCGTAAACTGCTGTTCTCTTCCGAGACTGTTAAACATTACTTTAGTTTTCTGCAGATTAATTTTTAGACCCACCCTTCTGCTTTGCCTCTCCAGGTCAGTGAGCATGCATTGCAATTGGTCCCCTGATTTACTAAGCAAGACAATATCATCAGCGAATCGCAAGTTACTAAGGTATTCTCCATTAACTCTTATCCCCAATTCTTCCCAATCCAGGTCTCTGAATACCTCCTGTAAACACGCTGTGAATAGCATTGGAGAGATAGTATCTCCCTGCCTGACGCCTTTCTTTATTGGGATTTTGTTGCTTTCTTTATGGAGGGCTACGGTGGCTGTGGAGCCGCTATAGATATCTTTCAGTATTTTTACATACGGCTCGTATACACCCTGATTCCGTAATGCCTCAATGACTGCTGAGGTTTCGACTGAATCAAACGCTTTCTCGTAATCAATGAAAGCTATATATAAGGGTTGGTTATATTCCGCATATTTCACTATTACCTGATTGATAGTGTGAATATGGTCTATTATTGAGTAACCTTTACGGAATCCTGCCTGCTCCTTTGGTTGACAGAAGTCTAAGGTGTTCCTGATTCTATTTGCGATTACCTTAGTAAATACTTTGTAGGCAACGGACAGTAAGCTGATCGGTCTATAATTTTTCAAGTCCTTGGCGTCCCCTTTCTTATGGATTAGGATTATGTTGGCGTTCTTCCAAGATTCCGGTACGCTCGAAGCCATGAGGCATTGCGTATACAGGGTGGCCAGTTTTTCTAGGACAATCTGCCCACCATCCTTCAACAAATCTGCTGTTACCTGATCCTCCCCAGCTGCCTTCCCCCTTTGCATAGCTCCAAAGGCTTTCTTTACTTTTTCCGGCGTTACTTGTGGGATGTCAAATTCCTCTAGACTGGTACTGTATAAATCTCTATAGAACTCATTAGCCACTCGAACTATCTTATCCATATTAGTAATGATATTGCCGGCTTTGTCTCTTAAGGCATACATCTGATTCTTGCCTATTCCTAGTTTCTTCTTCACTGCGTTTAGGCTTCCTCAGTTCCTGAGCGCATGTTCAATTCTATCCATATTACAGTTCCTTATGTCAGCTGTCTTACGCTTGTTGATTAACTTAGAAAGTTCTGCCAGTTCTACCATTGGCGTTTCTTGATCAGATCTTTCGTCTCCTGCGATAGCTTACTGGTATCCTGTCTAACGGAGTTAGGTTTGGGTACGGGCTAGTTGGTATTCCATGGTATCAATCGTCACTTACAGCGCATACATAGACGAGGGACAAAAAACGGATGACGAAGACAAGCGCTGACCAAAACTACTAATGACTTCTTCGACAACAACCAGGAGAGCCTGATGCGGAATAGAATAAAACAAGTCTTTCATATCCATGGACATAGCCTTAAATTGGACGTCAGAATGTCGAGAAAGGTAGTGTATAACCTAGAAGGACCCTTTAACCAGAAACGGATCATTAACATTTAACTTCTTAAGGTGACACTGAAGCCAACAGGAAAGAGAATATTGCCATGTGCCTTTTTCCGAAATAATGACACGGAAGGGCGTTTCTGGCTTGTGGGTTTTCGCCGAGAAAAACATCCGAAGGGCCAACCCTTCCTTGCTGTCTACAGATTGTGCAAGAGTGCCTAGATTCAATTCCAATAATATGCGTTTTGCCTGCGATTTCATCCTCCTCAGATCAACACCAGTTCGCTTAATAAAGACAGAATCAATGGAAGCTTTAGCTTTTTCCAAGAAATCGTTTCTAGTTGTGACGAAAAACCCACCTTCTTTGTCAGCTGCTGCAGGGCAAAGACCATTGTCGGTGATGTAGGAAAACACCCTTTCAACAGGAATAGCGCTTTTACGAGGAGAGTACGACCGGAGCACGTCCACACCCTCAGACACGCAACGGTCATCCTCACATTCCGGAGCGCTCCTCGACACATCACGCACCATAGTAAGAAGTTCCGCTGGAGTGTTCCTTCCCACTGTGGCGAACTTTGGCCCAAGAGTGAGAGTCTCTGCGACGAAGTCCGGCAGGGACACACCTACGTCTGTGTGAACTTGCTTTGCTGTCTTGGGGGTAGATGCCACACGCCAGATGCGAAGACGAAGTAATTCTTGTTGCCACCTTTGTTCCAGGGAGCTGTCAATAAGTACATTCAGCTCTCGTCGTTTCCTGGCCTTGACTTGACGGCTCCCAGGTCCTCGATCCACTTGAATTCTTAAAGATTGACGATAAATCCTTGCCTGCCTCATCCATTCGGAGAGCAGCATTTTACACACTCTTTTAGCTAAAGGGAAAACTAAAGGGAAAGCTAAATGTTAATGATCCGTTTCTGGTTAAAGGATCCTTAGAGGTTATACACTACCTTTCTCGACATTCTGACGTCCCATTTAAGGCTATGTCCATAGATATAAAAGACTTGTTTTATTCTATTCCGCATCAGGCGCTTCTGGTTGTCGTCGAAGAAGCCATTAGAAGTTTTGGTCAGCGCTTGTCTCTGCCGTCCTCTTTTTGTCCCTCGTCTATGTATGCGCTGTAAGCGACGATTAACGGAGTTAGACACGGGGTAGCACCCCAAATACTGCCTTCTCCAGATTCCGCTAGCGGCGCGCTGCGCTATTTATGTTACTCGCAAGAGCCAGTGCGCAATAACAACCCTGCCGCTCTCTTTTTTTGGCCGAACCGCGTCCCCTTCCCGAAGCAAGCGTTGGAGGCGTTCTCAGGAATTGATTCGGGTGCGAGCGAACATAACATCACAAGGCAACAAATCGACAAACACAGAAAGAACCCTATAGTGAAGACGAGCGAGCACGAATTTCAACTAAGCAAAAAGAATGCATACATGAGTTAACGAAGGCGAACATTCACAACGCCCTCACGCCATCCGTTGCGCCGGAATCTCAGAAACGCATAACAGGCTTTCATTCATTGCGCCTCAGATAATGTTTCCATACTAAATACGCTGCTTTCAACTGCGTATCTTTATACACAAAACGACGCTTAAGGTCAGTTTTTTCTTGGTTTAAAATAGTCAAACGATGCCTTTAACTAACCATTTACAAAATAAGAGTATCACTCGAACGAAAAATACAGCGTCTGCTGCACCAATGTAGCATTGGCGGCGACGTGGTCTGAAAAGGCAGGTTCAGTCTGTTGCGGCCTCGGCGATGGCATTCTGCCACACACGAAAGCAAAAGGGAATTAGGAGCGCGTGCAATACATAAACCACTCGCACACGCCATGACCCCGGCAGTGAGTACGTGCCATAGTTGACCGAGGATCATAATAATTAACGCATCTTGCTGTAAGCATGTTTCATTCGATGTGAGGCAGAAGAGGGGTCATTGCACGGGATGGCAACGCGCCAGGGTGGAGCAATTAAGCACTGTTCATTTCACTGTACGGGGAGCGCACTGTTACGATCGGCCTGCGGGGGCTGGCGATCTTCGGAGAAGCGACCTCCGAACCCCTCCCAGCCCGCTGCGATGACTCGTTTGTTGCGCCTCGCTGACGAGGCGCAACAATGCGCCTCGTCAACAGCCCGACGGCACCGGCATGTCTAGTCACGTTCGGCGGGCCGAGTATTGTTAGTTGATTCGCTGCCACCTTCACGGTTTGCTTGGAGCAAGAGAACTCCTCGAAGGGGATGTTTTGCGGTGCTTTCCCACGGGCCCCAGGGATCGTCACAGGCAATGGAAAAACGCGTCGGCCACTGACTGCAGGGTCAGCTCTGGGATCAAGAGGCGCCTGCTCGGATCAAGACCCCTGTCTACAAGAACCCTCTCACCTCGGTATGTTCAGACAATCCAAAGTGCGGAAGTGAGTTTGTGAATCCGCCCCCTCAAAGGCGGGTCGACTAGGATGACTCTCCCATTGGACGAAGGTCGAACGGCAGTTTTCCTTCACCTAGGGATCAAGGGAGGACAGAGTGTTTTTAAGCAGTCGTTGGCGGCTGCTGAGGGTGCATTCCTCTTGCAGTCATGTTAGACTGAACTGTAACGTTCTCATGTAAATATTGTAAATAAACCCATATTCCTTGTTCTCGATGAGAACAAGTCTCTCCTTTCAACAACGTCCTCAGCGTGGATAAGTTAGACGACGGCATGAGCCAGCTACCATCTATTTCATACCCGACTCCAAACATTACAACTGGCTGACGTGTGACGGACTTTGCGACGTGGTGCTGTGTCTGCGGTGAGTGCTTGGTTGTTGCTTTGACTCTGTAGGCTTCATTTTGTGGTTGTTCTGTTTAGAACAGTAGGGAAGTTATATTGTTGATTGTTAGCTAGGTTGTATTTTCCTAGGTAGGTTTAATGAGCAGGATCAAGGCAGTAAAGCAGCAATCATGGAGTTAAGGACACTGCTGAGAGACGAATTGTTGATTGTTGGTGAAGAACTGGGCCTAGCGGTACGCAAGGAAATGCTAAAATCGGAATTATTGCAGCTGATTTCCGAACAGGCCAGTTAGGAGGACATTGAAATTCGGTTAGAACTCCCTAGGAAATGAGAGAAACGGAACAGAGAGAGAGAAGAACGGCACAGAGAGGAATGCAAGAAAGATCGCGAGTTAAGAAAAATGCAACTTGAACTTGAAAGAACACGTTTGGAGCGGTCTCAAGGAAGTGAAGGGGCTCTGGAACCATCAAGTGAGGCAGAACCATACCGCATGGACAGGCTGTTAAAGCCATTTGAGGTCGGGAACGACATAGACTTGTTCCTGGGAAATTTTGAAAGGACTTGCGAGAAGATGAACTTTCGGTCCGAGTACATGGCCACAGCGGTTGCTGTCAATGTTGCCGTGTGAGGCTGCGGAAGTAATCGCCAGACTCAGTGCGCAAGATGCATATGGTTATGCGAAGGTTAAGGCTAGTCTTTTGAAGAAGTACCGCCTTTCAGCCGAAGCTTTTCGGCAAAGGTTTAGAAGCACGGGCAAGAAGGATAGCGAGGGGTATCCGGTGTTTGCATATGGCTTAAAGGCAAACCTAGTCGAGTGGTTGAAAAGCGGGGAAGCGTACGAGAGCAGAGACATGATTATTGAATGCATGTGTCTAGAGCAGTTTTACAAAAGCATCCCACCATCTGTGAAGCTGTGGGTGCAAGACAGAGAAAACGTAAACACTGTGGAAAAGGCGGCTGAATTAGCCGAAGAGTACGCAACGCGTAGAAAGCTGAACGCCGAGGACGGAAATTGGGACGGTCGAAATGGACCGCGGAAACCTTTTCCGTTCAAAAAGGGTTCGCAGACTAGACGACCGGAGCCTGTAGACGTGGAGTAAAATCCCTCAGAAAAGAGCGAGGATAAATAAACCGTTCAAAAAGAGCAGAAAAGAAAGCTCGAATCTTTTAGACCCATCCGCTGCTATAAGTGCCACAAACTCGGACATATCGCAGTAAACTGCGGGAAGCCTAGCGTAGTTTTCTCCTACGTGGATGAAAAAGACGAGAATATGGAACTTTAAAGCCCATATCTTCACGACCTGCAAGTTAATGGCAAACCATGCCGGGTGCTGCGAGACAGTGCCGCCACTATGGACATTGTCCATCCGCATTACGTGACCTTTTGAGTCTCTGTCATGGAAATGGGTGGGCTGGCCACCTAGGCATAAACAAATCAAAGGAAAGATTGCTTATGGAATACTACTGGCCTGGCTGTTTCAAAGACGCAGAAAAGTTTGTAAGATTATGCGACGCCTGCCAGCGCTCGGGTAAACCAGGAGAAACCTGGAAAGCTCCGTTAAAGGTAGTGCCCTTAATTGCAGAACCCTTCAGACGACTTGGGATAGACACGGTAGGGCCTCTACTAAAGACGTAGTCGGGTTACAGGTACTTGTTTACAATGCTGTGTCTGGCTACAAAGTTTCCGGAAGCAATCCCTCTAAAAGAGCTGAGCTCCACCGAAGTAGTAGACGCGCCTTTGTCAGTATTCGTACTAGTTGGGTTTCCAGCCGAAATTCGGGCGGATCAAGGGTCAGTATTCACCAGCTCACTGACTTCCACATTCTTACATAAGTGGGGGGGGGGGGGGGGTGAAGTTGATACACAGTTCCGTCTATCATCCTTAGTCAAATAGTGTAGAGAGGTGCCATTCAGTGCTTAAGCGAATTTTACGGGCGCTCCGTTACGAGCACAAGGAGGACTGGGAGAATTGTCTTCCGGCCACTTTGTTTGCTTCGCGAACGGTTCCTCATGAGGCTACAGAGTTCTCGCCAGCAGAACTAATGTATGGGAGGACACTCCGTCCTCCACTGAGAATGTTAGGAGAGATGTGGGAGGAAAGAGGAGATCTAGAGTACAACAGTGGTAGAATACGTGCTAAATCTGTTGGAACGGCTAAGTGCAACCCAAGAACATGGGATTGGCTCAAAAGAACGCGAAATGATTCAGTGAAAAGAACGCTGAGAGTGACTACGCGTCACCGCTAATACTTGCAGAAACCCCGAATAAGGACCCTCGTCCGTGTGTTGGTTACAGGAAGTTAAATACCATCACTAGGGATTCGCTGTATCCGATACCCAGCATTGAGGAACGAATCGAAAGAGTTAGCGCTGCGAAATACATTTCAACTATAGATCTCGTGAGGGGATACTGGCAAGTTCCCCTTTCAGAAAGTACCAGCCGCTATGCCGCAATTATGGCACCTGTAGGCACTTTTCGCTCTCTCGCCCTCAGCTTCGGACTGAAGAACGCGCCGTTTAGCTTCTCTAAGTTAATGGATATTGTCCTAAAAGACTTGCAGGAGTTCGCCTTGCCATATCTGGATGATGTAGCAATTTTTTCGGACGGCTAGAAACAACACGTATCGCACCTCAAACAGCTGTTCTCACGGTTGAGGGAAGCAGGCTTAACGATGAAGGCGGAAAAGTGTAGATTTGGCTGTTCGCAGGTTACATATCTGGGCCATGTTGTCGGTCAGGGCACGAGACGGCCGGCTTAGCTGAAAGCAGCTACGACTGGAGATTTTTCACAGCCGCGCACGAAAACAGACATTCGTTCATTTTTGGGACTTGTCCGTTACTATCAACGGTACAGTAAAGTTTCGTTCGTTCTCTGTTGTCCTCGCTTCACCGTTGGAACTTGAAGCTTCTCGGACGATGATCGGCAGTTGATCAAACGCAGGCAGGAAGCGATGAGGTCAGATGTACAAGAAATATTTATAGTTGAACTTTTCTATATACATGGCAGGTAAAACAAATACATTACAAACTTGAACAATGGAGAAACGAAGTCTCACTCTTCGACTGTCTCAATGACTGTTAGAGCCCAGACTCGTTTTAGCGTACATAGTACGGAGGCTCACTGATCTATCAGCAATCCTGATTTCAGCCAAGTCTGAGGGACAGCATGTCGTCCCGATTTTTATAGCCCAAATATACAAAGAAAAAAAGGCGGTAGGGCCGTTGGCCCGTCCCACAGGTTCAGTTGCCAATCAGAGTCAACCGTTTGTTAAGCCACAACCCACAGGGATGGGCTTACTCTTAAAAATAAACATATTGGAAAACAAAGCTCTTTTCCTTCTTCCCCAAAACTCCGTTGCCCTCTCGTTTCTACATAGTTAGTGACGGGCTCAGCAAAACACGCCAGGCCCGAACAAGTTAACGCTAGACCGCCTCAAATCCCAACGGCGTCTAGGTCGCAAATGTCTCGGAAGCAGGGGCATCGACACCACGTAGTGCCGCTGTACTCAAAGTTTGGCCGTGTGGGAGACGGATGGCCCTCCTTGTCCTTCAAACTTATTGTCTACAAGATAAAGTTCTCCGAGTGCGTGTTTACAAGACGCCGCCGTCCGAATGCACTCTTCACGTGTGCACCGCATCCCTACAGCGTGCACTGTAAGCTGGCCTTCGACACCACACAGGCAGTCGCACCCAACAACAAGGCTGGCGATTGCGTTCCGGACGCGCGGCACGGGGTCGAGGTTGCTAAGCCCTTCTTAACCTCGGCGGCGCCTCCAATTAGTGAGGTATTCGGGCGCCAGACCCACAATACCGTATACAGCGGTCCCTTTCAAGGCTGGTCTGTGTGGACTCGTGTGACCGTCGGCGGACTGCCAACACCCTGCGCACAATACCGACTTCCCGGAATCGGCACTCGCCCTCCTGGCGCCTGCCGCGACGCGTCACCCAACACCGCGCAGTCCGTGACCCCACATAACACAGAAACGGTTGCCCCGCTGACATGGGGGGGGGGAAGTGCACCCCCTCTCTATACACACAGCACGTGGCCGATTCGTGACACTTAAGAACACGAACAATCAGAGCGACCTTACACGTCCCTCCTAAAGCGTATACTGGGCTCACAATGTGCCCAGCTATGCTACAAGAGCCAAAGGGCGCTGTATCTTAGAATTTAGGCTCTGAAGGTTCCGTCAAAGAAAACTGACATACGCTGCCCAACACGGGTGCTGCGGAGCCCGTAATGAACAGGAAAATGAACTGAAAGGACCACGAAAAAAAAAGCAATTTTCTCACCGCGATAGAAGAAAAGGGCGAAAGCTCAACACATTCATGGCAGTGAGCATGCAAAAGAAATACTCATGTATGTACAGGAACAGTCCAACGCACTGTACGGCACAACAGCAGCAAAGTAACATATGCAGGTTATATACACAGTATGTCCACAGTCTTATAAGCCCCACACACATGGACGAAAACAGCGACAGAAAGTTCCACCAAGGCTGAACTGTCCCATGGGACAGTTCAGCCGCACGCACACATCCTTCGGGTGAACGGGAACATTCACGCCTGTCCCAGCTGGCATGGCTGTTTCTGTCT
The DNA here is from genome assembly GCF_023375885.2 of Dermacentor andersoni. Taxonomy (NCBI): domain Eukaryota; kingdom Metazoa; phylum Arthropoda; class Arachnida; order Ixodida; family Ixodidae; genus Dermacentor; species Dermacentor andersoni. The sequence continues at coordinate 151,198,049 of NC_092814.1, forward strand.
ATCCTTTCTTTTCTGCTCTTTACTCGATTGGCTCCCATGAACGATTCGAGAGCCTTGACAATGCATCAGCATTGGCGTTACATGTTCCTTTCCGGTGACGCACCGTTACATTGTAGCGCTGTAGTGAAAGCGCCCATATTGCTAACTTGGCCCCCTGCGGGGGGCTGGTTGTCAAATATGACAATGGGTTATGATCAGAGACAACATTCACCACTGCTCCGAAAAGCCAGTAGTCAAATTTCTTGAGTGCCCAAATAATAGCAAAGGCTTCTCTCTCTATAGTCGACCAGCGCGCCTGTGTCGGGTTAAAGCGATGGCTAGCAAAAGCGATCGGCTTTTCTTTTCCGTCCGCTGACATTTGAGCTAAACAGGCACCGGCCGCCGTCGCCGACGCATCAGTGAATAGCCAGTACGGCTGATGAGGCTCAGGAGTGTTCATGGCGACAGCCTGACAGAGAGCTAATTTCAGACTTTCGAACGCGCACTGCGCTTCTTCCGACCATGGAATTGAATTAGGAACCCGTCGCCTTGTCAAAGCTGTAAGCGGGCTCGCCACGTCGGCGTAGTTTGAGACATAGTCGCGATAGTACCCGCAAAGCCCCAAGAGACTTCGCAACTCTTTCTTTGTGTGAGGTGGCACAAGGCCTTCTATGGCAGCTATCTTCTCAGGGTCTGGTGCATGAGTTCCAGAGCCAACTATGTGTCCCAAATAGCGGATATGAGTTTGCGCTACCTGACATTTTTCAGAGCTGGCTTTCAGCCCGGCATCACTTAGCAGTTTAAGCACTATGTCTACATGCTGCAGGTGTTCTTTCCAGGTATTTGAAAAGATTGCAATGTCATCTAGGTACGCTGACGCATAAGCTTGGTGCGCAGCCAGCAATGAATTAACCATCCGTTGAAAGGTAGCCGCAGAGTTTTTCAGCCCAAATGACATTACCTTCCATGCGTAGTGCCCATCATGTGTCACGAATGCCGTGAGATGTTCGCTCTGGGGTTCCATCGGTACCTGCCAGTAGCCTCTCCTCAGATCAACGACTGTTATAAAATTCGAGTGACCAACTCTGAAGATCAGCTCCCGTGGATTGGTCATTGGAAAGGCATCTCTTTCTGTCACGGCATTAAGCGTTCTATAATCGACGCACATGCGCACTGACCCGTCTTTCTTACCAACACACACAACCGGGTGTGCAAATTCGCTCTCCACTGGATATATCAGGCCCAACTCAAGAAGCTCTTTCACTTGCCTACTAACCTCTTTAATAGTTCAGGGACTCTGTAAGGAAACGTCCTCTTTGGTTTACATCCTTCCTCCAGTTCGATGCGGTGCCGCCCTACTTGCGCCCTTCCAGGCTTTCCGTCAAAGACGCAGCGATGTTTCTCAAATACCGCCTCGATTTCCGTGCACGCATCTGAACCCAAATGAGCTAGCTTGTCTTCAGTTATTGCGTGCTCGCTCACTGGAGTGCATACAGCTTGCGGCGCGTATTCCACCTCACCAAATTCTCCGTCTTCCTCGAACACTACCCCCACATGACTCACTCTAGCGTAGTAGGGCTTGAATTGGTTAGCGTGCACTACCGAAGTCTTTCTGTCATTTATTTGCAAGCGATACGAGTGTTCTCTCTCTCTCCCAATAACTGTGAAAGGACCCAACCACCTGGCAGCCATCTTGGTTGCCCGATCTGTGTCAAAGAGGAGTACTTGGTCCCCGACCTTAAATTCTTTAGTCCGTGCCCTCCTATTGTAAACTTCAGCATATTTGCTCTGGCGCTCGGTGCTTGTCAACTCAGCTACACTCGCGGCTAGTTCTATTTGCTCCCGCAGCTGCTGCAAATACTTGGCAGGTTTCTCTCTCAGAGTTGAGGGCACCGCGATCTCACCCGTCCAAGTTTGCTGCAATATTGATAGGGGCCCATTTGGGTTTCTACCGTACAATAGCCTGAACGGCGCCACCCCGGTGGTATCATGCGGCACTTCGCGATAAGCCCACAGAACAAATGGGATGAGCTTGTCCCAGTTTCTTCGGTCCCGCTCCATTACATGATACAACATATTTTTGAGGACTCTGTTCCATCTCTCAACCACTCCATTGCTCTCAGGGTGTTCAGCAGTGGAGAACCTGGGTGAACAACCCAGTTTTTCTAACATTAGCTGTGTCAGTTGAGCTTTAAAGTTCGTGCCTTGGTCTGAACAGATCGTTTCCGGCACTCCAGTACGACTGAAAATTTCCAGTAAAGCCTCGCATGTGGCCCTCGCTGTCAGGGATCGGAGCGGCACTACCTCAGGCCATCTCGTGCAAAGATCGACAAGACACAAAGCATATTTGTGGCCCCTCGCAGATGGCACCTCAATAGGCCCAATGACGTCCACATTGACCACCTGAAATGGATGCTCCGGTCGCGTAAGCGGCGTGATGGGGACTTTATCGGTCTGACGGCTATCTGAACGTGTTTGACACTGGTGGCACGTCTGACAATGCCCAGCGATTTCCTTCTCCATTCCTGGCCAGAAGAAACTGTACTTTATCCGGAGCTTTGTCTTTTTCGGCCCTAAGTGTCCACCCCACAATGACTCATGCGCGAGCTGCAATACCTCATTGCGCTTTTCTTCTGGTAGGACCAGTTGTCTGACCTTGACTCCCGCTAAGGAATCCCAATGGTACAAAAGTCCATCTGACACGAACATGCCAGCTTTACCGTTTCTCGCATCATTCCAGGCCTTTTTCAGGCTTTCATCGGCAAGCTGAGCAGCTCGAAATTTCTCCCGCTGACTGGGCACCCCAGTGACATCTTGTATCAAACTATTCTCTTGCAATGAAGGGATGTTGTCTGTCGTTTCTTCGCAACTTAGACCGCAGTCTGGCTCAGTGTTATCGACTATTTCGACTGATCGGACTCCCACGGAATTGGCTACCCGCGGAATATTTTCTCGTCCAAACTCGTCTTTTTCCTGCCCCTGTAGTAGTTCCCAATCTTCCTTTGACAACAGGCAGTCAACCCCCTTTGCAAGTTCGTCTGTAACTGCGCACACCAGATCGATCCTCTGCGGTTGTATCACAGCCCCCGGGCGATGCATGCCTACGGGCAGCGTAGCTAGGTTAGCTCGAATGGTATTTCCGAATGCCGACTCGAGTCTTGCTGTTCCCGATGGCTCCTGTAAAACGACGGGCAACATGCCTTTACGGACGACCGTTATCTCACTACCTGTGTCCAACACAGCTTCCATTGCTATATCCCCGCACATGATAGGGATAAGGTCCAGCTTTGACCTCCCTGAGCTAGCATGTTGAGCTAAGATTTCTACTCTAGCGCTAAGCACCCTTTCTTGCTCTGCTGGAGGTTCTTCACTTACAACAGCAACCTTCTGTACCCTTTGTTTTTGCACAGTCGGTGCCTTCCCCTGTTGTTCTTTATTTGAAGCTTTTGGGCAGTCTCTGGCTAGGTGTCCCTGTATATGACACACGTGGCATTTTAAATTTGTCCTCTGCGGGCTAGCTAGTTTTGCTTGCTGCGTCATTGAGGCTGTTGCGGCTGGCTTAGTTGCTCGTCCTTTCCCTTTAGCTTGCTCGAAAGTCTCCAGCACTTTCGCCACATCCACTGGCTTAAACCACTCTTCGCCCTCCCGCAAAAGAACATATTCAAGGGCTTCTGAGCTTAGACTGGCTTTCATACGGTCAGCGACCATAAGCTCCGTCATAGCTTCCTTTGTGTTTGCATTGCGAGATTGAAGGTAATAGGCCAAATAAGTTCTAGCGCAGGACGCGAACTGAGCCCAAGTTTCTTCCTTTCGTTTAGATGCCTTTTCAAACCTCCCCAAGTATTCAGCTGGCGTGAGCTTAAGTTCATCTAGTACCGCCTTCTTTACAGTCTCGTAATCTGTACATTCCTCATCATTGAGGCCACGCAACAGATAACGGACCCGCTCAGTCAGCGCAGGCATGAACAAATGTACACGGCTGTGTTCTGGTACTTGAAAAGATGAAAACAACTTTTCAACCTCATCAAACCATATCGGAACGTCAGCGTCACACGGCAACCGGTATGCCTTAAGCACTTTAGCACATTGTGATATTCCATCCGTGCTGGCACGGCGGAGATCGCTTCCTTCCGACACCGAAGGCGGCCTGCCCGACTGCTCAAGCTCCACTCTCCGTAGAGCAATGCGCTCGCACTCTAGCTGTAGGCGCACCTTTTCTAGCTCCATCTCCAGGCGTCTCACCGCCATGGCCTCTGGATCTGTCGTGCTCGGAGCCTGCGAAGCGCCTTGCGTCTCACTATCCATTTCAGTATCCGACGTCTCAGACTCGGTCTCTCCGACGCGTTGTAGTTCCTGCCGTCTCTGACACTCTCTTTGTTCAGATGCCGTATCAATGTTTACGTCAGCCTCAATCGCATTTGCTGTTCTTCGCGTGAACACCATTAACCTCACTAAACAACAGCCATGCCAACCTAGACAAAACGCAAGGAATCCCGCTCACCCGTTGCTGCTGGGGGCGCCGCCTGACGTCCTCGTCCAGATGAAGTGCAACCCTTGCGGAATTGGCTGGTGGCCCTCTGATGCCTTGCGCCTGGCTCGCTGCTCGTTGCTCGTAGTGGGGCTTGCCGATCCTGTCGTGCTGCGCCAGTAAAGTTTCGTTCGTTCTCTGTTGTCCTCGCTTCACCGTTGGAACTTGAAGCTTCTCGGACGATGATCGGCAGTTGATCAAACGCAGGCAGGAAGCGATGAGGTCAGATGTACAAGAAATATTTATAGTTGAACTTTTCTATATACATGGCAGGTAAAACAAATACATTACAAACTTGAACAATTGAGAAACGAAGTCTCACTCTTCGACTGTCTCAATGACTGTTAGAGCCCAGACTCGTTTTAACGTACATAGTACGGAGGCTCACTGATCTATCAGCAATCCTGATTTCAGCCAAGTCTGAGGGACAGCATGTCGTCCCGATTTTTATAGCCCAAATATACAAAGAAAAAAAGGCGGTAGGGCCGTTGGCCCGTCCCACAGGTTCAGTTGCCAATCAGAGTCAACCGTTTGTTAAGCCACAACCCACAGGGATGGGCTTACTCTTAAAAATAAACATATTGGAAAACAAAGCTCTTTTCCTTCTTCCCCAAAACTCCGTTGCCCTCTCGTTTCTACGTAGTTAGTGATGGGCTCAGCAAAACACGCCAGGCCCGAACAAGTTAACGCTAGACCGCCTCAAATCCCAACGGCGTCTAGGTCGCAAATGTCTCGGAAGCAGGGGCATCGACACCACGTAGTGCCGCTGTACTCAAAGTTTGGCCGTGTGGGAGACGGATGGCCCTCCTTGTCCTTCAAACTTATTGTCTACACGATAAAGTTCTCCGAGTGCGTGTTTACAAGACGCCGCCGTCCGAATGCACTCTTCACGTGTGCACCGCATCCCTACAGCGTGCACTGTAAGCTGGCCTTCGACACCACACAGGCAGTCGCACCCAACAACAAGGCTGGCGATTGCGTTCCGGACGCGCGGCACGGGGTCGAGGTTGCTAAGCCCTTCTTAACCTCGGCGGCGCCTCCAATTAGTCAGGTATTCGGGCGCCAGACCCACAATACCGTATACAGCGGTCCCTTTCAAGGCTGGTCTGTGTGGACTCGTGTGACCGTCGGCGGACTGCCAACACCCTGCGCACAATACCGACTTCCCGGAATCGGCACTCGCCCTCCTGGCGCTTGCCGCGACGCGTCACCCAACACCGCGCGGTCCGTGACCCCACATAACACAGAAACGGTTGCCCCGCTGACATGGGGGGGGGAAGTGCACCCCCTCTCTATACACACAGCACGTGGCCGATTCGTGACACTTAAGAACACGAACAATCAGAGCGACCTTACAGGTACATTCCGAATTACTCGCAAATAGCAAGTCCTTTAATGGTCACCCTCCGAAAGGGAGCACCGAATAGCGTGCACTGGGATAAGGACAAAGAGAACGCTTTCCAAATTTTGAAAACGCTATTGGTTTCTCGTCCTGTGTTTCGCTCGCCAGACTACGCAAAGGAATTCATAGTTCAGTGCAGCGCAAGCGACAGGAGTATAAGCGTGGTACTTAGTCAGGTCGGCAACGATAATGAGGAACATCCTACCCTCTATACCAGCCGTAAACTAACTGTAAGAGAGGAAGCCTACAGCGCTTCAGAGAAGGAATGTGCTTGTTTGGTTTGGGCCGCCCAGAAGTTGTTGTGTTACTTGTACGGAGCGAGGTTCATTTTTGAGACCGACCACTGTGCTCTGATGTGGCTCAGTCAAATTTCACACAAATATGGCCGCTTTCTCCGATGTAGCCTCACTCTGCAAGAGTACAACTTCTCCGTTAGATATAAGAAGGGAAAGTTGCATAGCAATGCGGATGGTTTGAGCAGGCTAATTTAAATTCTGCCTTTAGGGATCCCGCCTAAATTTTGGGAATGTTATTGTTAATTTTGTTAAGCCAAGAAGATTCCCTCCCATTTAGCAGGACTCCCTCAATTTGTCAGCACGAAATTCCTTCCAAATTGGCGTAGCCAAATGCAGCCCTTTTTGTTTCTGCACTTATGTTTTCTTTGAAGCCTAGCGGGTCTAAAATGAGAACCAAGATTCGTTATCTCGGCGCAGAGCTGTGTCGTGGGGTTCGCTTTGCAGTTGCCTGTCCTTGTTGGATGTTTTGGGGCGGTGTCATCATTTCACAGCTCGTCGCTGCAAGCCAAGGCATCCCCCCCCCCCCCTTGCCACCAGCCATTCTCTTCCTGCCCAGCGGTTATCAGCACTGGCCAGTCGAGATTTTCCGGGCCATTGAGGAGCTGTTACAATCGGCCTGCAAGGGCTGGCGATCTTCGGAGAAGCGACCTCCGAAGCCTTCCCAGCCCGCTGCGACGTATCGCTTTGTAAAGACAACAATGCGCCTCGTCAACAGGCCGACGGCGCCGGCATGTCTAGTCACGTTCGGCGGGCCGAGCATTGTTAGTTGATTGGCTGTTACCTTCACGGTTTACTTGGAGCAAAAGAACTCCTGGAAGGGGATTTTTTGCGGTGCTTTTCCACGGACCCCAGAGGTCGTCCCAGCCAATGGACAAACGCGGCGGCCACTGACTGCGCGGTCAGCTCTGGGATCAAGAGGCGCCTACTCGGGTCAAGGCCCCTGTCTACAAGAACCCGCTCACCTCGATGTGTTCAGAGAAACCAAAGTGCGGAAGTGAGTGTGTGAACCCTCCCCCTCAAAGACGGGTCGACTACGATGACTCTCACATTAGACGAAGGTTGAACGGCAGTTCTCCCTCGCCTAGGAATCTATGGAGGACAAAGTGTTTTTAAGCAGCCGTTGGCGGCTGCTCAGTGTGCATTTTCTTTCAGTCATGCTAGACTGATGAACTGTAACGTTCTCCACCCTTCATGTAGATATGGTAAATAAATCCCATAATCCTCATTCTCGATGAGAACAAGTCCCTCCCTTCAACAACGTCCCCAGCGTGTATGAGTCGGACGACGGCATGGGCCAGCTACCATTTATTTCATGCCCGACCCCAACCCTTACACGGTGTAGCGTTGTCAGCGATAGTTCAGCCTAGTGGCTTAGCCACGGGAGTGGGGGGGGGGGGGGGGGGGGAGTGACACTCCAGGCACCAGCCGTCCCCACCTCCCTGCGAAATAATTTCTTTGTTAGTATGCCGCCTGCCTGACCCCGCTGTAGCCAGCGGGGTCAGATTCTGGCTACACCACTGGTTAGGCAGGTTCCAAAAAAGAGCAAATGTACCCCAACTCATCAGTGAAGCATTAATGAAAGGGGAAGCTTCTGTACCACAAAATGTCCTAACGCTACAGGCTATTTGGTTAGGTTGTAGCGAAATCAGACTTAGTAGCACGTCACAAACAGTGATAATGAACATTACGGCAAGGTAGCAAAAACAGACAAAAAAACTTGCAGTTTCGGCCGAAAGGCGAAGCGTCTATTGCGATAGCAAATTAGTAGATAGCTATACGAGCTAAGGATAGTAGATTTATCATCCGTATAAAGTTGTAAGCATTATTCGTTTACTAACTAAATTAACAAGCACGGTATCACGCGCGCACAGGTAAACGTGAACACATCGCGCTCGATGACCGCTGAAACTCGCTGTCAAAACGCTGGAGTTCGGAAGCGTGGCAGCAGGAGCGAGCGAATTAACCTTCGTGTTGGCTCTCGCTTCAAATTCAACTAAACGTCGAAAGCACAGCGCATACGAAGCTACCGGACTCGGCGCATGCACTTTGTCCACAGCGCAGATCGCGTTCAAGATACGGCGCCCGCGCGGCCGCGCCGTAAGCTGCAGCCGACGGAGTAGAATGCCCCCCTCTCCCTCGTCTCCCCGCCCCCCGTGCCTCGACCGCGACAGAAGACGGCCCGCTTCCGCTTCGCCTGCCTCCCTCACGCGAGCGAGATTTAGCCGCGATCGTTCGGCGCGCGGCGGCAATGTTATCACGTTTGGACTTTATGCGGAGCATCACGGCGACGGCGACGATGACGGCGACGGCAGAAATTCACTTGGAGTGTCCATATAATTGCTATCGCAACAAAACATTACATTTTCCTGACAGGTTGCCGTGAGGTTCCTGGCATTTACGCACGTCCGTGCGAATGTGTATTGGGGGCGAGGACTTATGGAGTCGCCATCTGTCGGAAGCACCTCCCTTGCGTAGTATGAGGGATCACGCGGCGCGTTCCTCATAGGTTTCGCTTACGGCGCTCAATAGAAACACCACGCGGCAGCCCTCCTCGACATTTATATAGGTACTCTCAAAACGAGGGAAGTTTTTGACTGTCGATGTAATAATCTTGGGCAAACTGAAAGCACATAATCGTTTACAGACGCTATCTCTTTACCGAATACGTACAGTGAACGCCACTGCGCACGGTCGCCGCAATGAAGTCTCCCGAACCGTCTTCTTGGCTGAAAGGTATAGACCGTTTTTTCGTAGGCGCCGCCATATTGTGAACGCAGTGGCGCCGCCTATGAGCAGCGCCATACTGGCTTGGGTGAAAGCGGTCTTTTGCATGGCAGGTATACGCTCGGCGGCAGGTTCTGGCGTTTGTTTTCGCGGTCGTGCGGTCTGTTTAGTATGACGCGCGTCTTCTACACGGTAAACGGTTCTGTGAGACTTGCTGAAGTGGTTTAAGGCGTCATGGCCGGAATTTCTGCTGGCGTTGAGGTGGACGGAACACGCAGCGCGATGTGTGCGCGCATACTTGAGCCTACAATCAGCCTCGGAGATCAATTGTGTATTTCCGAATGTTCCAATCAGTAATGTGACCTTATTACAGTATTATCCTCTATTTCTAAGCTGCGGTTTAGGAGCCATGAAACATACGCGACGATCGTAACAGCGTGGGTAGCGTTCTGCTACGATAGGAGCTGTGCTATTATACTTTGACAGCATTCAAACTATTCGCTGCAGGTTACATTGCGTGACTACTTGGTTGGATGGATGAGGTTTCCACCCATGAATAAAATAGTTTTGGCTAGTAATAGCAGCATACCTTATACAGTCTGAATTAAGCTTGTCCAGCAAAGCGACCGTTTACGAACTGCGCGAGCGTCCTAAGCAGTAGTAGGTGCTGGATTACAGATATCTTTGTTCTATATAGCGCATGGTCCAAGCATACGGTATCAGCGGTTATATATTTATAAACGTTGTGAGACGTTAGCCCGTTTTCTCTTGCTTTTTAGAGAAAGAGGATGCTAACCGATTTTTCTTTCGGTTGTGTTCGTTCAGTTCTCTACGACGTACTCACACGTATTACGGAAATTTTGCGCTCAAAAATAGCCATCGCATTCTTTTTATGCGAACCCTCTCATATATTATGGCTGTATACAGGCCAAAAAGGCAATGCCGAAGCACACAGCTTATATATGTATCGTGCTGGTTCACCAACCGCAGTGATCGCTGTGTTGAGCAGCGCCACGGGCCTCATGCAGCAAGGCTAGCGTAGACATATGGTAATTTCAAGCATACTACACTTGAAATGCGTGAGAACGATGCCAGTGTATCACAAATATTTGATAGCGCCTGCCGCTTAGACGTTTCGTGGTTGCCTTAGGTTGGCCGTGCACGAGCATGCGCTCTTATGTTTTATGTTTTACTCCCTACGCCAATCGATCAGACAGTGAGCTGATTTACCATTTAATGCTGCTAATACAGATACGCCGGTTTTCTTTGTTGAATTAAAATCGATATAAGCAATATAGTAAACAACGCATACACGCACCGCGACTGATATGCGCGTACACCGCGGCTGATTATGCGCGTCACATTTTTTGCGCCCACAAGACATTTCTGCCTACAGTAGTTACCGATGCACCGAAAGGCTTCCCTGACGACCTTATATGAACGAACATGGCGTAAATTTCACAAAGTAAGATCTAAAACATCTCGAAATCGTTCCGCAGCACGCGACAGCAATACTTTCAAGCAGCGCCGCGCCGGATCGCCCAAGCCAGAGAGGAGGAAAGGCTCTCCGCGCGCCGTATCCTCCTCGCTGAGAGCAAACTATATGAAATGTGTTCTTATAGTGGGCTGTCTATACCAAATGGAGCATAACAGAATGAAGCCTCAATGTAGCGATCGCATGGGACCGCAGCGACCGACTGCGCGTCTGCATACATGTCCGTGCACAAAGTTTTGCTTTCGCTGTGAGCCCGTTTTCACACCGTGCAGTGAGCTTTAGGTCGCAGCATATGAGCATTCGACAGTACACTAGCAACCATTGTTGCGTGGACGCTATCAGAACTGTTCAAAAATAATTTCGGTATAGAGACTTCGACGCCAACGGCGACTGTGATGTGCCGTTGCGACGATTCAATCTTTTTTTGTCTTCTAAATTCTTGGACATTTCAATATTATTTCTCAAGTTGCGCCGCACTGTATGTTTATCGGTCTTCTCAGTGTGCGATTTCCCTCTGCTTCTTTTTCGTAACCCAGTGCATTAATTCATAACGCAAACATGACCATATGCCATGCCTTTTTTTTTTTTTAATGTGCGTCTTACCGCTCCCTTTCCGTTCCAGTGAACTTGCCAGTATCTAGAATCAACAAGTTCATAGACCAAACCGTCATGACATTAACCAGGCAGCGGGCGCGGGCGAGCGTCTCAGTGCGCGTTTTCTGCTACTCACCGAACATCGCGCAGTCCCGGCGCCGTAGCAGAAATCTTCCTCGCGTCTGTGCTTACTGCGTATAAACGAGTTGTATCCGATGGCTGTCTGCCGGTTCTAAGTTTCGCGAGCCAAGCTTCACGCAGCTCCTTGTCCTGCGGCTACGTGTGAATAAGGCTGACACCGGGCTCCGTTGCGTACGTCCGGCACTGCGGCACCGAGCAGTAGCCTGCCATGCTGCACGCCTCCAAAGGCAGCCTCTACCTATTATAGTACTTTCAAATGTTGTCAAGCAGACACCCAAGGCGGTAAAACCTCACCGCTTAGTCAGAACCGCAGCGCAGGTGGGACTTTAAACTTTCGTTTTCAAAAGCTCACTTCGGCGTTTCAGAAGCAGTCGACGCGGCCGCTGTGTCCACGTGATCCCTCATGCCACGTCATGCCGACGGTGGCGCCAGCTTTTCCAGTGGTGGAGCTCGCCCCCAATACACTTTCTAGGCTATATATACGACATACACATAAACTGTAAGTCAAGCGTAGCGTTCGCTCTGTCCTTTCTTCCTGCGTCGTTCGTATGAATTCGCACTACCGTGTTGTCGACCGCGTCGGAAGCTCATGGACTGCGCGAATTCTTTCGCTTTACAATGGGTAAAGGTACGTCCTCGCTTGCGGAAGTAAGCGCGCGCAAGGCGGCGCACTTAAAAACGCGCGCCGCGAGAGGCGCTTTCGCATCAAGAATTCTCTAGAATAGCAGCTTGGGCTTGCTGGTTTTGCATCCTGGTGTTAGCAGCGCAAAACGTAGACGGGACACGAGACGAGAAGACGACACCACAAGCGCTGCCGAAATAAGCGCGCCGCCTTGCGCGCGCTTATTTCCGCAAGTGAGGACGTCATAGAGTTAATATAACCAACTCTAGAGAAAAAGCTGGCTCGAAAAAGTGGGAACCGCTAGGGCGCCGCCCTGTTGCTACTGGTCAATGTGGCCAGCGCAGTTAATATTGAAAGAGTTGAAAACAAGTACAGGTCACCTTATGCTGATGGTTTTATGAAGGTGACACGTCAATAATAAGTTTACAGAAGGCGGTCGCTGAGTGCGTGACTTATGTAAATCACGATGTACGCATTCATGCAATATAGGATGACGCGAATTCCGGTTTCGAATCTGTTTTTGGATGCGTAGTAGTTTAGTACAGTTTAGGTTTGACATGCGATCGCGCGTCAACATCGGACGCTATGGCACATTCGTGCCTTTTGTGCCACCCAAGCACCGAAGTGATCTGGCATATACCTTCACATGTAAGTAAACGAATGCGTCTTCTTGTTCAGAATATCAAGCGAGTAGACAGCTCTTGTGATGCATCACAATTGTTTGAGAAGCGTCACAGCAAAGCATTTTTTTTACATGCGGAGCGGTGTTTTTATTTGCAGGTTTCCCTTCAGTAGGAAATTGCTGGACAGGCGGACCAGCGCACCGGAATGTACTGGAGAATCCACAAGCAAGTCATAGAATCTGTTTAATTATTGCACTTTGAATAATCATGCTTCTACAAAGACCACAGCAGAAAAACAGCCTGATGCCGAGTATTTCGGTGCCATAAAGCAATCAAGAGGCGAGTGCCTAATACGGACGAAATCGAGTGCATGAACCCACACATTAATAGCGTAGGCGTTTTATTAACTGTGCAATATTTTCAACACTTCCTTGCATGTCATTTCATGTGGCATATCTTTTCTGGTCACAAATGTGTGCAGCGAATCAATTTGCATGATCGACTCCGGGCCTGTCGGACAGTTCACTTGCACTTGGTGCCGAGTCTTTTACATGTATCCATAAACTTAGGTTCACGTTTCTAGCGTCGAAACTATTCTATTACACTTTCTGTAGTATTGAACTTCTGTGACCGGCCCTACTGTGTGTGATCTGTACTGTGTTCTACTTTAGTCTTTAAACTTCTCCTGTTGCTTTTCCTTTCCTCTTTTCTCCCCTCCTTCGTATCTTCCGTTTCTGTGTTGCTGTCACCTCCCTTCTGAAGAGTAGGCAGGCGTAGTGCCCCTCCCGGTGGCAGTTGCCAGCCTGCTCCTCGCTTTCCCTTTCCTATTAATTATGTATATGTGTTCAAAACAAATAATAATAATAATAATAACAATAAACTGCAGATACGCACATCAGATCCCTACGAGAATTTTCAAAATTCAATTTTTTAGACAACACGCACATATGCAATACTGACGTAATCTCAAATACCACTTTTTTGTTGGACACATTTTTGTTGAGTATACTCGCAGGTAAAATAAGTAGATTATGTGGCCACCTCCACCTTATTTTCCTTAAATGAGTGTGTACAAGGGGTATGCAAAAAATATTTGTTTTCCAGCGCACCGATTATGTTGCTGTGTAAGCAAGAGAACCCACCACGTTAGTGTAACATATGTTGTACATCACACTAATATGTGCTTTATTTACCAATTTAATTTACTCTTTCTCTCGGATGACTCCTACGCCTCGCCACGCCTGCTCACCTCTGCAGACTCCACTAACAAAGATGCCGCGGAGGTACGTGCAGGTCAGAGGCAAGAAGCAGTGGCACTGGTGTTGACATTCACGCAATTTTTTTTTCTTTTTCTTGCGCTGCGGCAGCCTGCACAACTCGAACAGCCACCTTGACTGCGGGTGTGTCAGCAGATTTCTGTTATACATATGCTCATAAACTTCCGTAAACTTGAACTTGATAATAAACTTGAAGGCAAATGGGACACTGATGCATTGCTTTTTTGAACATTTAGTGTACACATACAATATATGTTATACTTTTCAGTGCTACAGAGCGTATTTTGAAGCTTCCCTCTATATTTTTCACCTTTATTTACGTATGTGTTGTGTGGCCCTCAATGCAGTTCATGTTGTAGCAGCTGCTTTGTCTGTCTATTGCACACTGGATTAAGCTTGTGATATCCAGGTGTGCAAAAGGCCTATACTTCTCTCACATATACAAAATAAGGTTCTATGTAGTTTTCAGTGTTACAATAAAAAATAAAAGTAAACAATCCTATCGTGGAATTGTGTTTATTACAGTAATTCCTATGACAGTCATTGAGAAGTTGATAACTTGAACTGGTCAATCCGTCATGGTAAGGAACTGTATGTATACATATAGAAAAAAAAGGGATATAAGTGTGTCTGTGTTTCTAGGGGGGGGGGGGGGGGGGGAGGGGTGGTTATAGGATTTGTGCGGTACGAAAAAACTTAACACCGTCCTCTAGACCCATTCCTTTAAGTAACGTAACAAAGCGTATTATGCATAAAGTTCATACAACTGATTCTGATATTACTACATACGCCCGGCGACGCGTGCTACATATGCCATGACTCGCATTCGCGACTGCACCGGATGCCCTCCATATTATTCTGGTTAATCGTGCTCACTGCACCGAGGCAAAAGAAATATCATGGGCGCAGGTGCCTTTAAAGTATCTCGACCTTGCGAGGCAGCTTTGCGCGTGCCAGGGGAGCTGTCCGTGCGAACACTCCCTGGCACACACCTGCCTCGGCGGCCCAAGCCTACGTACCGTCCTGCTTCGAGCTTTCATCCCCCCACTGTCCCTTGGGTGCCCTGGACCTGGAATTCTTGCGCCGCCTAATTTATTATAATGTCAGGTGCTCTCCTGAGACTTCCGTTTGTCGGTTACATGTGCCCTACAGCTGGATAAGTACTCGTAAAAAAAAAACACGATCTATTGTCGCGACGAGAAAAGCACCCCGCAACGAAAAAAGCGCCCAGCGGCTTCTGCAACATACCGCGCCCGTGCGAAGAGAATTACGGAACGTCAACGAGGAATCTGACCACAGCTTCGAGCTCCTCACTCGTAACCTAGACGAGTGACACTCCTGCAACAGGCGTGACCACTGAAAACTGCATACCGCCGGCAACTTAAACAGGATCATCCGTCGGTTGCATAACTGCCACCTGCACGGCCAACATCGACCACACCAACATCACTCCACAACATAGAATAAACAACAAAATTATAAAGTCCAAACACACGGCTGCACGCACACCACATCACCACACTACAAGCTAGACGCCATGCTGCTACGCTGCTTATTAAAACTTACTACCGTCACCAAGTCTAGCAAGCGTCTCAGGAGTTGGCAACCTCAGCGCGTAGCAACGTGGCGGCGTCCTTGCGGTTTCCGATTTCAATGCATGGGCCCTATGAGTAGCTTGTCCTCTAGAGTTAGTATAGTAGCTCTATGGAGAACGTACCTTGATTGTCACGGTCTGCAGATCACGGCGGTGTGGCGCTCATGCAGAGCCCTCGTGATGAACTCCACGCTCAAGATTATCCTTATGTGCGCTGCATAAAACGTAAATTATCAAACTGTCGCGATCACCATCTGCGTCAATTTAATGTTAAACGAAATGCGATAAAAAATATGGACCGAACGCATAGGGTTGGAATTTGTATAAAGCGAAGCTTTATAGCGCAGCGGTAATTAAATGCTACACAACTAACGGTGTCATTTACACAGTAACGCAGAAGCAGATGGACGACGAAAGAAACAGATGGGACACAGCGCTAACAACTTAGTGTTTAATAACTAGCATACCAGAGAGAGAGAGAGAGAGAAGGGAAGAAGGAAAGGCAGGGAGGTTAACCAGACTGAGTCCAGTTTGCTACCCTACACGTGGGGAGGGGAATGGGGAGTGAAAGAGAGAGAGAGAGAAACTTAGGTGTAGGATGTCTATAGTCGGGCACTCAAGTCTGTTGCCTTCAGGTAGTGAAAAAGCGCTCGAACTGCTTTCTGGGCTAACGAACTGTGAGGCCAGGTTCCCAAGATCTTCGCTTCCGTAAATGGCCTGTCATCCATTCTATTCAAGGCACACTGGAGAGTTCCACGTTGATTATCGCAGCGAGGACAGTGGCACAGAAGACGACTGATGGTCTCTTCACACTTGCACTTAGCGCACATTGGTGAATCCGCCATTCCAATACGATAGCTGTATGAGTTGGTGAATGCTACTCCTATCCACAGCCGACACAGCAGTGTTGCGCCACGTCGTGAAAGGTTCGCTGGTAATTTAAGTTTCAGTGATGGGTCGAGGCTGTGTAAACGACACTTAGAGTTCTGTGGTGTATGCCAGTAACTTAACGTGATGGTACGAGCGAGACTGCGAAGCTCCCTTGCAGCGTCGACTCTCGATAAAGGTATAAGGAGTGTCAGTGCGCCAGCCTGGGCACGTCGGGCAGCGTCATCGGCGAGGTGATTACCAACGACGCCACAATGTCCCGGCAGCCACTGAAGTATGATATCATATCCTCGTTCAGAAGCGCAATGGCAGGTTTCGTTGATTTGTGACACCAGCTGTTCATAATTGCCACGTCGTAAACTTCGCAAGCTCTGGAGGGCTGCTTTCGAATCACAAAATATTGCCCATTTGTTGGGCGGTTCTTTTTCAATGTATTCGACAGTAGCGCGAAGAGCGGCCAGTTCGGAACCTGTAGATGTCGTTACATGTGAAGTCTTAAACTTGATGACGACCGATTGAGATGGTAGAACAATGGCGCCTGTAGAACTTGCCGAGACGGAACCATCCGTGTAAACATGGATTCGGTTAGCGTATGAACAATGCAAAAGTTCGAATGTGATCTGCTTGAGAGCCGCGGTGGTCAGGCTAGCTTTCTTCACTATTCCTGGAACAGGAAGGTACACAGGAGGCTTTTTAAAGCACCACATAGGGGATGGCGTTCTTGTTGCGGGTGAGTGCCTCAAAGACAAAGAGTGCCGGTTAGCCGCAATTGATCTGGAGAACGCTGCCTTGGGTCTTTTCTCAGGCAAGCGAGCGAGATGGTGGTCAGGGACTCTGGATATAGGGCGAACATGCGCCCGGAGTGCGTTGATAGCTATATAGGTCATTATTGGGTGGTCCCTCGCGGTGGCAATTGTTGCCACGGTTGAAGCATTTCGAGGTAGCCCCAGACATGTTCGAAGGGCTTGGCCTTGAATGCTCTGTAGGACATGGATGTTAGTTTTGTTAGCATTGAACAGCACTGGTGCGCTATATCGCAAGTATCCTAGGCAGAGCGTCCTGTATAGTTGAAGCATAGGTGCCACGGATGTCACCCACGTTTTACCGTCAAGAAACCGTAGTATATGGAGTATATGCTATTTCATTGTGGAATAAATTACCACAAGAAATAGTTAGCGCTAATACCACACAATCATTCGTTCATCTTGTGAATGGTTTTTCTTTTGATTAATAGCATGCACATAGGGAAAGCAATTAATTAATCATTGTCTGTGTTTTGTAATAAAATTAGGTGAAAATGCTGAATTGAGTGACCTGTTGTGTGTACATGGTTTGTCAGTACTTGTTGTTGAGTTGCAAACTACAACTGTTGTTCCTATATCGTATTTATGTTGATAAGTCTAAATTTCAAAGGCTGATGTTCCTGTATATTATATTTTATATATCTTTATTATTGTTCTGTATTCTATTTTTTTTTATTATTTCCAGCCTTGTTTTGTTACTATTGATGTAACCACTCCTGCTTGGGCCCGAATAGGGCCTGCAGTATTTGTAAATAAATAAATAAATAAATAAATAAATAAATAAATAGAAGTAAGCCTCTTCTTCAAGTACGAGATGTGGGGGCTCCATGAAAGGTCTCTGTCGATCATAACGCCTAGGAATCGGTGAGTTTTTGCGCAGGAAATCGGTTGGTGGTCAATAGAAATGGGGTACCAGGTCATGGGCTTGTGGGTAAAATCGACTAAGGCGCACTTCTCGGTCGAAATGCTGAGGCCTTGACCACGCAGATACGATGATGTTAGGGCCACTGGTTTTTGAAGCCGTGCACGCACTTGGGGACGTGTAATTGCCGAGGCCCATATGCATATGTCGTCAGCATATATGGAAAGGTTTACTGTATGTGGTAGAACGTCGGCAAGTCCAAGGATTGCAAGGTTGAGCAAAGCGAGGCTAAGAACCCGACCATGCAGGACGCCACGGCAAGTGTAATGGTCAGCGGTTCGGCCATCTGCACTGTGCACAACGAAGGATCTTTTGAATAGATAGCTGCGAATCCACCGAAACATGCGTCCGCCAATTCCATTATTTTCCAAGGCATCAATGATGGCTTCATGGGTTATATTATCATAGGCGCTTTTCACAGTCTCCTTTTGAACTAATGGCGATGAATACAACCGTGTTAACTTTCATAATATGCAACGTGTAATCGCATGCGACTTTCTGTTCATTCACTACACTGCTCACAAGCTATGCCGAAATTCAAACGCCAAGTCAGGCAGGTGCGTTTACACGGCGATGTCACGTGTGACAGTGTGCCAGTGTGAGACGTCTATAAGCAGCGATGTCACAATGACGGAAGCATTTAACGATGCTTTTCGAGGGAAGAATGGCGGTGGGAGGTGTATGTACAGAAAAGTGCGACACGTATCTAGCTGAATTTTAGGATACTGCATTCCTCTTGTGTGACGTCGCAGAATTGATGGCGTAATGCCTAAGGAAGCGTACAGAAGCGTCCTGCTTACGTGGGCATGTAGGAGTTCTGGCTATCGGCTTATAGTCTCATAATATGCAACGTGTAATTGCATACGACTTTCTGTTCATTCACTACACTGCTCACAAGCTATGGCGAAATTCAAACGCCAAGTCAGGCAGGTGCGTTTACACGGCGATGTCACGTGTGACAGTGTGCCAGTGTGAGACGTCTATAAGCAGCGATGTCACAATGACGGAAGCATTGAACGATGCTTTTCGAGGGAAGAATGGCGGTGGGAGGTGTATGTACAGAAAAGTGCGACACGTATCTAGCTGAATTTTAGGATACTGCATTCCTCCTGTGTGACGTCGCAGAATTGATGGCGTAATGCCTAAGGAAGCGTACAGAAACGTCCTGCTTACGTGGGCATGTAGAAGTTCTGGCTATCGGCTTATAGTCTCCGGATCTGAAGTATATCAAATGCCTTTGGAAAGAACTGGAACGCCGCCTGAAGCAGGAAACCGCAAGTAACACCAAGCAGAAATTTTGTCAGCTGCAGCAAGAGTGGTCGATGATACTCCAAACGGTCATTAACAATTTGCTGAAATCCATGTCTCGTCGCTGACGAGCTGTCATCGAAACAAATGGATTCAAACAAAGTACTAAACATATTCTTTCTTCCAAATTTGTGGGTGTAGTGCATTATACGCTTATTTATGTTGGGATAAAGGCACAGCCACTGATGAGTTTAAAATAGCAATGCATCCAGCTTTTTTCCATAAATTATTCTAAGAAATAGTGTTACTTAATGTTTGTAAATATATCCACCTTTTTCATGCAAGTACAACGTTTTATACTTAGAGTTTGTTTACATACATTATGGTTTTACCGCGATTTAAGATGTCAAAAGTATCCTTAAATACAGCTAATAAAAAAAAAGACTGAAAATGGAAAATATAACATTTTGTCCTTTACTATATCGTTATATAACAAGAAAGCTATTCCATTTATGTAAAAATCTAGGACAATATGAACGCACCTGGTCGTCTTTCAAAAGTGTTAAGTCACAAGATTTTGTTTTCAACATATATCGTTACTTTCTGGCTGTACGGATAAACAGATGTATTTCGTAGCTCGACTGACGGATACTCCGCATTTTTTTCTTTTTTTTCCCGATCAAGTCTGTATCTTGTGCTTTGTTTGAAATCAGAACGAGGTCACCGTGGCGAAGGGCCCCGTTTTCATCCTTGAACACTGGTGTGCCGACTACATGCCCACTAGTATACAGTTGACTTTGCTTAATCCGTGTCATGCGGGGCATCCCGAGCTCTATAATTTCATCAGCTGACTTGCAGGCAGCCTTGTCGTTAGCTGGCAGAGCCATCGTTTTGCTTTCCATATTTCTTGGGACAGAAACTTCTAAAAACCTTTAAAACATTACTGCGTCTCACTTGAATTTCGGTCACTCTCAATGCATGTACAAACTTGCATGTACAAGGCGACCCAATGTCATTCACGACAATGCGAGAGAAGGTATATAGCGAACAACTAAGCGAAAGTTATGCTCCCTTCGCATTTAGGACAGGCACAGTATACCTCTTCTATGTATACCTCGCGATTCGAACTTGGCTCTTCAAGCTCCTGCGCGTATAATGTAATATAATAATACAATATTACAATAATTTATTTCCATCAGTGCAGCGTAATGGCGACTGCTATCTGCGGTACAAGACATAATTTCTTTTAGCTTTGTCAGCGCTCTTTCTGCCCCGCCGTCAGTATCAGGAGCTCCCTCAGTGACATGCTGGGTTTAACTAGTTGGCCGATAACACTTATTTCTAGGCCTCCGGACAGAGCTGCAGCGGTGCAGCAACGTGCCGGGAAGAACGCTTTGCCGTCTTATGCTATCGGTTCCCGTTCTATTCTTTTTTTTTTTTTTCTCGATTAATTGTTTCACCTTTCCGACTTCTTATGCAGTCTCCCAGTTCTTCTTTTTTTTTTTCTCATTAAAATATCAACAAAAGCTTTTTTATTTTTCTGCGTACAGTGACGTGCCCTACATTGTGGGTAAGTGCCACGCGTATATAATAGGCGAAGTAGAAACAAGCAAGTTTTATGCTGTATGTCCTTTCGGCTTAAACAGTTGCAAGGTGGGATTACGTAATGTGCGCTGCATGTATATATGCAATAGCTATATCGGAGCGGTAATCAAACGGAGGCGATGTTAGACGATAACGCCCCCCCTTTGGAGGTCAACGCCTGCCTGTCGCGGGTACACAGCAGGCGAAGGCCGACGAGTCAATTCTCAGCAGCCGCTGCATCGCCGAGCAGGCCGACTTTTTCTTCCGTGGGGAAAGGGGCGTTAGGCCGGGTTTCTCGTTTGCATGTGCGAAACTCGATCTCTTCGGAAACTCGCAGCGCATCGAATTAAAAGCTGTTCTTTACAAAGAACGCGCTATTTATAGGGCCTCAATCACGGACTATAGATATCCCATCGCGGGACACTACGCGTATATGTGCACAACTTATGCTTTACATTCACCACCACCACCTCACGGTCTAAATGCGGAAAAATGCGCAGTCACATTGTTTGTGAACATGACCGGGGCAGTTGGAGAAGTATGGGAGAGGTCTTTGCCCTGCAGTGGGCGTAACCAGGCTGATGATGATGATGATGATGATGATGATGATGATGATGATGATGATTGTTTGTGAATGTCTGACAGCGCAGAAAATGAAGCGCTGGTGAAAATAAAGCATCCCCTCGTCATTCCACTCAATCCCGATCCATGCACTGCTCATGATCCGAAGTTCTTGGCCGTTCCCAGCCTATTCCCTTCGTAGAAAATAACTTGGGCGCCTAGTGAAAATGGCGAGTCCGAGTCTCATACTTAAGTACCGGCTCTTGGAAATAAAACACATTCGATATGGTACTGAACATCAAGAGAAAGAGACGAAAACGGCATGAACAGGAAGTAGAATCAAATCCAAAATAAAAATGGCAACCAAAAAAAGGACAGCCTAGAGGCGATCACTGCGATAAGCAGTTAAAAAGTTGTTTTCACTCACTTCGCTTCTCTCGCTGCTTCTGCAAGGGATTTGTCTGCAATCACTGGCGTTTGCGAAACACTATACCTCGGTCTCAATAGATTATCTCAATACTTCTGTATACAATCTTTGTCCTCACTCCACCTCTAATTGCGTCATATGCATTTAATTACACCAATTTCCATTATCTAATGTTATTAAACATATGCAGCTGACATCTTCAGATGTTCAACCCTGTGCATTACAAAAGTTATGTCCGTGTCTCTTCCCGTTCGCCCATGTCGATCACTCATGGTGACCAACGTGACGTTAACTACCGTATTTGGCAGATGATTACGACAACCTGCACTGTCTCACATCCTTGAGAATTTACAAGTCACATCTTCAGATTGCCTCATTTCCGTATTTCTTCATGTTCGCCCATGACGACCGCTCAAAGTGGGGGAAATTAGCCTGACATTTCACGTTACGTACGTTACTTACAATCCCAGTTACCTAGAAATTCAAGAGCTTATCGCAGTAAAAAAAAGAAAAAGAAATGTCACCGCCGAGACAGCTTATAATAATACGCAGTCGCAAGCAAGATATGTGCGCGTAGCCAATGCGTTGTTGCGATTATGAAGATAGAACCTTTGCCTTTAAGGTTTACGAGTTAAATAAATTTAGAAAAAGGAAAAGCAGTAAATTAAAAAGAAAAGAAAACCTTCTCATTTCGTCACTCATACCACGTTTGGGCGCACCCGTTCGCATTATCCTTGTTTACGTTTAAATACGTACCTAAAAATTCGGCTTTAACGAGCACTGTTACGATAGTTATCAAATATTTAAAAAGGGGAAAAGGGGGGGGGGGGGGGCTTGTTACCCTCTAAACCCATGCGCTCTTCCCGTTTCAATTACCGCGTATAATTTTCATTTATCAGTAATTACGTCAGGCGAACAGTGCTTGAAATACCTTCAGAGTGCAATGATCAACAGTTGAACTATGGTCCCTAGCATAGCGATTTTTGGTCACCGAGTTCAACAGACGCAATTGAGCACTGAAAGAACATAAACATGCAATGCACGCGCGTTCCAAAGAAATTATTTTTTACAAATGGAAAATTCACCGCGCTCGCTCAGTTAAATGTACGTGAAGCTTGCCGAAAATGTTAAGGTCAATCAAGTCAAACAAAATATTATGTTTACAAGCACGAAGAAAGGAAAATAACTTTCCTTGTTCAATGTCTCCGACATACACTTGTCACCGAACGTTGGAAGCATCGAAATAGCAGAAGTTGCTATTTGCCATGCGAAAATGTCCAAGAACTTTCTAGCTTCACGGTTACAATTTACTAGAGATACATATATTTTTTGAAGAAAGAAATGTGTCATCACACTGAGTGTGATGACACGTTTCGACGAAACCAAGCTCCCACTTGCTTCGGTAAATGTTCCGCCAGCTAGATCCGACACAGGCATGCAACCTTCGATAGAAGCAAGGACAACTTACCTACAAATTCGGCAGCACTCCTTACGCGGCGTCCACCAATGCACGAGAAGTTGCTTCGTTTCGCTGTTACAACTGCGCATGCTGATGTGTCCGGGTCCGGGCGGCTGTCACATATGCTCCACAACGCCCACATCCCCTCGAACCAACTCGCTCGTATATCATGTTGCGTGAAACGCTTCTCACCTGCAGACTATATATGACACACGTGCGAATTGCGCCGACGGGCGGTGTAGATATCTCACTCGCCAAGGAAACGAAGGCTACGGGCGCAAAACGTTTACCTTCCATCGCAGCCGCAGAAACAAAACGTAATAAAGAGAAGCCAGCGTCACACTAAATAGTTATTTAATTAAAAATGAAACGTCAAACTGTAACATTATCGTGTTAATATCGTGAGAACAAATTACACTGAGAGCAAGTGTTTAAAAGAGCGTCGTGAATGCCTTTTCACATATTGCAAACGACTTCATTTTTAAAGACGTGAGCTTGACTTTTCTCGATATGCGAAATATTGGAAAAAGATGCGAGCGCTGAAATACGTGGCGTTTCCACGACGTTAGAGGGGCGCGATGCTCAGAAATGCTGAGAAAAGAAAAAAAAAATGTTCCCACAAATTGCTAGCGAAGCAAATTCATATGGAAGTCTATGCACTCGTGAAAATCGCGGAAAAGCATGTTGAACTTCGAACACTTCGAATGCATATCAGAGCACCACTGTCCAAATTATATATATATATATATATATATATATATATATATATATATATATATATATATATATATATATATATATATGTATATATATATATATATATTAGCTGTCTGTAATTTTAATGCGTCAAGCGTATTTCGAAAGATGAGCACAACTTCAAAGATAACCGCGAAGTTATGCTCATCTTTGCTCATCATAGCAGTGGCAACAAATGAAACAGCTTGGTGCTGACGTTTGTGTACGAATAGCATGCTAGAATTCCTATGTCCTGGCTATTCGAACGAAATAATATTGAAAGGACGTATTTATGTGCCCGGGCAGACAAACACCAAACCGCGCGCGCAACACAATTTCCGAGTGACCGCAGCGTGCCCGTTGTCGCCGCTGCCGCCCGCATAGCCCCGACAACAGTTTCAGCATTCAGCGGGCGCATATTAGAGCAAGTTCAGGTCAGAACATAAAGCGCGGCGCCGGCCGCGCAACTGGCGACCAGAGCAAGCAGCACCGAGCCGCAGAAGAAGGCCCTGGTCAGGGGCAGGCCGCAGGCAACGTTCATTCCCATTGGCTTAGAGAAGCAGTCGGCCTGGAAGTGGCTGAGCACGGCGCACGCGTCCGGGTTCGAGTTGACCCACGAGCCGGCCACCGCTTTCAGGAAGCGCCGGATCTCGTCCGTCTTGCGGCGCAGCGCGGTCGCGCGGTCGCTTGTGAACAGCAGAAGCGCCCAGAGAACGGCTCCGCGCAGCGCGGACGCCGTCAGAGTGCCGGCGCCCTCTGGAGCCAGCGGCCACTGAGAGGCCGTGTGCAGCAGGTACAGCGCCGCTGCCAAGAACCAGGCGAGTGCGACGCCGTCGAAAGCCGCCGCCACGTTTCGCATCAGCTGGCGCAGCGCGTAGAAGTCGCCCAGTACGAGTCGGTGCACGTGTGGCGGCGGCGGGCGGTGGAACAGCTGCACCAAGGTCTTCTCATACTTAAGCAGCTCGAAGCCTAGGTAGTGAGACACGTGCCCCAGCATGGCCGCAGTGAAGCACAAGGTGCCGAAGGCCAGCAGGTTGTCCACGTAGAACGAAGTGACGACGAAGGCGTGCTCCAGCCACTCCTCAGGCAGCGTGGCACTCGCGTGCGCGAGCACGCTCACGGATATGGCCACCAGCCAGAGCAGAGCCGTCGCCTGTGTGATGCGCCGGGCGAAGGTGGCCCGCGGGTTACCAGCCAGGCCTCCGGGGAACTCGCGGAGCACCATCCGCACTGAGCCGCTGTGCACGCCCAGCTTGTAGTTTACGAACAGGGCGAGTAGGAAGACCGCGTCAAGGATGATGGGCCCCGTGTACTTGCGCAGCTCGTCCAGGCCACCGTCCACGTTGTCTTTGACGAAGAGCAGGTAGTAGGCCACTCGCGAAGCCAAGTAACACGCGTAGAATATCCTAACTATCCAGCCCCACAGGTTGCAGAAGGACTGTTCTTTTTCTGCGGGCAGCATGTCCATGCCGAGACCGACCGATTCGGCCGACGTCAGAAGGAATCCACAATCGTTTCGCTCCATTTCGTTCGTGAAAAAAGCTGTACTGGAGCCAGTTGACGCTCGTCAAAGGGCCACTTAGCTTCCGCTTCTATAGCTCCATATATACTATGGCCATTTTCGTGGGGTGTCCACGCCCCTCGTGACTATATGTCAGCACATCACCACGCGCGAACCATCGGTGTAACACGACTGCTCGGCAAAAGGAAACAGTCCCAGATATGCGTGTCAACAAGTAAGGAAGCCTGAGGCTCGACTGTTGTAAACTCAGCGAGCCCACTAAAGGACTAAAGGCTCGCGATCGCCTCTTCGATCGACCTTCTCAAGACTCGTTGATCGGCCTTGCAAGCCAGATGCTAACATCTCGAGTTGAGCGCGATAGCATCGAAAGCGGTAATCTGATGTCCTTTCTGCATGCGTACGATTGTGCAGTTTTTCCTTGATGCGTCTGTTTCATGGAGGCAAAAACATTGACAGCGAAAATAACGAGTTTATGATAAACGCGGTGCACATCAGTCGGAAAGCCGAAGGATCCTTTGTCGGTTATAGTTAAATGGAATGGCAAATGTTCGGCTAACGGCGAACTTTTAAGGATCGTTTCAGAATAAAGATATGGTAGTGATATTTAGGCAAACCTTCCCGCGCCTTTTTTGCACATGTCAACATCAAGATATTGCACAGGATAGCATAGGTTAGACGTTAGATATTGCTATGGACCATCCCCACCTGCGCCCGACAATCACTACATCGCGACTCCCATGCAAGGCGTTCTCCTTGCACACGGTATCACAGTACGCCGAACCGTTTTATCTATTACGACCAATAATTGCGTTTGCCTGCCAGTTGCCAATTTTGGCTTGACGACACAAGTGCTGCCATGCGGGATGGCCCGGCTTTGCACCTTCGAGGATCACACAGTAGTATCTATTGTAGTAGACGACAGTTCAATCTGCCGTATACTCTACCATCGCAGTCTGCAACTTGTACTATCGCCGACTTACAGAGGATGATTGCGCCCGACTTGCCGTCCGAGCACGCTGGCGAGCTCTACCGCGTTCTGTTTTTATACCGAGGTATTTTTTACTTTAATTATCGTCCTTTGGCCCAAACAACAGCTGTTAAATATCGCATAAAAGACATCGGCTTCAATTCATCAGTCTTACCACTAGCAATTGAACTATGGAATAGTCTCCCTGGTAATGTTATCGACATTCATGACACTGTTAAGTTTCGTCATGAAGTAACCACTATTTTTTCATGACCAGTTGCTTTCATTCATTTTCTCTTAATTATGTACACGCTTCTCGCTAACTTCTGTAGTTGGCAATGTCAAGAGATGTGCCCTTACATCTGTAAAATTTGATGGTGTTAAATGATGTACCCTTACATTGTGTATGTCGCCATTCATTCCGATAGTGTAATTGTGTTCCGCTAACTATTATGTGACGTCACCTCGTTTTATGTACCTTAGTATACGTCTCATATACTCGTTATCTCTTTCCATTCTTTCTAATGCTTTCACTTATGAACATATATGTTGTATAAACCCCCCCTCACACAATACTCTTGCTGGAGCCTGTGAGGTATTTTGAATAAATAAATAAATAAATAAATAAATAAATAAATAAATAAATAAATAAATACCGGTGATGACCCTCCTATTCATCGCCGCCCGTACCGAGTATCACCGGATGTGCGACAAGTTATCCACCAAGAAGTTCGCAATATGCTTGCCAAGAACATTATTGAACCATCGTGTAGTCCTTAGGCGTCGCCTGTTGTCCTGGTGAAAAAGAAAGATGGCTCATGGCGATTTTGAGTGGATTATCGGCACCTTAACAGAGTTACAAAAAAGGACGTGTATCCCGTATACCTCGCAGTGATGACGCTCTTGACCGCCTCCACGGTGCTTGCTATTTCTCTTCTATTGACCTTAGCTCCGGCTACTGGCAGATTACCGTGGACGATCTAGACAGCGAAAAGACCGCCTTTGTATCACCTGACGGTCTTTATCAATTCAAAGTGATGCCGTTCGGGCTGTGTAACGCTCCGGCCAAATTTGAGCGCATGATGGACTTCATTCTTCACGCTTTCAAATGGTCCACATGCCTGTGCTACTTAGATGACATTATAGTATTCTCCACCACATTCACCACGCACCTCAAGCGCCTCTCAGCAGTTCTAGGCGTTTTTCGTCGAGCCGGTCCGCAACGCAACGCATCAAAGCGCCATTTTGGCCGTCGCCAGATTACCGTGCTTGGACACCTCGCTGATGCGAACGGAGTGCAACCGAACCCTGGCAAAATCCGTGCTGTTACACACTTCCCTGTTCCGAAGTGTGTCAAGGATGTCCGCAGCTTTATCGGCCTATGCTCGCACTTTCACCGTATCGTCAAAAATTTTGCGGCCATCGCACGACCTCTTACCGAGCTTTTGAAGAAAGACACGAGCTTTTTGAGCTTTTTGAAAGAAAGATAACGAGGCATCTGCGTTCTCGCATCTAATCGACCTTCTCGCCAGGCTGCCCATTCTGGCCCAATTTGATCCTTCTGCCCCTACCGAAGTCCGTACCGATGCCAGCGGCCACGAAATCGGCGCAGTAGCACAACCTCAGCGCGGCAACGACCATATTATCGCTTACGCGAGCAGGCTCCTCTCAAGCTCCGAGCGCACTGTATTCCATCACTGAGCGTGAGTGTCTGGCCTTAGTGTGGGCGGTTGCACAGTTCCGCCCGTACTTATATGGCCGACCCTTTTAGGTCGTCACAGATCATCACATTCTTTGCTGGTTGTGCTGGCTGAAAGATCCTACAGGACGACTTGGTCGATGGGCGTTACGCCTACAAGAATATCTGTATCCTGCCATATACAAATCTGGCCGTCTCCACAAGGACGCTGATTGCCTGTCCCACCCCCCAGTCGGCCAGCCTGACGAGGCCGACAGTAACACCGCCAACGGCAGTTTCTCTGTGTCCGCCTTCGCTAGCATCGCCGATGAGCAGTACCGGGACCCATCGCTGCGAGCACTCATCCAGCGTCTGCATTCTTCACCTACCGCCGCCTGTGTTCGCCGCTATGTCCTCCAGGACGGCGTTCTGTACCGAAGGAACTTCCTCCCTGACGGATCTGATCTTCTTGTCGTGCCCAAAGATTTACGACGGACTGTGCTCTGCGAGCTCCATGACGCACCCACGGCAGGACACCTTGGGGTATCTCGCACGTACGACCGCATTCGCCGCCGCTTCTATTGGCCCGGTCTAGCTGGCTCCGTCCGACGCTATGTTACCGCCTGTGATTCATGCCAGCCTCGGAAAACGCCTCAGGCGTTGCCTGCTGGTCATCTCTAGCCGAACATCACCCCTCTTGAACCGTTCTTCCGTGTCGGACTAGATCTCCTCGGTCCCTTTCCCACGTCATCATCTGGCAACAAATGGGTAGCCGTTGCAACTGATTACGCCACCCGATACGCCATCACACGGGCTCTCCCCGATCAGTTGCGCCACTGACGTCGCGGACTTTCTCTTGCACGACATCATCTTGCTTCATGGCGCTCCGCGGCAGCTGCTTACTGACCGTGGTCGTAAATTTTGTCGAAAGTTATCGCAGACATTGCACGTTCCTGCTCCACTCAGCACAAGCTGACCACCTCGTACCACCCTCAATCCAATGGACTGACGGAGCGGTTAAACCGTACCCTCACAGAAATGCCGTCCATGTACGTTTCGAAGGACCACCATGACTGGGACATTGCCCTTCCTTACGTCACATTTGCCAACAACTCTTCTCGCCACGAAACTGCGGGATTTTCTCCATGTTATCTATTGTATGGTCGCGAACCGACCTTCTCCCTTGATACTGCACTTCTTCCTGCTGCGACCTCAACAAGCGAGTATGCGCGCGACGCCATCGCCCTGGCCGACGATGCACGGCAGCTTGCACGTACTCGATTGACGGCCTCACAAACTACTCAGCAGCGTCTGTACGCCTGCCACAGTGACGTACAGTTTTCGCCTGGTGCGCTCGTGCTCCTGTGGTCAACCTCTCGTCATGTAGGCCTTTCAGAGAAGCTCATTTCCCGGTAAACGGGCCCCTACCGCGTGCTACGTCAGGTGACGCCAGTGACCTATTTGAATTTGCTCCGGTCAATTCTACCTCACCCTCTACTATAGCATCCAGTGATGTTCTGCACGTCAGTAGGCTCAAGGCCTACTACACTGCTTCCGAGCCCGGCCCTTAGTTGCTCCGGGACGGCGCTTTTGCCGCCGGGGGTAGATACGGACCAGTATTCCCGATGTCCAATGACGAAGTGGCCAGTAGTGCGAAGACGACGATGACGATTAGCGGCTAGCGCGGGCTGTTGCCTTTTGGCCAAGTGCAGCGCATTGATATGTAAATATAGCGTCACGTCTGCGTCTTCCTACGTAACAATATTGCCCTCAGTGAGCGCTTACGGACCCCACTATAAATGAAAAAAATTTTCCTTGATGGCAAGCCACACTTTGAGCGCCCACGAGGAAGAGGAGTGTTGCTATCTGCTGGCAGACTTAGCCTTGCAAAAGCTGCGGGGAATTGCTCCGTCTGAGTTCGGCTTATCAACTGATTTAGAGCCAAAAGACCTTCACAACGCATACAGAGAGTCTAATCGCGAGGATGGTGTTCATCCGGGGCACAACACGCTGCGCGGCATTCATCCCACTTTGCCCTGCTAGCCCGCTGACACATGACCAGGAATTAGGATGGATGGATGGATGGATGGATGGATGGATGGATGGATGTTATGAGCGTCCCCTTTGGAACAGGGTGGTGGGTTGCGCCACCAATCTCTCGCTATTATACTGCCTAATGTCCTACCTATAGTCGGGTACAACTTTAGAAAAAAGGGGAGGCCCCGCCCAGATGACCGAAGCGCGACAGCCAATTGCCTCAGCGACTAAAATAGTCCCGCTCGAAAAATCGTGCTCCTAAAACGCGCAATTCACGGTATAAATAAAGACTTTTGTATTTTGATGACTGGTTTAGTAGAGCTCTCATGTGCTACAGCACATGCCGGATCGCGAGTGAAAAATAACCCCGTGCCTTGTACAACGCTGCCCGTCGTCTGCTCTTTAGCTTCATTGCAAGTGACAAAAGTAGAAAGAGCAGCTCTGCAAGGCTCTTGCGCTTGTTCACATGTACACAGTGTATCTACTACTCGTTTTCCAAGCTTAAAATGAATCAGTTGCTATTGAAAAAAGTACTTATATAAAACAATGCATTTATCGCAACTACTACAAACCTGGGGCGAGAATACGGTCGAGGCAGGAAGTTACAAAAATGCTTCATTCATTGTTTTAAATAAATACTCTTGGTTTTAAATCGCATAAAATTTATATTTTTTGGTTTTGTGTTTTAAAATTTCACAGCACGCATTCTACAGCTTGCGCGTGCAGTGAGCACTGGTGGACAGCAATCAATCGACGGTGCTACACAACGCTCGAACCCCGTCGCTAGACGCTCGGCTATCTCACTGCTGACAATGATCGTTCACGCTAAGTTGACGGCGACAAATCTTTGCGTTGAAGGCTTCTTCTGCAAATATTTTCTATTGAGACACTCGTAGGTTTGTTTCATGCGCGCACACTTTTCTGATTTCTCCTGGGAATGGTATTGCTCCATCACTTCACGCCTTCCGACGAAACACGCAGCGACACAGTACACGAACACACCCGCCGCTAACAGTAGGCACCAGTCTTTGGAAAACTTTTCTCGTCGTAACTTCACTCGGGAGCGAAATAAAACAACATGGAACAAACACGCAGGATGTGTGTTCGTAGTGGTCGCCGCGGGATCCTGTTTTCAGGCAAAGCGTAGCGCAGCGCCAGCGATGCTCGCTGCAATGTTCCTTCGCCAGATCACGGTTCAGAATAAACGCACGCGGCACAAATGTCGCATCACCAGCCTGCAGTAACATTTCCGGCATGACAGACCATCACAACCAGTTCTGGAATTCACTCTGACGTGGGGCTGAAGCACACAGGTGACGCGACCTCCCCAGTTCGAAGCGCGGGCGGCCATCTTCTCCGTCGGCGGAGTCACTGGCCGTCCGGCTCATGACGTTAGTCCGGAGTGCGCGCCCATTGGTGGATGCTCGTCTGCCTCCGCCTCGGAGGAGTAAACGCCCCCTTTTTTCTAAAGTTGTATCCGACTATAGGACAAAAAAGAAAAAAAAGAAAGAGAAAAGAAAGAAAAACACGATGAATTCCAATAACCAAATTTTCTGACCCCCTATTGTGAACTTTGTTTTTGTACGTCTCCGTTTTTTGTCGTTTCCGTACTTTTCGTTCACCAATCTTCCAATCGCCTCTTACTCATCTCTATTGCGGTCATGTTTACTTTCTCCCTGCTCTCGCTGAACCCAAGGGCTTCAAGGAGGCCAGTGGTGCCTAAATCGACCGCTGGGCAGATATCTTCACATTCTAATAAAACATGCTTCATCGTTTCCCTAGCTTTACCGCAGCAAGCACATGATTCTTCTTCCTTATATCTCGCTTTACAGGTGCGCATTCTAAGGCATCCTGATCTCGCTTCGAAAAGTAATGAGCTTCCCTTTGAGGATGGATGGATGGATGGATGGATGGATGGATGGATGGATGGATGGATGGATGGAGAGAGAGAGAGAGAAAATGATAAATGAAAGGTAGGGAGGTTAACCAGGACTGAGCCCGGTTGGCTACCCTACACTGGGGAAAGGGAAAGGGGGACGGAAAGATTTAAAAAAAAAGGAAAAGAGAAAGTCCACTGGAGATATCAGTCGGTCACTCAGTCTGGATCACAGACGCTGTCTCAATCCGGTCGCTTTCAAATATCGCAGCAGCGCTTTTGTGGCCTTTTGTAGCTGTGATATGCGAGGCCATGATCCCAAGATCTTGTTCAAGGTGAACGGCTTTCCATCTAGCTGATGGAGAGCTGTGCAGAGGTCTTGCCTTTCATTTTCATAAGATGGGCAGTAGCACAGTAGGTGTTCGATGGTTTCCTCGACACCGCAGGCATTGCACTCGGCGCTATCAGCCATTCCAATCAGAAATGCTAGCGCACTCTTTGACATTGGAGAAGTGGCGCACACCTGAATTCACTCACCATCGCTTGCATTCCCTCGATCCCTATATGCAACTGCGGCTGTTACCAGGTCTTCCGCGAAATGAGGAAACAGTGCTGTGCCGCTTACGTTTGGGCGTCGCATTCACAAAAAAAAATGGATGGATGTTATGAGCGTCCCCTTTGGAACGGGGCGGTGGGTTGCGCCACCAAGCTCTTGCTATTATACTGCCTAATGTCCTAGACTCTAAAAAAAGTTTACACCCTTTGGGTTGTATTTTGTCCCCGAACAATAATCGACATCTGTATTGCCCGCATTTCCTTTCTTTAACGCTGCAAGCCCGGTACTTCCTACACTCTAAAAACAGTTGCACCCTTTGGGGTGTATATTTGTCCCACAACAATAATCGTCATCTGTCTTGTCCGCGTTTCCTTTCTTTAACGCTGCGAGCCCGGTACTTCCCAGTCACGAACGGCATGCGCGTTATCAGTGTGACGCAGCATTCTCGACAGGAAAGTAGCGAGCGCCGAGTTTTCAAGAAAGGAAACGCAAGCAAGGCAGATGACGATTATTGTTGTGGGACAAATATACACCCCAAAGGGTGCAAACTGTTTTTAGAGTGTAGTCACGAACGGCCTGTGCGTTATCAGCTGACACAGCATTCTCGACAGGAAAGTAGCGAGCGCCGTGTTTTCAAGTGAGGAAACGCAAGCAAGGAACATTACGATTATTGTTTGGGCACAAGATAAGCTCCAAAGGGTGTAAACTTTTTTTAGGGTGTACACTCTTAAAAAAGTTAACACCCTTTGGGCGTATCTTGTCCCACAACAACAATCGCCATCTGTCTAGCCCACATTTCCTTTCTTTAACGCTGCGAGCCCGGTACTTTTCAGTCATGAACGACACGCGCGTTATCAGCATGACGTAGCATTCTCGACAAGAAAGTAGCGAGCGCAGCTTTTTCAAGAAAGGAAACGCAAGCAGGGCAGATGGCGATTATCGCTGTGGGACAAATATACACCTCAAAGGGTGCAACTGTCTTAAGAGTGTACCTAGGTTAAAAAAGGAAAAAAAAACACGATGAATTCCCATAACCAAATTTTCTGACCCCCTATTGTGAACTTTGTTTTTGTACGTACGTCACCGTTTTTTGTCCTTTTCTTCCACCAATCTTCCAATCGCCTCTTACTACAAAATTACTAATGGCATATTACGAAATGCACGTCTTTTAGTTACGGTTCTTGTTTTGTTTCTTTCTACCTGCACCAACCTTTTCGTACAAAAATGTAGCTGGCTGGTTTCGTGAACATCCGAAGGTGCTTCCAAACTTCTTTTGCACTTTAGGTGTAATGCATTTTAACAAATAAGCTCAGATAACGCGTTTATCAATGCTTCTTTCATTCTCAAGGCGAATATTCATGAAGATATTAATGAGAAATATTTCTTTCCTCTGGATCTATGTCATGCATGGCGAAAGCGTGTATGTGCTACTCTTGTGCTGCTTGAAACGCACCACGAAAAAAGAACACACAGCGTCCACCGTGCGTAATTAAAAGACACAAAAGTAAAAAAAAAAGCAGCAGACTTAGCATTCAAACAAAGGAATGTAGTTGAAGCTATTTGACGGAGTACATTTGCATTATATCAAAGCAGGATTTTTGCGTACCTGATCTTGGGTGTAAATGAAGGTTGTCACAATTATTGCACAAGTTTGTTTGCTTAGTAGAAACCGGTACCTCGAAATCAAAAATCCTATCCTCAATATGCAGCGCACGCGTCTTCTCATTTGAACCATTCCCGTATAGCCTCACGAAATTTCATAAATACTAAAGGTCTTCATATCCTTTTACCACGGCACACGTAGAGGAGTATTGGAAATTGTGCGGAAAGACACTGGGACGTGTTAATGTAGCCTGTAAAAAGAGAGCACGATTCCAACCGCAGATCTTTTTTTGAGTTATGCCCATAAAATTGTGCAAGAAGACGTTGTCTTCGGCCACACTCACCACAGTTCCTATAACATTCTGCTCTTCAGTTCTTGACTCCCTCTATTGATCAGTCAGGTCACAGCACCGTGATATAATTACTGGTGCAATGCTTCCATAATTCTGTGAGAACAATCATCTACCCTAAATTTAACGTGTTTGAACAACTGAACAAACATGAGAAAGGATCTTGAGGGTTTGCTAGAAATGTTCCCTTGTTAGAATCGTTTACGATCTATATCGGTACGGTGATTTTGTCATGATCACGCCAGCACCTACTGAGCACCACGTATAATTTTCTCATCTGCCTGTAAATAAAATCTAAAAGTGTCGTTCGTTGTGCGTGAGTAGCACCACGGTAGCTGAGTCTTTCATGTTGTCCCACTAAGGGCCATACATTCCCTCTACTGACACGGTGCAGCAAGACATGTCAATTTCGCCCTAGAATTTCGCCCTTTCAGTTTCCCAATAAGCTTAGGGAGGTACACCAGACGATAGGTAAAGTTTTGAAGTAATCCTGGCATTTGAGCGAAATTTCATGGACAATTTAGTTATCCTGCATTTTTTACGCATTTATTATACTTAATTTCTGATAATAATGATGTGGTACATGATAGTTGAGTTGCTATACTTAATACATCATGTTTTCGATGGCTGTCCTGAAAATTAGCGAAGTGCAAGCACTGCATGACGTTGGCTGGAAGGCCATTAATTTAAAGAATTGTGTGCAGAATACAGAAATATGCTGGTTCTCAATGGCGCAGTCCCCGTCAAACTGCGCATGGACACTCTTATAAGAAAGGCGTAGAAAACGGCCTTGCAGCTACCATCAAGCACAAGCACAAAGAAATTACTAGCGCTAGAGATATACACCTTTGAGGAGCTAGCAAGTGCCACCCTCATAGCGCAGAGGGAGCGCCTCAACAAAACACTACAGGGAAGGCACCTTCTTCAACGGCTAGGGTACCCGCTGACACCCCAGTACTGCAAAGAAGAAACACAACTCCTGCCTAACCCCATTAGAGAGAACATTGTAGTAGACCCTATCCCCAAGAACATGCACCCCACCCACGATCAAGAGAGGAGAGCAGCGCGTGCCCGCATGTTGCACAAACGCTGTTTCAGAGACCCAGATACAAACTACACGGACGCCAGCCCATATCCCTAGTCGCCACGTCGTGGGCCCAAATACACAATCGCCGTCGTCGATCAGGGGAAACTGGTAGCCTCTGCCTCCATCCGCGCCACATGCAGCGCAGCAGCAGAAGCAGCAGCGATCGCTCTCGCACTTCGCGACGCCGAGAGCAAGCGAAGGTCCGCCTGCGTCCTTACGGACTCACAAGCGGCGTGTCGCTTATACATGAATGGAACACTCCCTATACAAGCCATTCGAATCCTAGGACGCTCACTAGAATGGACCTTCGGTATCGTCTGGTGCCCCGGGCACGAAGGCCTGCGGGGCAACTAAGAGGCGGACTGCGCAGCTCGAGGTCTCACTAGCAGAGCGGCAGACCACACCGTTCTTCAGCCCCCGAAAGACCGACGAGCGACCCACGAGTTAACCACAAGTCAACAAATACTACAGCGCCAACGTCTCGAAAGAAGACAATACGCTCATCCGCACAAAGCTCTCAATAAACTCCAGGCAAGGGACTGGCGCCGCCTGCAAACGAACACATACCCACACTTGTCTCGTCTACGCGCAATCTCCCCAGACAGATATACGTCCCGGACATGTCCCTGGTGTAGCAACCACACAGCGACACTCGCGCATATCACACACGAATGCACCGACCGTCCGGGCGACGCAATTTCGCCACGAGTCAAAGCACACACACTCACTACATGGTCTTGGGAGGCGAGACTCTCCGAACTGGACCTGGGAAGCCAACTGGCGACCCTCGACCAGGCCCGGCGTGCCGCGATCGCCAGTGGAGCCCTGTCAGAGGGAACCACCCAGGAATAACTCGCGCAACGACTTCTGTAATAATAAAGTTCCTCCTCCTCCTCCTCCTCCCAGTCAAAAGTTTATGCGGCCGAGGTTCTGTGAATAAGTTCATTTTTAGGCGCAGATAGGTCAGCAACCAGTAAAACTGCGCAAAACTGTTGTTTACACTAGACCAGTACATACTGTAAATCCGAATACCACGCTGCGTACCTAGGTGGTAGAAATATAAACTTTTTTTTTCAAATTCCGAGATCCGTTAGCTTTTGATGCCGACTATACGTTCTGAAGGCGAGGCGGGCGAGGCTGCTTTTTTTGGCTTATATACGTGATGACAAGCGTCGAGATCTTGACGATAGAATGGTGGAACCCAGCAAAGTCAGACGACTTCAGGACGCAAATCTAGTGATAGAAATTCAGCTTGCTTTTTCTTTAGTGACATTGATGATGAATGAATACTTAGAGTAAGTGAATATTACCGTCCGATTCTGGACAGGCTCGAGTGACTGCATAGGTTCTATATCGCTGAATATTGCATACTAATTTCTTACCGCGCATTCCTATTCGAAGTTTGACCTGCCTTACGCCTACCGAGTCTTTAGCAATGAGAAGAGGCAGGCAGTTACTTCTTGGAATGTAGCCGAGGCCATGGTAGATCTGATTAGTAATGCTGTATATCTAGGCTGACTGGAATTATTACATGAAGTACGCCAAGGTACCTACGTTGCGTCACGATGGAAATTACACAGCCACTTATTGTACATATTAAAATCATCTGAGAGTGTATCCGATAAAAAGTTATAGGTTGAATAATATTAGGATTTCTTAGCCTTATGTGAATATTTTGGGGAAAACACTGTGTGCGAAGTTCTGTTGCGTGTTACAACGTTATCACCGCTTCCAAAAGAAAGTGACTGCATGTCTTTCTCGGACATTGTTCATTTCGCCTGGGTACAACCGCCTGACCTATTTATTTTGAAATCTGCTCCTGTGGCGTAGGTTACGTCGCCGAACAAAACTAAATACGGTATCTCAAGAATGAACCATCACAGCACCGCAACAAAGCCCGGTACGTTGGCGCGCGTAGTCATCTGATAAGAGCGGAAGCTCGCGCGTCGTTCAAAATTGACCTGTCACTCCCCGTCGTTTTTTTTTTTTTTCTCAAGGGGGCGAATAACCCGTACAAGGGTAATTCCACACTTACCCGCCGTGGTTACTCAGTGGCTATGGTGTTGGGCTGCTGAGCACGAGGTCGCGGGATTAAATCCCGGTCACTGCGGACGCATTTCGATGGGGGCGAAATGCGAAAACACCTGTGGTACTAAAGTTTACGTGCACGTTTAAGAACCCTAGGTGGCCGAAATTTCCGGAGTCCTGCACTACGGCGTGCCCCATAATCAGAAAGTGGTTTTGGTACTTAAAACCCCCTAATTAATATTAATATAATTCCAAACTAGACGTGATATTAGCCACCTTTCAGCTGCCGGACGAGCGCGTTCTTTTTGTATATTTCTGGCGCATGGCACCGGATAAAAAAATAATAATGCAATGATTAAAAAGTGACTTTCTAATCATACAATTTTAGCTTATGGTAAACGGGGAAGAAGTCAGTGCACACGAGGAAGGCATCTTTACAAATATTACCTGATATTGCAAAAAATTAAGAAGGAATGTAGTAATTAACAAATTCAGATTACACAACATACGCTAGTTAATGCCACATGAAAGTTGCGTTTATTAGTACTCTTTAGGATGCATTTGGGGAGGCGATTCCATTCAAGACATGTGCGAGGCCAAAAAGAGCTTAAGAAAATTAATGTGACTAAACTATATACCTAATTTATGGAGTTGATGAATACGATGCTACATATGTTGCGATGAAAATATAGATTTAAGAGATGGAAATACAAGGTTAGCTTTATGTGCGGTTGGAGTAGGTATTCGATCATAATTAAGTTGAACATATTGTTGCAGGAAGAAAGCAGGCCCACGAGTGTAAAATAATGTATATTTACAACTGAGGTTAATGGCGTTCAGGCAACTGCCAGACTTCGTCTTCCTCTCGTCCAATCCAACTTCTTCCTTCCCTTCACCGTAACATCACCCTCCCGGCGGAGTAGCTCCGTCTCGGTGCAAGTTATAGAGCCTCACTTAATGGGGGGACATAGGGCTTCAGCCTGGCGACGTGAACAACATCGCTGGTGACGTTGCGATGCACTGAAGGCTGACTGACTGCACAGTAAAATAATTTACACCCTTGATGGTGATAATTGCGTGTCATAACACCCTTGAAGGGTGTTTTCATTCAAGAAACATCCCATCACCACGACTTTTTGCGAAGCATAGGGTAGTTCTAGATGCCATAACACCCTTTTACCCACCGAAAGGGTGCACTGACTAAGAATATTGGGGGTGGGTGCAAGGGTGTTTTTGTTTATTTTTATTACATTCACAAACATACAGTTGTACGAAGAGACAGCGTGTCCCACGGCATTACAAACCAGTGGCGGATCCAGAAGTGGGCCCTCCCCTACCCCATTCCCTTCCCACCGAGACATGTCGGGCTTTCAATGCCGACAAAACTCCTGAAGAGAGTCCCCCTCCGTTTCACTGTCTGTTTTGATGAACTATTTTAAATATGTCCTGCGAAAAACCTGTTGCTGTTGCTACTTTTTCTAGTATTGAATATTTAACCAAAAGAAAAATGTTCAAAATGTTTTCAGTAAGGCAGAACTAGTGCAGCTCTTGCTTTTGGGACGCCAGGAATCCAGCAAAATGAATAGGCCACGTGACAGCATGCAGCTGGACGCGCCACAATTGCTCCAATGCAGTGCGGTCGTCTAGGTTTCTTTCAAGCACGACAAAACAGGCAGAAAAGGGCGCGACGAACCATACGCGGAAAAAAGATACGCCAATTCGGGAAGCTTTGACCCCACCTGACCTTTTTTCGCCGAATCAATAACCTCAATTCGTTCTACTTCTCTCACGTTTATAAACAAGGTAGGTTCGTTTGCAAACTTGAGCCTTCTCACCCACCACAATGCTTTGCTCAAGCAGCATCTGCAGAAAGAGCCGTGCAAAACGCTCATGGCTTCGCGTCTGCGTCAATTTACGAAGCTGGCTGTACAAAAAGAAACTATTAAGTTTGTAGTTGTATAGTAAAGGAAATTTCTACTGGCTTACAAACAGCTGCCAGAACGGAGTGCTCAAAAAGAAAGGGAGAATAATATGAGAACGTATAGAGAACCAACGTACAACTTGCGATGCATACAGTATTTACAACACCGACTAACAGCGCTATTTACTCAAATATTTCCCCTCCCAAATTGGAGACAGTATTATTGCATGCATGAATAGGACATTAAGCCAATCATTGTAGATATAACGAGATTCCAGAAATTGGCGGGGCATTTGCAGACCCATCTTTGTTCACGGAACAGTGGCGAGGCATTTTTCAAGTGTGCGCGCAGTTGCCCACCTGCCAATTACGTTCGCGATGTCTTGACATATGCAGACCTGCGCGAGACTCGCCCGTCTCCCGTTGTTATATTTGTTCTTTCGTTTGAGCGGTCATCGGCCCCAGTCGCTCACCCGCTCTTCAAAAAAAAAAAAAAAAAAAAAAAACGAGAACTGGATTCGCTTCGGTTGCACATTCACGACACCACGCAAATAAAGACTTTTCGTACTTGCAAACTTGAGGTTTTCGTGTAATTCTGCACATGTGAAATTTCGTGGTATCGCCTATACGTTTATAAAGCTATTAAGCAAGTACTTCTACATCTGTCGTTCGCCCAAGCTATTTAGAATTTGCGTGAGCACACCAGTTAAGAAATATGAGCATTGTGAACTTCTTAAAAATGCCAATTAAAGCTTTTTTTTTGTCTCTCTGTCTCTTTCTTTGTGCATAAATAAAAAGAGAGACTCGCAAATACCTCTGCATATTATACAATCAGGAAGGACCACGTCTCTTTACAAATGAACGTCCAAGCAATATATATATATATATATATATATATATATATATATATATATATATATATATGTATGTATGTATGTATATATACATATAGAAAATGAATTCACTTACACGCAGTTACCAGCCCACCTTTGCCATTCCATTTGATTTAATATCAGCCAATGTTTCTGCGAATAAATTTCCACTGAAGCTACCCGTAAACACAGAAAATGGCTTAGAGGTAGCGTAAAATAAATAGCTTGGAAAGTAATATACACATGTAGTTTAAAAAAATATTTGTATTTATGCCTTGAAAACGAAACCGAAATTGAAATAACTTCCCCCGACGGGTGTCGCCGCTATCGCCGCTACGTCATTTCCTGCGTCTCGCGGCGGGCCGCCGGGTGCATGTGTGTTATGGTGTGTTCTCCGTGACATTCTTGAAGTTGTGAGTAATTAGATTGTCTTTTGCTGCGTTTAGGTTGTACCACCTCGTTGTTTTCGTGTACTTTTGCGCTCATCGACGCGAAGTGAGCGTCCGGAGTGATGGCGACGCGATTATGCGTGAGAAAGAAAGGCAGCAGCGGCCTACGACATCGGTGTTTCTTTGTGACAGTGTGTTTACTATGCCTACGACGGCCGTCATTCGTGGCGAAGGAGAAAACATCTTCCATTCGGCCTGAAGAGTGA
Source organism: Dermacentor andersoni (assembly GCF_023375885.2). Classification (NCBI taxonomy): domain Eukaryota; kingdom Metazoa; phylum Arthropoda; class Arachnida; order Ixodida; family Ixodidae; genus Dermacentor; species Dermacentor andersoni. The sequence continues at coordinate 151,239,102 of NC_092814.1, forward strand.
TGAAGTGGACGATTTGTTTTTCGGCGGGATGCATCGTCAACATGGTCCATCCACTACGTAAACGAAACGGCGTACCCAGAGTACACATCGTGACAGCGCTCCGCCTTCAAACCGAGGGCCTTTTGCAAGGCGCATGGACTGCTCATATAAAGGGTACGTACGTACGTAGTGACGTTCAGCATCGCGTTTTTATGGTGCGTCATTGTGGTTGTAATTTTCGCGTAATTTCTTTAAAGGACAGCACAGGGTGTGTTGGATGCGAGTGTAGTATCTGTACTCCAGGCGTAGCCTACGGGCACCGAATGTGAAAAAGAAAAAAAAAATCGAATGTTTCATTGTTCACGTGTCCTCAACTAGAGTTGTAGAGAATTAAGCACTGCTACGCGTCAGTATTCGGCGCAGGCAGGTAAATAATACTATGGTTTGACTAATTGGTTCATTCTGTTACCAAAGATGGGCGCAGACTTATACCGGTGTCACAGGGCCACTTTCGATCACGATCGAGCCCGCTCTGGAGGGAACTTTTCGACCGCGATTGGCTCCCGTCCGCAGATTGTGCAACGAAGCCAAACGCGCCCAGAAATTCGATTCCAGTCAGGATCGATCGCGACCAAAAGTGTGCAGTGTGACAACCGTATTAAATGTCGCTTATTTACTTGTACTCAATTCTATTATTTTTTGTTTTTTTGTCGGAGGTCACGTGATAGGTAATGGCGCAGGTAGTTTGCAATGCAATGCTTGTGCTTTCATGACTAGAACTAATGCAAAACAAAAGAACCACGACCATCCCGGCTATGTACTTATCCTTCGTTTTAAGTTGTGCTCGTTTGTTCTAGAAGCTCTCGTGCTGTTGCAGATGAACGCGTGGTTGCGCTATTTGTTTATAAATTTATCTTTTTGTATATATAAGTGCTCTGAGGAAGCCAATTTTTTTCTCGTCCTTGAACTCTTGTCTTGGTTTCACGCAGGCATGCTTATTACTACTACTATTTATGTTTTCTTGTTGTGTGACTGAACCCTGCCTAAGGCGTCATGTCAGTGGTCAACAGTATTTTGAAATGAATTGCACTGAACGTCCCACGGTTATTGTACGTTTCACTACCTTATTTTAATGTCTAGTTATAAAGCGTATGGTTATTGTAACTATTCTTGGCCTTTATATATGTATGTATTAAGCTGGTAAATGCTTAATAGTATTTGCAGTTTTGAGAGGTTCTTTTATTCAGTGGTCAATCTCGGGTGGCATTAATGGTGGGTTGTTTTCTTGTGCCCATGCAGTTACAGTCAGCATGAAGCAATTGCATGGGAACCGACTGGCTGTCTTGGGCCTACACGTTGCTGAAAAGACAGTGAAGACATCCGAGCCGACAGGTATACTTTTTTCATCACAATTTGCCTACATATTTTTTCCCACCAGAGGACGAAGACCTCTCCCAGTGAGCTCCAATTACCTCTGTCTTGCGCTAGCTGATTCAAAGTGAAGCCTGCAAATTTTCTGACTTCATGATAGTCTACTTCTCTACCATCCTTGACTACCCTTCTCTTCCCTTGGCATCGATTCTGTAACTTGAATGTGCCACCGGTTATCTGCCCTATGCATTACATGGTTGAAGAAGGCACTTGGGCTAGTTGGTGCTCATTGCAGACTTGAGACATCAATAACTAGCGTGACAAAGACAACATCAAGAAGCGCATAAGACAGAACTCTAGACTTTAACTGAAATTTTTGCGACACAGAAACATGGAATGCACAGAATTTCGACAGACAGAAACAACATAGGAGCTATCGGAACAAATTGATGAACAGGTTAATTTCACTTACGAACTTTCTTGGTAAGAGCCAGAGACGGGTGCTTACACACCTATTCCCCGCTTTTTTGATGCAAAGTGGTTCGTATATTTCCCTGTATACCTGATTCTGGAGCTGCCTGAGCACAGGATTGCTTTGAAACTGCTCGGTGCATGAGCACGTATGGCGATGATTCACCATGTGGCCACCAGCCACTAAGGTACTGAAAGCTGCCCTGTGTTTCCTCAAGCCAAACAGGTCGGTGTTTAAACGACCACTTGGGGGAACAAAGATAGGGCAGTTGTCAGTGGCTGGTGGCCATCCGGCCAATCATTGCTGTAGGTGCTCATGCACTGAGAAGTTTCACAGCACTCATCTGCCCAGACGGCTCTAGAGGCAGGTCGACATGAAAATATTCGAAGCACTTTGCATCAAAAAGCGGGTGATAGGTGTGTAAGCACCCCTTCCCTGGCTCTTGCCAAAAAAGAATGTTCGTATCTCAAAATGAACCTGTCCATCGATTTGCTCCGATACCTCCTGTGTCAGGCAGGGAAAAGGAAGGATGAATGTTGCTTCCATGCGTCATAGTCGCATCCCCTGAATCCTATGTTTCTGTGTAGCCAAAATTTCAGTTGAAGCCTAGAGTTCTGTCCTGTGTGCTTCTAGCTGTCGTCCGTTGTCTTTTTCGCGCTAGTTAAGGATGTCTCAAGTCTGCACTACATGGCCTTACCAGCTAGCTCCCTTGTTTACTCTTTATGTCAGCTAGGATATCAGCTCCTTCGTCTAGTTTCTGAACCACACTGCTGTCTTCCTGTTTCTACTGCCATCAGGATAGGAGTGGACACGACAAATGAAACTGAATGTCATTTAGACAGAGGAGCAGTGAGACTACCTGTGCTATACCTTTTGTTGTTGTACATAACAGTTGAAATTGCATCAACACATATTTTTCCATGTTGTGATTTTCCCATAACTGTGGCAAATAAATATATAGGCTTTTAAGAAACTAGAAATGCAGTTTGCTTAAGAAAAAGAATACTCTTGCACTTAAAGGTAATGTATATGATGCTCTGACTCCTTTGATGCATGTGCCTTGAGTGGTGTTGATGTTGTTCATTTCTTTCTCAGTAAGCTTTACTTGATGGGTCTGACTTTGTACAAAGAAATAAGTTCTAAAGAAACCATAATACCTAACAGGCAGAATTGTCGAAGTTGAAAGCCAAGTTTTCTTTCATGACATATTTTTTTCAGGCTGTACTAGTTGATCCATGATGTTCGACAGTGCAGACTTGTACAAAGGACGTCAAAAGTGGCGAGAAATGGAACAAATGCTATCGCCTCTTTCTCCATCCTTTGTCGAGTTCACATTGTCTAACGTCATCGACCAATACCAACTAACGCGTTTGCGTACCTGTGCCAGTTGAGCCATTTATACTATGGTACTGTAAACCAAATGTGATAAATTCAAAATTGGCGCCTTTCCTATCTTTGTACAAATAACTGTTTCATAAAATAGTTTAAAGTCTTATGGTTGATGTCATGTTTCGACACCACCATAACCATATAAAATATCTTCATGGATGCAAAATGCAAAAGGTGCTTCTTGTGCAAGTTCCGTACTAGCCTGACATGGAGAACAAACCTGGCAGAAGGTTGAGCACATGCTCTTTTGTAAACAAAACGCATGATCGCATTTTCTTGGCAGTTATCGCACTGTTTTCTAATGTTTATCTGCATGGGCATTAATTATCTCAGCTGCTAAATACACATCACTAGACACTGTGAGCAGAAAAAAGTATGATTGTGCAGTACTGTTGAAGTCATGCAACATTATGTTTGAGCAAACTGGCAGGGATGCTAGCTGTTAAAAAGAAAAAGCTGATTTCAAGAAAAATTTGCACTCCTATATATGGAATTTAAAAACTATGCTTATAAGCTACAAAAGATTTCCAGGATGATCAGGCTAGTTACACTGGCCATTTGCTGATTCAATAAGGTTCACTGAAGCTTGTTTTTAAATTCACACTGTCTTTATATAGGGTGATGATTTTCAGTTTTGTGAAATTTTTAAATATAGCCCTGTTGCATATAGCATAATTCTAGTCCTTGAGCAGGAATATTCCAACAGGCAGATATATCTTGCCTGAGAAATCGAAACATATTAACCTAATTAACAAAAATTTATTCATTATCTTTTGAATGAATTACTTTATGGCTCATATAAACGAAAATAAAGGGGCTTAACCGAGGAACCCGATGTTTATTAATCACATCCTAAGAAGCCAGCAAACACTGACACCAAGGACAAGTTAGGGTAAATTACTTGTGATTAATAAATGAAATAACGAAATGATAAATTGATGGAAAGGAAAGTGGATGAAAAAACAATGTGCCGCAGGTGGGGAACGAACCCACGTCTTCGCATTACGCATGCGACGCTTTACCAATTGAGCTACCGTGGGTGCCATTTCCCCATCCACTTTCTTAAGTATTTATGTTTCCTAGTAGAACCCTGGGAGTGTTTGCCAGTGCCACCACATATATGAGGCACATGTTGTAATTTACGAATCATAGCCAGTGAGATTACAAGGTGTATCCACTTGGAATTGATTTCCAGAATGACAGCAGTTTGGAGATATGCACCATCAAACTTGCCGTAAAAATGCACTGATGCACAAAAGTAACTGGAACACCCTTGTGTATTGGTCTTTATCAGGAATATATTCCTAAACTGGTGTCAGCCTGGAAGTTCAAATGCATATGTCTTCCAAGCTCATTAGCTACAATTCATAAATTGCAATATGTGCAGTAAAATAATTAGTTACGAAGTTAGTGATTTTTTTTTTGTTTAGTTGAACATGTGTTTCGATTTCTCATGCTAGTAATGTCCACCTCTTCAAATAATCTAGCTCAAGGACAAGAATTATGCCATCTGCCACAGGACATTTTGTAAAATTCCATAAAACTTAAAAATGATCACCCTGTACAATGCTACTACAGTGCTAAACAGCCAGCAGCCTAATCATTACATTTAAGAATGCCGTAACAACACTGACAAGTGCACTGTTTTCTGCGCTTCACAGATGAAAGATGTTGGCCATTAGAATGTTTGATCTCAGTGTAACTCATAACCAGCAAGATCAAGTGAAAGCAGATGACAAACTTGATACATGAAAGGCTTTAACTGTGCTTTGATTAAAATAGCTAAAGTTCTGTTAAGTTTGGATTCACTATTGTTCCAGTTAAAAGCATCTAAATGATGAGATGCTAAAGTGTTCTTGCTTGGAAGATCATTTGTGAAAAACCTCTGCAATAAAAATACCAGCAGGATTATGTGCTTGCTTAGTGGAGATGGCTAAGATGATGTCAGAAGGTGTAGGTAAGGCTTCTTTGTAGTAGAGATGCCGAATAGTTCTGACAGAGGGGCTGTTAGCAGCCACTGTGTAGGTCAGAGATTAAGAAAAAAATAAAGGTCAGCTTAGTGATGCTTAGTATAGTGATGCTTGCATTGTTTGCCTGGGAAATCTGAAGAACAGCATTGTTTGTGCCTCTTGTTAAAGGAGCAAGCTTCTGTGAAAATGCTGATTTCTACTCCTATTAACAATGTATATTCCTGAGGAGGCAGGCAAAACAACGCCTTGTGTTATATTAACCGATGAGTGTAAGGTCAGTGTTTTGGCACGTAAACTTTGCGAATTTGTTTTTGCCTTGTGGCCACCACCTCCTGTGAAATAATGGTTGGCATTTAAACTATTGGTTTTGGAAACAAGGCATTAATGTCAAAGTACCTCTTGATGGTTACCCTGCAATGCATAGCGAAGCATATGGCTGCACCTTATTTTCAATATAACTTGCTTGTAGCGAAAAGTTGCAGTGAGATGATGTGGCTTCTCATTGTAAACTTATTGCATAAGAAAGGATTGATATATTTGTAAGCAATTTATTGGGCTCAACACGAGCATCTTTATTTGTGCACATTCTAAATGGTAGTTTTGGGTCAGATGTCACACACGAAAACAAACTGCCCAGTGTTATTGCTGTAGCTTGAGGGCGGTTAAGGAAGTAATGCCTCCAAACACGCTACTGCAAACTGTAGTACTGCAAATATTTTGGCTCTTTATCATTAATGCACTGATGTTTAAGCTATACAATGTCACTTGCCCCATCTTCCTATCTATTCGCGTTCCAAAGTAATCGATCAGTGCATGACATCCAGTGGTGATGTCCGTTTGAAACAGTGGGCTGTAATTGAATTTCTCACTGCGGAAGGTTCTACGCCCTTCAACATTCATTGCCGTCTGAAAGCAGTTTACGGGGATGCCTGTGTTGAAGTCAGCATTGTGCGGAGGTGGGCAAGGACTGTGAAACATCAAAATCCAGCCGCATCAAACATCCAGGATCAGCACCGAACTGGACAGCCCACAACGGTTTCTGATGAGGATCATCATCAGGCAGACGAGTTGAATCGAGTCAATCGCAAGATCAAGCAACACCAGATTGCAACAACACTCGCCATTTCCATTGGTTCAGCGAACTACATAATTAAGAACCTCCTGGGTTACAAGAAGATTTGAACTTGTTGGCTGTGCTTAAACTTTTTCATTTCAGTTGTCAGTTGCCGTGGCACCCAACAAGCGCAAGCCTTCTTGTAACGCAGGTCTTTAATGATGTGGTTCACTGAGCCAATGGAAATGGCGAGTGTTGTTGCAATCTGGTGTTGCTTGATCCTGCGATTGCCCCAAGTCAACTTATCTGCCTGATGTTCATGACCCTCATCAGAAGCCATTGTGGGCCATCCATTTCGGTGTTGATTCTGGAGATTTGATGCGGCAGGATTTTGGTCTTTCACAGTCCTTGCCCACCTCTGCACAGTGCTGACGTCAACACAGGCATCCCCGTAAACTGCAATCAGATGGCGATGAATGTTGATATGCGCACAACCTTCCACAGTCAGAAATTCAATTACAGCCTGCTGTTTCAACTGGACGTCACCACTCGATGCCATGAATTGCTCGATTACTCTGGAACGAGAAGGTGAGGCGACATTCGATAGCATAAACATAAGTGCATCAATGATAAAGAGTTCAAAATGTTTGCAGTAATATTGGCAAAGTAGTGGGCTCGGAGGCAATAATTTCTGAATTGCCCCCATATAATTGTGTAGCCTGTCTCTCCTACATTCATGATGTGGCAGAATAAATGCCTTATTCTTTCGAAATAACGATTTCTTGGAAGTAAGCACTATCTGTGCTTGTTTTCTTTATCCTTGTTTTCATGTGATCTTGAAATATTAAAGTGAATGATGCAGGGAAGCGCTGCTTGTCATATTTCGTGTACTTTTCCTGACATTAAATTGCAACAAATCATTTTGCAGGTAGAAAACAAGCAGATGGCTACAGCGATCAGTGAAGAAATGGCTTCATCTATGATGGCTCGCCATAGGACATTGGAATGGAGCTACACAAAGGCATCACCAGCCTCGCCTGTGCCCTGGAACATTGGTTTGAATAAGACTGTTCTTCAGTGTAGAACGACCACAAGACTAGTCACCACATACAAGGCATAGTGCAAGCTATAAATATTGTACAGGTGGCTAGAATAAATGACCCTCCATGCAGTCACTCTTCCTGTATCTGTGGTAAATGGGACCATTTCACGCAGAACACTCACACGTGATTATGTGTTTTCTCTCAAAGTTGCTATGCCATGCATTTGGAAACATTATGTATTGTATGCACACCGTACATAACATTTTTGTGTGCTAGCCTGACTGTAGACTTACGAAACATACAATGAAGTGCATGTGTACCCGCTTCAACATGCCATACTTCAACGCCCTTATAGCAAGGGCTATTATATTGCTTATTACACCCGATAGGTGAAGGGGTAATATATTCCTGATCACACCCTTACACCCCATGGGTCGAAGGGTAATATGTTGTTCAAAACACCCTCAAGGGATAGGGTGTTATTGGAATATAGAATAACCACCATAAGGGTGTAATTGCCTATAAAACCCAGCTTTTTCTAGGGTGCTAGGGGGTTAGTTATAGACACTCAAAAAAACCCTTAGGGGTGTAAATTATTTTACAGTGTGGGGCGATCTCGTATGTCAGGTCGGACAGTTGGCGTAAGATCTGGTACGGTCCAGAATAACGGGAAAGTAGTTTTTCCGACAAGCCGACGCGACGTGAAGGCGTCCAGAGAAGGACAAGGGAACCAGGTGAAAAATGGGAGTCTCGGTGCCGAAGGTCGTAGCGTCGCTTTTGAGAAGCTTGCGAGACTGTGAGGCGATGACGGGCGACTTCTCGGGCCTGGGCGGCTAAGTCAATAGCATCGCGAGCGTAATCAGTGCTGGGTGATTGTACTGCGGAAGGTAGCAACGTGTCAAAGGGCAAGGTGGGGTCGCGGCCATACAACAGATAAAATGGTGAAAATCCGGCAGTATCGTGACGGGACGAGTTGTATGCGAAAGTGATGTATGGTAAAGCGACGTCCCAGTCGCGGTGACCGTCGGAAACGTACATGGCCAGCATTTCAGTTAGCGTGCGGTTGAGTCGCTCGGTGAGGCCGTTCGTTTGAGGGTGGTACGCGGTAGCAATCTGGTGTTCTGTAGAACAGGAGCGGAGCAGATCATCGACGACCTTCGATAGAAAGTAGCGGCCGCGATCCGTCAGCAACTGGCGAGGGGCGCCGTGGTGCAGGATGACGTCGTATAGTAAGAAGTCGGCGACATCTGTAGCGCAGCTGGTTGGTAGCGCTCGTGCGATGGCATATCTCGTGGCATAATCGGTTGCTACAGCAATCCATTTGTTGCCTTTGATAGAAATTGGAAAGGGGCCAAGTAGGTCTAGGCCCACACGAAAGAAAGGCTCTGTGGGGATATCAATTGGTTGAAACAAACCAGCGGGAGGCGTAGCAGGCGTCTTCCGGCGCTGACACAGGTCGCAAGAAGCGACATAACGGCGCACAGAGCGATAAATGCCGGGCCAGAAGAAGCGGCGCCGCAGGCGGTCGTATGTTCGAGTGATGCCCAGATGTCCAGCAGTAGGAGCGTCGTGAAGTTGCTGGAGCACGGCTAGTCGAAGGTGCTTGGGAACGACTAGGAGGAGCTCCGGGCCGTCAGGACGAACGCTACGACGGTATAAAGTTCCATTGCGCAAGGTGAACATCCGGAGGGACGGGTCATTGGGCGAGGAGCTTAGGCGTTCCATGAGCGTTCGAAGAACAGGATCTTTGCGCTGCTCGTCGCCAATATGGAGGAAGCCGGAGAGGGATAGAACACTGATGTCCGAGTCTGCATCGGTATCGTCCGGTTGATCGACTGGATTGCGGGACAGGCAGTCAGTGTCTTTATGCAGGCGCCCTGACTTATACATAATAGAAAATGTATATTCTTGTAGACGCAAGGCCCAACGTGCAAGTCGTCCAGTTGGGTCCTTCAAAGAGGAGAGCCAGCAGAGGGCATGATGATCGGTTACGACGCAGAAGCTCCGACCGAAAAGGTACGGCCGAAATTTCGCGACGGCCCATACGAGCGCGAGACATTCTCTCTCAGTGATGGAGTAATTTCGCTCGGGCGTGGAAAGAAGGCGGCTAGCGTAAGCGATGACACGGTCTTGGCCCTGTTGACGCTGAGCGAGGACAGCGCCGATGCCATGACCACTCGCGTCAGTTCGTACTTCAGTGGGCGCAGAAGGGTCAAAGTGTGACAGAATTGGGGAAGTTGTAAGCCGCTCAATCAGGGTGGAGAACGCTTTCTCCTGCAGTGGTCCCCAAGAGAAAGAGACGTCTTTCTTAAGAAGGTCAGTGAGAGGGTGAGCTATGTCGGCAAAATTTTTCACAAAACGCCGGAAATAAGAGCATAAGCCCAGAAAACTACTGACATCGTTTGTTGAACAAGGTACAGGAAAATTTCGCACGGCGTGAACTTTCTGTGGATCAGGTTGGATTCCGGCGGCGTTTACGAGATGGCCGAGCATGTTAATTTCACGGCGACCGAAATGGCACTTGGAGGAGTTTAGCTGAAGGCCAGCCCTGCGAAACACGGAGAGTATGGTTGTGAGACGCCGCAGATGGCTCTCAAAGTTCGGCGAAAACACAATCACATCGTCGAGGTAACAGAGGCATGTAGACCACTTCAAGCCACGCAAGAGAGGGTCCATCATGCGCTCCAATGTAGCTGGCGCATTGCATAATCCAAACGGCATGACTTTAAATTGGTACAGACCATCCGGTGTGACGAAGGCGGTTTTCTCGCGGTCCATCTCATCGACGCTAATCTGCCAGTAGCCGGAGCGGAGGTCAATTGATGAAAAATATTGGGATCCGTGAAGGCAGTCAAGAGCGTCATCAATACGAGGCAGGGGATAAACATCCTTCTTTGTTATTCTGTTGAGGTGACGGTAGTCAACGCAGAAGCGCCACGAGTTGTCTTTCTTTTTTACTAAGACAACTGGTGATGCCCATGGGCTACTTGAAGGTTCAATGATGTCCTTGTCCATCATCCTGTCTACCTCTTTTTGTATGATGGCCCTTTCTGTTGCGGAGACACGATATGGCCGCCTATGAATGGGCCTGGCGTCACCGGTGTTGATGCGATGCGTGACAACAGATGTCTGGCCAAGTGGACGGTCGTCCAAATAAAAGATGTCCCGATAAGATGACAGGACGTGAAGAAGAGCTGTTGTTTGCTCGGAAGGAAGGTCGGGGGCGATCATCTTAGAAACATCGTCCGTAGGCGTCGAGGACGGAGGAGTGGGTGACAAAGGTCCGTTGGTACTGAGGAAGGATTGAGAGGTCAAAGAAGAAACCTCAAATTCTTCCAAAGGAGTGATATGCGCTATGGCGATACCGTGTGGCAGCACATGCGACGAAAATCCAAAATTGAGGATGGACATACGAGTGCAGTTTTCGCGGATCCGGACTAAGGTGCTCGGCAGGGCAATATTGCGCGACAAAACCACGTCAGTAAGCGGCGACACGACGTACTCGCCATCAGGTACGGGAGGACAGGGCGTCAGGAGGACATTTGTAGCCGCTTGTGGAGACAGCCTTGCAAACTCAGCTGAACATAAGCGGTGTGAAGCGCAAGTTGTTGCGTCGGCAGGAAGCGGCAGATCCAACTGTACAACACCTGCGGAGCAGTCAGTTTGGGCAGAGTGTTTGGAAAGGAAGTCGAGGCCGAGAATTAGGTCGTGCGGACAGTGTTCAAGGACGATAAATAGAACAACGGTATAATGGCCCCCAATGGTCACACGTGCTGTGCACATTCCAAGGACAGGTGAAGTACTCCCATCGGCGACTCGCACAGTGCCCAGTACGGCGGGTGTCAGAACCTTCTTGGGCCTTCGGCGGAGAGCAGCACTCATAAGTGAAAGCTGCGCTCCTGTATCAACGAGAGATCTAACAGGAACGCCACCAACTTCAATGTCTAGTAGGTTTCCACGTGTAGGCAGGGTCAACAGAGTATTTCTGGGCCGGGTCGTAGTTGCAGCTTCACCTCCGGGAGCTGCACCGCCTAGTTTCCCGAAGCGAAGCGACCGGTTGCAGAAGGGGACGAAGAGCGGTGAACGAGAGGCGAACGGGACCTACGACCTTGCGGAGACGGGGAGCGGCTAGATCTTGGGGGAGCACTGTCGGCGTTGATGTTCCTAGACGGCGTATAGGGCGAGAAAGTACGATTCTCTGGTACTTGGCGGTAGTGACTCGGAGACGACCACCGAGGGGGCGACGACCAATGGTTACGGCAATGACGGGCGATGTGTCCAATACCGGAACAATTAAAGCAGATGGGTTTATCATCCGCTGTGCGCCAGTCAGCTGGGTTGCGACGGCGTGGCGGAAAGCTTTGCGTCTGGGAGCGAGCGGCCGGAGAAATCTGGTAGGTGTTTGTATGGCGCACCGAGCAGAGAGATGGAATGCCCAAACTTGCTATTTCCTTCCGAACGACCGCTTGTATAAGGGAGATAGCGGGCACGCTTTCCCGACAGTCGGGACGAACTGGAGCCGGAGCCATGGCCTCAAGCTCACGGCGAACGATGCGCGTGATATCTTACGGTCCTGCGGGCTGAAGGAACCGCGGCGGGTCTTCGCAAGAAGATGTCGCGGCGGTATTGGGCAGCCGGTCGAAAGTTTGAGCGACGCGGCGGCCCTTCGCTTGTTCGAAGCGCCGGCACTCCTTTACAATTGCATCCACAGTGGCACAATCCTTACATATTAGGAGATTGAAGGCATCGTCTGCAATACCTTTCAGTATGTGACCAATCTTGTCTGCCTCGGTCATGTTGTCATCAGCCTTGCGACAGAGGGCCAGCACATCCTGTATGTACATGACATAGGATTCTGTGGACGTCTGAGCACGGCACGCAAGTTTTTTTTTCGCTGCCAGCTGACGACCGACAGGTCTGCCAAACAGGTCTCGCATTTTTTCTTTGCAGACATCCCAGCTCGTTAGGTCAGCTTCGTGTGTGTCGTACCATTGCTTCGCAGTTCCTCTTAGATAAAATACCACGTTTGCAAGCATCATTGTTGGATCCCACCTGTTGTTGTCGCACACTCGCTCGTACATCGCAAGCCAGGCCTCGACGTCGGCGTTGTCCGTGTGTGATGTGTGGTGCGCGACGTGGTGCGGCGATCGGGACGGTCAGGAGCAGACGACGCTGAGTGCACGCGAGCCGAGGTGGAAGAAGGAAAACAACGACGCCGAAGAGTATCCGGCACGAGAACGCGCGGCGCATGAAAGCCAACAAAAAGAAGAAAAACAACCAATTAGAAAAGACCACGGGGCGTCAGGCAGCCAATCCGAGAATGCCAAATCATCCAGACCAGAAGAAAAAGCGTGGTGCGCTGGCAGAACGGGGCGACACGCAAGAGGACACGCAGGGAGACGCCTTTCACGATTTATTGTTGCAAAGCTGGTTTCTACCGACGCCCCTGCGTGTTCCACGTCGGGGACGTCCACCTCTCACGCCATGGCGCCTACAGCGTCATGGACTCCCTCGAAGGCCCACGTCTTCGATGTTGTTGTCCCTGCGGGGAATGGTCCCGAGACCGTCGTCGACGCGACGGCCTCAATAGTTGGCCTCTCTGAGGTCTACTGCGTTCAGCACATGGGAGGCCTCAACTTCCAAGTCACCGTCAAGAGCATGGCTTCCATGACTCTAATTGTCGATGCTGGCTGCCTCGTCATCGGTGGCGAGCGTTGTCCCGTCGTCCCCGTCGGCCCGCAGGTAACCAACGTAACCTGCCTCTTTTTGCCGTCCTTCGTTCCGAACGAAGTCCTCGTCCAGGCACTATCACCATACGGCAAGGTTCTGTCTGTCAACGCTGGTCTTATGAGCGGACGACGTGGCGTGCTCACGGGCACACGCTTCGTGCGTATGGAAATGAGTACTACAACCCCGGTCCCAAATTATCTGCGAGTCTCTGGTCATCGTGTGACGTTCGACTACCGCGGTTTGCAACGCGTGTGTCGTCGGTGCGGCTCCAGCGACCACTACCGCGCACAGTGCACCGCAGCGTTCTGTGGCCGTTGTGGTGTCCATGGCCATGAGAGCGACGGATGCGACCGTCCTTGTCGGCGTTGCGGGGATGGTCACCCTACGGTCGCGTGCCCTGTGCGGCGTTCATACTCAGACGCTGCTACTGGAGCCTTTCCCCCCTTACCGCCGGCGTCACCTGCGGTTGCGACTGCGCGTGACGCCGTAACCAAAGAAATTGCACTGACACCGCATGAAACAGCGTCAAGAAATGAAAAAGAAGAGGCATGCAGCTCGAGAAGTCACAACGCGCCATCTTCGCCGGCCTCCTCTACTGAAAAAGAAGACCGTGACGTGGCGGATCGCAACACGCCATGTTCGCTGGCCTTCCAAGCAGCGAACGACACGCGTGCTGTGGCCGAAAGCGCCTCCACTTCGGCTGCTACCATCACTCCTCCTGATCGCTGCAAAGATTTAAACGCAGATAAAACACCTGACCATGCGATTACTACAGTCGATATACCCGCGAAATCTGCTGTGGCTTCATCCGCCTCAATTGCATCTCCTGCAACGGCGCAACCATTACATCTGAATGAGCCTCCAGCTGCCGAAGTTGTCGGCGAAGATGAAATCAATCCCGCCGCCCTACCGCTACCGACATCAACCTCATCAGAAAACAGCTTCAGCCTCGGAGTTGATAGCAGCGTTGGACTCTCGCCAAGCCTGGATGAACTCGACATAGAAATGGCGGCCCCACGAGACGTAAAGCGCGCTCATGCGTCAGCCTCTGGCTCAGACGGCGGCCCAGATCGCCGTGCCGAGTTACAGCGGCCCAAAAAACCTCGGCCTTCTTCGAGAGGGTCGAAGAAGTGATGCGTGCACTGCTTAACCCCTGGACTTGTTCCCGGGGCGCCGACTTGAACAACACGACCAGGTCAGTTTAGTGATACATTTAATTAAATATGGCTGACGCCCTGAGGATTATTTCATTAAATGCACAAGGGTTCCGAAGTCCTGTAAAACAAGCCGGACCCGCCGTGGTTGCTCAGTGGCTATGGTGTTAGGCTGCTGAGCACAAGGTCGCGGGATCGAATCCCGGCCACGGCGTCCGCATTTCGATGGGGGCGAAATGCGAAAACACCCGTGTACTTAGATTTAGGTGCACGTTAAAGAACCCCTGGTGGTCGAAATTTCCGGAGTCCCCCACTACGGCGTGCCTCATAATCAGAAAGTGGTTTTGGCACGTAAAACCCCACAATTTAATTTTTTTAAAACAAGCCGAAGTTATCAGCGTGGCCCGCGCAAAAAATTGTGACATACTGTGTTTACAAGAAACAAATTTTTTCACCATTGGACATGTCCTTACTTTCAAACGCACTTTTAACCTAGACTGTTACTTCTCCTTCGCGACATCACGATCCAGCGGAGTTGGTATTATTTTCAACAGAGCTCTCTTACGAGATCATCATGTCTTTTATGATGGGACTGGGCGAATATTGGCATTTGATTGTGTACTATCTTCATTTAGGTTACGGATTTTGTGCATATATGGACCCGCGCAGGCCATTAAGTCCAATGATTTTTTTCGTGACCTGGACGTGTATTTCCTTGACGGTCGTCACGTGGTGCTCGTTGGGGATTTTAACTGCGTCTTAGACACGCGAGCAGATGTGCAAGGCCCGGGCTGGGGTCGCCCTGATTGGAACGCACGGGAGTTGCGTCGCCTCGTCCAGCATTTTTTGTTGCTCGATACATATAGACTTTTTCATGGTTCTTTATTTGCCTGGACCTGGCGACGCGGTGCGTCGTCAAGCAGGTTAGACCATGCCTATGTTCCAAGCAGTTTAGCTCAGTATGTCACCCGGTCTGATGTCATAACGTTACCTTCATCCCCTGTTTATATTTCCGATCACAAACCAGTTTTACTTGAAATTCGCTTCCCTGCTTCCTCATCAGTAAAACCTTGGCGTCTAGACATCCGCGTTCTACATGACGCGCGCTCGCGCTCTTGTTTGTCAAGAGTCTTGGGCGCCTCTGTTTCTAGATCTGACCGAGAGTCATGGGATGCGCTCAAGGTGCAGTGGCGTCTGCACTGTTCAGTTGAAGGACGTGCACTCAGACGACGTATGTCAGAAGAACTGGCGGATACTGCCACGAAGCTCCGCATCGCCCTTCGGGTCAATCAACTGACTCCGTTGATGCAGTCATGGCAGCGTGAGCTACAGAGGCGTTTCCAACGCCTCATCGCGGCGTCGTCTTTGTCAGCTGCTGCTTGGCGATGCAGACGTAATCCGTGTGCACACCCCGAAGTTCTGCGCTTTTCAAGAAACTCGCTTTTTAGACAGCCGAATGCATTCGATTCTACGGCCCCAAGAGCACTTCCTGTTACACCACCTCCCACGCGTGATTATTCGCTCTTCGTAACGCACTTTGAAAACATGGCGCGTACGACCATGCAAATAGACTCTGGCTCTCGAGGATTTCATACATTGCTTAGTGGTCTGCCTCAGGTTCCACCTGAGGTAGCTGACCGTCTTTGTGCACGACCATCAGCCGAGGAAGTGAAGGCAGCATTATCTTCCATGAAGCGTGGCTCGGCCCCAGGGCCGGACGGCTTACCCGTTGAGTTTTATCTAACGTTCTGGGAAAATATTGGTGCCACTTTCGTATCTGTTATCAGCCAAT
This sequence comes from Dermacentor andersoni, assembly GCF_023375885.2. Taxonomy (NCBI): domain Eukaryota; kingdom Metazoa; phylum Arthropoda; class Arachnida; order Ixodida; family Ixodidae; genus Dermacentor; species Dermacentor andersoni. The sequence goes on from NC_092814.1 coordinate 151,255,056, forward strand.
GCTTTGAGAACTTTGATTTCCCGCTTAGTTTTTGGGACGGTCGTATTGTGCTAATCCCTAAACACGATCCGTCATCAGTTCGTCCAGAGGAATGGAGGCCAATCACGCTTCTCAACGTTGACTACAAAACCTTCACAGCTTTTCTCACCCGGCGCTTGAGAAGCCTGATGCCTTCCCTAATAGGACACCATCAGGCATGCTCAGTCCCTGGCAGAGAGATACACAGTCTTTCGTTCGTTACGCGTGACATAATGACATACACGCTCACCAGGTCGGCACGTGGTCTTAGTTTCACTAGATCAAGAAAAGGCATTCGATCGCCTCGAACATAACTACATTTTTAATGTACTGACCTCGTTCGGCTTTTCGTCAAATTTTGTTGAACTTATTAGGAATACCTATTCAAATATCCGAAGTACATTGTTCCTTGATGGTCGAGAAAGTGCACCGTTTGCCGTTACTCGTGGCGTTCGTCAAGGGTGCCCTCTATCCCCAGTACTCTTTGTGCTCAGCCTTGAACCATTTCTGCGCTCAATAGTGAGAGACCCTTACGTATGCGGTCTCCCACTGCCTGGTAGCGGTGTTGTGAAGGTGACAGCCTTCGCCGATGACATCACATTATATCTCAGGAATGAAGATAGCTTAACCCGTAGCCTCCGAATTTTCACTGAGTACGGAAATATTTCAGGTGCTGCGCTAAATTTTTTAAAATGTCGTTATTTGTTCATTGGTTCACCACAGACACGCCTAAGTCCCCTTTTCCGTCTTCAAAAGAGCGATTCTCTTCGCATTTTAGGCCTTGACTACACCTCTAATGGCATATCAGACTCTGTGTGGCTCTCAATTCTTGAAGATGTAAGGCGAAATATTAAAGAGGTTCAAGGGTATGATTTACCCCTATCAGAAAGAAGGTACTTAGCGCAGTCTGTATTTTGCGGCCGAGTGTGGTACGTTTGTCACGTCGTACAGCCACCATTACGGGTTACTAGGTCCTTGCAGTCCCTTCTTGGTGCGTTCTTCTGGTCGGGCCGTACTGAACTGGTCTGTCGCGCGGCGCTTGGGCAACCACGCTCTCGCGGTGGGTTTGCCTTCCCATCCGTGTCTGTCCGCTGCCGGCTGCTTGCTCTGCGATTTCTGCTCCGTCTGTTACAGCATGATCAGTGTCCAGCGCGTGAACTCGCTTGCTATTTCCTTGGCACAAAAATTCGCTACATGTTACCGGGCGTACACTTAAATCGCGGACCACAAGTGTTAAACGCACCTACATTTTACTGTACGGCCGTGGCATTTTATCGCCACATACAACAGGTATGTCCTGATGTAGACGTTCTCCAAAACCGTGTAGTAGATACTATGTCAGCCTTACTGCTTCCTCTAGTTCCCCCAGCGCGCCTCGCACGTTCAAATAATATGTCGTGGGATGCGATAACGGCATCATTCCTGCCTGGCCACCTACGCGACTTCATGTGGCGTCTGGGGTGGCAAGTGCTTCCAACTCGGGATAGGCTTGAGCGGTGGGGCGTTGTCCCATCTTCGCGGTGTCCCAATTGCCCCCTTCAAGAATCCAATAAACATGTACTGCTGCAATGCGTCGTTGCCAGGATATTTTGGAGGGCCGTGCATACTGGATTTCGTGGCCTTGGAGTTAATCGCTTTATTACGTCTGGTCGCTGCTCACGTGGCCGCTTCGCGCGACTTTTAATTGCTGCGGGGGCCTTCTGTCTATGGCGTAACCGGTGCGAGGCAGTTGCCACGGGACGTCGTCACCGCGCTCTGTTTCCACTTATGGGGAGGCTCTACTCTGAGCTACTGTCGTTTCTGTCGGAGGAGTTGTTCTTCCTTGGAGAAGAAGAGTTCCTTCGACAATGCTCATGTCGTTTCCTGTCGGTGGCTGATGGACGCGTATGGCTGAATTTTCGTCCAGCCTGGTTCTTGTAGCCAGACTATCAGAAGTATTCAATCAATGCACATAGAATGCAGGTTCCCGTGATTTCTGTGTGTGTGTCCTCTCGTATACATGATCATTTTGTATATACACATCTCGTGCACATCACTTCAAAATTGTGTAAAGTGTTCTATCACATCATCACTGTACATAACCATTGTGTACACTGTATATATTGAAAATCATTTTGTACATGTGGCATTTAGTTTATGTGTAACTGTTCTTTTCCGTGGGTATATGTGTTTATATGTTAGTGCGTGAGGACTCGGACATTACTTACGTTGAAAACGTGCTGTGTTTCGTTTCTTACATGTTATCGTCCCGGTGGAATTGTGTCGTGATTATGACTCAGTGTTCGTATCGTCTCTTGTCGAAATAAACTTTTTCTAAACACACACAGACGCCAGGAGAGTCCCAGGAAACGACGGCAGGATGAGGTCAACCACCGGAGCGGGCGTTGAAGACGGGCCGTCGGGTTCCGGACCCGAGCCCACCAGGACTTCACCCGCCCGGGGCCTACTGCCAACCTGTTCCTGTGCGTCGCCCGTCTACCCGAGCGTGCCGTCAGCTCCTCAACGCCGGTGAGCTTTTGCGCCAGTGGGCAGGACGAGAACAGTCGGGCTTCGGGCCCGAGTTCTACGCCAGCTGCCCGGCCAGAACGCCACCCCCGTCTGCCGTGCCGCCTGCTGCCCGAGGCCGGCGTTCGAGCTTCCGCGCCGTGGGCGAGAGGGGAGCAGTCGGGCTACGGGCCCGAGCTCTCTGCCCGGCCAGAACGCCGCCGCCGTCCACTCCTGCCACCCAGCCGCCAGCGTTACCTCGCCTAGCCAGAGCTGGCGCGCTCCCGGCGCCCGGTCAGTCAGCCTACGCCGCAACCTTTGGTGAGACCGGCGCCACCCCTTCTGCCAGCTTGTCGCCGCGTTGCCGTGTCGAGACTGCGACGCGTCCCCGCCCTCGTGGCAAGCCCAGACTCGCGCCCTCGTTAAACTCATGCAAGCCCTATGTGTGTTCCTTACCGCAATGTCTGCTTGAGTGTTCATTTTATGCATGCTTTCTATTTGCTTTATGCCTTTTTAGTTTGATTAAAAGTCTTTGTGTGTGTGGCATTGTGAGGCATTGTCGCTTGTGTCGGTTGATTTGCCATTGTGGCGGCAGGTAGATGACGTCCGCTGCGAAGTTCCGTGATTGTACCCCGCACCTTCCACCAAAATGTTGCAGGAAGAAAGCAGGCCCACGAGTGTAAAATAATGTATATTTACAACTGAGGTTAATGGCGTTCCGGCGATGATGATGATGATGATGATGGCCTCCTGTTATGGCTCATACCCACACTAAGGGATTGGCCAAGAATTGCGTGCTGAAACGTTCACCTAATCTTTTGAAGTGCTACTTATTCGATGAGAAAAAATATAACGAAAGAGAGATAAAAAAACATACAAAAACAAACAAAATACAAGACAAAAGTTAAAAAGTTATTCGTTTTGTTGACTGAATGTAACTGCAAACGGCATCAAATACGTCCCTGTGGCTGACCCCTATAACTGACGCAGCGAAAGATAGTATGATTTCTGGTGATAATCATCATCATCATCATCATCAGCCTGATTACGCCCACTGCAGGGCAAAGGCCTCTCCCATACTTCTCCAACTACCCCGGTCATGTACTAATTGTGGCCATGTTGACCCTCCAAACTTCCTAATCTCATCTGCCCACCTAACTTTCTGTCGCCCCCTGCTACGCTTCCCTTCCCTCGGAATCCAGTCCGTAACCCTTAATGACCATCGGTTATCTTCCCTCCTCATTACATGTCCTGCCCATGCCCATTTCTTTTTCTTGATTTCAACTAAGATGTCATTAACGCGCGTTTGTTCCCTCACCCAATCTGCTCTTTTCTTATCCCTTAACGTTACACCTATCATTTTTCTTTCCATAGCTCGTTGCGTCGTCCTCAATTTAAGTAGAACCCTTTTCGTAAGCCTCCAGGTTTCTGCCCCGTACGTGAGTACTGGTGATAATATTAACCCTAATTTTGCGAACGGAAGTTCTAGGTGTCTTTTTCTTAACAATTTGTATCGTCGACATACCAAAAAATAATGATCTAGTGATTCTGTCAGGCAACTGCCAGACTTCGTCTTCCTCTCGTCCAATCCAACTTCTTCCTTCCCTTCACCGTAACAATATAAAACGAGTGGAGTAATTTTGAGTTCTAATGAGGTAATACATTTAATGTAATTTTACATGTTGGATGCGTACTCTAATTTCGTTCGTGTTATAACTTTTTCTGTAGTAGTAACTTGAGAGGGGATGGTGGCATTTTAACAGTAGCGGAGCAAATAACCCAAGGTTTGATTCGCATTGTTACTAATGCCGAGATAAGCTGACCAGGGGAGATTAGCGGTAATATGAACGCTTAAATACTTTTATGACTATACAGGCTCTAACACAGTGTTGTTAAGTAAGTACCTCGAAGAGCCGTTTTGAATGAGAATTGCTCAGCTAATGTTGCTGCTACGTCTGTGGTGCCGCAAGGCTCCATTTTGGGGCCGATTCTGTTTCTTGCTTTACAGCGAAGCTGAATATCGCTAGCCGATTCGTCCGTCCGTCTGTCGCCTGTACGCCGAAACCTCCTCCGGCGCAACCTCGTGCGCATGCGCGGAAGAGAACAAAATAGAAACAGAGTCGCGCGATTGACTGCGCTAGTAGTGACGTCGTTGCTCTCCGTCACAGCCGAGCGCACGCGTTTCTCTCCGGCTCCTAAATGGGTTGGTCACGCGTCATACGTACTCCTGAGGAGCAGGCAGCTTTCGATCAGCAACGCCGCGAGCAGAATCGGGAACGAGCTCGTCTACGCCGTGCCGATCCTGCAGCCCGGGCACAAGAACAGGCTCGTACAGCCGAGCGCAAGCAGCAACTGCGTACCAAGGATCCGGAAGCTTACCAAGCAGTCGTTTAATGAACCGTTGAGATTAACCCAGTGATAAACACCGGGGTTCGCTGGTTAAACATCTATACGGAGTGCTTGGACGGTGATTTCTTTTTATTCATATTTGTGCTGTTAACAAAACTGAGATACAGTTCTTGCGGATGATTATGTACTGTGTGCAAGGGCATCTAATGAGATATTGTTTTCTATTAGCGGCCAACCTGAAGCGAATTGAATTGAATTCTGGTGTTTTACGTGGCAAAACCAGGATTTGATTATGAGGCACGCTATAGTGGGGGACTGCGGAATAATTTTGAGCACCAGAGGATATTTAGCGCGCCTCCAATGCACGGGACACGAGCGTTTTTGTATTTAACCGCATCGAAACGAGGCCGCCGTGGCCGGGATTCAATCCCGTGACTTCGTGCACACCAGCGCAATACTATAGCCGCTAAGCCACTGCGGCGGCTAACCTGAATCGTGCAGAAAATTGGCGTGTCACTAATAGCATGTCCCTGAACGTAAATAAACGAGTACACGCCAGCTTTACTAGAAAAATCAGATATAATACAAAATCAGATATAAGTATTTGTTAAGTGGCCAATAAAAAGAATGTCACTCAAACATTTAGGTGTTATGCCGTCAGAGGATGGCTCTTGGTCATAACATGCTAATATCGTAGTTAGAAGTGCAGGGCATGCCCTTGGCTTCTTGCAACAAAGTTTAAAACACGTAAGCATTAACGTAAAACAAGCAACGTATAAAACAATTTCATCAATTGATGAGTATGCTTGTCCTGTGTGGTATCCGTTTTCTGATGTGCATATTAATGCACTAGAGAAAAAAATCTGTTACGACAAGATTCGTCCTGGGGAGATACAACCACTTACACTTAGAAAAGTGTGAAAGCAATGAAAAGAGAACTTGACTGAGTCATTTTGCTTGAACAACGAAGTAGGTTACGCCTTGAGCTGTTTTACTCGACCTTCCATAATCATATGGGAATCTGCTCATAAGACTATCCGAAGCAGAGCGCTGCACGGGCCGGCTTTTCAGGCCCGACCCGGCCCGAGCCCAGACCCGTGCAGCTAGTTAAATTCCGGAGCCCCGCATTTGTTTCCTCACGTAAAGAACAAAATTACAGGGCCTCTTAAGATCGCTCTTAAGAGGTGAATGGCTAAAGCTCTTCATCCTCTTATCATTCGCCTCATTAATAAGCATTTTTTAGTCATTTGTAATCAGTTGTAGTCGTTACAATTCGTCGTTAGGCATATTGGTCATTAGTAGTAATCAGTAATAATTCCAAGTCATTCCAGTCATTATTAGTAATTACTGGTCATTACTTGTCATTACAAGTTATTTTAGTCATTAGTCCTTACTGCTCACTAGTGAGCATTTTTAGTCATTTGTAATCAATTGTGATCATTACAAGCCGTCGTTAAACATATTGGTCATTTCGTAGTCATTAGTAGTCATTTTAGTCATTACTACTCATTACTAGACATTTCTAATCAATTGTGATCATTAGAAGCCGTCGTTAGACATATTCGTTATTTCGGAGTCATTAGTAGTCATTACAAGTCATTAGTATTCACTATTAGTCATTATTAACCTCTACCAATCTCTATTATAACGTTATCATTCACTAACTGTCACCATCAATCAATTTTCCTTCTTTAATATGTCTTTAATCTATCTTCATATGGCGTGATGACGCTTCGGCGGACCCTCCGACGGTCAGGTCTGCTGACACAAACTTCACCATGAGCCTAAAAAGGCTTTCGCCTTAATAACTTAAAGTTTGGACGTACCTTTTCAGTACTAATCTTTTAATGCGATTAGCATTCTTTGCCTACTACAGGCGTTTTGAGCCTATCTGTCGTACGTACCTGTCTAGACTCTTTCGCCGACACAATGGCCGAAGTTGTCTACCAGTTTGGGCCACTATAGGTATATGATGGGCCACTAGGTCCGTGATGTCATGGTCATTCACTCGTCGCCATTCAAATTTTGATATCTAACTCTCGTCATGTGGTCGCCGTCGCGCCTTTTACGCCGACCCAGTGGGCCAAGCTATCTAGTAGCTTGCGCCACTGGGTGTGCTCGTGGTGGTGATGCCGTCGTGGTCGTTGCAACATCATTTCACCAACCGCCTCTCGTCATGCCGTCGTCATGACCTCATCGTCGTCAGGCAATCGCCGTCATACAGATTTCGTGATGCAGTCGCCGTTACGTCATTGTCGTCATACACTTCTTGTCATCCGATTGGCCTGATTTAATCGCCGTCGTTGTGTCGTCGTCATACAGTCGTCGTCATGCGTTCATTCTCATGCTGTTGTAATGCCGGCGCGGTCGTTCCATCGTCGTCATTCTAACATCGTCATGAAACTCTCGTCATGCTGCGTTGTCACACAGTCATCATGCCGTCGTCGTGACGCTGTCGTTTTCCCATTGTCACGACTTCAGTAACATCATCCCACTGTCGTCCTGCCGTCGTTGCATTCACGTCAATCCGTCTTCCTCATTCAGTCGTAATTATGCTGTCGTCATTCAATCGTGATTATGCAACACCGCCTAGATAGCTCAAAGCCTTTACACTTCGATCCATGGCGCCCCCCCCCCCCCGCTACTGGCCCGAAATTTCCATTCACAAGGCTGGCGTGATGAAAGCGGTGGCGTCAAAATCACTGTTGCCTACTCGGGAGCATCCCCATTAGATTTTATGGCAGTCGGGCCAGTGAAATGACGCCATGGATAGGAGTGAAAAGGCCCTGTGCTATCTAGGTGGTGTTGGATTATGCCGACGCTGTCATGCCATCGTTGTCATGGCGTCGTCTTCAGACAGTCGCTATCATGCATCCGTTGTAGTATCGTCGTCGACACGCCGTCTTCGTCACGCCATCGTTGTCATTCCAGCTTCGTCATCCGGTTGTTGCCATCCATCGTCGTCATACACTCATCATCATCTAATATTGGAGTCGTCATGCAGTCGTCGTTATTCCAACGTCATTTAAGAATGGTCCTATGACTGTCATCATCTCGTTGTCGTCATACCGCCTTTGTCATTCTATCGACGGCATTCCTTCTCTCATTCCGCAGTCGTTAGCGCGTCGGTGTCATGCAGTCGTCGTCATGCCGCCATGCTCAAGCGTTACTATGGCAAGTGAATGACATAGCAACATGGGAGGATACCGGCTTAGGCCACACATAACCAAACAAACGGACACAACTACAGCAGCAGCAGCAGCAAACGACTTTATTGGGGTCCTGAGGAGCTAAGCGGGGGCCTGCAGGTCCCTACCCAGCCGTTGGCTAGTCCCATGTCGGAACAGAGAGGCCATGCCTCTCCGCTCGTTCACGGGCCCTCTGGACAGCCAGGAGCTGGACGTCCTGTCTCGGGTCTGTGATGGCCTTCGTCCAATCTTCTTCTGTATTAAAATCCTGTAACACAGGGCACTGCCAGAGCATGTGATTTAATGAGCTAAATTCAGTGCCACAACCTGGGCAGAGTGGATCGATGTCCGGGTGGAGGATGTTCAAAAAGCCCCTAGAGGGGTAGGACCCTGTCTGGAGCATGCGAAGCGGGCTAGCTTGTGGCCTGTTGAGCTTATGATGGGGGAAAGGAAAACTCTGCCTATTCCCTCTGTAATGAGAGGTGATTTCATGAAAAGTAACCAGTGGATCACTGTGGACGAGCTCTCCCGAACTCTCCCGAGACACCATCCCGTCGCGGCATACAAAACCTCGCGCACGGTCGTGGGCTATCTCATTGGGGTTCAGGTGACCCGGTAATACGTCTGGTCCCATGTGAGCTGGGAACCAGACTATGTGGTGAACAATGTCAGAGGGGTGTTTGCCGTTTAGAATCCTGGCTGCTTCTTTGGCTATCAATCCCGATGCGAACGCTCTAACAGCTGCTCGGGAGTCCGTGTACACCGTAGTGCGTTTTGAGTCCAGTAATCCGAGAGCTATAGCAGCCTGTTCTGCCACATCGACCGAGGAGGTTTTCAGCGAGGCTGCCGAGAGGAGTTCTCCCCTGTCATCGACTACGGCTACGGAGAACTTGTTGGCACTGGCGTGTCGCGCCGCGTCAACAAAGGTCTCCGTTCCGGATATGTTCTTTAGGAAAGTTCTAGCCCTCGCTAACCTTCAACCTTTATTGTGTTGGGGGTGGACATTTCTTGGAAAAGGGTCTACAATAAAGGAGTTCCTTGTCTGAATATCAAGTTGCGTGATATTTCCCTGATTGAAGCTAGGACGGAGGCCTGCCGCATCCAGAAGTCTTCTGCCTGCTTTGGAGTTTGATAATCTAATAATTTGTGCTGATCTTTGTGCTTCTATTAATTCCGAAGTTGTGTTGTGTACTCCCAATGTCATGAGTTTCTCTGTGCTAGCCGTGATTGGCACGCCGATCACCCTTTTGATACTTTTGCGCATAAGCGTGTCTAATTTATCCATTTCTGTTTTCGTCCAATTGAGGGCCGCGACTATGTAAATGACATGGCTGATGAGGAAAGCATGGTGAGCCCTAAGGAGTATATCCTCGCCTATGCCACCTTTCTTGTTGGACACTCTCATAATTAATCTAATAATGTTTTCAGTTTTCGTGGTGAGTTGGGCTATAGTCTTAGCGTTGCATCCCTTTGAGTTTATTGAAAGCCCTAGTATTTTGATAGAGTCGACTCTCGGGATGGTGTGCCCATCTCTGGTACGAACACTAATGGGCACCTGATCGAGTGGGGTGAGTCCCCTAGCACCTCGTCTAGCCTGCCTGTACAGCAGGAGTTCCGACTTTCCAGGCGAGAGTGCCAGTCCCGTACCTTTCAAGAAAGACTCTGTAACATCCAGAGCCTCCTGTAGAGCTTGTTCGACCGTAGCCTCCGATCCTCCAGGACACCAGATTGTAATATCGTCAGCATATAATGCATGACCTACGCAAGGAATTGCTGCAAGGCTTTCCGACAACTTGCGCATTGCTATATTAAACATAAGGGGTGAGATAACTGCCCCTTGGGGAGTACCCCTGTTTCCGAGTGTGAAATATTCCGAGACTGATTGCCTCAACTTTATGGCCGCCGTCCTGCTCTCGAGGAAGGATGCAACGAAGGAGAAGAATTTAACTCCTAAGTTCAAGGCCGATATCTCCTGAAGGATATAGCCATGTGCAATTGTATCGAATGCCTTGGATAGGTCCAGTGCGAGGACCCCTTTTACATCTTTGCTTTGAGAGTCGATTATCTGTGTTTTGAGCAGGAGCATGACATCCTGCGTTGAAAGCAAGGGCCTGAAACCAACCATATTGTACGGGAATAGTTCGTTGCGCTCAATATGTCTCGATATCCTGTTATGCACTGCATGTTCCGCTACTTTGCTAATGCAAGAAGTAAGGGAGATAGGACGGAGGTTCTCCAAGCTGGATGATTTATCTGGCTTGGGGATTAAAACCACTGTGGCCTTCTTCCAACTCTCCGGTACAACGCCCTCCTCCCATACCTCATTTATCTCCTTCACTAAAGCTTGAATTGCTTTGTCGTCCAAATTTCTTAAGAGCCGGTTTGTAACTCCGTCGGGGCCTGGGGCAGACCTTCCGTTTAAATTGTGCAGCACTTCCCTGATCTCAGCTTCCGAGAAGGGGACGTCCAGCTCTGGGGCAGGCGCGCCCTCATACTGAGGGAGGGGAGAACCTGGGCTTTGGCCAATTGGAAGGTATTTGTTCGCTAGTTTCCGAAATATGGAGGCCTCTGAGATGCCTTCCATTACAACTACAAATATTAAACAAAAGTGACTTCAGAAACATGGTACGTGTCTACACGCTCCAATGCTAGGCATTACTATCGGCAGTCATCATGAGTTGAGTTCTGCAGTAACATTTTAAAATATTTTTCCCAATAACACTTGTCGCTTGGAGTCCACTGCCTGCGGATGTGGTGTACCGCAGAAACCTTGATGTCTTTTACCGCCTCCTGTAATAATGCCTCAATGGCGCTGCAGATCACGTATGAATTAAGTATAAAGTTAAGTAATCTGAGACACCCACATAAATTTACATCGGTAAGCTTTTATTTCCGTCAGCCATTGGTTATACCACTCAGTTAAGGCGTCAATGTCAGAGGATACTCCACTGGTATCTTCAAAAATTTTTTTATCTGTAGATAACTCAGTAATCAATGAACATAGGAACCGTGAAGAATTTTACCTAATCACACTACGGCGTCGTGCTTACAAAATTTAAGCCTAGATTGCTTGAGTCGCCAGTAAACGAATCAAAATAGACGGATTCGTAATAATTCAAAAGACTTCGGAATTGAAATTTGCTTTCAGCACTTACCACGTTGCACCTTTTCTCGTATTATAGCCGTGTTGCTTTGTTTTTCAAACAAGAAATTGTTGACAGACACTTTAAATATTCGGCAATTATCAGTGTGTGTTACCCACTAAATCGATAGCCGTTTCATTGGCCTCGACAATGGTCAATCTTCAGCGACTCAAAGGCAGCCCTACAATCTGTACTATCAGCTCTGCGTCGCGGGCCATTCGAACAGCTCGTATTCGATATTAGATGACTACTCCATACATCACAGGAGAAAGGACACCACGTGATGTTTCAGTGGCTGCCAAGTCACTGCGGCGTCACTGGACAATGCCGCTCGGGCAGCTCTTGAAGACGTACAAGAGGCCATACCGCTTTCACGATCCGACGCAGCTAGCAGACTTCGAGTGCTTGCACAGGAGATCACGCTCTCTTTATGGTGCACACCAAACAGCCAGACCAACCAGAGCAACCGTCAATACCACCTGCCCTCTTTGATGCGTCTCTATATGCCAACTGGACTCCGCCGAAGAGAGGCGACTCTGCTTTATCGCTTATGGCTAGTGGTGGCTTTCACGAAATCTTACTCCTTCCGCATTGGAATGGCCGACAACGCTCTCTGCAATGCCTGTTTTTGCGAGGAGACGCTGGAAGACATTCTGTGCGACTGTCCTGAATATCATGTTCAGCGACAGTCCCTGGCATCTGTTTTAGCGCACCTGGACACTAGACCATTGTCCCTCGACACGATTTTCACATGCCGCCGACAGAAGACATCGCAGGTGAAGGCGACGAAGGGACTACTTCGGTTTTTGAAAGAGACGGGAGTGGACAAGCGGCTGTGACAGTGATATCACGTACCCTGCCAGATTGATGGACTGCAACGGACGATGTGTGTGTGCTGTGCTATGTGCTCTCTCTCCCTCTCCCCCTTCCCAATCTTTCATCTCCCCCATCCCTTTCCCATGTGTAGGGTAGCAAACCGGTTAAGCTAAACTGGTTAACCTCCCTGCCTTTCCTTCTCCACTGTTTCCTTCCTTCCTTCCTTGGCGAAAGAAATTAGCAATTGCATCTCCGCAGCAGCAAATCGGCATTCTCTGGGGTAATTATGAGCTTTGCAGAAATGAGTAAATACTGCTTTTTTCCCTGTTTTCATACGTAATACAAGGCACGTAGTAGGCATCCCCATTGTTCTCGGTGAGCTGAACTAGGAAAAGACTTCATACTTCTGGAAATGGCGCAGGTTACGTCAGACGTGCGTGCAAAGTTTCATTCCTGTCGGTTAATTACAGCGTTATGCTAGCATTATACTCATGTTCTTAGGCGTCTTGGGAGAACGACACGTGTCACTGACTTTCAATGGGGAGGAAATGGTGTTCAAGCGTGCATGCTTCGCAAAATCATAAGCAGGCAAGGTTTTAAGCTGTTGTGTTAATATTACTAGCAATTCAAATTCCTACTGCAACTGCTCGACAGAAACAGCTTCGCTGGAAATATTGCTGTATTTTGTAAGGTCGCACACAGGCTGTGTATTTCTTAGATTGTCAGGATTTATCCTTATAATACTTCAGCCGTGTACCAAGAATAATTCGAGAAGAACATAGCGTCTGTAAGGTGACTTGCAGCGTACCGTTTTTGCAATTTTCAGGTGCACACTGACGAAGCACCTTCTAAATTATTTAATATAGAAGTAGGTCTTTAGTAATCTTTAGCCAACCAAACACCCTTCTGAATAACATTCCTCCTTCTCCCTTTATTTTCTGCTCTTCCTCCCCAAGCAACTTTACAAACATTTCCTGCCAACAAATATAATATTCTAACTCGAACTTAAGAGAAGCTTTAGCTCAGGGCCTCCTATCTAAATACATGCGAAACGAGAACTCGTTTTTCTCAGCAACCACTGCACCAAACTTGATGAGTTTTGTTGCATTTAAAAGCAAGAGCTAAAATCTGGTGATTGCTGGTAGCAAATTTCTGATTTAGGCCGTCAATTGTTTAATAACGCTTGTTTAAAAATCGCAAATATACAAAAAACGAAACTATCAAGTTTACAAATCTGTTACTCAGCAAGGAAAAATGATATACCAATTTTATCTATTGCATCTAATAGTACCGCTAAAGCTAAAAAAATTGATTTATTATACACGGCTGCCAAATTGACCGCTAATATGTCAGTGAGACTTTTGCAAGACCCTGTAAACAATGTACCAGATTCACATAAGGTATACATTGATGCACCAAATTTGTCCGCTTTGCTCTAACGGATGCAGTTTACAGTGTTGCAAAGCTATGAATTTGTGCAAGGAAGGAAAAAGTGGAGAAGGAAGGCACGGAGGTTAACCAGTTTAGCTTAACCGGTTTGCTACCCTACACATGGGAGCGGGATGGGGGGGATGAAAGATGAATTTGTGCAAAGCGTGCTTAGTACAAAGCGTGCTTAGTGCAATTTGTGCTTAGTGCAAAGCTATGAATTTCTAAACTTCGTACTTCCATTTTCTTGAATCTTAGCAACTTTTGAAAGTTCCTTCTAAGTATTCGGGCTCTAAATAATATTCCGCTTGCAACAGTCACTAGAATTTAACTTTCTCTCTGTCACAAATTTCATTAACATTGGCCCAGTGGATACCTCGGAAAAGCGTTTCTGCGTTTTACACGTATTTGAACAGGTGGCATCGGAGTTCGGCCCGAGCTAAATACATGCGAAATCGGCAATCGTTTTTCAGAGCAACTACTGCACCAAATCTTATGAGTTATGTTGAATTTAAAAGAAAACGTTAAAATGTAGCGATTTCAGAAAGTGATATTTTATTTAAGCCGTCTACTTTCGATACGTAAATAAAAAAAATCGCAGAATTTCAAGAAACAAACATTGACGTATAAAAAATAAAAACGATATCGCGATTCTATAAACTGCACTTAATAATACATCTAAAGCGGACAGCAACGATATATCATACGCGACCCTGAAATGTACCCCTAATTTGCGAATGTTGTTGCAAGACCCTTCCAAAAATTGTAACAAATTCACGCAAGTTGTAAATTCATGCATAAGATTTGTTCGCTATTGATGATCCAACGGATGCAGTTGATAGAAATACGTATTTGTTTTGCATGGCTAAGCTACTGATTTGTAAACTTCATGCTTCTATTCTTTTATTCAAGTTTACCAATTTTCTGCAATTCTTGTGAAAAATTCCATTGTCTAAATCAAAATTTTATTTGCTGCAGTCACTGCAATTTTAACTTTTTCTCTTATATGCAACAAATCTCATTCAAATCGGTTCGGCGGTTTTCTCATAAAATAATTCCTCCGTTTTAAATGTATTTGAGTGGCCGGCATTGGAGATAGGCCCGAGCTAAAGCTTCTTAAACAATGGGTCACACTGGTTCTATCGGAAAACCATGAAACAGAAGCCTGACGTATGCGCAAGACAGTGGCCATCGTGGTGCAGAAATGAAAAAACACTCAAGGAAAAAATTTTCAACGGAAGCTTCCCGGAAGCCGTTATCTCGGCTAGACATCTCTCCGGAATGACGACCAGTTGTCTGGCCATCTAGGTGTCTAGAAAAATCGTCGATTCATTGCTATTAGAGCAAGTAGTTGGCCGTCTTCAAGATAACGCTCATGCATAAGCGCACTCGTTTCCATGTACCGAGGGGAAGCGGCAGTCTCAGGGTGTGCTTCTTTTTATTGTGTTTTCTTTAGTTGTGCGTCATGGCATACGCCATGGCGCGATTTTCAACATCTATAAGGTCGATGCGCCACGTGGTGACGACAAAAGGAAACTGACTGAAATGTCCATAATTCCACGAGACGTTCATTTGAGGGATCGCCAGTAGTTTGTGCACAGGCGCGAGCAAGAGAGGGCGCGAGAGAGAAAACCTGGGGCCTTTGGCTCCTTGAATGTATGACTCTGCCTAGGTTATACGGAGGAGGCTTCTTAGCGCGTGTTATAGTCTTTTGACCCTAGGCATGCCGGCATTGCGGAGTGGGGTCGAGTTTGTTTACGCTCGGACGCTGGCTGCCGGCGCGGTAAAGTAGGTGAAGCAGCGGGCTAAGTCAGTCATGTTGGATCGTAGCTTTCTCGCGCCTTACGGCGATTTACCTTGTAAATAACATCAGAGATGTTTCTGTGGGAGCAGTAGCGATTGCTGTAGAGCCTGGGCCGCATATATTGAAAATCTAGAAGGCAGAGCAGAGCGCCTTAGCAACCGCGGTTGAAGTTCGCAAATGGCTGAATGGCCGCCGGTGACGATGACCGACCCAGGACCAGCGCCGCAGGCGCGAGGAAGTTTGTCCGACGTACTTTCAGAGGCAAAGTTCTGACCGGTGTTGCAGAATTCGCGGGGCGCGGTGGTGCTGAACTTAGCATCACAAGTTGGCGGCTGGACGCATTTATGTTTATTCAATCGTGTTTTTTACTAATTGTAACAACGTGCCATTATTTCGCATTATTGGCGGCGCCTCCGGGACAACAAACGACGCCCTCAGGACGCCGCCGACGCCTGCGATTGCCAGGGGTGTACAAGATCGGCTGTCCGCTATCGCGAACAGGCAATTTTTTATGCGAACACCCCCTGGCACGCTTCGGCCTCTGCGGCCTCAACCCACGGGCCGCCCAGCTTCCAACTTTGATCCCCCCGCTACCCCTTGGGTGCCCTGGAGATCCTGCGCCGCCTGCTTTATAGTATAACCTCAGATGCTCTCCTGGGGCCTCCGTTTGCCGGTTACATGTGCCCTCCTGGAGCAGTGCTCGTAGAAGTCCAAGCTATCGTCGCGACGAAAAAAGCGACCCGCGATTTATACAACACCAGTCAGAACATTGCCTCTTCAGACACAGCGATCACCAAATGGGGCGTCCGTGCCCTGCCTCACCACGCGGGCAAGCAGAGGAGGAGCGTAAACAAACTCGACCGCACTCCGCAATGCCGGCATGTCTAGGGGACAAACGCATACAACACGCGCTAAGAAACCTCCTCCTTAAGTGCCTACGCAGAGTCATATATTCAAAAAGCAAAAGCCCCCAGATTTTCTCTCTTAAGCCCGCTCTTACACGCGCCTGCGCACAAACGACTGGCGATCCCTCAAATGAACGTCTCGTCATAATCCCTGGGTATGCGCATAGTATGCGGCTCACCATTCACTCCAGTTCTGCATCGTGGTGGAACTTGAGGAGGCGCCCAAACACCTCTCTCCTGAATTCCAGTGCCTTCGCAGGAACAAAAGGTCTGTTCTACAGCGACTTTAGATGTTTTTGGCGCTGTTATATGAGTGTAACGTAGACTGTGGCGCAACGAACTTGGGGATAAAGAAATAAACAGTTATTGTGGCTACATGCAGGATTCGAATCCGAGTCCCACGAGTGCTAAAGAAAATTTACTTTAGCAGAGAAAAAGTTTGGGCGTGTTGGTAGTTCAATCGTAAACTGGGATACATAGCGCAAAAACTTCACTGTGTCTGTTGCAGTGGCTTCCCAGTGAGTATATATATGCTTACCAGCTGCAATAAATCAATTGTTGAAAGTTGGCGCTCGTCCCGTGTTCCTGCTTCGTCCTTGTGTCGTTTTTGCGCTATGTATCCCAGTTTACGAAAGAAAATGTCCTATAATTCGCTCAAATATATAAATGTTTTTTTTTTCTTTTTATTACATGGCAGGATATCGTTATTCGACGCTTGCATTTTCTCGTCCAACTTTTAAAAACGTGTTTTGAGAGTTGCCTTGTCGTTAGTCAGGGACTATCACCTCCTTGGCCTGCGATGTACGGCACTCGACGAATGTTTTTACCCAGTGGTTGTGCGTCTCGACATGATCAGGCGCATCACGTTCTCATTACTTTTCTAAAATAACTAACTTAGGTTCACGTTTGTAGCCTATTTCTGTTTTCGGCTGACGGGACCTCAGCCATTATTTCTTCTATTTCAACATTCTTTAGTGACGTGACGTGGAGTGACCGACCCTATATACTGTGTGTGACGTGTACTGTGTGTGTTCTGCTAAGTTCGTTGAGAGTTGTCAGCTTGCTTTCCTCTTCCCTCCCCTTCTTCCTATCTTCCATTTCTATGTTTCTGTGGCTTCCTTTCTGAAGAGTAGGCAGACGTTCTGCCCCTTTCGGTGGCAGATGCCAGCCTGCTCCTCGCTTACCCTTTCAGCTGTCTAGTGTATATATGTTCACGTTCCCTTCACCGTAACCATATGTTTTCATAACAAATAATAATAATAGTGCCTTGAATTAGTGTGGTGTTGTGTATTTTAGAATGTTTTATTCACTCAGCTGTACTCCACTGATAAAGCGCGCAACAAAAGCCAACAAAACTGTGCATATAAATTCGAACACTAGTTAAATGATGGGTCTGTTTGCAATTTGAGTTAATCGAATGGCACAGGTACTGTGAGTCGGAAGGAAGGAAGGAAGGGGGTGTGCCTTCTGCCTCTTGAGACATCCTGGCCATCTAAAGCGTCAAAACCAGTCTCTGCCAAGACCAAAGCCTAAGCGGAGAACATTGCGACGGTGCCTAAAACAGTCTCATCCATCGAAGACTTTCAACTTGTATAACTTCTCAAGATGCTTGTCAACATAATCAGATCTCTGATCGCCGGCGTCAGACACCAGCAGCAGAGCAGCTTTTGAAGGCCCTCGTTCCACTCCTCAGCGGCCTTCATTAGACGTTCCAATGGAAATAATCTGAACACTTGTCTAAAACCTCGTCTCTTTGTGCTGCAATGGAATTTCAGGTCACTGCGACCGCGGCATGCTGATCTAGTTATTCGGCCCCTCGCACTGAAGACTCCGCCAGATATTACAGCGCTTTAAGAAACAAATGTAAGAAAAGACGAATTAAGGCTACCACACTTCGTATAGGTATATCCACAGCAACAAGTCATGCAATGCAACCAGCACGCGGCTCCTTTCAGAACGCTGACGCTGCGAATTCACGCAATGCTTCAAAAGCATCGATATACGTACGCACTGACCTAGATTTCACAGTTATTGATACAGACAACATCTTTGACGCCGAATTTAGGTATACAGCTGTCACTGTAAGCCTCAGAGGTGCAACGATGACAGTGACAAGCACATACAATCGACCTACGCGTTCTTCGGACACCACACTAATGGAGTGCTCAGTCTCTCGGCGTGGCCCATCGTTCGTGCTATGTGGAGACTTTAATGCTCACCATCAGCACTAGTGTTCCCGTCCACAAGACGTACAGTCGTGGGGTGGAGATTAACGAGCTTATTATCAAACATGATCTTCAAACACTCAATGGCGGGTCACCTATGTTAGTGGGCGCAGGAAATGAGCATTCCATCGTCGACCTTGCGATATCAACGAGATGTGTGTGCCTGGGCTGGTCATGCGAAGCTTACCCATAGGGCTCAGATCACTTACCCATTTGATTGATGCCAAAACATACTTCGAGCCGCAAGACTACCATCTACACAGTGACAAACTGGAAAAAGTTTCGTCAGTTTATTTTCGAGGCGCCATCACATGACAGTCTGTTCAAGCTGGCGAATGATTGTCCACAACAAGGTATGGTACGACGACGGCGGAGCACAGATAAACTAAACCCCGATCTTAAGCTTGTGAGGCTACGCGCCTGTCGACGCCGCGCTTACAGGAGATCACAGCGCTTTAAAATAAGCGCCAACTGGACGCTGTATAACCGCCTTGATGCAGCCATAAGCCGGCACACTAAGCAATTCCGTCGCAAGAGTTGGGCAGCCCTGTATAGTTCGTTGCATTATGCAAGTGGGTTTGGGAGTGTATGGGGCAAAATAAATGCTCTCCGCAATCCTGAAGTCTGCAAGAATCCAACGACCGCATTGTACGTAGCGACCGGCCAGTCACCGAAAATTCTTGCAGAAGCACTTGCAGACTTTTTCGTCTCTTCTATGTCAAGAGGCATCACAAACAGCAACCTTTCATCTCTGACAAGTCAGAGTACCATAATCCTTTGCTACGTTCCTGCCTGCTAGATGGACGAGGCAGACTTCACTCTCGAGGAGCTGCGCCACGCGCTCGCTCTCTCCAAACGCCGCACTGCCCCAGCTGAAAGCGGTATCACCTACCAAACCTTACGAAACAATGACAAGGCTTTTCATGAAAGTATACTATAGTCGGGTACAACTTAAGAAGGCAGGATAGGCCCCGCACAGATGACCGAAGCGCGTCAGCCGATTGCCTCCGTGACTAAAGAAATAGTCCCGCTGACGCGACTCAGCCCAGTTCGAAGCGCTGGCTGCCATGTTCTCCGTCGGCGGGCTCACCGGCGGTCCGGCTCATGACGTCAGGTTATAGTGCGGCCCACTGGTGGAGGCGCATCTGCATCTGCCTTTGAGGGGCAAATGCCGCTGCCTCCTAAAGTTGTACCTACAGTGTACTAGAAGAGTTTGTAGTTGTACCCGACTATACACCGTTTTTTCGTAGGCGCCGCCATATTGTGAACGCAGTGGCGCCGCCTATGAGCAGCGCCATACTGGCTTGGGTGAAAGCGGCGTTTTGCATGGCAGGTATACGCTCGGCGGTAGGTTCTGGCGTTTGTTTTCGCGTTCATGCGGTCTGTTTAGTATAACGTGCGTCTTCTACGCGGTAAACGGTTCCGTGAGACGTGCTGAAGTGGTTTAAGGCGTCATGGACGGAGTTTCTGCTGGCGTTGAGGTGGACGGAACACGCAGCGCGATGTGTGCGCGCATATTTGAGCCTACGATCAGCCTCGGAGATCAATTGTGTATTTCTGAATGTTTCATTCACTAATGGGACCTTATTGCAGTATTATCTTCTATTTCTAGGCTGCGGTTTAGGAGCCATGAAACATACGCGACGATCGTAACAGCGTGGGTACCGTTCTGCTACGATAGGAGCTGGGATGTTACACTTTGACAAGCGTTCAAACTGTTCGCTGGATGTTACATTCCGTGCCTACTTGGTTCGATGGATGAGGTTTCTGCCCCTGAAAAAATAGTTTTGGCAAGTAATAGCAGCAAACCTTACAGTCTGAATTAAGCTTGTCCAGCAAAGGGACTGTTTACGAACTGCGCGAGCGTCCTAAGCAGTGGTAGGTGCTGGATTACAGATATATTTGTTCTATATACCGCATGGTCCGAGCGTCCTAAGCAGTGGTAGGTGCTGGATTACAGATATCTTTGTTCTATATACCGCATGGTCCAAGCATACGGCATCAGCGGTTATATATATATCTAGAAACCTTGCGCAGCGTGACTATGCGAGGTCGTATTGCGGCATTAGCCCGTTTTCTCTTCCTTTTTCGAGGAAGAGGATGATAACCGAAGTTTTTTTTTTCGGTTGTGTTCGTTCCGTTCTCTACGACGCACTCACACGTATTACGGAAATTTTCTCCTCAAAAATAGCCATCGCGTTCTTTTTATGCGATCCCTCTCATATATTATGGCTGCATCCAGGCCAAAAAGGCAATGCCGAAGCGCACAGCTTATATATGTATCGTGCTGTTTCCCCAACCGCAGTTATCGCTGTGTTGAGCAGTGCCATCGGCCTCATGCAGGAATGCTAGCGTAGACATATAGTAATTTCAGGCCTACTAGACTTGATATGCGCGAGAACGATGCCGGTGCATCACAAATATTTGATAGCGCCTGCCGCTTAGATGTTTCATGTTGCCTTAGGTTGGCCGTGCACGCGCATGCGCTCTTTTGTTTTACTCCCTACGCCAAGCGATCAGACAGTGAGCTCATGTGAAACACAGATTACATGCTGAAGTGGCATGCTGCATCCGGTTATTTTCTTTTCCGCGTACCATTCACAGAAATATCGTGCTGTCGCTGCTTCCTTTCAAGAGGCACCATCACAAACAATTAATGGGCAAGGAAGCCAGCGATATTTCAGAGCTCCCAAAGCGACCGATCGAGACGGATAACATCCACTTTTCGCTTTTTACTATAGATGGACAAATTGGGCCTGTGGGCGAGTTTCTGGAGTTTTGCGGAGCTTTGCAGGGCAGCTGTCTTACAGGGATGTGGAAATAGTCCATAGTTTTCTTTTTTGAGTGAGCTATTTGGCAATACAGCAACAGTAACGGTCAGCAAAGTATGGGAGTGTTGGTTAAAAAAGCCTCGGTTGCAAAAAAGAGAACACTCACACGAGTAAGAGCGGGCGCGAGAGAAAATCTGGGGGCTTTTGCTCCTTGAATATATGAATCTGCCTAGGCACTACGGAGGAGGTTGTGTGCCTTTGTCCCTAGGCGTGTCGGCATTGCGGAGTGGGGTCGAGTTTGTTTATGCTCAGACGCTGGCTATTGGCGGCGAGGAGTTACGGAGTCGCCATCTATCGGAAGCGCCTCGCTGGCGTAGTATGAGGGATCACGTGGCGCGCTCCTCATAGGTTTTGCTGTCAGCGCTCACTGAAAACACCACGCGCGAGCTCTCCCGGACATTTCTATAAGTACTTTCGAAACGAGATAAGTTTCTTACTGTCTAAATAATAATCTTGGGCAAACTGAAAGCACACAATCGTTTACAGACGCTATCTCTTTTCCGAATACATACAGTGAACGCCACTGCGCGCGGTCGCCGCGATGGAGTCTCCCGAACCGGCTTCTTGCGTGAAAGGTAGGTAAACGCTGAGAGCAAACTATGTGAAATATGTTCTTATAGTGTTTGTATAACTAAATGGAGTGTAATAGAACGAAGCCTCAATGCAGCGATCGCGCAGATTCGCAGCGACCGACTGCGCGTCTGCATGCTTGTCCGCGCACTGTTTCGCTTTCTCCGCGCGCGCGTTTTCGCACCGTGCCATGAGCTTTAGGCCGCAGAATATGAGCATTTGACAGTATACAAGCAACCATTGTTGCGTGGGCGCTATCACAGCTGTTCAAAAATAATTTCATTGTAGACACTTCGACGCCTGATGTGCCGTCGCGACGATTCAATATTTTTTTTCTTCTAAGTTCTTTGACCTTTCAATACTATTTCTCGAGTTGCGTCGCACTGTATGTTTATCGGTGTTCTCAGCGTGCAATTTCCCGCTGCTCCTTTTTTGTAATCCAGTGCATTTATTCATAACACAAACATGACCATACGCCATGCTTTTTTTTAAATGTGCTTCTTACCGCTGCCTTTCCACTCCACTGAACTTGCCAGTATCTATAGCATCGACAAGTTCATAGACCAAACCGTCACGACATTAGTCGGGCAGCGGACTCGGGCGAGCGTCTCAGTGCGCGTTTTCAGAACATCGCAGGCCGGGCGCCGTTGCAGAAATCTTCCTCGCGTCTGTGCTTGCTGCATACCTGAGTTGTAGCCGATGACTGTTTGCCGGTTTTATGTTTCGCGAGCCAAGCTTCACGCAGCTTCTTGTCCTGCGGCTACGTGTGAATAAGGCTGACACCGGCCTCCGTTACGTGCGTCCGGCCCTGCGGCACCGAGCAGTAGCCTACCATGTTGTGCGCCTTCAAAGGCAGCCACTACCTATTGTAGTGCTTTCAAGCGTTGTAAAGGAGACACTCGAAGCGGGAAAATTTCGCCACTAAATGAGGACCGCAGCGTACGAGGGAATTTAAACTCGTTTTCAGCTCGCTTCGGCGCGCCCGAAGCAGCCGACGCGTCTGCTATGTCCACGTGATCCCTCCTAGCACGTCACGCCGACGGTGGCGCCAGCTTTTCCAGTGGTGGAGCTCGAGGCCAATGGTGGCTGGCTGCCGGCGCGGTGGTGAATTAGCATGCACTGACGCCCCATTTGGCGACCGCTGTGTCGGACAAACTGTCTCGCACCTGCGGCGCTCGTGCTAAGTCAGTCATGCCGGACCATAGCTTTCTCGCGCCTTATTGCGGCCGATGTACCTTGGAAATAACATCACAGATGTTTCCGTGGGAGCAGTAGGGACCGTATTAGAGGCCAGGCCGCATATATTGAACATCTAGACGTCAGAGCGCCTTAGCAAACACGTTTTAACGCAAGTGGATGAAAGGCCGTCGCTGACGGTCGACGCCCCTGCAACCGCTATGAGAATACGTCGCGCTACCCTCTCTCACGCTTACCTAACCTAACGTGAACCTAAGCAAACGTGGCCGAGACGCAAAGACAAAAATTCCCACGGCGTAACCGCTGTGAGAATACACGGCGCCACCCTAACGCCTTTTACGCCAGCGTAACCTAACCTAAGGTAACCTAACATAACGTGAGCGAGACGCAAAGCCAATAATCCTCACGGCGTGACATCAGGCAGTGGCTTTCAAACGAGTTTGGTAAGGCTCTGTGCGTTTATTTCACTCAAAGGGGACCACTCAAAAATGCTCGTGAAAAGTAGCGCACAGCAGCCAGGAGAGCAGGCCGGGCTTCTACTATGGCACTTGTGAAGAATGGTATGGTATGAAGAACTGCTTCATTTGCCACCTCATTGAGGTTTCTCAGAGTTCCGTCCACCACGCCCAGATGTGCAGGAAACCAGCGTATTTCGATCCTCTCACTGTTGACTTTCTCTAGTAACCTTGTTGCTATCCGTGTCACATATCCGTTAGTAAAGTTGCGTATGGCTGTTCTAGAGTCGCTGCAAATGTGTGTCCACCGATTAGCCCGGATGGCAAAGGCGATTGCTACTTGTTCCTGCTACTGTTGGGTCCTTGGTATAGACGGTGATGGCATCCCGTACGTTACCTTGAGGTAGAGCGCCGTATGGGGCAAGAAAGGTTTAATCCGGCATTACTGACTCAGCACCAGCGCCGCAAGCGCGAGAAAGTCCGCCCGAAGTACCTTCAGACACAGCGATCACCAAATGTGGTGTCCGTGCAGTGAAGCCCCGCACACGCCCTCATAACCGCCAGCCATTGTTCCTCCGCGAGGTTGCAAATAGTTCGTACTTGAAACTTTTCCTGTTACCTTAATAAGGCGCCAAGCACAAAAATAAAGTTATAAGCGCGTAATTTTTTACGTTTTAACTCTTCTATTACAGTGGAACGGCGAAAGCCTAATTCTTTACTGACCTGAAATAAAACGCAATTTATTGTCAAGTTTCACTTCAGTTGGCAGTGAGGTTTCACGAGTAAAACGGGCTCAGCAATGAAGTGAACTGTACCGAGGACTTTTGAAGAGTAAAATGCTGCGACTCCATACACTTTGTCCATGTCTGTTGCACACCTCATCGCTTCCGCCGATGAAAAGACTTTTCAAGAACAGCAGACGCTACGAAGGTAAACAGTACGACACCGTTTTGAAAATGTCGCATGACGACGACTTTGCTTCTGTGATTGGCTAGCGCAGTAACAACGCCGCGCGGTCCGTGTGCTTGGTTGCCAACTGCTGTTTTAAAGCGAAAGCCTTACTGGCCGCGAACTTGCGATTTCGCCGTGGCGGTGCTCCGAGGAGGCACATGACGTCACAACGCGCGCCTCGCCGTAGATTTCTCTCTCGCTCCCTAGTCACTACTGCGCATGCGCCACTAGTAGCACCGAGCCACAGGTGTTCCGCCGCCGCCGTTTGGTATGACGTCACACCGCGTTCCTCGTCGTTGCGCTCGCCTCCGCTCGCTTCGCCAGCTGCGTCGCATTCCTGATAACATGTCGGATTGAAAAGGAGAGCTCCCGTGCGCCGCAACCACAGTTGAGGCGGCAGTATGTACGGCGACAATTCTGATAAGCAGGAGGAGGCCTGGAATCGACATCGGAACGAGAAGAAACGAATCGCCCCGGAAACAGACGAACAGCGCGCCGAACGACTGGCTAAACGCCGCAACATAGCTAGACAACCAAACTAACCTGGACTTGCAATCAAGATTAACCAAGGCTAACCATGCTATGCCTTAGCTTTCGCTATGTATATCCTGGCATAGCCGAGCTAAGCCACTGCCAATTTTTTTAAAGCGAAGTTTTCTTTGTCTCTTCCTTCGACTTTCCCACTGCTGCTGTCGCGCACACCGCGTCGGGGGGTGGTTCAGAGCGTGTATATAGATGACAGGCGCGAGTAAGAGAGGAAAGACGACGGGAGAAACTCGTTTTCACCCTACCGCGTCGAATGCGCACAATACCCTCTGGAGCTTCCTGGCCGTCGCCACGTTAGCCGCTTGACAGATGTAATTATCCGCAACTCCCCTCAGATGCATTGCAGAAACTCCAGCGCTTCCCTTTCTACTAACGTGTGAGGCCAGAGGGGACGCAGTAGAACTGTAGAGAGAAGGAGAGGGAGAAGCGACAGTTCCCATACAAGAGAGGGGGAGGTTGCAAGGATGGATTGATGGATGCTATGAGCGTCAGCTTTGGAACGGGGCAGTGGGTTGCGCCACCAAGCTCTTGCTATTATACTGCCTAATGTCCTACCTAGGTTAAACAATAAAAAAAAAAACACCGGTTGCGCCACCAAGACCTTGCTATTATACTGCCTAATGTCCTACCTAGGTTAAACAATAAAAAAGGAAAAAAAAAAAAACAGCAACTCCCACAACCAAATTTTCTGATCCCCTGTTGCAAACTGCGCTTTTGTACGTCTCCGTTTTTTGTTTCCCTAGTTTTCTTCCACCAATCCTCCGATCGCCTCTTGCTAATCCCTATTGCGGACATGTTTACTTTTCCACTGCTCTCGCTGAACCCAAGGGCTTCAGGAGGCCAGTGGTGCCTAAATCGACTGCTGGGTAGACGTCATCATCATCATCATCGTGGTTACGCCCACTGCAGGGCAAAGGCCTCTCCCATACTTCTCCAACTACCCGGTCATGTACTAACTGTGGCCATGTTGTCCCTGCAAACTTCTTAATCTCATCCGCCCACCTAACTTTCTGCCATCCCCTGCTACGCTTCCCTTCCTTTGGAATCCAGTCCGTAACCCTTAATGACCATCGGTTATCTTCCCTCCTCATTACATGTCCTGCCCATTGTTGAGTAGCCTTTACGGAATCCTGCCTGGTCCTTTGCTTGACAGAAGTCTAAGGTGCTCCTGATTCTATTTGCAATTACCTTAGTAAATACGTTGTAGGCAACGGACAGTAAGCTGATCGGTCTATAATTTTTTTAGTCTTTGGCGTCCCCTTTCTTATGGATTAGGATTATGTTAGTGTTCTTCCAAGATTCCGGTATGCTCGAAGTCATGAGGCATTGCGTATAAAGGGTGGCCAGTTTTCTAGGACAATCTGCCCACCATCCTTCAACAAATCTGCCATTATCTGATCCTCCATAGCTGCCTTCCCCCTTTGCACAGCTACCAAAGCTTTCTTTACTTCTTCCGGCGTTACTTGTAGGATTTCAAATTCCTCTAGACTATTCTCTCTTCCATTATCGTCGTGGGTGCCACTGGTGCTGTACAAATGACTATAGAACTCCTCAGCCACTTGAACTATCTCATCCATATTAGTAATGATATTGCTGGCTTTGTCTCTTAACGCATACATCTGATTCTTGCCTATTCCTAGTTATTCTTCACTGCTTTTAGGCTTCCTCCGTTCCTGAGAGCATGTTCAATTCTATCCATATTATACTTCCTTATGTCAGCTGTCTGACGCTTGTTGATTAACTTCAAAAGTTCAGCCAGTTCTATTCTAACTGTAGGGTTAGAGGCTTTCATACACATCTTCACATTCTAATAAAACATGCTCCATAGTTTCCCTAGCTTTACCGCAGCAAGTACATGCTTCTTTTCCTTCTTATATCTCGCTTTATAGGTGCGTGTTCTGAGGCATCCTGATCTCGCTTCGAAAACTAACGAGCTTCCCTTTGAGCAAGCTCCCTATACTGTCACACCACACCATGGCCATCGGCGAATTTTTTTCAGAGTATCGGAGTAACCGCAGGCGGCGCGGCGGTAGCGCATTTGCTTGCTTTCTTTGTGGCGGCCAGTATGCTTGATTATCTGTTTTTACGCATTGTTTGTGCAAGATGAAATTCAAAAGCAATCGCATGTGCTGCATGGCACCAACAGAGCTGTGACAAGTGAAGTGAGCCTCCACTCATTCACCCAAAGATGCGGAAAAGAAGAAAGAATGGGTAGCAAGGTTGCAAATAGGCAAGGCGGGTATACCACCGATGAAAGTGTGCATTTCATAGGCAGTGACTTTTTTTGGAGCCACATAGTTAAGAAAATGAAAGTTCTTTGCGTATGTGTATTCTTGTATTTGTTTTTCTACGGAGAATCTATGCTATAGTTAGAAAAATAGAGCTTGCTAGAGTGTATTGCAGCAGCGTGAACAACGGCATGACTTTGATCCCGAGTATATGTAGTACGTGAGTGAGCGTCGGAAGTATTTGCTCAGGTTTCACCTGCATTAATTCATAGTGTATGGTTGCCGCGGTGTCTCATTTCACCAGAAACACACGTTATCATTCTCGCTTCATCCTGTGGCCCTCCGTGCGGCCAAGCTCGAGCTGTGCACTTGTGGCCAGCGCAACGAGAACACACAATCATTTAACATTAAAACTGACATGTTCGTAGCACTTTGTCACAGCTATAGAGAAATGCTACAGTAGATCTACGCGGGCAGGGGTAGCAAGTATTTGACCGTGTTTCAGCGAGCAGCCCGCAGTGTGGTCACCGTTGTATCCTCCCGTCGGAAACGCATGTGTTTACGTTCTGGGCTGTACCCCGTGCGCCAACAAGCGGCCACGCTTTGCGGCTACAGTGGCCCTGAAAACAAGATTGGTAAAACATAAAACACAGACACCGAATTCGCAACGTGAGCGCAACAAGCTTCTGGCGTGAATCCTCGTCACTCGAACGATAACACAAACATACCAGCGAAAAATAAAACAAACGGCATGGCTTTCTGTACATCTGCATGCGCTAGCATAGCGACGTACAAAGAAGCATGAAAAGTCGCAGTTGTGATAACCTTAGTAATATCCTCCCTTTAATTAACGAATATAAATATCTCCTCATAAAAAATCAATCCATGAAAAGAGCTCGAGAACATCACAGAGCAGTAAAATTATTCTTTGTTGCGAAACGACAATGCATGAAAGGCAGGCATTGCAGGTCGTCGCAATTAGCATGAAGAAAAAGATAAAAGGCATTCGAACGTTCCTTGATTGAACTTTCCGGTCATAAATTCCAGCTGATGCGGCTTCTGCCGGGCATGTGACGTCTGCAGGCATAGCCCCTCCACAGCGACAGATGGTGCGCAGCAGGCCTTCCCGACCTCTTCCCCTTCAATGAGGCCCTGTATCCGCGTTTCTGAGGTGTCTATGTGGCGCATGATGTCACTCAACGACAGTGATTGTGAAAAACGTAGAGCCATCTTCAGCCATATATGACCTGACGTGAAGGACGCACATGCACTCAAGGGTTCCTATACTCTCTGTGGGTGCCATATTGAATTGCCTTGTGCACCACCTATAGGTGACGGAACTTGCGACAGCTCAAGGTACAGTACAGTAGGTTGCTGCTATTTCTGAAAAATAAACACCATGCAAATATGTCAAGCGGGCAACTTGTGCAGGGTACGCAGAAGCAAAGCAGCATTAATTAAAGCACACTGCAGAGTCCAGGAGACATTACGGAAGCGGTTGATCGTCAAATCAACACTTCTGCGCCCACGGCGTCAGCTTTGCGGCTAGACATTGCTAGAGGTCGTGGATTTGATGCCAATCATGGTAACCGCATTTCGACAGGGGCGAAATAGAAAACGCACATGCACTTAGATTTTGGGACATGTTAAAGGACATCATAGTGTCAAAATTAATCGGGAGTCCGCCACTACGGTGTGCCTCATAATCTGAGTGTGGTTTTGGCACGTACAGCGCCATAATCCAATTCAAGTTTAATACTTCTGCCACAATGCGATGTGCCATGTGAGGCAATGGCAATGTTCAACCCTCTCAGAGGTTATAAAATATGGTGCATAACAACACCTCAAGCAAGCACCTCTCCCTGTGTGTTCTGTGTACTAAGCAGAGAAACAGCAGTGGTGCACGCAAGGTGACGTTCAACATCAACTCACCACTCTTGTGTTAGCCTAAACGTTGAAGAAATTAAGCTTTAGCTGTCACCATCACCGCTAATTATCGTCAATCAAAGCATCCAGCATGGGAAGCTTCGCTTACATCGATTCCCACAGTGCGTGGGATCTGCATAATCTTTAAGTTGTATTCTACTATAGGAAACCTCCTCCGTAGTGCCTAGGCAGAGTCATATATTCAAGGAGCAAAATCCCTCACATTTTCTCTCTTGCGCCTGCTCTTACTAGCCCCTCGCACAAATGGCTGGTGATCCCTCAAATGAATGTCTCATGGTTCCACGATAATGGGTAACGTAAGCAGAACGTCGCCTCGAGGGGCGCCGTGTATTCGCGGGCCGTATAGTATACACGCCATGTATACTTTGCGTGTATTCACGGGCTTCTTTCAAGCTCGGAAAAAAACTTTTGTGTAACACGTAATGAGCAACAGAAAGCTGTATCAGGAGTTTTTCATGTTGCTCGACAATTTTATCATACACTTTTAATCTAATTATAATATTTGAGAAGTTGATTAACTAAGACTAATTATAACGTGAAATGCAAAAAATAATCTGAGTATCTCCAAGCGATGGCAAACATTACCTTGGTTCTGTCCATCTATGTATTTATATTTATAATAGCTTTCCTTTGACACTGCAGTGGCGCTGCAAGCACAAGCAATATTCGCATTTGCATTTGAACGCAAAGCCCCATTCTAAAACTCCT
The DNA here is from genome assembly GCF_023375885.2 of Dermacentor andersoni. NCBI lineage: Eukaryota > Metazoa > Arthropoda > Arachnida > Ixodida > Ixodidae > Dermacentor > Dermacentor andersoni. Next base: position 151,284,849 of record NC_092814.1, read on the forward strand.
CACTCCTGAGTGCCCCAACACTTGCAAAGCTCCTTGGGGCTAGAAACATTTCGGGCCCCTATTCTAAAACTCTCCAATTAAGCATTTCGATTTCGCATACGATAGCTGCCTCATCGAGTAATATAGAATATAGATCATAGGTGAGAATTGCCCTATTTGCACAGGCAATTTTTAAAAATTTGGTGCAGCTAAACCCCCCTCGCCCCCCCACACACACATTATATATATATATATATATATATATATATATATATATATATATAGAGAGAGAGAGAGAGAGAGAGAGAGAGAGAGTTGGGAAAGCTCACCAGGTCCCAGCCCTCGGTGCACCACAAACCAGCAATATCCCCACGACCGATCGTACGCGCGTTATTCTAACTGGCCTCCACACGGAAGACCCACCACTATGGCTGCTACACCAATACTCGTAACATTTTATGGCACCGCTTCTGCACACTACACCCTTTACCTGCCTCCACATGCCTCAGCTCTAAACCACTGACAAATAGATGACTACAGCCACATCATACAAAGACCAAAAGTACCAGCTGCTAGAGCCTGCCCACCCACCCTGCCCGCCCACCCTGCCCGTCTACCCTGCCCATCACTCGAAATGGCAGTTGTAAATAAGCATTGGAGTGACCCATCGAGATAGGAGTGACCTACTATCGTTGCCATACTGCAGCACCATGTTGTCAGCTTTATGTATATTCCAAATGGTACACTGCAAGCGAAATGCATGTGACGTGATGCACACTGCACGTGACGTCGCCTCACTCATGGCAGGAGCGCCTCCTCAAAGAAGAGCGTGAGCTTGTGTTTCAATATTTAGCTGCTTTCTCAGCGTACATCAGTGCAACACTTTGCAGACATGATCTTCACTTTGTGATCTACGCACCACGATAGTCTGTTTACAATGCCCCAACCTGGCGAGGGCAAGTTTTCCACTTTGCATTGCACGAAAAAACAATGCCTCAGTAGCATGAGCTCCTTGCTCGATTTGCAATTTCTCAGGAAAGCTTATGTGCTTCACTTAAATATTTGTTGGCATTCTAACTGAATAAATTTTGGCCAAGTTATTCACAGTATACAGTCTAAGGTTATCAAATTATGTCCAAAAACAAACTTCTCGCCTTTGTGCTTTGAATATGTGCTCCTAGGAATTGTGTGTCAGACTTTTAGGCTGCACATCCGCAAGTGAGGATGCACTCAAGTCTTGCCAAAGCTCTTTCGTAGTTGCCCCGAGTGCAGTTGTTTTGAGAATAAGCAAAGGGAGCCACAAACAAAAGGTACTTGAATCTGTTCAGCGATGACGGTACATGACTAGTGGTAATGTCTTTGTGCTGACAAAGCATGAGACATCAAATACACTAGAGTGTGCAGCATTATTGGTGATACACAAGCCAACTTTGATCACCTAACTGTTGGCATGACTCAGTCACTGGAGTCTCATTGTGAAATTTCATGCACTTGTAAACAGGCACTGTCCCTCCCAGTGACAAGTACAATCTGGTAGCATTGCATTTGCCACTAGTCCACTAGCAAATGGAAGGTCCCAACAATTATGAATTCCGAACCAGTACCCAGGATACGGAAGATCACACAGGTGTTTGAACTTCCACAAAACTATCTTAACATTCGTGCTACAGTACTGAACTCAGTTACATGCTTTAGTGACGAACTCTCAAAACACTCCCATGCTGTTTTCTTTAATTGAAACAGTGAAAGTTGATGCACATCAGCTCACGTGCCTTGTACCATTCTCCAAATTTCACAGGCAGTCACGTCTTTTTCACAAACTTGGTAGAAAAGAGCCATGTGCCCATATTACAGTCAATGACTTAACATGGCAAGAGACTTGATGCAGAATGTGCCTTTAACAGGAGCTTGCTCATGACAGACAAGAACATCCTGGAAATTCAGAGGAATGCTATAGAGGTGTTGACACAAAGAGTCAACTTTAGTGCCTCATGGAGCTTGAAACAAAGGCAAGAGAATGCTCTTAAGAACAAACAAATAAGGCACTAATACAGTGCCACACGCACACGCACACACACACGCACACACACACACACACACCAAAATAAAGGCATGCAAAGCATTTACACACAATAAGTTTCTGCAAAGTGATTTGCAACAACAAAGTTCCTTGATTTTGCAGAAAGCAATGACGACCTTTTGGCAAAAGCTACAAAAATGTGCCTATAACCAATGGCTGCGTAGCACTGGACGGGCCATGATGTACACTAGTCTTCATGCTTCACCAAATGATCTCGTATATATAGACCAGAGCTCTTTTCCAACCGCATGCAAAGTAAAGAGCTACAAGTTGCTACCAAGCACAAAAGCAGGACTTGACTATTTTAAAGAAAGCATAAACCAGGCATAATAAATGAATCTGGCAATATGTTTAACAGGGTGACGGTGCAGTAGCACAAGTTGAAAATGCTAGACTAGATTACAGCACAAAATTTTCAGAGACGAAATATTGCTGCTAGTCTGTTCCATCTAAGTGACATGTAATACAAACAAAAATGTTAACATGGTTTTCCAATTATTGAAAATGTAGCACTAATGCAGCTGTAATTCAGGGCATCAAAGAAAATATGGATACTGTAAAAGAGTTGAAAATGTTAAGCTAAAAGCAGCCAGAACATTAATGACGAAGTTAGAAAAACTCTGCATAAACCAGAAAAAAATCTAGTCTTTACAACTTCTGCTTTTATAAGGTTTCGTTAAGTTAAAAAGGTATAAAAATGATACCACACTGATTAAATATCTAGTCCTATGTGCAAGACTGCCATACAATATATGTGTATATATGTGTATATTAGAGTATATAAAGTATACATGTACATACATGTATACATGTAGTACATATATAAAAACACCAACAAAAGATGGTGACAAGAAAGGTGAAGCAGGATGGCTTAACAATGCTAAATATCCTGGCATTTGCGAGATATTAGAAATAAGTGATGCACAAATTGATTGTGCACTGATTCTTAGGTCTTCTGTAGTGTGCCCTAGGATGACTGGGGGGAACACACCAAAAGAACAGAAGACAGCAAGTGACAATAATTGACACAACAACAGCAATAACAACAACAAAAAAGACGAAAATGCAGCTTTTGGTGGAATGCCTACCAGGGTAAGATATTACTTCAGTGATGGTATCGCTCTACACAAAGCACAAATTTACAAAAGAATCTTTTAAAGCCATGTAAACATTCCTGACCACCAAGCAAGCTTTCAAATCAGGCTAACTCCCTTTCTATGACTTCACAAAATGACAACACTAAAGAAAAAGGAGAAAGAAGAGCTGAAGAAGACAACCAACACAATCATAGACCATAAACACAGTGTGTCGACAGTGTGGTGCTCAATCAATTGTTCATACAAGTGACACAACTAGGTTTGACATGGCAGCAATGGTAGAGTGGGTAGGAAGGCCTTTGTTCTCACAAAACAAATCATGCTGTTGCCGTTAAGCACGCATGAGTGAGTCTTGCCGCAAAGGTAGCTCTAACAATGCTCACGGGTGAAACTTTGGCTGCCTTTGGCAAGGCATGTGAACTTCAAGGTGGATTTCAATGCTGCAGTAACTGCAATAACGTGGAGCTATGGTATGGTCTGTCAGCAGGCGAACTGCATCCTTTTCTTCTTTCTTTTTTCACTCTTTGTTGTTACTTTGCTTCCCCACTTGCACATGTCATTTTCATTTGTTCTTGATGTTTGCTGGAAGTCTCTTGGTAACACGGCCACAAAACAATCCCCCTACAAAGATGACGCCTAATACACCCATGGCTACCACTACAAAGTAGTTCCGTGAAGGAGAGTTGGCAATTTGTTGCACTACATCTCGAATGGACTCCACAGGTGCCACCTAAATGAGAAAATGTATGGAAGCCAAATCAGAAAGATCACCGAAATTCAATTTGCCTAAAACAACTGCTTCTCACTTTTTTTTATATACATACAGTTTACTACTATTATTCTTACAGCATGCAGTAAAAGTTTCAAGATGAATAAAAATGGAAACTGCAGTCAAGGCTCTGGTACTAAAACACACACAACACACCCACACAAACACAAACAAACAAACAAACAAAGGAAGGAAAATGTACCCCATGAACACCTTTTTGTTGTACACATTGCTTCCTTCATCTGCAATTTTTCGCACAGCCTTGACTGCTCTTCCAATGTGCAAGTAATTCCAGACCTACCTGAGCAGCATATTCAAACATTTCCACTCGTTTTGAAAGCAGTGTTCGACACTCTTCCGTCAAGGCAATTGTATCCGACTCTAAACCCGTCAGAAGGCAGGAAAGCACTAAGGAGAAAACGAGAAACAAGTGCCTCAGTATCTGCAATTCCAGGCATGGCCAAAATTTCAATGCAGCGTTGGACATATGCAAGGAAATGTACATGCCATATATACAGGGCATTTCACGTAACTTGAATCAAGGATCTAAAGACAGTGGTTAACCGACACTGAATGAAACCAACGAAATATGGTTTGCCATCATGCAGCACTCCTTAGAGTACTTTTTATATTGCGCTAAATTAGTTAATTACTAAGATCAATTATGCAAAATCTTTAGTATTCACTTTAGGGCCAAGTGCATTTTGTTAGGTCGTAGAGGGGATTCAGGAACGACCGATACAATTTTTTTGTGGCAATGTACATGCTGCGTGGTGATATTTTTTGCCGTTTAAAGAAAGCCCGCGAAATATGAAATCAAACCACATGGCGGCGCTCATGCGCTATCATATTGCAGCACTCTCAACCATGCTTCAAGTGAAAGAACCGTGCGCGCAGACCATTGCAAAGTGAGTGGCCGTGGCTCTAAACATCGGCTTCACAGTGCTTCAGCATCTTTGACAGTGCCACAAGGAAAAGAAGTGCTGTCGTCCCTGATAAGCGATATGCTCGAAGCACTGTTCAGAGCATTGCAATATGATGGCACATGAGCGCAGTCACGTGGTTTTATTTAATATTTCAAGACCTTTCTTTAAACGGAAAAGAAAGAAAAGAATACAAAAGAAAAAAGACCAAGCACCATGTACGTTGTCATAAAAAATTGGATCGGTAGTTTCTGAACCCCCTCTACAACGTAACGAAATGCACTTGGCCCTAAAGTGAATAATAAACATTTTGAATAATTTTTCTCAGTTAATTAACTAATTCAGCAGAATATAAAAAAATATTTTGAGGAGTGCCACATGATGGCAAACCTTATGTGGTTGGTTTCACCCATCTGTGGTTAACCACATCTTTAAATCCTTGGTTCAAGTCAAGTGAGACACCATATATGTGGGTCATTCCATCTCAAGTGTACTAGTAGGTGCTTTTGTGACCGTATTAGATTCTGCTGACAAATATCATAGTATTTTACCTCAATGAGGGAAGCACTTATTCAAGCAATTTCTTCCGTAACAAAATTTTCTGACGCTGTGAGGGTGCTTCGAAGGTTGCACACGCAAATGACACTATGGCGGGCAGACAAATTTCTTCAAAATTACTCCTTTGACCTATTACTGCAGTTTTCTTTTTCTATATTCTGCAGTCGTCACTCTTTAATGATAGTCATTGGCGTAGCCAGAGGGAGGGGGAGTCGACCCCCTCCCCCCTTCCCTCCTTTTCCATGGAACATAAAGACTCCGGAGGTCGGCTCTGAAAGAGCAACATGGATGAAAGAGAAAGCTTGAATGTGAAAGAAAGGCAAGGGCTAGTGGCGAATGAGGAGGGTAGGGGGGACGTCATGGGGACGATCCCCTCTTTCATGCACAGAATATTGCAGCCCCACTGATGGCGCACCTCTACCTCATTCGGGATTCTGTTAACCATAACTGCTGAGGGTGAATCAGTGCTAAAAATTCCAACACAGGTAAAGATGGGACGAGCACGTACATAAAGTGTGGGGGCATTGTTGCTCCCCACCAGGCCTTTATATCGTCAAAGAGCTTCTCATTTCTCGTACTTGACTGAATTGTCAACTATGCTACGTGGAAGAAAAGCATTCCAAAAACATTGCCACTTGCTTTTCTAGGAAACATATATTAAGCGCCCCCCCCCCCCCCCTTTTTCCTCTTCTTTTTCTTTCACTTGTTACTGACTTTCATTATGTTAATAAACTTGAGAAGAGCTTGCTGTATGAAAACAGGGCCAATAGACGGGACAAAAAAGAAAGACCTTCAGAATGCTGATTTGCACATGACAAAATATATCAAGGACAGAGGTGCTGGGTCAGGGAAGCTAAGGAACTGCCACAGCAAACAGGTGAGAGGGCAGGTAGGTGAATGGCCTCGAAATCCACGCAGAAACAGAAATATAGGAATGTTAGGGGCTGCCACACCGTTCAACAACCCGGTGAATGTTGAAGACAGTGACTAACGGAAAAGAATTTTAAGAAGGAGAGTGGGGTGATGGATACGAGGAGGGGGGAGGGGGGGGGGTGATGGGAATAAAAGGCATCAAGAACGAAGTTGGGTGATAACTATGGACATAGGGAGAGTGTCTCGTCACTGCCCGATTGCTCAACACCAGACGGCGGTGGCCAGTCACCTAGCTGAGGCTCACCTACCCGTTGTAACACGTGCTGCTTGCTGTGGAGAGCCCATCCTAACTAAATGACTCGGCAATTGTCAGAATAGACGGGTGTCGGAAGACCAACACTTTCAAATCTCTCGGAGCTACTAGCCCTTATTTTACTGCAAACTACGGATGTCGCAATTTTCACAAAGGCTACTAAACAGGAAGCAGCCCTGCTTTGGACTGTCTTCTCATCAATTCCCGAGTGCAATCAAATAACAATATGTGTTGCGTGATGACTACAATACCATGATTTCAAGTTACTTCCAAATATCTCTTCAAACAAGTCAGACAGCAGGTCACAGAATGTGAGTGAAACTTGCATCATATTATACTATCGGAGTTCTAGAGCAAAGCTTCATTCCTGCATATTTTAATCTAGAATAATATAGCATGCCCACAACGCCGAAAACACAATTGAGTGATAGGCAACTTGCAAAATAGTGCCCGCACTTTTCCATATGTAGCCGTGGCTGTACCACTCACAAGAAGATGTGGCTGGAAAACAGCGGTTATCTCCACTGTTACCAGGGCCGCAACTAGTCCGGCCTGCAAACAAGACACACTATAGTGTGCTGCCTTGTTTTTGTTTGGCCCCATATTTAGCACTGTTCATTCTTCCAATTCATGTACCAGCTAGGTCATCGACATGCATTATATTAATGCATCAATTCGTAAACAAAAAAAATTTTCTTTTAATAACACACACACACACACACACACACACACACACACACACACACATACACACACACACACACACACACACACCCACGCACGCACACACAAATATATGAGATAAAGAGGTGAAGGAGGGGGAGAAGGGGTAGTTGTCGACGGAACTCCCCCCCCCAGAAAAAAATTTCTGACTATGCCACTTAGTATTTTATTACTTTTCATTTTAATTTACAATAATTTTAGTCATGAGAAAAAGCTGACAATTGCTACATATTTAATGTTTTTTAGAGAGAAAAACAACTTGTTCCATGAGGAATATATTCAGAATATGGGCTTGGTATGTATGTATATTAGATGATAAAAATACTCTGAGGAGAAATATTTTGTGTTAAAATCATGACCAAAATGGCAAAAATAACATTCTGACTCAGCCTGTGGCTTCATTTTCAGAATGTAGCGGTCCAAGTAAAAATATGGCCTTATAAGCATTGTATACTATGCCTTGCTGCCAATTTATCTAGAAAGATTTAGAAAAGTAAGTTTAGTTTTAAGCAAGAAAAAAAATGTTTGAACTGCACAATCACAAGCCTGTGCAGGGCATCTTTGTTTCATCTTTACTGCACAGAACTTCGGTCGGCGTTTTAGTCCACCTCATTTCACGTGTCCCTATCATTTTTTTTTTTTCCTTTTTGAAGACAAGATCTTCTTTGGCGACTTCAGATTCACTTGGGGTTTCTGGGCATCTGGGTTTCTGGGCGTCTAGGTTTCTGGCCACTTTTATCTCATAAATTAGGCCATTATAGGCCTTCTAGTGCGTGTAGGACAAGAAAACAGGCATCAAAATGAAGCTTGGAACGCAAAAGACACACAGAGTTAGTGTTTAGCTATGTACAGATAAGTAATAATGTGTAATTAGTACAAAAATGACGAAATTAAATCCACATGTGCCCACATAGCTCTATGCTAACTTTGTGTGTCTTTTTCTTCCCAAGCTTCGTTTTGACACTTAATTCCTTGTCCTACGTATAGTAAAACACCTCAAATCGTCTTATTTACAACACGAAAGTGGCCAGAAGCCCAGACTCCACAAACTCCAAATTAATGTACAGTTGCTAAAGAAGACCCTGTCTTCAAAAAGGAAAAAAAAAAAAAAAAGAGGAACATGTGAAATAAGCCAAACTAAAACGCTGACTGATGTGCTGTGCAGTGAAGGCAAAACAGAGATGCTCTGCGCAACCTTGTGAATGTGCTGTTCAAAAATATTTTTCTCGCTTAAGACTAAATTTACATTTTTAAAGCTTTCTAGATAAATTAGTAGCAAAGTACAATGGTGATTAGGCCATATTTTTACTTGGAGCGCTACATTTTGAAAATGAAGCCACAAAGTGAGTCAGAAGGTCTTTTTTCCATTTCTGTCATGATTTTAAAGAATTTTTAGGTTTTATTTCTTCTCAGAGTGTTTTTATCATACTTTAAACACACATACCAAGCCCATATTGGGAATATATTCCTCCATGGAACAATGAGTTCTTTCACTAAAAATATAGAATATGCGACAATCGTCAATTTTTTGTCATGACCAAAATTAATGTAAATTAAAACAAAAAGTAATAAACTATAATAGTAATGAAAGAGTGCCGTCTATAGAATACACAAAAAAAAATGTTCCAGTAGTAGGTTAAAACAATAATTTTTCTGCCTGACATAGTTTCACTAGTGTGTGTAGCTACCTTCGAAGCGCCCTCATGGCACCATAAAATTATTTTCAAGAAACCGCTTGAATAATTACTTCCAACATTGACGTAAAATAGTGATTTTTTTTTTTGAAGAACTGGAGATGGTTGAAGACAACATGTAGTGCACTTGAGATGGAATGACCCATACATATGACACATATATCTTAGCGGGCCCCCCTTATGTGGGAATCAGTGTTACATGAAGCTTTCTTTGATGTTTGCACAAATGTCAAAGGAAATGTTATTCAAATGTAACACTATCTGTAAGAACTTTTGTACAAAATGAGGCAAATGGAATATAATTTCAAGCACTTCTCTGACAACTTCTTCAATTTGCTGTTGCTGCCTTCTTCACTTCTTAGTAGCTTACTGGGGTCCTAAACCACCCCTCGGGTTTGGTGAAAAAACGCAGTCTGTGGATAGCATATGCTGCTGTGGAACGTCTTGGCCAAATTTTGCAGTCGTGCACAGTGCATGGATCTCGCAAGCAGAGCGTGAAGTTACCTTTCTCTCAAACTCTCTTTTCAAGAGAAGCCTGCTCCTCACTCTTTTCTGGACACTTTATATATTGGTTGATTATTATATCAATAAAGAAAGGTGTTTCGTTCAGTGCGCTTCTTCCTACTGTTACTGTGTATATTTATGGAGGAAGTTTAATAAACAGGCTGAAGTGAAAATCTGCTTTTGAATTTCGATAATTACGTACTTCTGGAAGAAGTCAACTATCGCCTGCTCACACTTAGCCACGGCCACCCTGCTTATCGGTGCCGTAGCCGTCGGGTCTCACTAATTTCGACTAGTTTTGAACACTCAACTAGCCTCGAACTACTCAAAACTGAAGGTTAGATCACACGCATGCTTGCCGACGTGCATTTACTCTTGGCCACTCCTGGTTAGACGCCTTGGCAGACTGCTTTGTAATGAATGCTTCAAAATGCGCAAGTTGTATGTGACTATCAGTCGGTCAAGCTGGTACAGGACACAGCTGGTCTGCACCACGCAGCACAGCCAGATAGGAGCATGTGAGTGTGAGTGCGCACTCTAGCCCTGTCGTGCACAAAGGAAACACTGCAGTTGCATGTAGCTGTAGTCTGCAACGTAGTGTAGATACTGCGGTTCTTGTGGGGTGCCGCGATGAGTCAACTGACAAAGTGCACTGAGGCTCGCTGAGGACAACTGCATTTGGCACGTTGTAGGTACCAAAATCTGAAATAGTGGCATCTATGTGAACATCCAAAATCAAACTTGAACTGCATGCCACGGTGACGCTCAGTAGGCAGAGCGTTGTGGGCACATCCCGCTCTACCATAGCCTTCGCACTGCAAATCATTGAAGATGGAGCGGGAGCACCACAAACAATACGTTTGATTGCCAATAACTCCGATTCTGCTTAACACATTGAAGAAGTTTTTGTGGCAAAGTATTTCTGAAATAGTCTAATTTAATTTCAAATGCATTTGTCAACTTCGATAAAAAGTGGTTCAGGGCTCCGTTAAAGAGTCCCTGAAATGGTTTTTGCCATAGACACAGAAGGTATCTCTCAAGAAATACTTTCTATCTAGAAGTTCGCATCAGCACACTATAGTAACACAGGTACAAGTGGCTAAACATTACCTTCCTTTAAGGTCCGGCATTCCCCTTCTACTTTTACACCGTGCGGCCATCACTATCTCCTGCCTCCTTCATGCGGTGACGCAAGTGTTGTCTACTTCCGGTTGATTTGAACCCAGTGTGTTCCTGTACCTCTCTCCGACACAGTTTTTCTTCTTAAGCGTGGGCTAGATTGAGTGTAATTTCAAGATGTACTTCATGCAGCGGATGGAGACGTGGTGGCACTACATGCAATTTTCCCTGGCTTGCGCTACATGAAGCAAAAAGAGCTGGCTGCCGCCACAGGCATTCACAAACTACCAAGTAGCTGTTTCCGCTATTATTTCTGCTTGATAATCGCCTGATAACATGTCTATGTCTAATAATACATACATTTACCATTGCTCGTAAGATTTCTTAGTAGCCGTCAGTGAAAAAAAAAATAAGCGCTGCCCCTAACTTGTAATGTGGTAAAATGGGCTATTTATAATGTTCCCTCTAGTCTAGACCTAATTAAAAAGAGTACGTTGACACTGGGAGTCAAACCCGCACCTTCTGCATGGGAGGCAGAGACTGTACCACCACGTACCACTACACGAAAGCCTAACTCAAGATGGCAACTCCCTAACGGACATTTTGACATGTTGTAGGGCATGTTCCATTAACTTTGCAACGCTGTTTTTCCTTATCTCAGCATGTTAGGACATTTTTCTGCTGCGATTCTGGGCTCTCTGACAAATGCATAACCTGTGATTGTCGCTAATAGAGCTTTTGTTTTCAAAATTGCGAGGGATTGCTGTGTTCAGGCGGATGTGAACAATTGGTCTCAGGCAGACAGTCTGAGGCAGAAGTTGGCTATTGGTTTGAAGAAACGTCTACATTTATTGTATTATAGTTAAGTTATTTTTTAAACAGTACACAAATTACAATGCATAAGTATGCTATTAAAAAGAAGGTTAATGTAGCAGCTAGTTTCAGGCATTCCTGATGACATAACATAGATAGCCAATCGTATCACTAGCCAGAGTGACATCACTCATCCATGCTATGTACATAGCGTGGGAAGAGGCGGCTGAAAACACAGGGAAGCGGCACTGCTGCGGTCGGTAGCGATGTGCGTTTTTAAATCCTTATAATAAATTACACACTTCACGTGTGATCAGAAGGGCCTACTCTACTGACTCCGTACATTTGTACACAATCGTTTCAGAATCCCTTTAACGTTGCTTACTCATTCTATGCTCTGGTCCCATTTCGTTGACTTCGGTTTTTTCTCCACACTGCTTCACTTTAAGCTGAGTGCTCCTTGCTCAATGCATGCTCTGGTCGCACTTTGTCATTGCCCATTTTAACTTCTTTCTCCACACTACTTCATTTCTAAGTAGCTCGATGCTCCTCGCTCAATGCACAACTCTTGCTTCATTTTGTTCACTTTTCTCTCCACACTTCTTCACTTGTCTGTAACCAACTTTTTAAATTCTTTGTTGCTGACTTCTTTGCTTTTCTGTATCTCAACACTTCTCACTTAATACATTCTCTGGTCCCATTTTCTTCACTTTTTTTCACACTTGGCTATTCTCTTGCCAACTTCACTTCTCTGTAGTCAACTTCTTCAACTTTCTGTTGCACAATTCTTCACTTCTTGCCTCTTGTTCTACTTGTCTATTCAGGCTTATATACCTGTCAAGCATGTATTGTGCTCAGAAGGACGGCGCAATGAGGGTCACTACAAAACCCAAACACATATTGCTTTATGTTCAGTATTCTATGACAAAGGCTTGCATAAAACAGCATTATCGTGTAAGGTGAGAGCCTATTATGATGGTGATTTTAAGCTGGCACTCATATGGTATTTTTGCCTCCAGGTGGCACACACTACAATACCTAGTAGAACATACCCATTGCACGTACGTGACCCAAGTTGTTGTCTACTTGGCAAGAGGGCACCCGCAATGTGGAGGGAAATTGGCACAGAAAGCTTCACTTTAAAGAGCTGCTTTTCTTTTGTGCTGTTAGAATGTTAGAATGCAGTCTGCAGATCAACACAAGCATCAAGTCCCTACTTCAGGCGAACAATGCCCCAGTGCAGTCCCGTAACATATTCATATTCTACATAACACATATTCCACGCAGCTAGATGAAATTTCACTCTAACTTCCTGGCTAACAAGTCCTGTTGACAAGATCACTAACAAGTTAGCATTAAAGTGGCCTCATAATTACCGTTTCTATTCATAATTGACCCAATTTCCATACCACAGCAATTAAAGAAACGACAACAGATGTCCCTCCACTAGCCAATACTTCAACATATCGGCACAAAATTCAGCACCTAGAATACACAACAGCACAACTCTTTTCGATATATATTCAAAAGAAAACAGTCTTTTAAAGTAGTTTATGTTGAAGATAAGAGGGCTCTACAATTTGTGTTTTTACTGCACCAAACTGTTTCAAGAAACTAAAAAACCCAGCTTACTGAAAGGCATTCAGCCGTATGAGTTCACTAATGCAATTCCCTTGAGGTACAACAAAGTGGCCTAATTCTTTGCACAAAAGCAGCATTGCACAAACCATAATGCACTGGCAATGCAAGCCAAATGCACACTGTTCAACTCTAAATAATGACACTTAAATGCAGAAAAGGTAGTAAGGACTTACGGTGGCCCTGGCCAGGTGTGAGATCATGGCAGAAATGCTTGATGTCATGCAGACATGCTTTGTACAGGATAGGATCCGCCTGAACATCAGCCTTGCCTTCATGTATAAGACGAGCAACTTCCTGTAACCAAAATGAAGGAACAATTGAAGTCACCTTGGAAAATAAGCTGGAACGTAATCAATGGAACAGTCTTGAAAATCATGAACCATACCTTCTTACACGCTGGGTTTTTGATGTCACGGTTTTGAAAGTGCGATTTTAAGCATTCCTCTATGTCACGGTCATCCTTGCAAGAACTCTGAATCTGAAAGTAAACAACAAAGCTTCAGACTTTGTTGGAAAAATAGTGCAGTAGAACCTCATTCATACGATCCCATTTCGTACGATTTCCCAGTGCCAATGTTCATGATCACAAACACAAAAATTGACCCAATACAGTTATGGTTCTTTTTTACCAGTTAATACGTCCCTGGAAAAAGCGATCTTTTGGCACCAACATTCAGTACCTTGGCAAACTGCAATTGCACGATATGCTTTCTGGCCACTAGATCCCATGTGAACAAGAGAAGGTACGAGGCACGCGCAATTGAGAGCAGTAGGCGCCCACCACGGAAGCTTCCCCATAGCACTCAGCTGCCCATGTCACGTGGAAATGCCAGCACTCACTCACTTTCCTCTCCTGGTGGCAGCAAGTGCTATCGTGGGTCGTCACACATGGCATTCACAGCTATCACTGCCAACCCTATTGCATTGAGCATCCTCATCTATTTAGCTATTTCACAGCACGTGTGGCGTAGTGCCATTGGAAGCGTATACTGTGTTTGCAATTTCCTAAAAGAGAGCCACGAATTGGGTATCGACATTTTCACTGAAAACCTACAAATTTAAATAAAGGCCAGAAATTAAAATGTATAATGTCTATCAGGGCCGCTATCTTGTACGTGTTCGAAAAGTCAACGTTCAAAAAGGCAACGCCTATATCGTGGCTTAGGTCAATCTAGGCCAATAACGTAAGACGAAACAAAACGTCAGCTTTTCAAACACGTACAAGATAGCGGCCCAGGTGTTCATAATTAATGAACTTATTCAGTAGAATTAAATATGTCCTGCTTCGCGCAAATGTCACTGCACACGGCACAGTCACAGCTTTTATTTTTTAAAAGCTGAGAACATCTTTTAAGAAAATGCTGCACTCAAGTCATGTTTAACATATTATATTAAAGCAAAACGTCCCTTTAAATAGCTTATACTGATACTCCACTTATCTGAACCATTTGTACTACAGCACTTTATCAAAAACAAAAGCGTATGAAGAACATACAAATTAAACTTAACACATTGATTGAGCATTCCATTACAATTTCAGGGATTTTCAGGCCCTTTTCAGTGACCCACACAGTCATGTGAAAAAAGAAGTCACTTTTTCTGCACTCTTGCTTTTAACAAGACTACTTTTTTGCTCTTGTGCCAAGCAACATGTAAGAACTGGTGTCATTGAGCAGTATTACTGGTGGGAACTTCATAAACCTGGTGAGATCACCTTGTACAGGTGTCAAATGGCACAAAAATTTTGGAAAGCTCACATTGTCTTATGGCGAGTTTGTTCCTCTGAAACTTTTGTACACAAGATGCAAAGCCAGGAGCCATGTAAAGTGCATGTTGTGTTGCCATTAACATTGCTCTTGCATGAAAAGGCATAACTAGGAAGCGGTGCAAACGCGAAGGGTACAGTACTTCCCTTCACTAAAATCAGAATTGGCATGAGTGAGCTCAATGGTCGAAATGCATGGTTACTAATCATTATTAGTCATTAGCACTGAGTGGTAGATCAAATTTCTGGCTTTACCTAGATAACATGGTGCATTGGTGGAGGAGAGAGTTCATAAGTGGAACTACTTTTTATTGTGCAATCATGAATGTTGTGGCAAGGCTTGCACAAATTTTCTTTAGCAAAAATTCTAATAGAAGTTTCTATTACCTAATACAGTTTTGTATTAGTTCTACAGGTTTTGTATTGGACTAATAGAAGTTTCTATTAGTTGTACTGATTTACATATAAGATGAATAGGTCCTGTGTATTAGGCTTATTAGTTTTATACAAACAGTACTGCATGCTTGCCAGTTTCTCTATCAGACTAACAGGTCCTAATGGTCTTATACAGATTTTTGCTGGTCTGTTAGACAATATGTATAGCTGGATGCAGCTGCTCTTGTCTGATGCTTGTTTCATGCGAGGGTGAAATTTGATGAAAAATAAGACTTGGGGACAGCTTGTGTTTCTAATTAATCACTGAATGATTAAGAATTCTGCTGTACAAGTGTGCAGCACACTGCGTTCAGACATTTTCATTAGTTTCAGTACACGTTTTAGCCCACTAAGCTAGTGAAACTGGCCCCTATCTCTCAGCGGCTTACATGGCTTACCTACATGGTCTTACCAATTACAATTCACTGATGACGTTGCCTAACTAGGCCTCTGTTCAGCCTCGTTGTGGTGTGTAGTTGAGGAAACAGCTAGTGTTTACAGCACAGCGAATACTCCCCCCCCCTCCCCCCATAAAAAGAAGGAGAACTAGCTGTATTCTGCAAGGCAGAGTTGTAGTGCCCAGTAAGCTTACGAACGATGGCGCTATAGCAGCAATCATATTTGTTTGCCGCCATGGTTTGCCAGTGAAGTTTCGTCATTCTCGTGTCTTCTTTTGAAGTGTGCCTATAGTAATGTTGAACTTATAACTTAAATTGCTAACTTGTTACCGCATATAAAAGGCTTTAATATTTATTGACATAAGAAGAGCAGCATCAGAGAAGGAAACAAGGCGGACAGGATGAAAATAAAACTGCGACTGTAGTCAGCAGCAGTTGCGCACAGCATGCGTGCACTGGCAGTTGCCATGTAAAGGCAAGGTGTGCATGCTTGTTAGTGAATTAACGATGTGGTTTTAAGGAACCCCCAGTGTTAGTGGCTGCAGAATCTCCTCCATGCAGTAGTATACAGTAGAACCTTTTTATACCTTCTGGAAAACAAGGCGAGAAAAAACACACTAACTGGGAAAATATGCAATCCAAAGTAACTAAAAAATTTTACAGACTCAACTGTAGTTGACATATACTTAATGCAAAGCGTTGTGCGAATCATTGTGGCACGAGGCATGAGAGGCTGATGCGTGTCAAGCTGGTGGGCCTCGGGCAGCCCGAGATGTGTTTTGTTGTTTTCCTATTGCGTAGTGCTTTAAGACGGGGATGGGAAACCGAAACGAAATCAAGCTGGTGGGTGACACCTGATGCTGCGGGAGTAAAACAGGGTGCTCACATCATGCCACCTGCAGCAGAAAACAGCAGCTCATTTGGGTTATCGCCTACTAAAAGCATGCAGTACACTTCCAACAGCACTATGCCCCATGCGCTGTAAAACAGATAGGTGAAGATGCTTATCGCAATAGGGTTGGTGGCAATAGCTGTGAACGTGGCATGTAACGACCCGGGAGGATATTTGCTGGTACCAGAATAGGAAACTGTGTCACGATCCACCCCAGGTAGTGAACAAGGGAGGGCTTCTGGCACCCTCCGTCAGATGGACGCTCCGCAGCGTGGTGGTGCTGAACGATGACTGACCGGCGAGCAGCCGTGCTCGTCGGTGTTTATTGTGGTGCGGTGACCAATGTTGCCTGCCGAGCTTTAGCAGGCCACTGAGCTTGGCGGGCGAACCAAGGTTATGCCCGAGGGGGCGTCACATTTGCTTGTGTATTATTATAATGCACTCCGGTGTTTCCATGTGACACGGGCGGGCGAGTACATGCAGTCAAGCTTCCGCAGCAGGCAGCTACTGTTCTCGATCGCGTGCACCTTGCACATTTTCTTGTTTACATGGGATCTAGTGGCCGGAAAACGTATCATACGACTGCAGTTTGGCGATGTACTGAACGTTGGTGCCAAAATATGTTTTCTGGGAACGCATATATTGGTAAAACATAAGCGTAACTATCGGGTCATTTCTTATGTCCTCGATTGCGAACGTTAGCGCTGGGAAATCTACGTAATGGGATCAATCAACGAGGTTCTACTGTATTTGGATAATTTCATATATGGATGCTGTAATCTCATATATAATCTCATATATGGATGCTACTTCAAAACAATGCAAGGCAACCGTCTGAACCCCTATGCTTTGCGACTTTGTAGATCCACTAGTGAGCATTAATGTGCGGTGTTTTCCCCAGCGCTGATTCTACCATTTGGAGGTAATTATTCTACTTATTTATGCTTCTAGTGCAGTATAAAGTTATTTTCTTCTTTTATCCCAATGGTGAACGTAATTCAGTACAGTGTCTTCGGCCAAATCATTGTGCGCGTTTCAGCAATGGCATGCCTGTTTCCGGCAATGCAGTGCAATATTTCAGCCTAGAGTTGTTCCTTATTTTCACACAGTTTTGACGTAATACACAGAAAACCTGTCGTGCCATGTGCCATCATTTTTCAATATGGTAAACACTTTGTCCTAAAATTAGTTTGTTAATTGTGGAGCCACATTATTCCAATTCGGAAGTAAATACAGCCAAGTTGATATTTGCTCAATGCAATTTTAGCACTCTTATTTTTAAATTTTTCTATATGTATGTATTTCTGTGCCCATGTTTTCTTAACCACTTCCTCAAAAGGACATCCTCTGGTTGAAATGGATCAAAGGCTCTGGCAATCAAGTTTGCTGATGTGACGAAGGAAATGCGTAAAAATACATACTGTGCTAATAAATGTTTCTAGCAATTTTTGCAATTCTACCGGCTTTTCATTTTTCTGTATCTGGTGCATTCAGTAGACTCTAATGTAATGTTCTTAAGGTGGTTTATGTAGCCTAAGAGGCTATAAACCTTCATATTCATACATAGGTCCAGTAGCGTATCGGTCTAAGAATCAATGTCGCAAGTGCATCATTGGCTTTCACAACAATACACCAATAGAGTTAGTCAACTAATACAATAATAGGCCTATTTGACTAATACACTAGTAGATTGTGTTAGTGTCAATAACCTAACAGTAGCCTATTAGCTTTTGTACAAGCACTTTTGCAAGGGTTGTCTTGGCTGAACTGCCAACAAATAGTGAGAGAAGAGTGCCGTATTTACTCGATTTTAACATGCCCTCGATTGTAAAGCGCACCTGTTTTCCATGACCAAAAAAAAAAAAAAAAGAGTACAATACCGCGCACCTCGTGCTTTCAAATAGAAATACTATTTTCTCTCATTTGGAAAAAAAACTGATTTATTTCCAATAAACTAAAGTTGCGATGAATAAAAACACAAATGGAAGCGGCATACCTTGCCGCCAAGATTTTCACTGCGCTGGTACGAATCGCGTGGGGCAATAGACATCACTCGTCGTTGCTATCAGACAACTCCTTATCCCTATCAACAGATTAAAGAATTTCATCCTCGGTGCCATCCATGGCATTCGAAATCCCGCACTTTTTAAAGGCCTTGTTGACCATGGCAGACAGGATCGTGCACCATGCATCTTTCACCCATTCAGTAAAGTCCTGCAGCGAGGCACGCTTCATGTTATTGGCGGGCATGAATTTGTGGCAGCCACTGAAAAGCCATTCGATGTAAAGTGCCCGAATTATATCTTTTACTGGCTTGTTCAAACAAACATCGAGCGGCTGGAGCTGCGATGTCATGCCGTCTGGTATAACGACAAGGTCGGTGTTGCATGCAGCCAGCTTGTCCTTGATGTGCTGGTCAAGGTGGCATCTAAATGCGTCGAGCACAAGCCTCCCACACAGGCCCAAACTACCGCCGGGTCTCTTCCGCCAAATGTTATCAATCCAGTCACTGACCAAGTCCATGCTCATCCAACCTTTTTTATTTGCGCGCACAATCACGCCACTCGGAAACACGATTCCTTTTGGGAGTGTCTTCCGTGTGAAGATAAGATACGAGGGCAACTTGTGCTCATCCGCAGTGCAACAAAGCATTGCGGTGACTCTAGTTTTTTCGTGGCCGGAAGACAAAACCCGCACTTGCTTCGCCCCCTTCTTTTCAACGGTTGTGAGCGGCGTCTGATTGGCATTTCCAATCTGTTCGAAGTGGTAGCCGTTTCTATGGTGCAACTTCAAAACGTACCGCTGAAAACTGTGCAATTTCTCTTCATATTCTTTGGGCAATATTTAGCATATCCCTGTCCGCCTACGAAGAAAAAAACCTTTTCTTTTCATAAAATACGATAGCCAGCACCTGCTCGCTCTGAAGTCACTCCGCATTAGCCCTTTCTGTAGGGCTAATTGCATCGCCCGCACTTTGAGCAGATTGGTTGTCACAGGCCGCTGTGCCGCTCGCTGTTCTTGCACGTATTCCGCTAGCAGCTCTTCTATTATGGCGAAGCGGCCCTGCTTTGGTCCACTAGAACCCTTCCTTGTTGCTTTGCTGGCGAAAATATTCTCCTTCTGTTTGCGCCAGTCCTGCCAGCAAGTTTCGGGAACTCCGAACGCCTGTGATGTGGCCCGATTTCCGTCCGTCTCCGCGCACATGATAACTTTCCTTTTAAATGCGGCATCATGATGCACTCGGCGTGTCTTCGCAGTCGGCGCTTCCATGCTAATTGAATAAATGCAGAAAACGGGAAGACAGGCGGTAGACTAGGTTACACCAGCGCCTGGTTACACATACAACAAGGAGGTATGCACATGGAGGAAGCTACGGCAGCTAGGCTATAAGTGCGTATGAGGCGACCATTTTTCGAATGCCGATGGCGATATGGTATCGCGGATTTAGGGTCGCACTCGATTCTAACACGCATGCAATTTTTGGACCCATTTTACCGGAAAAAAGGTGCGCGTTAGATTCAAGTGAATACGGTAATAGGGTTCATTAGCAGTACACTGCCAGGGTAGGGTAACACATGAATAATTCTTTACAGTGTAGATTGGCACTTTCACTACTGGTATTTCTGTAGAAAACTGTCTCTTTTCTGGAACTTTGTCTAGCATGCAATTTTTGCCTCTAAGAGAGACCGTACCACCTTTTTCAATTATTCTCACTGTGTGGTTAAGGTTCCAAAAACTTTTGCAAATAGATCACTAGACTTAACGGATGAACACTATGAAAGTCCAGATGTATTGCACTGTTATTAGCTTTGATAAAATTGAGGGTAGAGGTGAAAATAAAGCCTGTAGAAAGTTCATGGTGGTGACAGCTGTGACATGGTGTACACAAATCAGGACCAAGAAAAAGCAGAAGTGGCATTCAAAGTTTCAGTCACATTTATGGATCTCTTAGGTACTTGGCAAAGTTGCGAAGAAGTCAGAATAATAGAGTTTGTGTGAGACATCAGGCATCTTAAGAATTTGGTGGCAACTGCTTTCTGGGCACATCTGTTATACTGAACTTCTAATCAGTCAATCACATTTTCTAAGTATCCCCATATCGCCAATCACTAATGCAAGCATGTGCTAACAAGATGCTCCTGCCAGAGGCACAAAGGGCATACATACCTCAGAAGAACAGGCTCTGGCCAAGACAGGATCTAGCTGATAGTCGAGTGCTGCATCACGTACTATGCCCATCACCACAGGCTCGCATGTTTTTGTCAGCTGATGCCGAACAAATTGTGCCTTGAGGCACTGAATTACCTACAAAACGAGGATAAAATACACACTCTTGTTATATTAGTCTGGTGTAAACCACACAAAATCACTGGATATGCTAAATGGAACAGCAAACTCACAAAGCAGACACTTTTATACATGCTGCAATTCCAAAGGTAAAAGAAATATGCAGAGGTTTTCGAACACTCAGAACTCATTGCAAACAGTAATATGGTGAATAATCATATATATAGCAAAATAAATGCAAAATTTCTTATACTTTATTTTTCTGGGCACTTTGGTGCTAAAGCAAAACAAAAATACAAAACACACAGGATCCTAAACATGCAAGTTAGAGCAACAAAATATTTTGTTTGAGCATCGTCTTTGCAATAAATACGTGCACTCTTTCAAAAATATAAATTGCCTGAGAAGAAAAAGTGGGCATGTTGCGCACTCAAGCTGCCCACGAAACAGGACACAAGCTGTCCATACTATAATGCACATGGCATCCAATCCTAACACGCTGTGCAACACCTCAGAGGTCATTGCCAACAACCTGCTCAATATGATTCTGTTTCATCAATGTTGGAGGCTGCAGTTGCTCCCCATTGTTCAGAATATGGATATTAGATATCAAAAAGGCATCTTTACTACCAATACTAGTTTTCTGCAACAAGGTTTGATGATATTCCATTCAGGGTTTGTATGGAACATTTGACCCAAAATTCAAAGAAAATACAAGGATGTCAATGATGCCAAAGGTCGAAATTCAAGGAGGGAAGAATAAACGTTAATCCCAATCATACAGTCATAAATTGTGAAATCTCGTCTTTCTTAGCTGCAATTTCTAGCAAATCAGCAGCTGCTGAGCTGGACATACTTCAAGCTCTTCAGTTTGCCTTTAGGTCGACTTTCCAACTGTAATGATATCGATTGCTTTCTGGCATGGTGGTTAGTGGTGTCCGACTTCAGCTAAACATACTTGTCACATTAAAGCCAAATGGCTGAATCTTACTTTCCGCCAGGCACTTCTAGAGCCTCGGTCTCAAAAATGGAGCCATAATGGCTGTGGTAAACAAACCAGGAAAACAGCAAACTGGCCACATGGCCTGGTTGCTTGATCTGGCTTTGTCTAGCTTCACCAATGCAATGGTGATATAAACAAACATAACTTTGGTGGCTGTGGACCCGTCACATTACAATTGTTTAGCGACACTCTCAGAAGAAAATATCCAAGATTGTTTCCCGACAGACAGTGCCCACGGCATAAGCCCTATGCAGAGTTTGTTACTTTGAATATTCACAAGTCGCCCCCAGTCCCAGTTTTCAAGGAATTCAAGGAGCACACTTACTTTCAAGGAGTTCAAGGGCCCTTGAATCTCTTTTTACAATTTCAAAGGTTCAAGGAAGTACACGAACCACGATTTCATCCTTCACAAATTCATGCTATGCTTTTAAAGTGCTTACCCTTTACAAGAGCAATGAATTGGACTAGTTTGAGTGCATTCATTTTCTTGCGCTCTGTATTGCAGGACACTAACAGGAATTAAATGAACACTGGTTGTAAAGAGAATATGAAGTGCACTCCCCCATGCCACTTCATGTTCACTTAGAACCACAGTTCGTTTCGTCCCTGTTATACCCCCGTCAAGTGGGCAAGTTAAGTGCACTTATGGCGAGTGCACTCGGTTTTTAAGTGCACTTTCCCAAATCTTAACGTCGCAGCGGAGTGTACTCTCAGATGAGTGCACTCAAGTCGGAGTACGTTCACGGAATGCACTTTGCTGGCCGAGTGCGTAGCCTCGCCGCCAACGGTTTGAAGGAGTGCCTAGCCTCGCCACCAACGCTTTCAACGACGGAAAATGTAATGCATAGAAAAAGGACACAAAAGTTCATTTCAGTTATTGAGCAGCTTTTAACAATATAATTTGTGTTTAGCGAGAAGCGAAACAGCACAATAAAGAAACGAATTGATCATGTACGCAACTAACGGCGCCAGAATGATGCGGCACTGTGGCGCCGCCATGTTCATTCAGTTCGTGTTTATTTTGGTGTGGAAGCGTGCAGGCCACGCTGGCCGTGCTTTGAGCCGTGTGTGTGGCATTTTGCAGTGTAGCTAAATATCGAACTCGCCGTCTTTGCTCATATATACTCGCTCATATTCTGTTCTAGCAGGATCATGAACAGGATCAACTGCCGCACGCTGCCATGTTGTTTTGGATTGGCTAGGCATTCGTCTTGGCCAGCATTGACTTGCAACACACTTATAATAAAAACATCTTTGTTTTTTGTTAAGACAAATAGATCAAGTTTGTTTTTATATATAATTCTACTTAAAACAATCGCTTTTTAGCAGCTTTCTCTTGTTAATTTACATCTTTAAAAACGCGCTCTTAGTCTGTCGCCATTTTTTTTTTACTGCGAGTGAACTCTGTTTTCCCGTTAAGAAGCGCGTTGCCTAAAGTGTGACTCAAGGTCCCGAAGTGCACTCCCTGTAAGTGCACTTAACTTGCCCGCTTGACAGGGATATTAGTGTCTTTCAGTACATGGTGCAAGGAAAATTAGTGCTTACTCATGTTTTCTCCCTTATTCTTGAACCATTTAAACAACACTGCATGAGTCAAACCTCCAGGGTAGCCTATACTTGCTATAAATGCACACACTGATATTACAAAAAATCTTGCAATCAAGTCTATGTGAAAAAAGTGCAAGCGTGATGGTATGTATCAGCACCATCAGTCAATTACAAGTCAGCAAAAGCATCTTTAGTTTGCCCACTGGGCAGGTTCGGTGGGCAAGCCAGTACATAGAGTACAGTAAAAGTACATTACTTTGACTTTCATAAATCTCAAAAAATCGAATAATTCAAAATTGCTGTCTGGTCCCAGCAAATGTACTGTATTTTCTGGACTATAGTCTGCACTTGGTGTAGAGTCCTCAGGGGCCAATTGGGGCTTAAAATAAAAGTTTTTTTAAGTAGTCCACACCTGCTGCACAGTCTGCAGGGACAAACTAGTATACAGTAGAGAAGCAAATATTTTATTGTTCTAACAGAAAAAGTCCGGGCCCTTTATTAGAGTGCATATGCTCGCAACTGTTCTTGTGTTTTGCACATCTATGAAGTTGTGTATAAATGTGTGGTACATTTGGCTAGGAAGTTTCACGCATGTGCTCAGAAGTCGAAGCACTCAAATGCAGCCATTTTACGTATCGTGAGCAGAATTTACTTGAATATCACAATCTACCAATATGGGCTGGATATATTGCTCAGGCACAGCGACTATCATTGCACAGCCGATTTAGTTTTGTTCTAGTGCAAAAAAATTTGTAGGCACTGTGTGAACTTGTTTTCTTCAAGCGTGCTTCCTACCTTAAAAATACAATCATGTATAAATATTCCCATAAATATTCCCATAAATATTCCGTACTCCGCAAAACTTCCAACTTTCAAACTTGTATAGCCTGTGGGCTATAGTCCAGAAAATGCAGCACACATTCCTCTATATGGCATCATATTGCACCTAAAGTTTCATGGTACATGCCCATGCACCAGTTACTGCATAGGAGCCCTGAGGGCAGAGAGTCACTAATGAGCAAGCCAAAAACAATGCTAGCATCAAACCAAAACTACCGAAACACCACGATGGAGCATGCCTTACTGTAATCACTCTGAAAGAAGTTATTCTACTGTAGAGTAGTATCGTGCAAGTTCTCCTCAAAGGTTCCACGTGCTTATAATTCACAGGAGATTATAAAAATTTCCAGATTTCACACAAAATACATACAAGGGTTACTAACCTTTTTTTTTTTTTTCACTATATAGAAACATGCCTATGCCAGTAAAGCTTTCTCAATTACTTTTTAAATACATCCAATAATTTGCCAACTCAGATCATTTTGATATGTTTCAAGCCCCATGTAATCTGAATTAACAAGCTGTCACTGTATGGGCCCTGTGTGTGTTGCAGGGTTAAAAAGTCACAGCAGCGATGCAAGACCAATGTAATCTGATCCGAATTTTGCACACATTAAAGCCCGCACAAGTATGCTATATATAAAAAAGCATATTGGTAATGCCTCGCTACCAGCATAGCGAGCAAAATGAACCTGACTGAGAAAGGTACACGAATAAGGAAAAAATTCTTTTATAAAGATAAAAAGGCCAGACATAAAAGGATGTTAGCCTGCTGTTTTACTTAATATACTTCGATAATCAACACTTTAGTGATAGTGGCATAACGAAGGCACCCTGCAGAAATCAGAGCTAGAATGTAGTATCCCATGCCACAATCGAGCCTATGATACAGTTGAATTGACTTGCAGAGGAGAATGTGGGTTTGAAGAATAGCTTTTCTTAAACCTTCTTCTCTTTGCATCTTTTTCTTTGCATTGTTAAATAAATAAATAAATAAATAAATAAACAAATACATAAATAAATAAATAAAAATAAAAGTAAATAAATAAACAAGCAAGCAAACAAACAAAAACCAACCTTTCCCTGGAGCTCTGTGCTTTCTGCTGCTTTGTCAAGCACAAGGGCTGAGCAGAACTTGGCAATGTCCATGCGACAGGCATGCTGTAACTGGGCATTGAGCCTGTAGTCTGTGTTTTGTTCCACCAGGCGGCGCTGCACCATGGTGCGGCACCGAACATCCATTGTAGGTTCTTTCCGATGGTCTGCCAGGCAGTGAAGAGCACGGGTGGGTTCAACCTGAAAGAATAGCACAGCTGCTTTACTTCTTTTAACACTTGCAATGACAGGTAGTGGGAACATAACATGGAAGAGAAGCTGTTCTACAGAAGCAGAGAAGACGTGTAGCGGCTTCTCCCAGTATCATCATCATGAGCCTGGCTACGCCCACTGCAGGGCAAAGGCCTCTCCCATACTTCTCCAACTACCCCGGTCATGTGCTAATTGTGGCCATGTTGTCCCTGCAAACTTCTTAATCTCATCCGCCCACCTAACTTTCTGTCTCCCCCTGCTACACTTCCCTTCTCTTGGAATCCAGTCTGTAACCCTTAATGACCATTGGTTAACTTCCCTCCTCATTACATGTCCTGCCCATGCCCATTTCCTTTTCTTGATCTCAACTAAGATGTCATTAACTTGCATTTGTTCCCTCACCCAATCTGCTCTTTTCTCCCAGTATACCCACAACAAGGGGTTATTTCAAATGCCAACTAGTACTGAGCCCTTTAATGCCTTAGCATTAGGAATATCAAAGTGGAAAAGAGTGTATGTGTGTGAAATGTGAGAAGCCAGTCATGTGGAAGAAGGAGAGAGGGGATGGTAAAGCTTAAAAGAGAACACACACACTCTTCTAAGCTCTCACATACATGTGCATGTGCGTGCATGAATGAGAAGAAAGGAAACCGAGGGGCCCAATTTGGCTCAACAATGACACAGAGGACAGCACAGGGGAAATTAACTTTAGTTACTAACTGAAGTAATGGCCGTGACTGGTGGCACTGGCTAACACTCCCAAGGTTAGTTCTAGTGAACAAATATAAATACCCAAGAAAGTGGATGGGAAAATGGTGCTGCAGTAGCTCAATTGGTAAGAGTATTGCATGCATAATGTGAAGATGCGGGTTTGTATTCTACCTGTGGCAAGTTGTTTTTCATCCACTTCCATTTTCATTTATGTATTAGTTCCTTACTTCAATTGAGAAGTACAGTTAATTTCCTCTATGCTGCCCTTTGCACACCTGCCAACCTGAAGATTTGGAAATTCGTAAAACTATCATGGCGGGGGGCGGGGGGGAGGGCACTTTTCTTTTTTAATTTAAGGATTTACCTTTCAAGACAAGCTTACTTACGTTTTCACAACCGCAAGTGAAATCAGTGTCTTGGAGAGGAAAGAGTGAAAACTCCACTGGGGCACAATTTACCGTTGCAATGATTTTGCTGTTGATGACCTTGCCTGCTTCAGAAACTTCTCGGTGAAGGTTTGCTCAAAGCAAGTACCTCTCTGGTGCCCCTTGACCATCAGCAAACTTTCTAGTGTTTTCTCACACAAAGATGAGCAAAACTCTGTTCGAGTTTTGTTCACAGTGCGGAATATTCTCCCACATTCAGCACTGCTGTGGGGAATGGAGAGAATACCCAGCACAACCACCGAAATTCTGTGGAACGTAAGCGATCCGTCGACACTTTGAACGCTTCTTGATTGCGACCACTGCATGTCGCACCTTGGTTCATTCAATGTGTCGGTTGGAACCTGATATGCTTGCAAGTTGGCAAATTCGACTTCAAGTGCATCGAGTGCTTCTTCTTTTGATTTGCCACTCTGCTGGGGTAAAATAGCAGGGAACGCCATAATAAAATGACATACGCTGTTGAATGAAGCAGTTTCCAGAGCTCGTACTTGAGCAACTTCAGCCATCTTGAGATCAACATCTTCTAGCGGGAATTTGTAATGTAATCGAATGTAATCGCATGCTGCCATTAAGTACAGACGTACAGCAGAGAAGAACTGCTCTCTCTCAATGCAGCTCAGTGTCTTAACCACAGAGTAGGTTGTGCTGCCAATGACTATGTCTTCATCACCTTTCTAGTTCTCTGCAGCTCCATAGTCAACTTCCAGCAATGAATGGCGTGCCTTGACAACACCTTGGTGCACAAATCTAGTCAGGAGATCCTCGAAAAGGTGGTTCAAGAGGCCCCCCAGTACATGAATCTGAGGAGCCTGTGCCTGAAGAAGGCAGTTTGCTTTATTAAAAAGTGGTATAACATTTTGGAGAAAAAGACAGCACGCCCTGGTTAGCTCCGATGACAAAAAATAAAACAGGTGCTCCTCACGGGTCACGTAGCTGGCTTCCCCAGAATCCTTGGTATAAAGTTTGTTTTTTTTCTTGAGGTCCAGAATGAGCTCTATTCCTCTTTAGCGAGAGCTCATCGCTGTCGGTGCTTTTTTTCCCGAGGCTTGCAGCAATCTTGTGAAGATGTGTAGCAGACTTTGGGGTCAGTGCAGGGTTCTTGGGGGTTTGCCAGGAAGCCTTCAGAATTTGGTACGACTCCAAAAACAAGCTCTGCTTGTTGCACTGCTGTGTTTCAGATAAAGAAAAGCTGAGTAGTGGTTTCTACTGGTTGAGCAACCTCTTCAAACACTTTCCCAACAACAGCCAATGTGTTGGCGAATGCTTCAACATCTTTCTGACCTCAGCATCATGCATATTTTGGAACTCCTTAAGTCGATCTTTCCGTTTTGAGCTTTTCTCTAGGTAAAAAAATGTTAAATAATATGGTAAAAAAAACTAAAGCCTCACCAACCTTTACAGGAAGACATGAAGCTCCTTTTTGGGTGGCCAAGTTGATGAGATGGCACGGGCAACTAACCCCTATCGAACCTGGTTGAGCCTTTCTCAATACAGTAGAAACACTGTTTTTCTTGCCGATCATGACACTGGCATTGTCCGAACACATAGCCAACAGGTTTCCAACAGGCAAATTCCGAGACTTCATCTCGTCCAGAACCAGATTTGTTATCTTGTGACCCATCGCTTCCCCTTGGATTGTCCAGAGGCAAAGAAGGCGGCTTTCAATTCTACTCGTTCCTTTAATGAAATATGTCGCAACAATAGGGTAAAGCTGCATATACCTATTGTTACTGCCATCCACAGCGATCGGAAATACTTGCTGTTTTAAGGCATCCAGCAAAGGAGTCTCTGCGTTGGCAGCCATTTCCCGAACAATTGACGTCGTCTTTGTTTGTCCACAGGCGTAGTGTTTCGCTTCTTCGCACTTGGGGAACATCTTCCGGAAAAGCGGTCCGGAATGATCGCAGACACTCAGCGGGATGTTGTGTTCAACTAAAAACGCCGTGAAGAGGCATTCTGCACGAATCACACTGAGGTCGCTGCTGCTGCATACAAAGCTTGCTAGGCTTGGCTGGCTGTCCGCGGCTCGCACATATCCCCTATGCTTTTTCGAAGCGATGTGGACCTTGATGCCAGCCTTGCCGCCATGCGAGATGTTCACATCACAGGCACACATGGTGCAGAAACTGAATTTCTCCCCTTTTTTTTAGGGCACGAAGCACGGAAATTCTGCCGTGTACGGTTTCAAAAACACTTAGAATGACTGTCAGGGCTTCGAGCCTGCCATTGCACTGTGAAGCCACTACAGGTCGGAGTCGCACTGCATCCGACACGGCAGCTAGTCAACACAAAAGGCGAGACCAACACTGCAGTGACTGAAGCTGACTGAAGTCCAAACCCGCGCGCCCGCGTGAACAAAGGCAACAGCATGGCAACAGGCTTGCGGAGGCACTAGAGGCGCTATCTGCACTATCGAGCTTTGGATATGGATTCGTGACCCCCCCCAGTAGCCGACAGAAGTCACTACAATCTTGCAGCTGCTGATGATGATACCACGCATACGTATTGCCCTCTTGTGGTGCACAAGGTACCAGGGTGTAGTTTTACTACATTTTCACGTTCTTTTTTTTCACAAATAAAATGTTTTCCGTAAAATTTCAAGCAAGATTCGTAAAATCGTAAGACCGCTCGAAATTCGTACATTTTACGGAAAATTCAGATGGGTTGGCAGGTATGCATTTGTGTCATTGTATTTTGGCTTGTATGATTTGAGTAATAAAAGTCGGGCGCCTCAGTTTCTTTTCTTCTCGTTCATTACATAGCAAGGGTCTCGAACCGGCAAGTTTGATGCCTTCAGATACCGTGTGTGTTTATTGACCAGTTGCCTTCACCTGAAAAGTTCACGTACTATGTGATCCCAGTGCAAGATAGGATGCTGTACATCCACTACCATGGCCGCACACTCCCAGGATTAGTTTGGTAGACAAACGTAAATATCCAAAAAAGAGGATGGGAAAACGGCGGCGTGGTAGATCAATTGGTAAGAGCATAGCACGCGTAATGCAATGACGTGGGCGCATATCCCACTTGGGACCAGTTGTTTCTTCATCCACTTTCATTTTAATTTATTTATAATTGCTTTACTTCAATTAAGAACTACAGTTAATTTCCCCGATGCTGTCCTTCGTGCCATTGTTTGCTCGCTTCTTACGATTTGACTGTACATACATACATACATACATACATACATACATACATACATACAGGGTGTGCCAGCTAACTTGGACCAAGATTTTGAAATAACCTATGCGTTCTTCAGAACAGAAATCGCGTGGATGTTGTTAGCGTTTATCTAAACTTACAGTACCATTTTTTAACTTGTCTTTTTTTGAGTAATTAGCCGAGATAAATTAACTTACTTTTTAAATATAGCTTGAAACGTTCAGCCGTCAATAGGAAAGTTGTGGAGCTTCACAAATATTGCTGAACCCAGGTACTTCCAATGAGATAGATTTAGCGTGGCCGTTCTTATTCGGGAGAAATGAAAGCCCGCGGAGTTTAAAAAATACCACGTGACAGCCTGCTCTGTAAGCCCGAATGCGCCGCGATTACAGCGCTCTCATGAGTGATTTGTAGAAACATTGCCAGCATCGCGCCTTCCCTTCACTTACGAGAAAGGACTTCTACCTTTGCTGGGCTCTGACATTACCAGCAGCGGCTGGTGACGGCGCTCCGAAAAAGCGCTTCATCAGCAGCCACTCGCGCCTGTCACCAAAGAATGCGTCGTCATCAGCTGTTTATTCCGATATGATGATAAGAGCGATTTTTTTTCCAGCGTTCAAGTTGAGAGAGAGAGAGAGAGAGAACAACTTTAGTGAAAATGCCTGCAGAGTCGGTTAGGCTCCCTCCACGCAGGGAGGACAAGCTTTTACCGCGACGCGGCCACTACGTCAGTCTCGTGCATTGTGCTCCTCGAGGTCTTGGTTCCTCGCTACTTCCGCGGATCCGAGAGGGCCGCCGCCCCCTTCCTTGGGGTGCTGCCCCCCTTCTCCTCGGTTTCGCGAGGTCGCTGCCTCTCTAGAGCTGCCGAGACCTGCTGGATGGCCTTGAGTTGTGTATCTTGGTCATATCTCCTCGTTGCAGCCTCTAGCTGCGGCGGGATCGTCGTTTTCTCGCTGGCTTCTCGTGGATTTATACTACAGTCCCAAAGGATGTGAGCCGCGGTGGCTCTCTCCTTAGCGCACAGTCTACACACGTCACTCGCGTCTGTGCCACTTCACTATTTCGTTGAAGGTGGTCATCTTGTCCTTGGCACTGCACCGCGACCAACACTCCGAGTCGGCCGTGCTTGCAGCTGCGCGGTTGGTTAGTCCTCGCGCGGCCGAGTTGGCCGTCTCGTTGTGGTTCACGTTCCCGCGTTCCGACACGTCACTGCCCATGTGGGCCGGAAACCACTTGATCACCACAGCACTTTTGCGTCCGATGTCTTCGGCCTTGCGCAGTATGCGCGCAGCCTCACTACATACCCTACCCTTGGCGTAGTTCTTCACTGCCGTTCTAGAGTCACACAACACTGTAGTGCATCCGGGGTCGGAGGCGGCCAAGGCGATGGCCACTTCCTCTACCCGATGCGCCTCTCGAGTCCGGATGCTTGCCGCGGTCTTCGTTGCACCCGTCGATGCCCCGACAGCCACCACCGCGTATGCGTCGCTGCTCCCTCGGTACTCCGCCGCGTCCACGTAGACGGCACCTTCTTCTCTGGCGTGGAGGTCCACGAGAGCCCTGGCCCTCGCCAACCTGCGCTCCTTGTTGTGCTCGGGGTTCACGTTCCTCGGGATCGGGCAGACCCTGAGCTTTCTGTTGATGCTATCCGGTATAGGTACGTCTTTCTATTGCTCGCCTTCCCTCGGCTCGAGGCCAAGGTCCAGCAGTATCTTTCTTCCGGTTCTCGTTTCAGAGAGACGCTCGAGTTGCGCCGTTCTCTGTGCTTCGGCTATTTCATCCAGCGTGTTGTGGACTCCCAGCGCCATGAATTTTTCGGTGCTCGTGCTCCCGAGGAGGCCGAGTGCCGCCTTATACGCCTTGCGTATGGTGGCGTCTATCTTGTTACGTTCACTCGGCCTCCAGTTGTGGAAAGCGGCCACGTATGTTATGTGGCTAACTGCGAAGGATTGAACGAGCCTAGTCAGGCTCTCCTCCTTCATCCCCGCTCTTCTGTTGGACACCCTCTTGATGAGTCTCATTGCCGCGGCCGCTTTGGCCGCGAGCTTGTTGACCGTTTCACCGTTGACTCGGTTTCGCTGGATGAGCAGCCCGAGCACTCGAATCTTCTCGACCTCCGGTATTACTTGTCCTCCCGCTGTCTTGACCGTGATCTTGGGCCGCTCGTACTTGACTTCCATATTCTTTCTTTTTCTGCCCGCTCCTGTCGGTGGAATCACCAGCAGTGCTGACTTGGCCGGAGAGCAAACGAGTCCAGACCCGCCCAGCTGCTCCTCGATGGCGTTGACCGCTTCTTGCAGCGTTGTCTCGATGTGTCCGTCGCTTCCTCCCGGTACCCATAGCGTGACGTCGTCGGCGTAGATGGTGTGTCGGACTCCCGCTACTCTTTCTAGCCGTCAAGTTGATGCGGAACAGAAAAAATACACATAGAACATGCATCCTACATCTGGCACCTGTGCGAGAGAGAGCCTCATTTGTTACAACACCGCTTTTCTTCCAAGCTGTGCCAGCGGCTAGATGCATGTGAGCTCGACTGTCTATTACTGTCGCGCCGCGCAACCATTTTGAAGAATTTGTTTGCAGTGCTTAAAGCATGCCGTACTCAGGCAAGCAGAAGGCGAACATTGTCTTAGCCTTGGGAGCGGCCCGAGGCGACAAGAGGAAAGCTGCCAAGGTATACCGAAATTGGCAATGTGGGGGAAGACCTAGCGCGAACACAATTATGAGAAGTTACTTGATGCTGAAAGAAACAGGTAGCTTCAAGACGTGGCACAGAAAGGGGACCATCAGTGAAGAGGCTCAAGGAGACATTGTGGCTTTCATGACTGCAAACCCTCATTCCAGTGTGCGTGATTTTGCAATGACTGCAAACCCTGATTCTAGCGTGTGTGAATTAACTTGGCCATACAGCAGGCATCTAAGATGGTAAATAAGAAGTAAAGGATTGACAAGCAGCCTTGAACAGAGAGAGAGCATTGACAGCTCTGAAAGTTGCTTCATGGAAGCTAATTGGTTGTCAATGTGCAAGTCACTGCAAGCACCAACACTGAGACTTTGCATGCTTGGATCCCCATGTTTCAACTGATCACTTTAATCGAGATGCTGCAAATGGTCCCCAAATATTGCCAAAAGACTTTGCACCATTCAACGACCATGAAGATGCTCTATTATAATGTTGAGGCTTTATGTATATTATGTTCTCATGTGTTAGGAATGTGAAGACTGTGTCCATTTTTATAGATAGATGCACAGATTCAGTAAATGAGGCTTGAACCATGGTAACACGGCTCTCAAACAACAAATGTTGCATTAGGTGTGCCGTTAAGCTTTTGGTGAGTTTCAAAACAACTTGATTTGATATTTCTCCAAGGTTTCAAGAAACAATATTGACCATGTACCATGATGTAAAAAACTGCACTGCTTATTTTCCATCAAAACTAAAGATGCCCCAAAGTAGGCAACCAGAAAGCTTTCTAACACAAGTTTTCTAGATTAATGGCAGTTTCCTGGGTAGTGCTAGCAAACTGCATTATGCTCTATAAATGTACTTGCAAGTAGGCTATTCTTGTAGGCTTCATTGATGCCTATCCATTGTCCCAAGATGTTTGGATGACATAGGAGAAGCCATTGAACTGCACAGCTGTGCCAATTGAAAAGCAGAGGATACTCGGGTTAATTGTCGCTGCAGTTTGCACTAATACCCATTTCTCATGGGTAGGCAAATTGCAAATGTAGCAGTTTGGTGCAACTGGCACAGCTGTCTCATCTCTGTTTAAAACCGAACATTAAATGTACTTAGTTTAAAGATCTTAAATGATATGTAGGAATGCCAAAATATTCTAAACATAAAATGTGAATAGCATTATTTAATTAGAGAATGTGTCATTTGGTTTGATTAAATAATAATAATGATGATGTTATTCTTATCCCATCCTTATTCGTTTATGGCAGAATATACAGTAACTATGATTAAGGGAGTCTGCCTGTCATAGAAAAGGCCCTATGAATATGGGCCACTGCAGTGGCATAGATAGAAATTTTATACAAAAATTGTTGTACAAGTATATATATATATATATATATATATATATATATATATATATATATACACATACATATATATATAAGCAGGTTGTATTGTACACCACACAAGGAGGAACTCCTAGTACTCCCCAGAAAAGAATGCTTCAACGAGGATGCACATTTTTGCGTTGCCGAAACAACAGTGTGCTTAACTTCTGACAGAAGTTTTTCATTGCTAAGGTGTGCAGCGACTTCGCATCAAACTATTCTATCATCCTTATGCTATTTTTAAAAATTATGATATTAATACCAAACTAACATTTCATTTACAAATTAATGCATTTATATAATGTATGTTGATGACCTAGCTGGTACATGACTTGGAAAAACTAACAGACCTAAAAACGGGGCCGAACAAAAACAAAACAGTGCACTATGGTGTGTCTTCTTGTTTGCAGGCCAGACTTGTGGCCGAGGTATCAGTGCAGGTCACCGTTGTTTTTCAGCCACATCTTCTAGTGAGTGCTATTGGATAAGGACGATGCGTTCTCCCTATGTCCACAATTATCCGCGAACTTTGTTCTTGGCGCCTTTTATGTGCCTCCCCCCACTCCTCGTATTTATCACCTCACTGCCCTTAAAATTATTTTCCGTTAGTCACTGTTACACTCTTCAACATTCACCCGGGTTGTTGAGTGGCATGGCGGGCACTAATGTTCCTACCCACCCCCAGACAACCACTAGCCCTTGCACTGCTTTCACATTCAAGCTTTCCCTTTCATCCATGTCGCTCTTTCTGAGCCCACCCCTCCTGAAACATTCTGTCCCGTGGGAAAGGGGGGAATGGATTTCCGCCAGAAAATTTCAAGGGAGGGGCGGGTTCGACCCCCCCCCCCATTACTCTGGCTACGCCAATGGTCCACTGGCCGTTTCAGTTGCCCATATTGTTGGATTACTAGCCAACAAAAAACTGTGGTGAGATTTTACGTTTTGCTCACTCCCAAGCTGCCCACCTGAGTGGGCTTACTAATATCCTCCAGATTCCTGAATACAGCTATTGGACATAATCACTTTTGAAGCTAGTATTTATTGTCTACTGGTACGTTACTAACGTAAAAGGCAATTCATAAAATTTAAATACCACGGTTAAATGCCCAAAAGCTGCATCTCCATACGCATAGAATAAGTAATGATCTCCTCATGTCTGCTATGGTAAAAACTGCATTTCCACAATCTGCAAACCACAGAGATGAAGACGGAACTGCATGTAGTACATTGCCATGTTGCAGCTGCTCTCCTGGATTTTGACTTAATCTCTGTACCTATCTGTGAAAACATAGAGGTCTAGATCAATTTAGTGTCAAATTTCCAAGAAGTGGATAAAAAAGAATATGAGTAAACCACTTCGGTACAGTTTCATATATAATGGTCTTCATATCCAGGATAAACATTGTTACGGAAGGATGAAAGAAGAGCAAGGACGAAGAAGATCGGAGACGCTGGCTGCTGCGTCTTGTTGGTGGTCAGCCATCTTAACTGCTCTGACTCATCCTGTATATATATTGTAAATATAGTTGTCATATACTCGCAACATCCCCGTAACATATTGGTGGGAGGTGCGGGGTACCACGGCTGGAAACGGAGCTCCACAGTGGACGTCACATCATCGTCCGCACCATGAATGACGGTGAGCAGGCGGGATCAACGTCGTTGCCGCCTCCAACGTCACCGTCGCCATCTACATCGCTGTCACCTTCAGTTGTGGTTGTGCAACCCAAGGATCCTGGAACTTTCTGTGAAACCGATGGCGCCGACGTCGAAGAGTGGGTGGCTATGTACGAACACGTGAGTAGAATCAACCGATGGGACCCAACGTTAATGCTAGCTAACCTGTTGTTCTACCTAAGAGGCAAGGCAAAGGTGTGGTATGAAAACCACAAAGAGGAGCTAACGAGCTGGGACAAATGCAAACAGAAGTTGACAGAGTTGTTTGGAAAACCAGCCAGCCGTAAAATTGCCGCAAAGCAGGAACTGGCCTCCCGTGCCCAATCCCCCACGGAGTCCTATGTCTTGTGCATCCAGGACGTGCTGGCACTTTGTTGTAAAGCCGATCATGACATGACAGAAGCTGAGAAGGTCGGGCACATGCTTAAGGGCCTTGCTGACAACACCTTTAATCTGCACATGTGCAAAAGCTGCTCTACAGTTGATGCTATCATTAAAGAGTGCCGACAATTCGAGTAGGCCAAAAGCCGACGCGTCTTGCACCCATTCGCCAGACTTCCCAATACTGCCGCAACGTCGACCTGTGAAGATCAACCCGCACAGCAGCATGCATCGCCATCAGGGGACGTGGTGCAAATCGTTCGACGTGAACTGGATGCGATGGCGCCTGCAGCTTTCTGTTCGTGTAGCCCTGATGCTACCACTTTTTCCGTTCCTCTCGTACAAGCCATTGTTCGCCAGGAACTTGAAAACATTGGTTTACACTCTGTGTGTGCTGTCGCCAATCTCAGAGCAAACGCCTTTCTACTATTTTCGCTTCACCCCGACGCTTCTCTCCATGTTGTCGCAACCCGACTGAGTGGAGAACTGCGAACTGTTAGGAATGGCCTGCCGAGATGCGGACCTGCAAGTTTTCTCAGCCAGCTGCGAGCATTGTGAGCTTCTCCGAAGAGAACCATGGAAGCCTACCACAATTGCTGCGGTGACTCATTTCGTAGGGACCTCGAGGTGCCGCTTCAACACCCCCTCGGCGCCGTTATGACTAAACGCGATCGGCGGACCAACTATTGTTACTGAACCCGCCACCGCCAACCTGGTCTGCTGTGAGCAAGGGAGTTCCCGAAGTAATGTATCTGGCGGCAACGTCGCACGGGCCTTTCAAGATGCAAGACAGTGGAGAACCGGGGGCCACGCGGCGGGGGTCAGCTCGGGGAATAAGACGCGCCTTTCAAGACTCAAGATAATGGAGAACCGGCAGGTCGACTGCGTTGACGTTGGACGCTGCGAATCGGCGGTGAACTGCCGTTTTTCCCTCACGTAGGGATCTAGGGAACACGTAGTGTTTATAAGCAGCTGTTTGTCGCTGCTAGTGTGTGCTCTGTGATCGTGCTCGTCTGTGTGCTCGTCAGTGTGCTCATCATCGTGCTCTGTGCTGCGTGTTTGGAGCTTCGCGCTCGTATGCTGTATGCTTCGTCTTGCGGGCTCCATTTGGGAGTCACGCTAGACTGTCGAATGTATCTCTTGTTTAGAATGTAAAATATGTAAATAAATCCTGCATGCCTAGTCCTGTCCCTCCAAGTTCCTCCCTACGAACCGACTCCAACCCCTACAGAACGACCAGCCGATATGTTTCACCTGTCGCCGCATTGGTCATGTCGCCCAATACTGTTGCAATTCGTGGCCCTCAACACCTCGCACGCCGACCAACCTGAGCCGTTTTGATGCAAATGCCCACAATGTTTCGCCCACCGGGGAGTCTAACAGCGCCGACAACTCTGCTAGGAACACATGGTACAGTCCCTCACCATTCTCGTTCACCATTCTCGTTCACCACAAACACGTCATCCATCTTCCCATTTGCCGCAGCCACGTCGCCTTTCGTCCCCTGTGGGGTTTGGCCGCACCCTTTCGGAAAACTAAGAAATGCAGCCCTCGGAGGTGGTGCTGCATTGCCTACTACCACAGCAAATCCTCTGTCTGTGCCCACAAGGAGAAGTGTATTAGACGTTAAAAAATACAGCACCTGTCCAAGCACTCATCGACACTGGAGCCCATGTATCTGTGATGAGTGCTAGCCTACGTAGAAAATTAAAGAAGGTCTTCACCCCAGCAGCTACCCGAGTGCTTCATGTGGCCAACGGTGGCATGCTGATTGTTCTTGGAATGTGTCCTGCCCCTTTAATTG
Organism: Dermacentor andersoni; assembly: GCF_023375885.2. Taxonomy (NCBI): domain Eukaryota; kingdom Metazoa; phylum Arthropoda; class Arachnida; order Ixodida; family Ixodidae; genus Dermacentor; species Dermacentor andersoni. The sequence goes on from NC_092814.1 coordinate 151,322,663, forward strand.
TAGACGGCCGCCCTACTTGTGTTCTCTTTGCTGTGATCGACAGCTGCCCTCACGACTTTATCCTTGGATTGGACTTTTTATCCACTCATTCTGCTCTCATCGACTGCGCGACAGGCGTTCTTCAGTTGGAACTGCCTCAACTCGCCGATGCTCCGAGCACCGCCCCACCGCACTCGTGCTCACTTCACAATGTGCGTCTGTCACCCGAGGAAGTTACTTACGTCACTTTAACCCCCCAGCCACAGGTTCCTGATGGTGAATATGTGCTTTGCCCCATCAACGACATGCTTTTGAACCGGAACAATGTTGTTCTGCATACGTTGGTCACGGTCACTAATAACGACGTCATTCTACCGCTTCTGAATTTCAGCCTGTGCCCTCAAGTGATTCCAGCCAGCATGTTCTTGGCTAGCGTTTCGAATACTTCCAAATCTGACATTGAGAGGCTGAATGCCGAGAGTGGCTTATTAGCGCCAATTGCAGCTCACAGCTCTGGTTCCCTAACAGATGACTTCGCGAAGATGATTGCACCTGACCTCACCTCTGCACAGGCCACAGACATACATCTCCTCCTCGAATCGTACCTTGACATCTTTGATTTCGGCAACAGGCCTTTAGGCCAAACATCTGTTGTTCACCACTGTATAAACACTAGAGACACGAATCAGATTCGTCGGCGTTCCTGTCGGGTATCGTATGCTGAACGTCGAGTCATCCAATCAGAAGTGGACAAAATTCTCCGCAAAGGGGTCATTGAGCCATTAGCCAGCCCTTGGGCTTCGCCTGTCGTCCTTGCTAAAAAAAAAGATAGTACCTGGCGTTATTGCGTCGATTATCGCCACTTAAACAAGATCACGCGACAAGACGTCTACCCACTACCACGCATCGATGATGCCTTAGACTGCTTGCACGGAGCTAAATACTTCTCGTCCATCGATCTTCGATCCAGCTACTGGAAGATTTCAGTTGATGAAATGGACCGCGAGAAGACAGCCTTCATCACGCCAGATGGCTCATATCAGTTCAAAGTCATGCCCTTTGGCCTATGCAATGCTCCTGCGACATTTGAACGTATGATGGACTCTCTCCTTACAAATGGACCACCTCTCTTTGTTAGCTTGACGAAGTTATTGTTTTTTCTCCCACGTTCGGCAGCCACCTTACCCGACTGGCTGCCATTCTTGCCATCTTCCGAAAAGCCGGCCTTCAACTGAACTCCACGAAGTGTCAATTCGGGCGTCGTCAGATTATCGTGTTGGGACACCTCGTTCATGCATCCGGTGTCCAACCAGATCCAGAAAAGTTTGCACCATACGCGGTTTCTTGGTGCCACATTCTGCTTTTGACGTGCGCTGCTTCGTCGGCCTGTGTTCCGATTTCACCATTTCGTCAAAAACTTCGTTGATGTTGCTCGGCCTTTGACAGATCTTCTAAAGAAGAACACGCCATTCTCATGGGGCCCGGAGCAGGCTCACCCATTCGCCACTCTCATCGGGTTCCCGATGAGAGTGGCGAAGAGCCCCCACAAGAACGTCTGAATCCACAAGGATGGAGATCAGAAAAATCCATGTACTTACCATCGTTCCCATGGTGGCTGAACTGAACGATCACAGTGCCAGAGTTCTCTCTCGTAATTATTGTATGAAACTCTATGGCCTACGCATGCCATAGCCTCTAATATTGTCAGATTGTGCATGCTTCTAACCTCAAAAGCCATGGGGAAGCAACAAAGAGGAACCGCACTAGACTTGCACCCTGCTGTCATTGTTGCGCTATGCGAATACACTATGGTAGTTACTGCACCAACGCAGGTACACAGTGCACAATATTGAGACTTTATGCTTGCTCAGATTCGGCAGCTTTGGCAATTATCTAGCTTTCAATGTTGTGCTGAGCCCATGCACCACGGTAGCCATCGCTCCAATGTGGGTGTGTGGGTGCACAGTGCACTATATATTGAGATATCGAGACTTTAGGCCTGTTCAGCTTTGGCAACTCTGACGAGTGTCTGGCGCATATGCATGCTGTTGTTTCAACTTGTGCGGCCCCTTTCTGTGGAGAAATTTGCGGGTGGTTCTGTAGGACATGTTATTGTTTGCCATGCAAGCTTTATCACATGAGCCTTCTGCAAAGGATGCTTGATGCCTACAATGCCAACAAGGACAACAGCAAAAACCTCCTCAGCGCTATTCATTTGCTGTCATTCATGGAAATAACTGCAGCTGACAAAGATCATTAACTGCTTTGTTGATGCAGGGTTTTCCCAAGCACTCGTATTTCAACAGGAAATAGAAGATGACCTGCAAGTGTGCAACGATCTATACAGAAGTGTGCACGATATGGCCAAGAAGAAGAACCCTGAAATTGTCTTTGGCTTGTTAAGCTCCCTGATGCAGCTGTTCCTGTCACTGCCCCCATCAAAGATGCTGACATCATAGATGCGGCATCAGTTCATCTTGATGAACAATTGGCGACAAATGAAGAACACAGGGAGTTGCTGACAATGGCGCAGGCACACCATCTGCTTCGCAACAGAATTGAATGCAACAGCAGTGACTATAGACTTACACATTGGTTGGATAAGTTGGAAGTGGCCTTGCGTGAACCCGGCAGAAACTTACACCAGACCAAACTGACATCCTTTTTCTCGGCGGAAAAAAAAGACAATGACGGCTGTCACTGAGGTGGGAGTGCTTGGGCAGCTTTTTCTTTACTTCCGTGGTGTTTTTAAACAGCTGGGACGTCCTTGTCAAAGCTTCTATGACACATCCATTTTTATTGAAGCACCACTTATATCGAAGTTTTTTGCCGTCCCGTTCACTTCGTTATAACACGAGGGTCTACTGTACTTACAGATACAACAGAGTATTCTTATTTAGTTTGGCCTGCTGCCTATATTATTCCTACAACAAATTCCATGCTTAACAAACCTAGCTATAGCAAACTATCAGCTAAAGGAAAGAATTTTATGCAAATTATGTCTAGATGGCGCATATACAACATACTTTGCTGTGGAGGTGCAAGCATGCAGCAGGGTACTGCATGCAATTTTTTCTAGCCACTGGCAGAAAGTGTGAAAATACACTTTTCAGAAATATAAACGAACACACCAGCAGCAAGCTTCCCGCAACGGCGTACCACACAAACTTTACTGGATAGTTTTCAGGACAACCACGCAAGTGGGTCCCGAAAACTATCACCACTGTCACCTCAGTGCCATGGGTACCATTAGGTCTAATCCACTTCAGTTCAATGGCATAGCATATGGAGCTTCAAAAACAACCATTGATGATCCTAAAATACATTATTTTGAGAACACTTTATTACCTATCGCATCAATTTGCACAGAAGAAGACAGCCTGCTATTTGCAGCATCCATCAAGACCGCACCGTTACCATCTGCATGCCGTCAGGTGCCCTCAACATCAGCAAATTTTGCTTGAGAACTTGGGGAAACAGAAGCTGAATGCCAGACTTCCTCAAAAAGGACCAGAAGGACACGCGGGCATCAGTCAGTGCTGATTTGATCTTCGAGGCACACAAGGATGCTGTATTCCTTGGCAATACAGTCTACACTCGTTACAACGGATCCGTGTACAACAGACTTTTGGATGTAATGGACCATATTTCAGCCTTAGTTTGTTCTACCTATTTTATTAATGTAATGAAGTTCGCTTTCAACAGACTGCGTTACAACGAACTATCGGCTACAGCGGACGAAATTAGTGGCAATTTCTGTCAAAATCGGACGTATAAAACGGACTTTTGCCGTGTCGATACAGGCTGGAAGCTGACTTGCGAGGGTCAGCCGACGATCGCAACTCAATATCTTGTGCGCAAGGGAGGGAGGAAAGCAGGATGGAAGCACGCTGTCTTTCGCGTGCGAGTCATGGGAGACGGCGAGGAAAAAAAATGGGGGGGGGGGGGGGGGTCTACTCTGGTAGCTGCTGTTAACGGCGCGGCCGCGCGGTCGCCATATCTTGAACGCAATCTGCGAAGTGGACAAAGTGCGCACCATATTTTGAAAGCGATCTGCGATGTGGACGAAGTGTGTGTTGCCGTATCTTGAAAGCGATCTCCCATGTGGTCAAAGTGCGCGCCCGGCAGGCGCTGTATCTTGAAAGTGATCTGCGATGTGGACAAAATGCGCCCAATGCTGGTAGCTTCGTATGTGCTGTGCTTTCGACGTTTAGTTTGCGTTGAAGCAAGAGAAAGCATGAAGGTCAGTTTGCTCGCTGCTGCTGCCGTGCTTATCTTGCTTAATTCGCTATTGCAATCGATGCTTTGCCTTTCAGGTGAAACTGCGACTTTTTTTGTTTGTTTCTTACTTTGAACGTTCGTAACTTCCTCTTTGCAATAAAATTGTTAGACATCGCGGCAAACGTTTTGGAAGTGAAGTGTCTCAGATATTACGAACTTCGGATAAAACGGACATTTTTTGTCGGATTATCAGGGTCCGTTGTAACAAGAGTCGACTGTATCATGAAACATGGTATTTTCAGAACAGCGCTCAAATGAAGAGGCAGCGTGCCAAATGGTGGTTCATGAGCATTCCGGAGTCAAAAGAAGTGCGGCAGCAGAAATAAAACAAAGACAATGTTGCAATTTTTTTTTGGACAAGAGGTGTCATACACCACGAATTCATTTAACAAGAACAGATTGTGAATCAAGAGTTTATATCTGTATGTATGATGCATTGCAATGTTGTCATTCTGAACTACACTAGAACCTGATTGATACGATCGTGTTTCGTATAGTTTCCCAGCGGCAATGTTCGGGATTGAGAGTACAGAAAATTACTCAATACAGTTACGATTCATTTTTACCGGTTAATATGACATGGTTTTACCAGTTACATCACCCAGGCTGAATTCGAGAAGCAGCAACGAAAGCTTGCCTAAGCCGCAAAAATCACAATGCATGTCTCGTGCCGCTTGGGCCTGCAAGCTCCGTGTGCACCGGCATCTCGTGCTGTGAAAATTCGCACAATGCTTTGCATTATGAAGATGTGAACTACAGCTCAGTCTGCCAAATTTTTTAATGACTTCGGATCATACGTTTTTCCCAGTTAGCACGTTTTTTCGCACATTATTTCCCAAAGCCTATGAACAAGGTTTTTCTGTATGGGCATCTGGACGATGAGTCTTCTGCACGATAATGCGATGTCACGCACTGCCCTGAGCATCACCAAATTTCTCACCAAGTACAGCATAACGGCATTTCTGCACCCACCTTAATCGCCTGACCTCTTCGCATGCTTTTTTAAATTTTGTTTCCCCGTGTGAAGAGAGCCCTAAGAAGACGGGGGATGGAGAACTTTCAGGCCATTCAAGAAGCCATGACAAAGGAGCTGACAGCCCTGCCAAAAGCAGCTTTCTCTAAACTGCTCCCAAAACCTCAAGAAGCGTGGGAAGCTTTGTATGGATTGTAAGGGAGACTACTTCGATGGATTGTAAGGGAGACTACTTCGAAGAGAGCTCCACAAATGATTTAAATGTTGAATGCCTTTTTTTTTATGGACTCAAGACTCCAAACCTTATAAACAAAGGTTGTACATCACAACTGCTGACAACACCAATTGACATTAAAGGAGTAAACAACTTCTGCAGCTGTAAGAGCGACAGCTTCATTGCTTACAAAGATTACCTCCACCAAGTAAAAGTGACAGGAAATCACTTAACATTTTCAGGCATATTTATGAATTTGAGCAGACTAAAACTGCTAGGCCTACAGAAACTAATTCTTGCATATGAAACAACATGGTGTAGCAAGTCCAAGTGCAAATGTATGAAACCTAAAGCTTGACAGAATTTTGTTGCGTCAGGGTGAAGTAAAGAAGACAAACACTGACCACAAGAGTTAGTAGGGTTAATGTTTTGGTTCCCCAAGGTAACCTTGTTCGCAGTAGATTGTGGTCAGTGTTTGTTAATTATGAGTGCAAATGTGTGCCAGCTCGTGGTAGTCATACTTTCTGGGCTACTTTCATTCTACACCCAACAGCCCTGAATGCAATTAAACACCATGCTTCCAGCTACAGTCGAACCCACTTATAACGACACTCGTTTTAACAATATATCGGTTATAACAATGAGAAGCTGCTGCACCACCACCTTTTGTATGCTTTCTATGTTGAAACAGCCTGCTTACTACAATGCCTCCAAGCCACATTATTGGTTACAACAACGAAATCTGGCTGCTGGCTGTCCATGCCGAAAGGCAATGGAATGTGAAAAATCCTTGAAAAGAAAAAAGAAAACAAGAAATTCAAGCCGCTGCATCCTTGCACGCTGCCCCAATGAACGCCGCATGCTCGTACAATTGAACCTGTTTTCTAGCTTTCTCTGCATCGCCAGCCTCGTTTGCCTCTCTCCCGTCACTCTTCCACTGCTCTGCACACGAATGGGCTGCGCCCATAGCTCTATGCCATGACACCCTCCGAAACATGAATGGATAGCGCTAACTGCGCTGACAGTGCTGCTCCCAGATTGCTCACTGGCCCCTCATTCTGCGCAGTTCTGCCAACGGATTACATCACCCGTGCTTGTCTTTGTTCGTTGCATTCAAGTCGTTCCTGGCCACGTGGTTTCTCCGCCTTGTTTGACTCGCTGTCAAAATGGAAGATGGCTGATCCACCCGCTGATCATTGCCAATGCACAATGTTGCCGGTGAAAAGAAAGCGTACTGCTACAGATTTGCAAACGAAGTGCAGTATCGTGAAGGACTACAAAGACGGTAACAAAGTGCATGACTTGGTGAAGAAGTAAAGGCTATCGCAACCAACAGTGTCCACAATCCACAATCCACTTGTCACATGTTCCTCTGTCAGTGCTTTTACTGCTGGTTTGGAGAATCTTTTTTCCGGATATGACTGCATCATAGCATTTGTTTCTGATGCGCATATTGCGAGTGTTTTGTCTTTGATCACTGCATGTCACTTTCTACAGATGACGCTATTGTATTGTTCTTTGTTCTACATGTACCGATATTTTGTATATTTTTTGTTGTATTTCTATCCACTTCTGTAATTAAATTAAATTATGGGGTTTTACGTGCCAAAACCACTTTCTGATTATGAGGCACGCCGTAGTGAAGGGCTCCGGAAATTTCGACCACCTGGGGTTCTTTAACGTGCACCTAAATCTAAGTACACGGGTGTTTTCGCATTTTCGCCTCCATCGAAATGCGGCCGCCGTGGCCGGGATTCGATCCCGCGACCTCGTGCTCAGCAGCCCAACACCATAGCCACTGAGCAACCACGGCGGGTGCCACTTCTGTAATGGTCCATCCTTGAACTGACAGTACAAATAAACAAACAAACAAACAAACAACCATCTGCTTGGCAGAGAAGTTCAACCAGGAAAGATTCTCGGTAAACAATGGGCATAAACACAAAAGAAGATGCCTATAAGGAGGTGGAAGAGGCCCCTATGTGTGGTTTCTTGTTGCCCATGCCATCAACTGGGCATCACCGGGCCAATTCTGGCCACAAAGGCAAAGCAGTTTGCCCTACTCATCAACAATGCAGACTTCCAGCCAAGTGGCAGCTGGGTACAGCGCTTCAAAGAGAGGCACAGCATTGTTTACACAGCCGTCACTGGCGAGGGAGCTTCGCTAGATGTGAAGGCTAAGCATAAGTGGGTGGAGGAAACGCTGCCCCACATCCTCGACAACTATGTTGACACCGACATATATAATGGTGCCAAAACAGGACTGTTCACCCAGATGTTGCCGACCAAGACACATGCACTCAAAGGAGACACATGTAAAAGTGGACAGCAAGCTGCGCCTCATTGTGTTTTTGTGCACTAACATAGAAGAGAGCGACAAGTGCCCCGCATTTGTCATTGAGAAAGCAAAAAAATCCCTGCTGCTTCCGTGGTGCTGCCAGGATACTGGTACGCTACCGTCACAACCGCAAGGCACAGATGACGCGAGGACTTTTTAATGAGTAGCCCTTGGAGTTTGCTTAACATATCAAGCAATCTAAGAGGAAGGTGACGCTCATCCTAGATAATTGTAGTGCCCATCACTCCATGCTTAAGCTCTCAAGTGTGGAAACCCATGGACGCCGGCGTTATCGCCAATTTTAAGGTCATGTATCGTCGCCGTGTCCTGAACAAGTTAGTCTTGTTGATGGACATGGCCACGCAGACAAGCAGGGAGCAACCAGACTTGAAGACCGATCTATTGAAGGCCATGCAGTGTATCTTTGCTGCATGATCTGAAGTAAGCGCTTCTATGATGTGGAATTGCTTTAGGAAAGCATGCTTTAACCCGAGGCACCAGTGATTTATATGAAGCCTACGAAGGTCCCACCGACGAAGTGATGCCTGAACTTTGGTCCACAGTTGACGAGGATGCTTCAGGGCTAGAAGAGTTTCTACAAGTGGACGATGCATTAGAAACATCAGAATGTCTAACTGATTAGACGATTGTCGTGAATGTGCTTGCATCGGATAGCAATGGTAACAGTGACGGCGGCGATGGCAACGATGACGTAGTAGGGCAAGCTGCCTTAACGTGTCCTCACAGGAGGTCCTCCAGATGATTCAGTCCCTCATGGGCTTTGTTTTTGCAAAAAAACGTTCTGCTGCACTACGTGGAGCCCCTAGATTCCTTGGAGAAGGATGTCAGCAAGCTTTGCATAAACCAAGCAAGGCTGAAGGACATGGTATTTTCTCGTGCAAGCCAGTGAGAAGTACGTGGCGAGATGCTTGTGGCGATCTCACCCCATCATTTCTTCTGGATTTCTCATGCTGGGAGGCAGCCGTGGCAGCCTTGTCGCATTTCTTAAAAAGACCCTTTTGGAGCCACCAATGCAATACCTCGGCGGAGCTCGCATGTTACTTGCCGCTCGTGACCTCTCTTTGCAGTTGGTATAGCAGTGCCATGCTTGAACGCCGATAGCCACGGCTCGTTACACATGATCAGAATGCACAGGAAGCAGAGTTAAACAGTTAAATGAATCAACACAATAAGCAGATGGAAGGAGGAAGGTGGTGGGCAGGGGCATTGGCCTCCCCACCATTATAGTTTTCTCACAACAGCTCTGCCATCCCCCTAATTTGCTATTTTTCATGCAACTTGGCTATAACAATTATCGGTTATAACAATGAAATTTTCATGGCACTTGAATATTGTTATAAGTGGGTTTGACTTCGTGAAACAGCTGCACAGCAAAAATTTTCTTTTAACCTCTTGGAGATGGTGCATGATGTCCACTACTACAGTTTGCAAAGGTTTACATAGTATTCTACAGTTCAAGAAATGAAAAATGTGCAAATCTATGAGCAGGCGTCAGGCTGAGTACCATACCTCTGCACAGAATTGGCGCAATGCTGACTTGCACGCCAACGTGAGGCTGTAGTCCAAACCAACACTTTCTGCTTCTAAACGTTCTCGCTGGAAAATTGCAATGTGGCATTCTCGAGTTAGCTTATTCTTATGTTCCTTCAGGCACTCGAGCATCTGAAAAAGAGGCAAACAATTATGAAAGACAACTTTTGGAGTGATGATTGACTGGTGGTGTTTAACATAATAAAACAACATTTGGGCAAAACAGACACTGTAGTGGAGGACACTAAATTGATCTTTAACACCTAGGGTACTTTATGTGCACCAATATATCAGTACTCAAGCTATTTCATGTAGAGCTCATTCATAATGCAGGCGCTGCTGCCGAGAACCAAATCCACGACTCTGTACTTGACAAAATGCCACTTCCTGCCAAGCCACTATGGCATGTGAATCTTGGCGCAAAAAAATATTAGCCATGCATTTGAACTATTAAAGTCTCACACTATGCGTTTATCTGGCAGAAAAAAGCTCTTGCCAAAAAGAAGTTGCTGATGCATGTGGTCAGTTTTTAGTAAAATGCTACCAAAGATGTTATGACTACAGCACCAACTAAAGCTGAACAAATACCTGCACTGTATCTGAATGTTTAGTTATTGCTAAACATTAGCTCAACAGTGCAAGTTTATAGCATTTAAGTAGATTGATAAATCGGCAAGCATGCCAATAATTTTGGTGTCTGAAAAATCTGGTTAAGGAATGTTGATTGGCTAATAAAGTCTCACTCAAATACTGCAGACAAGATTTAGAACTCACTGCGCCTTCACCAGGATGTACATTGCCACACAGATTACGTTGGTCAGACACACAAGCAGCATCCAGTTTTGGATCTAGCTTGATATTTTCTTCCTGAAACGAATATCAAACACAAAACTTAGCATGCTTTATTAGTATTTAGTACAGGAACACTAAAGATGCCATAAGTTGACTTCACATGACATCATATACTAGACGATCACACAAGCAAAAATGTAAAAAAAAAAAAGAACAAGACAGAGTAGATCAATTTTATGATCTGTCATAAAACTACATCATACCCATCTCTAAGCATATAAATTATGAAGTACATTTAAATTTGCATTGACAAATTCTGTCTCCAGTTGTCACTCAGCAACATTTTGTACCTAAACATATCGTTTCATTTCTTTAGGTTGTCCAAGATGATAAAAAATAAGTTTTGGTAAAACATTGAGAAAATATATTTCGATGAAAAAATGCAACATCATCAACCATTTCCGCAAAATATCAATGAGAAAAATTATACACAAATGCTGATATATTTCATACACTCAATGACACCCATGGAATAAATTACTGTAAAAATTAACAGTAAAAATTGGCAAAAAATTTTAAGGCAAGCATAAGTTAGCTTTACTGCATTAAATTTTTTGAAGTTTTTACTCCTTTTTGTAGAAAATCTTGATTCATAAACATTTTTATTGAAAATTGGCCCCTCTGTGTACTGTACTCCCATCAGTAGTTTCCTGCAGCAAGCACTGTGGACATTATAAATATTGCCTGAAAATAGAGAGGGTGAATACCATGAAGAATGTGTTCACCCCTGCCCCTTTGTCTGTTTGCACCAGAGATGACTCTCTGCACACACCATCAACACTCATACTTGATTTCTCTGATAGAAGTTGCAAATGACGTGCTGCAGCACTCAGACAATGTAGTAGTCAATCTGTCATACACTTTCTGTCTTGGCTGCAGCACCAGAGCTTTTCCCAGCTTGGTCACACCTGGCAACATTATGGTATATGAGCGTTCACTCACATTTGTAATTTCTGCTGTCTTCTTGGTGACTGGACAAATAGCTGCTTTGCTCCTTAGCTTTTTACAGAATTCTCCTAGCTCATTTAAAGCTACTTGCTTAGCTGCCACCTTAGCATAAAAAGAGACGTTCGAGTGATTTCACATAGGCGACAATGTGGGTGACACACATTATGCTGCCATATTGCATGAGGTGGTGTACTTAGCTGCCAACCTCTACTGTTACTCCGGCATTTGCGATAAGTACTGATCCTTTGTTGTTACAGTTTCTACATGGACTAATTGTCAGGTTTTAAATTAAAGCAAGTTAGGTGGTGGATGGTCTCCCTGCCGATTTGTCTGACATTATGGACAGAAATGCAGAAATATTTATTTAGTGCTCTTGCACCTTTGCATGCAAAATAAAGAAATCTCGAGCATGAAAATATCAGCACACTGTCTCTGCTGTAAATAAAAGCTTATTCCTGAATCCCTACATGTGCAAATGCCTGTAGCTGCTGCTTATATGTTTGTTGGGAGCACTATATGTGCTTTGCAAAAACACAGCCTTAAAACACCTTGAAGCCTGCACACTGCTGCAGGAAACTACTTAGAGTATAATGTGTTCTTAACACGACATGGACTGAAAAGTTGAAGAGCATGTAGTGAAGTTTCTATGCTGATTTCCATTCACTGCAAACAGGTTGACTTACTTTCACCATAAAAATTCATGCATTCAAAGAAAAGCTCACATAACATTACCTTGCCATAACTTTTGGGGAACATATTCCCATTATCATTATAAAAAATTAAAGAAATGATAATTTCCAGTACATTTCTTACACTGTGATGCATCATCATCAGCAGCAGCTTGTATAAATTCCATTCCAAAAAACATCCATCCAACATCAAGCTAACCCATATTATTCTTGAAAATTTCCTTATCACATTTCCCTTACCTTGGTACCCATTCTGTAACTCCAACAGACTAGTGGGTATTTATTCCACACACGACATGCAAAACTCCACTTCTTCCTTTGGACGTCAAGTTGAATAAAATCTATTTATGATTAATCTTTAAATTCATACCACCGTCTTTCTATCTCATACTATCATTTTCTGTTCTATCGCTTTGTTGACTGGTATTAACTTCCTCCCAAGTTTCTTTGTTAACCTACAAATTTTGGCACCACAGATCAGTACTGGAAGAATTATATACTTTTATTAGTAAGCTGCCATTCATATGCCTTGAGAATGCTTGCCAAACAACTCATTTTTATTTTTCTGCTGACGCCCTTTTCATCATTTGTATCCCACGGCTACTAATTGCAAAACTCGTTTCCTTGTCAGGACATAGAACACTAATTTCCAGCATAATAATCTTCAAACTTACCCTGTATATTGTATAATGGTGGCGAACTTGCCCCAGGTGGAGAGAAGGTTAACCACACTTGCACAATTCAGGTACTTTGCATAAATGTCATGTACCAAGCAGTGCTAGATCACTGAATGACAAAAAATCTGCACCCTCCAATGAAGCTGTTAGAAGCTTGCAATGCTTCAAAAGAACAAGCCTTCAGCACAAAATACTAACCCTTTGGAAAAGTTCTGCACGCAGCTGCTGCCTGCAACGTGAAGAGACTCGTGGTGTCTTCTCATCTGTGACATCATCCAGCACCAACTTGCTAAGACAGCTTACAACATCAGCACTGCATTGAATAAAAAAGTCACAACCCATTATTTTCCTCATTTTAAAATAAATGTTCATACCATAGTATTCTAGAGACACACAAGCAAGAGAACACAAGAAAGTATTTGTGGTTGGAAGGGCGCCAATAAACTTAAAAAAGAACAAGAAAAAGTAAAAACACTGAGCTTGCAGTTCATTTGAGCGTTTGCAGATGACCTGCATAAATGAGGCTGAGACTTAAAACTTCGTAAGTAGTGCACAGAACATTTATTAGAGAGGTTCATTACACAGCAATGCAATAATTAAAGGCATCTTCAAAGCAACACAGCTGCCTTGATTAATTCTGCATACGCTGCTATTTTAAGTAAGCAGTGTTACGTTTCGCCTATGACGCGCAGTATAGCCGGCGCGGATGCAACGGACGCCGGGGCTTCGTTCAAAGCGGCGGACATTTTGGCCCGTTCAGCGCCGCCGATACGCCTCCCCGCCAAGCGCGTCCAGGCATGTTTCAATGCCACGTGTCTTCAAGTGTGCGTGTGTGCATGTTGGTGCCCACGCTTGTCAAAGCGCGGCAGCCGGGGAGAGGAGCTCCCCAAGTGTGAAGTGAGGAGGTCTGACCGGCGCCGGCCCGGCGGATGCGTCACTACACTCGTCTCAACCTTTCTCTCAGCGTGTCCGTGCCCCGTCACATGCGCCTCTGACGAGGCGTTCCTTCTTGCCCTCTACTGCGAGAGTATAAAAGCAGCTGCCCCCGGACGCCAAGAGAGAGGCTCCGATTTCTTCTGTTGAGTAACGTGCTCTCCCATCTCTCCACTTCGGTCGACCTGACCGGCCGCTCTTTTGCGATGCTAGAATAAACAAGTTGTACTGTTAGCAGTCGACTCATGCTTTGCCAGGACCTTCGGATGCTTCCAGTTGTGCCCCAGGCCGCCAGGCCAACGCTACCCTTGGGGCTTGCGACCCATTTGCAACAACGGGTGTCAGCGCTGAGATTCCAACAGCAGTGAACACCAACAAGGTATTCACAAAAAGCCAGTGCTGCCACATTAATATGTATTCGATTTGACAATAATGATGTCATGCCATGCATGCAACTCCACAAATAAAAAAATTTGCAGTGCCCAGTGCTCTGTAGCAATGAAGATGCAATGATATGCACTCATTCCTAGGGCTTCAACAAATATAGAAGACTACCATCCAGAGCTGGAATTGCTATTACGATATTGAATAGGTCTACCAAAAACAAAATATACATAAAACTGAATCTATGTTAAATACAAATTGCCACCAATATATCCAACACTGCTTTCTGCAAACAAAATTATGTTCTTGTACCAGAATGTGCAAACATCTACAGTAGCAAAAGAATTGTTCAATAAGAAGCTTTTGAAATCCTGTATACCATAAAGTGAACACATGCTTATAGCATTATTCACCTTATTTCAGGTACATACATCATTTACCAAGAAAGCAACTGTTTATATTAAATGTTTTCAGTGAGAGGAGGCTTTGTGTCAAGAAGGCACAAAAATGTATTTGAAGATAAAGCACAAGAGAGCACGCAGGACGACAGGGGAGACGAAGACACGACAACAAAAATATAATTTGCTCCTTTCATGAGTGTATCAACTTTAGTGTTCTTTAACTGGATGCCAAAAACCAAAAGCTTATGCTAAATTTGAAAGTGAGCAGAGTTTGCTCTTGGACCTGTACCAAAAAATTAACACACATTTTTGTGCAGGTTATGTTCAAGTATGAGTAACTACTCTCTGGCATTAAAAAAAAAATATATATATAACATTCATACAGTTCTGAAAGTTGTATGACACTTGTTCTAAATGAGAGGTGCATTAATGAGGAGCTGGAGATGTGCTAAATGAAAACCAACTAGAATAATGAGAGCAGACGTTCATATTCCAGGGCGCTTCGCTTGATGGACATATTGCATGCTTCTCCCTTACCAGACACATTTCTGTCTCCCATCTTACTCTACACAAATGCTGACAAACAAAAATCAGCTTTCTCAACTTAATGCAAAACATCAAGCAAAAACATGCGGACTTTCACACCTTATAACCACGCACGGAGTGCGTACCAAAGTAAAATGAAATAACAGTGTATAATGCTACACACGGATTAAAACTGAAAACTTTCAACCAACAACTGACTTTAACAAGTTAGTATTTTTGCACTGAAATGTGTAGAAAAACTCCAGTATTTTTTTTAGAAGTTCAAACAAATCATACAGTTATTAACATAACTGTAAGCATAGACCACTTACAATGTAAGTTGACGGAGTCACAAATATTCACTATAAGCGGCACTGCACCATAAATACAACATGTTTGAAAGGCTGCACACATGCAAAACTTGTAAGCCAAGCAGCCGCATGTAACCAAGAATTGAAGCAAGCAACCGGGATGTTTGCATCCGTTTAAATTTACGAACACAGATAGGTTTATGTCTGAGGACCTGCAGTCTTCGCCAAAAGCAGACATACTAGTAACAGAGAGAAAAAAAAGAGAAAAAAAAAGGCACAGATGAAATTAAGTCTCCGACAAATTTTTCATACCTGTTCGATTATTTGGAACTCTCTGCGGCACCGCCGCCAACTCGACGCAGAACTAATGCCGAACGGTGACCAAAATTTTGCACCGCACGATGCTTCATATGATTTCACTGACTGATCTGCATGCACAATGTCAAAACATGGCCAATGAAATCCAAGTTGTCGCCATTTGAGTGTTGCACTTGCCACCCATGCCTACACTTTTATTGTCAAATGTAGTTCCTGCGCTTTCCAAGTGTCGTACAGCCCCTGCAAAGTGTTTTGCCGACTTCACACAAAACCGCAGCTTTGGTCGCTGGCTGCCGATGAGGCAGCAGGGCTAGGCCTAGCTGGCGAGGATGTTGGGCGGCATGCCATTGCAGGAAGCTTGCCCGGCTTGATGTGTTTGTATCCGTAGGCAATTAAATGCAGATCATGCTCATAGGCTGAACTGAGAGCAGCGCACTGGAAAAGGAGTTTGGAAGAGGAGTTGATCAGCCATGGAAACTACTGCGTACACCTAAGAAGTTTGTATGTGCGCGTACTGGTAGGAATGGCCAAGGCTTGCTTGTGGACGTAAAGGTTAAAAGCTCATAAACTGTATTTGCAGAACACAGCTTAAACTGACAGCATCGCAGAGTCAAGGTCGTACATGTCATATCTGCACTACACGACGACAGGCATCTTGACAGGCAAACATGAAACGCACTCACGGCCTTGACCGTCACAAAGTTTCGAATAGGCATTACACTTGAACCTCATTATAACAAAGTTGAGGGGTAGCCGAAATTACTTCACTATATCCATTACTTCGTTACATCCATTATTGCCATTTACTGGTATACATGCTCAATGGGGTTCACAATTGTAAACATGGAAATGACAGCTTTGTGGCCCATGGAAGCACTACACAGCCCCGCCCGTGGTGAAATTTTAATAAAACAACAAAATAATCTTTAGTGCGTGCAACAGGACACTTAGCACCTGACACGACAGCCTTTAGATAGCTGTCTTCTGTTCCATTGTGACGGGCTTTCACGTCCGCTTTCCACTTGGCTCGCTGCGGTCAAGCAGCATGTTGCACACAACACAGCGCTCCGCTGTGTGATCAAGGAGGCAAGTGAACTTCGCTGCGACGGCTTGCCTTGGCCAGCTCAAGGCCTCTGAGGTTACACCGATGCCAATGCGATTTCGGAGCCCACGTCCAGTTGCCGGCTCGTGTAGCGCGCCGCAGGGAGAGGGAGAAGTGAATGCATGGCCTGGGCGTGACCCCCCGAGATTGCGCCGGGGAGGTCTCCGACGCCAGGCCAAGCTGTGGCTGCCTATGCAGTGCGCCGTAGAGAAGAGAGAAGTGAATGCACTAATCTTCCACGCCGCCGCGCATAGCCACGCAGCATAGCGCAATTCGTGCAGGGTTGTGCGTAACATCCGAGATTGCGCTGTGGAGATTTCATAGGCCACACCCAGCTGCACCTGCCTGCATGGCGCTCCGCTCATAAGTGAATGCACAACCTTTCACATCACTGTGTGTAGCCACGCAGCTAGGCTACACACAGGTGACACACAGGTCAGTGGAGAAGTGCGATCTTGAGCTGCTGCATGTGTGCAGGTGCGCAGCTACACAGGGCGGTGAGAAAAAGCAGTGTTGCTCGAGGATGTATTCAATGCGGGGACGTGGGAGTTTTGAACTGCTGCTGTGAATGAATACGGAACTCTGCAGAAAGCGATGCACTCAGCGCACAACAGTCGGCTATATTTTGGTTTCGGAGACGAATCTAGTTCATTATATGAACAGGCAGGACAATTTCACTTAGTTAAAACAATGTTTTATATACATGGATATCAATGGGGATTTCAAGGGGAATTTCATCTAGTTCATTATATCCATTATTTTGTTATATCCCATTTCGTTATAACGAGGTTCAAATGTATTTCGAAAAAGCACAGCAGAGAGCAAAATTCTGGTAACGATTTTCCGACAATGCTGGAGTTGTAAACTCTGTATTCACTTTCCGCACACAAACAGAAGAGTGACAATGCACAAATGTTAGGTGCAGAGTTTGCGGCCGGAGCGAAGGCAACCCACATGGGTCCACAGAGCGCATATGTACAACGTGCTTCCGCCTCTGCCGCCGCAGCTTATACCCCCCCGCAGCCCATTCTTTGTTCGTTAGCTCCACATCTCTTCCTCCTCCGCATTCCCCTTGGCTGCTCCTTGCCCTCTCCTCAGCCAGCGCACCAGATTGAAAAGTGTGCTCGCTGCCTCATCTGTAGGCAGGAGCTTCTGGCAGCTGTATTATAACCAGTATTTTGTCTCCTGCAGCTGTACAGTAAACGGTATGCATATGCATGAAGTTCTATGGCACAGTAAATGGGAGTCAGAAAAGGCTGTGTTACAAAAGACTGCACTATAAGCAGTTATATAAGTAGTCTGAACTATACTCATAACGTGAGGAGAACACGCAATATGCTGAAGACAGGAAGGGAAAGGCAATGACTGGATGAAAATACAGTGTCAACAAGCATGTCATGTTCAAGCGAAACACTCATGCCACAAAATGTAATTTCTGAGTTTTGCTTTGCTGTTTACAAAAAGAAAACAATCTTGATACAAGTAAGTATTCTTTTTAAATATATGACACAATCAAGTGTTTCATTTGATGATCTATAGCTTCACAATAATTTTTGCCATATCCCCAATAAACCTGTACAAAAGGTAACGGAAGACATTAACCAGTGATCTGAAGCTTAAAGGTACTCCTATTGGCATCATTTGGCACCATTCAACATTTGCAGAATGCAAGTGCCATTACACAAAGCCTTGTCCTGCTTGAGTGTGACAACCTGTATAAAGTAAGCAAGTTAGGAAGTAACACTCACTATACAGACTGCAGATGCATCTTCACAACAGTTCTCAGTAGTTCAGTTGAGGCGGCTTCTAGCAGCTACCACTGAAAAAGCTTACCCAGACTTCGAGTTCCCACAGTACGTCTGAGCGTCCTTCCGGCAGGCTTCCTTAAAGGCATAGCTGAACTTGTAGTCTTTCAGTGAAATCTAAAAAGGTATAAAAAGAAGGCACGAATTATACAAACATGGGTATGCTTTCTTTCTTTTTTTTTAAGGGAATAAAAATTTAATCACATGCAAAGGCGCAAGTGCAACACCTACTCACCAGCTGGAAGTGCTCAAGAGCAGCTCTGCAGCGTTGGTCCTCTTTCATGCGAAAGTCATTCTTATGTTGAACCAGACAGCCCAGAAGGTCTCCCTGATCAACATCCTTAGAAAGTAAGTCCTGCAAGAATGGTTAAAAACTAATCATGAAATCCAGAACAGATAAAGCTCAGTTCATTCATAGAACCATAAGCATGTGATCATATGTAGACCACAACAATTTCTTTACTCAATACAATAGATTTTCATTAATTCAGCTCTGGCTATGTTGATTTTTCCGTTAATTAGATCCTGAGTGAAGGTCCATGCTGTGTACCCATTCATTTCTATGGGCCAAACCTTTGTTATTTTGATCCTGAGTTTGGCTCTCACAGGATAGTTTGAACTTGACTGGTCAGCACGAAGATACCTAATCCCAATGGGGGCCTCAATAGCTACATTGTCCACCTTTGTAGCACTATTGGAAAAACAATGCATTGAATACACGTCAATCTCCCACCGAAAACACTTATTTTTGGCATGTCGTAGGAAGATTTTCGAGTGAAAAGGGTAGTTCACGCAAAATTATTACAGTATTTACCCGATTCTAATGCATGCTTTTCTTTCCAAGGAAACTGGTCCAAAAATTGTCTGCTCGATGCAATCGGATACAAAACCAAAACTACATTTGTGGCACTCACAACAGCCTACCATTAGAACCAGCACACATGGCAACAAAACAAGTTCTTGCACAGCATGACAACAACACACTGCTTTCTGTGTTTGATTACAAAAGCTCTTCGAAAGACAAATTATATTACGTATGTACTAAGCTAGCAGCAACAAGTCGCATCACATGTTTTTTGTGTTTTGGAGAATCACAGGCTTTGCAGCACAAACTAGTGAAGTGGTTGGTCTATGTGTGGGCCACCATCCCATTTGCAATTGCTGCTGAGCTGTTTGATAAATGCACAATATCAAACATGCAATTGACCGTATGGAGGATGACATGTTGTGGTCCACAGACCGCGATAAAGTGCTGCTTGAGAGTGATGACGATGGACATTAAGTGTAAATAAATTTCCTTGTTTTAATGTTTTTTCGATTGCTGGAATCAGAAGCAAAGTACATTTTTCCTGTTAGGAAATTGTGCGTGCATTAGATTTCTACCTTGTTTAGGAGTTATAAGGTAATACAGATGACAACCGATTTTTCGGATGCCTAATTTTTCGGACATGCTTGATTTTTTGGACTTTTTCCCGGCCCCAGGACATACCTCATAAAGTCAATGTATTACGTAGCTCAAAATTTCGGACACTCTAGGGAGGGCTGTTCAATTTTTCAGACTTTCCAAGCGTCAGCCGGGCCAACTGCCGCGGATTTTGAGCTGTGTCGCCGCATCTTGTTTGTTTACATTTTCCTCCTGTAGCCTCAAAACCAGTGCCGGTCTTGCATGGAAGTTCCTCAGCTACTCGGACGCTGGATTGAGGCTATATGCAAGCAGCTTCCGCTTTCGCAACAGCGTCACTGCCGTAACGCAATGCTTTTTTTTTTTTTCCTTTCTTCGTTCGACTGCCTGTTTGTGTTTGCCGTGCATTGACGAGCTTAGTGAGTAGGCCTAGTCGTGGTCGTGCTGCGGAGACGCGAAAATAACGTTCTGTCGCTACTGTGGCTCGCATTTGATTGAATCGGCTTCAGTGCTTCAAGATGCTGTTTCCAGAACTTTTATTTTTGCGTGCAACGTGGCAGCAAGCCACGCCTGCAGCAGCACCTCGACTTGCCTGCAGCAGCGCAGCCGATGCAAGCTGAGCTGGTGCAAGCGGTCGCAACTCTTTCGTCAGCTTACGGCGACACGACGACTCTCGCCGACGACTCTCGCCGAAATTCAGGCGGACCTGCTTGCACGCAAGCAAAGCATGGTTCAGGAGACCATTAATCACTTTTTCCAGCCTCTAACTCAATAGTAAGCAATAAATTGAGCTTTTTGGGGGCACATTTATTTTTTTGGACTGCCTGATTTTTCAGACATTTTCGCGGTCCCTTGAGGGTCCGAAAAATCGGTCGTCGACTGCATCTATGTTGGTTTTCTACTTTGAACAAAGGGTGCGCGAATACTCGGATATCACCAAATGAAATCGAATGATGAATGTTTGAATAATATCTACTTTATGATTTGTTGGATATTCTATATATTCGGTGTAGAGGCCCACACGGTGCCACAAGTAGCATGCGCCGCAGAATCCCTCATGCCTGGTGCTACCCAAGCTAGCATTTCATTTCGTTTTCAGCACCAAAAGAACACTGAGCGCGCCGCGAATGGCCTGATCAGTTGACGCAGTAGTGGACTTTGTCACTGTGAGTGCTCCCCCGTCAACCCAATGTGGGGATCACACACACAGCACTCGAATGCCGCAATTCGCAGAATGTTGCTCCATTGGCTGGGTCCGCCCCTGTCAGTGCAAGGTTCGCCTGGGTCAACAGGACTGATCGAAATGATAACGCAAAGTGAACAGAGAGAACGGCAACAAAAGCGGCATGTGTTTCGTAAAGTGAAAAAGCATGTGTGAAGATCGAGCTGATTAGCCGCCGACAGGCACACAGATCGTGTTGGATATGTGGCAACAAACTTCAAGCCACT
This sequence comes from Dermacentor andersoni, assembly GCF_023375885.2. NCBI lineage: Eukaryota > Metazoa > Arthropoda > Arachnida > Ixodida > Ixodidae > Dermacentor > Dermacentor andersoni. The sequence continues at coordinate 151,343,795 of NC_092814.1, forward strand.
TCAAGAGCTGTCAATCTAACTTGCACACGTGATCTCGGGACCGATCACTGATGAGCCACCCTTACGAACATATCAGTGGCAAGCCTTCTGCGATGGCTTGTCGCCCGTTACCACATCGGCCAGCGGCGAATTTTCGTCAAAGCCACGCTGCCTAGACCATTAGGCATAATCAGCGCTGCTTCATCGTGCGTCAGAGACTGAAGTTACGGTTTGGTGCCGAATAGACACACATCTACTCACAGCAGCCACGCGACACTCTGAAAGCTGACAAACCACCTCGCAAACGAAAGGGAGTGTACAGGATGGCAACAAAGTTGTTCACAGCCACCATTTTTGCGACACACTTTACAGCAGCCTCTCATTCCTGATGCCGTTCGAAAACACACATCAGTCTCTTTCTGTAGCTTCCAGCAACCCACCACAAGACTAGCTCTGGATTTACATGGTAGGTGCGAAAGTGTCACATCGCTAGTTGCATGCATCTGCACTGACGGTGGATAAAAGAGGGGGGGGGGTAGCATCGTGTGTCTAGAGCATGTGGCCTTCAGATGTCACAATCTTTGACAGGAAGCAAATCAATCTGAACCTGACAATGAATAGGCGCAAACAGCGCCTGCTCTTTGCCATCAGCCCCGGCTATGCGCAGAGCAGTTATTGAGTCGTGTGATGCACGGTCCTTTAGTCTGTCGCGCAGATTGGCTTTATGTACCCACCAGCCGTAATGTTGGTATAGCCTTTTTGTATTTTGGAGACGGGCTGGAAAGCGAAACTTTTTATGCAATAAATAAAAGATTGATGCAAAACACACATCCACTATGAGACAGAACCTCATTGGTATTCAGTACAACAGTACGCCACTAATTCATTAGTTTCAGAGGAAAGAAAGCACTTGATTCTATTCAACAAAAATCATATTGATAAAAAAAATATTTTCCACACCTTCATTACGGGAACTGAGCTCTAATCAGCGCTGGCATACTAATTTGGGGTTCCCTTTAAAAAGAGTAGACTGTGTACTGTATATCTTGATTTCTATGTATCTGAATTACTGATCGCTTGCCACCTTCTTGTGTGCAATGCTAGGAGACTCGCGAGCATGTGCAGCACCATATTTTATTGCCCAAAAGTTGTAATCATTAAATTTTGTGACAAAATTTTCTTATATTCAATATTCGATTCAATATTTGGCTTTTTTTATTAATTTGATTTGATCCTTGATTTGAAATCTACTATTTGGTCTTCACATACCCCTACTCTGAACCCATAAAAAGCTGTGCCAGCTTTCAAGTGCCTAAATTAGTGCAAGAGGTGCATCAGGCTTTGTTTAGGCAGAGACGTGTAATGACACTTAGGGCTAGCATCAAATTGGATGCCATGCTTTCAACCAGTTAAATATTTCTTTTCATAGGCCAGGGCCAAGGCTGCTCGCTCTCTCAAACATGCTGTTCCAAAAGGAAGAAGCATATCCATCACTGTCAAAATTCATAGGTGTGAAAATGGGGGCCAGGCATGCACTGATTTGAGGGATTGTGGAACTGAAAAATGTTGCCAGTGGAAGGGTTTCCCAGAACACTGTTGGAAAACGATGAACTAGCATATGATTACTGCACAATGCCAATCCCATCCTCGACACAAGAAAATGCACAATAAACTGGCAATGTCAAAATTCGTCACTGTCAAAATTCATAGGTGTGAAAATGGGGACCAGGCATGCACTGATTTGAGGGATTGTGGAACTGAAAAATGTTGCCAGTGGAAGGGTTTCCCAGAACACTGTTGGAAAACGATGAACTAGCATATGATTACTGCACAATGCCAATCCCATCCTCGACACAAGAAAATGCACAATAAACTGGCAATGTCAAAATTCGTCACTGTCAAAATTCATAGGTGTGAAAATGGGGCCCAGGCATGCACTGATTTGAGGGATTGTGGAACTGAAAAATGTTGCCAGTGGAAGGGTTTCCCAGAACACTGTTGGGAAACGATGAACTAGCATATGATTACTGCACAATGCCAATCCCATCCTAGACACAAGAAAATGCACAATAAACTGGCAATGTCAAAATTCATCACTGTCAAAATTCATAGGTGTGAAAATGGGGCCCAGGCATGCACTGATTTGAGGGATTGTGGAACTGAAAAATGTTGCCAGTGGAAGGGTTTCCCAGAACACTGTTGGGAAACGATGAACTAGCATATGATTACTGCACAATGCCAATCCCATCCTAGACACAAAGAAAATGCACAATAAACTGGCACACGCTCCTATTAGATGCAATGAGCCATTCAGTGTCAATGGCTACTATGAAGGAAGATTCTTCATAAAAACTGCACAGCGTAAATTGCTGCTGGTGACAATTTCTGCCTTTATTTTTAGATGTGGTACTCACCACTTGACTAAAACTAAAATTGTAGGTAAACATACAGTACATAATTTGTGCTACCATGCACACAAACCTGCACAAGCAAATTGGTAGCATCAGAGCTATGCACATCTGCAAAATCAAACAAGCTATTCTAGGGTCAGCCTTAGAGATATGTGCCTCCTAAACCACCCTGATGCAACAATTACAGCTGGTTTGATAGCAAACTTAGGCACAGGGCCAGTAAATGCCAAATCCATAACAATCTGGTGATCTGTTCAAAGAATTTGTACTAAATTTGTATTTCACGCAGCAGACAGTGACTAAGCAATCACCACAGGTACCTGCTCTGGCTGTTACTAGCATGGTTTGACTATATTTTTAAAAACAAACCTAATGTGAATGTTCTATTCACCTTTGGTTTCCAGCTTTAACCCTTTGAGGGTCAATGACGTAAATATACGGCACCGCGAACAAGTCCAAGAATGGTCGATGCCGTATATTTTTGCCGCCGTCTGTACGTTTAAAAAGCGCGCCAATTTCCTAACTTTTTCTTTTCTATCATGTGCTGCCACTATGTGGGAATACAGGGAATTTTTTTCGCGCTTCCCTCTCTCGGTTTTCGTAGCATGGTTTGTTTTAGCGCTAGTTTGCTCCTGCGCGTCTATATACTACCGCTCGCACATTGGCGCGCGGGTGCGCAAGCGGTGGTTTGGGTTTTGTAACACGGGTGGTTTCGGCTTTTTGCGCTTGCAAAACTGATGGCTATCTCGTTACTAATCGCTCAAAGGGCGACCGCTTGTTTCTCGCTCGTTTAGTGCTCACAGGGGTGCGCATAGGAACGATGGTGTCGTCGTGCATGCGTTTCCGTTGCTTTCTTCCTTTTTTTTTTTTTTTTTTTTTTGACACTCGCCAAAGCTAATTGCCTCTGTTTGGCGATAAGATGAAGATTAGCGGAAGTTTGTCACACATTCTGCTTTTTTGACAGGCACACAATCACACAGTCTTCTTGAGTGCGTGCACTTTCGCAGTTTGATTACGCTATGGACGTACATATTAGATGTTATTGTAAGAGCAGGAACATTTGAGCCTTGCGAAATATTCTCGTGTGCGCAATTTCAAGGCCTTCAACTATGTGTATAAAAATGTATCAAATTTTGAATTCTTATAAGTTTATTTCCTTTTTTATTGTTATTCATGGAGAGTACATATATACCAACGTAAAATATTTTTTTCTCACTTTATGGTCACCCTAGAAAAATTGCGATAAATTTTTTTCGAAATAAGTCCCTAAGAAGAATTGAAATTTGCAATAAAAAAAATTTACCCTGGGTGGTCGCATATGGCGAAAAAAATCGACCCTCAAAGGGTTAATTTTTGTACATGTATTAAATAGAGGCCGCCCAGCTTACAACACCTCTGTTTATGACTCTATGCCCTTACACTGCACAGGTCCTTCAGCACAGTCTGGCAGCTGTGGTAGAGTGGGTAGTTCAGCTCCAGATGTTCAGCTTCCTCCTCAGTATAGTTGGCCACTGCTGCCCGGCAGTCCCTGCTCAGTTTTTCCAGATTATCCTGAAGGCACTGCATCTCCTGTGACACACGCAACAGTCGAATGAGTCATTCTTCTCCCACTTCTTACCATGAACAATACAAGTTCACTACATAGCTAGAATTAAAGCTTGCTCTAAATCACAATGCAAAAACTGATATACTCCACATATTATAGTAAGCCCTTGTAGATGCAAGATGATATTACAGGCCTTTGCCGACATGCTCTCCCAATTAAAATGCTGACAAAGCCTGGCTTCTGTGACACTAATAGCCTGTTCAGCATGTTCGTCCAATACTTATAACACAGCCTAGTCGATCCAGTAGTCACCGGCCTTGCCCAAACCACAGGACAAGCGAAGTCAAGCCTCTAAGGCTGCATTTGCTGTTTGTTGTGTGAGTTGCAAGGGCCGCACGTCCCGTGTTTGTTTATTTGTTTTAAATAGTGAGACAGCCCTGGGGGACTTCATTGATTGCTATTATGAATCTACATTGCTTGGCATCATCAACCACCTTCAAGTGGCGCCAGCTCCACCCCCGATACCCGAGCCGACGAGGGCAGCAGTTAAGTGAGGGAAATGACAGACAATGACTGTTGTGAAGAAACCAGTGATTATTCGGTTATTACAGTGCGGCTGAATTCTGTTATGTTACCAGAAGATGGAGATTCGGTACATGCATTGACTGTACTTTCGTCTGTCTGTAGCAACCACATGAAAATGGTCAAAATGCTGACTAACCAGGGGCAGTATTCTGGAGCAATCACTTTCATGGATATGATTATATTTGCATGTTTTCATGTGACTCAACACTGAACGTACCTATAGGAATGCTGTTGGCTGCATAGTTCCATGTGTTCAGCATTAAGTCACACAAAATCTCGCAAATGTGATCGCTCGAGAATACTGCCCCATGGTGCAGGCAAGTGTATGTGCGTGCAGCAATGTGTTGACAAGGTTTTTTTTAACCACATGTGCAATAAACTAACTTATTTTCTGGTGAATACGGTACTTCGGACTTCCAATTATTTGGACTTTTTGGCAGTTCCCGTCGAGTCCAAATTATTGGTTGTGACTGTGCTACATCTTTTTTAATAGGCTGGCTTGACAATGAACGTCAGGCCTGTCCTCAAGTAATCTATATCATAGATAGAAAAATTGTCATAAGCACTAAGCACTTCTATATTTTCTGGTTTCAGTCGCTCTGGCTCATTATACTCTAAAAAATAAAGAAGCAAGGTGACCAAAATAGCACCAGCTATGTGCCAATGCTCTGAACGGTAAGCAGCAATTACCTCCCCGCGTCCCAGGTGGTCACTGCACATGCCAGCCAGGTCAGGCATGCATGGCTCCTCAATTTCGGGATGTAGATCAATGGAGACAGCTCGTTGTCGCATTACTCTTCGAATTTCATAAAGGCATTGCTTTGAAAGCTGAAAGAAAAAGGGAAGGGGGAGGGGGCGGCAGAGAAGGCATTTCTTTGTATGAATCTAATGTCTCCAGCAAAAAACCATGTTCTAATGTTCAAAATCATCTCTACTATACTTTGCATAGCTGAAACAGAAGCACATTAATATGGGAAAGGAGAGAGACAAAAGGAAAGGTAGAGCAGGTGGAAAAGTATGTGTCCTTTTTTAAAGCGAAAGCTTTACTAACCGCATCGAGCCGAGTTTTGCCGTCGTCATCAATCTGACCTTCATTTGACCATGGCTGCGCCATAGCCTTGGCAACACATCACGCCGGAGGCGCATGTGCTCTCCGCAACTTGGTCACTGACTGACCACGTGACTAGCCGCGTGCCTGGCTAAAAGGAGCGCCGTGCTCACCTAGTCAGTGCGAGCTTGAGTCGACTTCCCTGGGCGTTGCGTGGGAGCGGAAGGCTTTGAGCCGTTGTCGCCAAGCGGCATCTGACCACCCTGTGGATAACGCCCGGCGAGCTGCTTCACTGGAGAGGGTCCGGAATGCAACAAGCGTCGCACCGTCAAGATCAATGTAGCGACCGCATTCGCGCCCTGTCCATTTGTGCTTTGACGCTCCGCATGTTCACGGCGTCTCTTTGTACGTCTAGCACTTGCGCTTTCCCTGTGGCACAACAGGCGTCGCACCATCAAACGTTGCGTGTCTACCCAAGCCTAATCACAGTCGTGTCTAGCCACTGACCTAGGCACAGCCGTCATACCTGACTTAACGATGATTGTATACCTAAGTATAATAATTACACCTAAATCAAACATTAACCAAGTGAAACCAAGACTTAACCAGGCTAAACCAAGCTTTCGCTTTGCATATCCAAGGTTAACTGAGCTAAGCCGCAGTCAATTCTTTGTCAATGTCTGAAGGGTGCAGTAAGAGCAACTGCACTTACTGCACATGTTCTGAATGCATGTATACATTCACGTGCAACATAACAAGGTAGGTATTTATAATGTGTCGTGTTCAATAATATATCATTCAATAGTAGTGAAAACACTAACAGTGCCATTAAAGATCTCATTTGTTGCAAATGGGCGCAAGTCTTCAGTGGAAAATCATGCCAATGTCTTCCTTACACCTCATGACTGTACTGCCTGGCTGCAGTCAAAACGTCCTTACAACGAACTGCAGGAAACACAAAATTTGACACATACAGTAGACTTACATTACTTCGACTTTGGTCAATTTTATTTTTTCTGTTAATTTGACTTCAACTGATGGTCTCGGCCAGGACACATACATTTTTATGGGCAAAACTTTCATTATTTCAGTCTTGAAACTGGCCCACAGTGAATAATTCAAGCTTTACTGGTCAGAATACACATCTGACCCCTATGGTGACCACGATCTTGACTTGGAACGGCTGCAGCATCTGTCTTGGTAGCTCCTAGGAGACGGTAAATGTGTTGAAGACACATTATCTCCTACCAAAATATGCTAGTTTTTGGCCTGCAGTCAGTTTATGCAAAAATGCTAGCTCACAATGAAAATTTACCATATTTACTCGATCTTAAAGGGGTCCTGAACCACCCCTTGGGCTTGGTGAAAAGACATAGTCGGCGGATAGCATACACTGCTGTGAACATCTCAGCCAAGTTTTTCTGTCGTAAATGGCGCGTGGAGCTTGCAAGCAGAGTGTGAAGTCACCTTTCTCTCAAACTCTCTCTTTTCAATAAAAGCCTGCTCCTCACTCTCTCTTTGACACTTTATTTCGCAATAAAGCGGATTCCCATATGCGGCTCCTATTGGCCAATAGCTGATGTCAATCAAGAAGGGTGTTTCGATTAGTGCGCTTCATCCTACTGTTATTATGTATATTTATTGACAAAGCTACCGGCACTCGGCGCATGCACTTTGACCACATCGCAGGTCACTTTGAAGATGAGGCCCGCGCAGGCGTGCACTTTGTCGACATCGCATATCGCTTTCAAGATACGGCGCATGCGCGAGCGAGCGCTCACTTTGTCCACATCGCAGACCACTTTCAAGATACAGCAGCCACGCCATAAACAGTAGCCGCCAGAGTAGAAATCCCTCTTCCTCGCCTCCTGCCTGTGCCTCACATGCGAAAGAAGACGGCGCGCTTGCCTTCCTCCCTCGCGCCTGTGATATCGAGCCGCGATCATCAGCTTACCCTTGCAAGTAAGTTGTCAGCCTGTGTCGGCATGGCAAAAGTCCATTTTACACGCCCGATATTGAGAAAAATTGCCGCTATTTTCGTCCACTGTAGCCGATAGTGCGTTGTAGCTCAGTCCGTTAAAAGCGAACTTCGTTACATTAATAAAACAGGTCGAGCAAACTAAGGTTGAGATATGGTCCGTTATATCTGAAAGTCTGTTGTACACAGGTCTGTTGTAACGAGCATAGACTGTAACTCCGCTTCTGCTGAACGCATTGAAGTAACTTTTTGCAGCAAGGTATTTCTGAAATAGCCTATTTTAACTTCAAATGCATTTCTCCTCTTCGATAAAAAGTGGTTCAGGGCCCCTTTAGGACGCTCCTTTTTCCCAATAAAATTGGTCTGAAAATTGTGCCTGCACATTACAATCGGATACAAAACCGGAACTTTTTTCGTGATATTGGCAACTGATTACTATCAGAGCCGACCCCTGTCACCACAAAATGGTAGCAGAACAAGTTTTTGTGTAGGATGGCTATGATGACATGCCACTTTCAGGATATAATAGCATAGAAAAAGGTACCATATTTACACGATTGTAAGTCGACTCGAATGTAAGTCAACCCCCCCCCATATCGCGTGACAGGAAAAAAAAAGAAGAAAGAGCATACCCGAGGGCGCATTCGATAACGAAAATTTATTAGTAGCTGACATGGTCACTGGACTACTGGTCTTCACTACTGCTGCCATCGTCATTGTTGCTGCGGTCCAAGAGCGCGTCGTGGTCCAGCGAAATTTCACGTTTTGCAAACGACCGCCAACGACATCTTGTGGAACAGCAGCCCACGCCGAATGCACCCAACCACACGCAGCCGTCAGGGAGGCTCTTTTGACAGGTCCGGTTGGCATAATTTCGCGGTATTCTGCCGCCAGCCACTCGTTGTACTCACGACGGAGCAGGGCCTTAAAATTAAGGCGAAGGTCCGGGCTTGTTTCATGACCATGTCGCACTTCACTGCCAGGGACCGATCACGCATTTCAGCGACTTACGCCGCAAGCTTAGCCTACAGGTCCGGAAAGCGTCCAGACTTCGGCACGTGGGAAATTTCTCACTTGCCATCACAGGTGAAAATTTGGCTTTGCTGCAGTCGCCAATCTCGCACCACCCGTTCAGAAACATCGAAATTGTGGCCCGCTGCGCAGTGATTTGTTTCTTCGGCGTAAAGGATGGCAGCCCTCTTGAACGCTGCTGTGAACGAGTGCCGAACGATTAGTGGGCCTGGAGCACTCATGACGACTGGCGAAGCATAGAAATAGCACGTAGTCGGCAGCCAAGTGGAACGCGTCATTTCAACAGAGAAAGAGAAACCAGCGAGCAGTGTCTGCTCTTCCACGAACTACCGATACTCCTCGCAAGCGCCGCCATTCTGAGGATGCCGCCGCAAATGGGAACAGCGGCGCTTCCATCAACTATCGACCCCCCCCCCCCCCCATAAGTGTTGCATGAACTGTAAAACTCTCAAAAATGTTGAAAAACCCTTCCGAAAAGCGAAAAAACACGCGGTATAGTGAAAAGATACGGGTAGGGCCATAGAGCAAACATAAAATTGTAACTACGCTGTAGCTCCCATTGGTCTCGCTTTTTTGGCGGGGCCATGTTTTGGTTTCAATTGTAAGTAGACCCCCCAACTTCAGACTTTCAAATTTAAAAAAAGTGGTCGACTTACAATCGTGTAAATATGGTAATTCAATATATAAGCTATCTTACGTGTTAATCTAGCAGCAACAGAATTGTGTCATGTGTTTCCAGTGCGCCAGAGACTTTAATGTGTCGCAGGATAAACTGGCGATGCTGTTTTCTAATTGCGGGCCGCCATTTTATTTGCGATGGTTGCAGAGTGGTTGGAAAAATGTGGACTACCAAATACAGCAGTGTGCAAAAAAGTATGACATGTTGTGTTGCAACGTCAGCAATAAGAAGCTGCCTACGACTGACAATGATGGGCATAAAGCATAAATAAATTTCCACTCTGTAAAGGTGGACACTGCAGGTCTCATCTGACTTCAGATTGCCAGAGTCAAGAAACAGGCAACTTTTCCTCTCTTCAATAAAATAGGGTGCATGTCAGATCTGAGTGCACATTGTTTTCTACTTAAACATAAAAAAACTGTGCGCTAGCTTTGGGGGCATGTTAGAACCAAATAAATGCAAACAAGTAAGGCAGCGGTGTATTTGAATGTTTTCTGGTCCTCTTTCTTTTAATTCGACCCAACGTATAATTCTACTAATTCTATCAGTCCCGTTACAGCCGAATTAACAGAAGTAAACTATACAATGATTGGGTATGCAGTGACTTGTGGTGTTGAATGTTCAAACATCTTGCACACAAGATTCTCGTTATTCAATGCTGTGATGATAGTGTCCAAGTCCTTTATGAAGTACAGTACTTTGTTGATGCTAGCACGGGCGACGCTATCAGCTGTGGGGGTGAAATTCATGCGAAATCGTGGCTGGCTTTGCTTAATTCGTACCGCCTACGTGAAGATATCGTCGACGTGGCATAAAACCGTATCATTCGTCACAGACTCCCAAATTCATCAAAATGAATTGTTTTCTCATTCAAATGTACTTTTTTCGACTGCCCAATAATTTGGAAAGTTCTGCGGCCCCTTTTCGTGTAAGAAAACTTAAATCGGCTTATGTACTTATGCCCATAAAAGGTCGAATTTCGATACAACGAAATTTCGATATAACGAGGCAAAGTGCTGATTTTACCTACTTCGTTATATTGAGGTTTAATTGTATTTATGTTGATTGTTATGTCTTGCATTGCTATTTTCTATGCAATGGCAAGGAGTGCACACAACAGTGCTTACTCTTTTTGTTTCGCGAAGCAAGCAAATGCTGATAACAAATGTTTTACATTAAAATGTAGACCATAAAGTAAGACTGGCGCAGCATTTGAGTGCCAGAAAAGCACTAATAAATGGAAAAAATTTTTTAAGCTTGCTTAGACGAATATGAAAGCCGTGCAGGAAGCCATGCATGCAGAACTTTTGCTAGTTATTTACTAAATGTGCACACATCCCCAAAAACTAAATGTAAAATGACATCCTCTGCAGCCTTTAACTGGCTGTGAAATTACAGAAACAATAAATAATGTGAGCGCACTTTTCAGTTTCAGTCTGGTTATCATGCATAATTATAAGTTCAAAAGATACATAGCCTTAAATGCATAAACAATAAGAAACACCTGAAATATACGCGACATTACTTTGTTATAAATAATGTAATGAAGCAGACGTGCCCCTGTGTATGTGCCGACTGAAGAGGAAGATGAAGGACCGTGTCGTGATCGCGAGCGAGCCCCATGCGACGAACAGCCCTTGCAGTACCTTTATATACCATATTTACTCGCATAATGATCGCACTTTCTTGTAAAAAAAAATTGACGTACTTCAGGGGCGCGATCATTATGCAGGTTAAATTTCCCACGAAAAGGAACATTTTCTTTTTTTCATCCCGCATTTGCTGTGGGATGACAACGGGTCAACAAGCAGGCGGCTGCCGCTGTCAGTGCAGTACACCAAAACAAAAATGGCGGCCGGTGGAGCAAGCCGAACGTGCCAAACGCAATTATTTTTTATCTCATGAGTACATTATGCACATTGAAACAGCTTCTTCCGTATCAGTAATGAATAATATCGTTAATATCGGCAAGTTTGCGGCTATAACATAGCCATGTCCACTTTGAGGCGACAGAAACAGAGATGGGCGCATTTAGCTGCCAGTGACATAGAAACACATGGTGGGCATGCTGCGGAAATTGCGGCATTTGTCTTCACTGCTATCCGAACACGGCATGTTTCCACTAAGGGTGGGCGAATATCTCAGCTGTGGTACAGGCGTCGGCGTATGAATAGGGTACCCTTCTAATGTGTCAGTGTAAATGTGGCCACTATCATTGCTGCTTGCAATTTGTTGCATGCCCACGAGCACAGACGAGAATGGAATGGCACCCTTTATGTTGTTGTTGACCAAAACCATTATGAAGCCTACAAATAATAAAGCCGAGGCAAATTTGGTTGTAGCTTTCTTTTTCTTCGTGGAAGTGCACAAAGTGATGAAAGGAATGAAATGGGACATCTGCTTAAGAATGTTGGGTGCGTGCAGACCGCTTCGTATGTCTACAAGCGTCATTTGCGTAGCATTCGACAGATGGTAAGCGCAATCATCATTAGCTAGACTTCGCATATGACATATCGCTGCGACAAGGTCAGGGTGCGATCATTACACTGGAAAGAAAAAAATCAAATTTTGACGAGAAAATTCAGGGGTGCGATCAGTAGGCGACTGCGATCATTACGCGCGTAAATATGGTACATAGCGTTCGACAACATTGTGAGCGACAATAAACCTCGTCGCAATAACAAAACAATGCTTTCACAAAGAGAGTCAGGTGCGTAGCACATAACTGTTACAAAGTGTTTTAAAGCACCAATGATTTGCGCCCACTAGTCTGCAAAGTTACAAAATCCATGCAATAGTGTGGCTTTCACTTGAAAGCAGTACATCAAGCTGCATTAAGAATGAAAGTGTTTAATGTTCACTCATTAGGAATTGTAAAAAAAAAAATCATGAAAGTGGGGAGAATGCATGGGAAGTGATAAACTTTGAATTCATTTGAATCTGGGGTTCTGGTATCAACGAGTTCCCTGTGATAAGGATGGGAGCTTAAAGCTATTTGCCAGATATTTGACATCTGCTTCACAGATGACAGATGATTTTGCAATCACAAAGAAGTGAAGTGGCACAATGACATGCCGTATTTACTCGCATAATGAACGCAGCCCCCACTTTTACAATCAAGTGTTGTTGTTTTTTTTCTCACATAATGATCGCACCCTTAACTTGATGCCGTGAAGTGGGAGACACGGGATACGATTCGGCATTGGATATGGCACCCGGCAGGTACGATTGTGTCGGACACCATAGCGTATTGTGCATCTCTTACTTTTATTGCAATAGCAGTTATATGAACGCTACACGTGCACTTTTGGCGCCATTGTCACAGCACGCCGCATGCTGTAAGTGCGAGTGAAATTGCGTGAGGGAAGTCGATGATCACAGCTCAATCTTGCACGGGCAAGAGAGGAAAGCGGGGAGGAAACGCATCGTCTTTTGATGTGCAAAAGGGGGCGTCGGCATTGTACTCTGAGCAACCGCATATTGCATGACCACGGCTGAGGGGCGCCGACAATCGCGGCTCAATTTCCCGCATGCAAGGGAGCAAATTGGGAAGGAAACACATCATCTTCTATCGCGCACATGGCACCAGGGAGAGGGGACGGGGGGGGGGGGGGATGGCGTTTTACTCCGGCAGCAACTGCGCATTGCATGGCCACGGCACACCCTATCTTGAAAGCAATCTGCGCTAGGGGCCGAGTCTAGGTGCGACGGCGGCTCATACCTGTGTGCGTGTTGCGTTCTTGCCGCTCAATTTGCGTTGAAGCGATACATAGCACACAGGTCACTTCGCTTGCTGCTGCTGCCACGCTTCCTCAAGTCAGCATTTTGGCAGAGAGTGGCCACTGTAATTGAGTGCGATGTGCTCATGTTTGCCTGTGCGCACTGACACCATGTTTATTAATTTACCTAGTAGGCGAATGTTTGCAAGTTTATATGGCCGATAAAACTACTATCCTTACTTCGTATAGCTGTGTACACATTTGCCATTGCAATTGATGGTTTGCATTTTGGGCGAAACTGCAACTCTTTTAGAGGTGGCCGCGGAAAAAAAAAGAACGCTAAAAATTTTACCCCGCATAATCAAAGCACCCCCAACTTTGTGCATGTTTTTCGGGAAAAAAAGTGCGTTCATTATACGAGTAAATACGGTAGGTCACATGAATGCTACAAACAACTATCCTTACCTTCTTCATATGCCTAGTGCCAAATTCTTCAAAATAAAGAAAAACAAACAAACAAAACAACAAACAAGAAAGTGCACTTACCCGCATATGTCTTGTGCCAAATTCTTCAAAATAAAGAAAAACAAACAAACAAAACAACAAACAAGAAAGTGCACTTACCCGAACGCTGTCATCTGGATGGTATGCGTAACGGTACAAACAAGGAAGCACTATTGGGCCTCTTTCTGGGTCCATGCGGGTGGGGTCATCATGCCATTCCTTCTTGGCTTTGCAGTATGTCACTGCATCTGCCCTGCACTCCTTGTACAAAACAGGGTCCAATCTGCACAACAATATAGTAAGTTAATCACTAGAGACCGGATTTTGAAGCACTAAAAATGTGGCTTTTAGGCATCTAAAACAGGCACCTAAAGCCTCACCTTAGGCACCATAGGGGCTGAAATAGGCACTATAAGGATCTTCACAAACCACAACCTTTCTTTATGGAATGTCCCTTGCCGATTTTCATGGTAAGAAACCTGAAGTGACATTCACTTGTGAGGTAGCAACCTTGTTGTGCAAGCCATTGATTCACAGGGCTTTCATGGGCACACGAAAGGCCACTTTTTTGTCAACTTGCGTACTACAACCAACATATTTAAGGCGCAGACCACACATACGCACTGTGATCCTAATAACAGCTCCTTTCTGTTATTGCAGGCTCGGGCTGCCTCGCATCAGTGCGCCTGGCTACACAGCTACGGCATGGTACAAATAATTCTCTGTGAGGCAGATTTATATATATTTGTTTATATATTTACACCCACTGATCAAACAGCTCTAAAGATATAAAGATTATGTTTATAGATATTCAAGCATTTTGAAACACTGTTAATAACAAAGTGTGAAGTGGCGTGTGCCAAGGAGTCTGAGTGAGCCGAGCGAGCGCGTGCTGTTGCGCATATCTTGTAGATGCTAACTGCCATTCCTTGCGATGCATGGCAGGCGCAAAGCGCGAAGACGCGAGCTTGAGCGCGTCAGCAAGCGTATGTGTGGTCTGGCCTTAATACATCTGTTTTGACATAATGAGCAGGTAGTGTCTACATAATGGTCAAACTTTCCTCCTTAAATCGCATTAAGTGGAGCAGGCATGAAAAACACAAAGTACGCAAGGAAAGTCATTTAAGGGCTAATGAAAGAAGCTAAAATTTGTGGCTAATAAACTGAAGTCAACAAATGTTCCAGTAAGAAAAGAAGCATTGAATATTGTACATTTTTTTAAAACCTATGGCAGTAAGAAATTATTACTTTCTCTAGGTTTTGAAGACCAAGGTTGTGGCTCTTTTCATTCACAATAAGCTTTTGTAGGATCAAAACAAGTGCTCAACATCGACAGAGGTGAATGGAGCATTTTTATATTCCGCATTTTTGAGGGCATCATGCTCTTTGGGTAACTTTAGTGTTCACCTGTGAGAACCTTGAAAATTTCCTGTTTTTGTTTAACGCAGCCTGCAATTTCGCACAATTCGAAATTTTTGAATTGTTTTCGACACAGTTTTCGACACCTGCTGTGATACAGTGGAACCCCCGTTGATAGGTTCCTCGCAGATGCGTTTTCCCTGCAGCTACGTTGTGTCTTCGTGGTCGGGACTTGAATCCCATTGACTCCAATATATTATGCTCCCATTTGATACAGCGCCATTCTGTAATGTTCCCGCATCTTATGTTGCATATGAAAGTGGCCGCCAAGTAAACATAATGGTGCAGGGAGAAATTGACTTTTGCATGTTGCAACAAGTGGCAAGCAACAAGCATAGTCCATTGCAACAAGCAGCCAATTCATTACAACAAGTGACCCAAAGTTTGCAATAAATGAACAAAGTTGCTCAAGCCAGGCACTGCACAAACATTTGGAGAAAGCATGCACAGAGCAGTTGGCGAAGCTGTTCATCGGCATGGTCACTGCTTCTAACCTTCATGGTCGTGGCGGCGCTCGCGGTTTTCAGAATCATCGATATCGTCAACTGCGTGAGTCTTGCAAAATTTGAAGCTTTGTCCCAAGCGACACATCTTTGCATTTTGTCGGCGCAATGACTGCTGTCTCTGTGGTGCATTTCCGCGCTCGCTGAGGAAGATAGGGAGATTGTAGAAAGAGAGCACAGGTGCGGTTTGCTTCTCCAATTTTTTTTTTTTTCTAGACGCTCGCCAGCGACGCGTACGCATACAGATGCAAAGCAGCTGGTGCCATCATGTCGCATGCTGCGCCAACTTGCGATGCTCTTCGTGGCTTTCGCAATCGGCGCACTGATGGGACGCGCTGCACAGTAATGGCGGCAGATACAAACTCGCGTAGGCAAACATTTTGCACTGTCTCGGTTAAGAGGAACTTGGCAATGCAAATTTCTCGATTATTCTGCATGGAAAACGCCGCCCAAACAGAATTTCGATCGTTACATCCGATATGCGGTGAATAACATATTGTTATATACAGGCTTTTTTCTCATAGCCCTAATGCATAAGTTGATACTCTCAAGTCGACTCATCGTTATATGCGGTATCGCTATAAGTGGACTGCACTGTACTGAAAAGATTGTGCAACAGTGTGCGACAAAAAAAAAGGACCAATTTGTGGCTGTCAGGGGACTGGTTTCACCACCACAACAATGCACCAACTCGTGCAGCCATCTATTTCAGTGCGCCAGTTTTTGGAAAAAAATAGCAGAACTCCTTTGCCCCACACCCCTTAATCACCTGACCTTGTTCCGTGCAACATTTTTATTCCGACAGAAATTATATGGACACTCCGTCCAAATTTGTGCCGTCGACATCGCACTCACCGTAAGGTTCTGTATATATTTAGGTATGTGTATGCTATATGCCATGCCTTGCTATATGACATGCAGTATATCTGGGTTATATTGCCACACCATTCTATGACTAAAGTTGCTCATACCAGGTCTTACATTCTTGACAGAATTACTCAGAATTTTGAGAATGTCAGCCCACAAACAAATATCATGAAAAAAAACACCTACAGTGCATGCCCTTTATCTCAAATCTTCAATTTAAATAGTAAAAGTGTGAAAGAGTAGAGCTCAAACCTGAAAATTATGTAACTTCATTGGCACAGTTGAGCACTACCTCCAAGATCGGCCCAGGAAAGAGGTTTGAAACATACTCGATACGGAAAAGTGGTGATAAAGTTACTAAGAAAGACATTGGCCTTAATTAATACACATAAATGAAATTGTCTGATGGCAGGATTCAAACAGAGGGCAGCTAGCACAAAAGCTTGGTGTTACTTAGTTGGTTTACGTTCACTTCAATTCGTACTACCAGTACAGCTACGAGTCTTCGTGTAAGATTCTAACATGTTGCTATCACATTCGTTGCTTCGCCCTTATGTCAAAACTGCAATGTTTTAAATTTTTTTCCTCAAAGCAAGAGGAACTTTTTGTGAAAGGGCTGCGATTTCACAGCGAAGAAGAGGTGAATAAAAAATGAGAGAGGAGCTATCAGCCAACGAAACAAACAAGTTTGAAAAATGTTTCCAAGAATGGATTCACAGATTAGACAAATGTATTAAGTATAATGGTGAGTACTTTGAAGGTGATAAGGTTGTTTTCCAAGAAAAAATAAATATATAGTTTTTGAAAAATACGTAATTTCATTTTTTGAGGGGCACCCCTTCATATATAAAATGAACAGAAAGCAAAAACATACTTGAAGTCACGTGCAACAAAGTACTGGATCTGCAGCAAGGCTTCTCGGCAGGTGTCCTTCATTGCAATGTTGCTGACTTGGTCCATTAGGCATGACAACATCCTGAAAACCCAAGGGCTTATCAATAGGTGCCCTGATGTTAAGATCTGTGAATGCATCACTATTCCTTGCAAAAGAACAAAGTTGTCACAGTTTAAGTTCAAGTTTCTTTTCACACACTATGAGCAAATAAGTGACTAATTTACAGCCACAAAGTCTGAGCACAGTGAACAGGATAATGTGTGATATAAATTTCAAATGTAAGAATAAACGTTCCCATTAAAACATACATAGATGCAGTTTCAACAGACAAGTGGCAATCATCACTTTTGCAGTACTCATGTGTAAGCTGAGAAGCAACATACAGTCACCCAGTCCTAAATTTAGAACTAAGCATGATGAACAGATGCAACAGCCAAAACAAATGTGACGCAATGTACAGAAATATTCCAATAGATGTACTGGTGCCTGATATATGTAGTTCACCTCTATGAAAGATTTACAGTTGACTTCCGTTAATTCTATCCTGATGGGACCAACAAAATAAGAGAGCAATAGCTCAGCGAGCCAGCAGGCCAGCAGGCCGACTGGGCCAGCGTAGACGCCACTGTGCATATTGTACCGCGCATGCGCACTGCCGTCTACGCTAGCCCACTGGCTCGCTGAGCTATAGCTCTCTATTGATTGAATTATGTGGCGGGTCAAATGAAACAACCTGCAGAAGAAACACCAAAACACGCCGCTGATTCATTTGGCAGTACAGATAAGCCTCTATATAACAAAGTCGATAAAATTGGCAATTTGCTCCATTATATAGTACCAAAATTTCGCTATGTTTAAATTTCACCTTTTATGCAAATAAGTGCAGTCACCAATAAATTTTTCTTACAAGGAAGCAGCTGCAAAATTTTACAAATTACCAGGCAATTGGAAAAATCAAATTTAAATGAGAAAAAATTTATTTTGTTGAATTGATGAAAGATATAGTTTCATGCCACGTCGACAATATCTTCGCATCAGCAATACAAAGCGAAGCCAGCCACGCTATTGTAACTACTCAGACCCATGGCTGATAGTGTTGCCTGCAGTGGACCGACACTATAATGAAAAGCATCAGCAGGTGGGAGTGAATGCTTCGTCTGCCTCTGGCTTCAACTCCTCTCCAAAACTCAATATTATGCAACATCCTGTACTAAACACAGGGGAAGACAGCACACATGATGCCCCGCGATCTCGGCACACTCTTTGCACATGCGGCAAATTATTCCTAAAATGGGACGTGTGGGCTGCGTATGCGCTAAGCCACACAGACAGTCATGCACAGCCACGCACTAGAAAAGGAGACGCGCACTAACCTGTCCCCCTCCCCACACCTTCGACATGATTGATCGCATTACTGCGAGTTCACTCTCCTCCTCCCCTTTACCCTAGCTCCCGCAGAGATGGTGCTTATCATGCCACCATCCTTCTCGGCTCACCCTCGTAACCTTTCCCTTGCACACAAAGCATACAGTGCACAGGATGCAATAGGATCTTATCACACTTGGACTTTATATGGAACATGACGCTGCTCCGCTTGGGCAGTCACTCTTGGTGGTGCAGCATACAATTTGAGTTATGCGTTCGCAAGTAGCCGTTTGTAATTAAAGAATTTGATCATCTGTGTCTGCAGAAGTTCCATCCATTGTCTCGGTATAGAGTTATAACGAGATTTATTGTCTCGGCATAGACTCAATCAACTATTGTTATATTGAGAATTTCGTTACATAGAAGTTCGTTATATCAACGTTTAACTGTTTTGAGGTTCTAAATACATGGTATTCTACGGATAAAAAGTTATAAAAAGTTAAATATTTTGTTATATCGAGAATTTTGTTATATTGAAGCTTGTTATATCTAGGCTTAACTGTATTGGCCTGATTCTAACATGGCCCCAGATCAAGCGCGCGCCCGCTTTCTATGTGTCCAAAGTAGAAAAAAAACGTAGAAAACATCAAAGCTCCTAAACAAAGCAAAAATGTAATGCACACCTTGTTGTTTAGGAAGAAAAATGGGCAAGGGTCTTAATATGGGTTGCATAATGGCACAGGCTTCCCGAGGTCAGCTTTGCTGCAGTTTATTTTTTTTTTTTATCAGCTTCGTCGCAATACAGATGTATGATGAGGTAAAGCATACGATGCTGCAAATTTGGTTTTGCTTTCATACTCGATTGTACCACACAAGCAATTTCCCCCTTCCCTCTCAAAAATTAGAATCAGGTACATACTGTACCAAACATGGAGAGCTACCGTAATTACTTGAAAATCTTCCATGGGCAGGCCGAAAATAGAAGTTCTCAACAAGAGACAATGTGTTCAATGCATTCACTCTCCCCTAAGCTCCATCAAGACACACTGTATGCTGCCACTAAAGGGGTCGTTACTGGGGTCACCATAGGGGTCAGGTGCGGGAATGTTGATTGGTCACGTTTGAATTATCCAGCAAAGGCCAATTTTAGGATCAAAATAAGTTCAGGCCCATAGAAATGGATGTGTGCCAGCTGTAAACGTCGGTCAGGATCGAATTAACCAGAGTCGAATTAACAGAAGTCAACTGGGGAGGTATTCCGCAAGAGTCCACCTAGTGGACATATCCATTTCGTCTGCTGTTGAACTTTTGATTGGCTGGGCTGGGCTGCACGTCCGCAGCCGCGAGGCGCTACAGCCAATCAGCACTTCAGCAGCAGATGAAATGGACATGTCCACTAGGTGGACTCTTACAGAATATCTTCCTTGTATCACATAACAGCAAAATGTTCAGCCAACATGATACTACAGTCAAATCTCGTTACTGCGAACCCCACATAACCGATTTCTCAAATTTACTAATATTTTAAAAGTCCCCACCAGACTGCCTATATTTTCAATGTAAAAATATTTCAGAACTACGAATTTCACTACGGCGCATATTTCAGAATAACGCACATAGTTTATTTCCCCCTTTATAACCAAGGAACATCAGTATTACGAATTCGGCTAAAAGTACCAGCGCCGCAACTCTCGCATGACACAGAAACTGAGAGTGCAGTAGCTATTATCATCACCATGTCACAGTAGTTATCATGATCACCATATTGAGTGCCAACTGCTTCACCACAAACTTCAAGAACTTCACGACAAAGGTTTGGCGATATTTACGCGAGATACAACGATGAATGCAGCTAGCGACGGCACCAAGAAGAAGCGAAAGCAGTTTTTGCTACAGGACAAATTGGACGTATTGCAGGAAATTGATGCAGGGAGAAAGCTAATCAAGGTGTGCGTGGCATTGCCCTATCGACCATCACAACCATTTTGAAAGACCGAGACAAGATTGTCAAGCTTCACCGGTAATCACAACTCGCTCCTACGAGGAAACGGCTGTGACTAGGAAACTTTCAAAATGTGAACCAAGCTTTTCTCATGTGGTTCAAAGATGCGAGACTGCAAAAAATTCCAGTGTCTGCCCCAATGCTCCAAGAAAAAGCCCGCGAATTTGCTGATACACTTGAAATAACTGGGTTCGGTGCCAGTGCGGGTTGGCTTTTTCATTTCCGCCAAAGGAACGAAATAACTTGGCAGGTAGTCTCGGGCAAGGAAAAGACTACTGACAGAGAAGGCAAGGATTCCTGGCACAATGATAGTTTTCTAGAGGTAGCTGAATCGTACTCTGAAGACAATATTTTTATCGCATGTTTTTATCAGCTCATGCCTGACCAGACGATGCACTTCAAAGGGCAGCAGTGCAAAGGAGGGAAGAAGTCGCATCTTCGAGTGACAGCCCTACTCTGCTGCAATGCAACAGGCAGGAAGAAAATTAAACCACTTGTCATCGGCAAGTACGTGAAGCCTCGCTGCATGAAAAACATCATGTCGTTATCATACAACTACCACGCCAACAAACGAGCCTGGATGACCAGAGAACTCTTTTCCGAGTGACTCCTCAAACTTGACGCGCAAATTGAGGAGGAATGACCAAAGAATTCTACTGATTGTCGACGACTGCTCTGCTCACATTGTGAATGTTCACTTGATGCCCGTTCGCTTCGAGTTTCTGCCGCCAAACAACACATCCTTGCTGCAACCCCTAGATCAGGGCATTATAAGGAGTGTGAAAGCAGGATTTGGTAAGCACCTTATGCAGCGGTTGATTATGAACCTCTGCTTAAAGCAGCCAACTGCAATCAATATTCGTCAGGCAGTGGAAATGCTCGCAAGAGCTTGGTGGAACTTGAAGGCGTCCAACATTAAAAATTGCTGGCGAAAAGCATGGCTCGTCAAAGTGCCTGTGCAGCTTGAAGATGACCTGCAGGTGACCGACAACAACCCAGGAGACTTGTGGACCAAGGTTGCGGAACTGCTGCCCACCATCTCTTCCTTCGACGACTACGTGGAGAGCGACAGCGCAGCACTAACGGCGGCGGACCTGACAACCGAAGAGATTGTTAACTGCATTCGCAATGTCTCCAGTGACGATGACAACCCGAAGGAAGATGACTGTGGATCACTGAACACAGACCATGAGATCGTGTCGAAAATTGATGTTTTAGTGCACATGAACAAAGTTCGCACTTTCACCACTCGTTGCAATGACATACCCAATGAGGTACTGAGCAAAGTGGAAGATGTAGACACATTCCTAATCAATCGTGCGTGCTGCACACGCCAGATGAAAATCGCTGATTTCTTCAAATAAAGCAGCTTTGATGTGAGTGAAACATTTTTATTTGAGAGTATGCTTGTCTGTGCATGCATCTAGTGCCAAGGTATGTCATTTTCATTCCTAGGTTTGTCCACTGGCTTATAACCGCAAGTTTTTCATTACAACGATACTTCAAAATAAAGAATGATTTTCGGCAGTCCCGTGTGATTTATTATATCGAGATTTGACTGTATATCGTCTCCCATGGAAAACATTCATAAAGCTCACTGCAGTTTATCTCTCATCAAGAAAATATTAATGATGGCTAGCAAAGTGGTTATGTACAATCTTAAAGAATACAAAAATGGCTTTGACACACGTTTCTGTATTATATATTACTGACAACAGAGTATTGTGCATCTCAGGAGCTGTGAAAAAAAAAAAAATTCGCCACAGCAATTGAATGAATCACAAAAACAAAACGAAGAATCTTCACATGCACATGCAACTACCACAGATCCTCACTTAATTTCAGGGTGCATACTTAGGCTACAAAAGAATTTGGCTTGCACTAGTGCTCTGCAAAATACCAGAGTGGATAAATTTATTCAGCTACATATAGCATTACTTTATAGCATACAACAGCTGCACAATCTAGATGCCACTAAGAAAACGCTGTTACAGTCATGAAAGAAAACTACGCTAATACCTTCCCCGCCCCGGCTTGACATCCTGACAGAGGTGTGAAGCAGTGGATTGGCAGGCTTCTTGGAGAACAGGGTCCACTCGCCAATCTTCTCCAGCACCAGAAACCTTCAGCACGTGCTCCACCTTATTTTACAAATGTGTTAACCACAAAAAAGGATGTGCTCACATTTTTCACAAAACTTCAGCATATACAGTAAGAAGCCATAGTTACAGCACACATTTTATAACAGCAAAATCAAGTGTGCTGTAGCTAATTACATAAATTTCATCAAATGACACTGGTTTCAAGGCAATAATAGCAGACGCAATGTGTTGATACAAATACACAAGGTCACAGTGTAGGTATAAAGCATTTCTAATTATGAGTCTTTTCACTAAACATGCTTTCAGAGAATTATGATGATCGATTAATTCAATTCTGGTGTTTTACATGTCAAAAACCAAGATATGATTATGAGGCACGCCATAGTGGGGAACTCCGGACTAATTTTGACCACCTGGGGTTCTTTAATGTACACCCAATACACAGTACACAAGCGTTTTTGTATTTCACCCTCATCGAAATGATGCCACTGTGGCCGGGATTAGATTGCACGTCCACAGGCTTAGCACCGCAACGCCGAAGCCACTACACTGCCATGGCAGGTGATGATCAATCAAGATTTTCTATTACGCTTATATAATTATCTAGAGATGGTTATTGATACCAAGTCACCAAAACAAGACTAGATACATATCCAATAAACTGACAATCAGGAACATGGCAGAAGTCTTGGGGCTTGAGGAAAGTTATGAAATGCAGTCACAGGCAAGATGAAAAGCACAGTTGCTTTGAGCAAGTAGCACCCTTATCAGTAGTACCCTTATCAGCTCAAGTACCTACACTGCTACTTCTTCATGCCTCTTCACCAGCTGCCAGGTGGAAACCTCTATGTTCACTACTAATCTGGCTAAGTGCCTGAAAGCACGGTTTCCAAACTATAAATTTCACCAAGGTAGCAAGCTTGGCAATGTTTTTAGACCCTTGTTCTAAAGTAGTTGAGTACTACAAGGATGCTGCAATGGCAAACTGGATTAAAAACTTGGCTTTAGAAGCAAGGAAATTTTCAACACCAAGTAACTCAGATATGCCCTCAACAATGAAAACATCTGAAGAGGCTCCCTCCATTTCAGCACTTTTAAAATACTTTGATAAGCTCATCAGCCAGCAGCAATTTTTCACTTACTTGTGGCAGCAATTTTGACTGCCATGAGAATAGGTTGAAAGATATGTGCATGAGGAAATTTTGGGCCAGAAAAAAAGATCTATGTGTGTGGTGGTGTAAGCATGGTGCCCACTGTCGGCTCAGTTTGCAAAGAGATACCTGCCAAAATGAGATGCTAATGTGTCCAGTGAGCAGTTCTTTTCTGTCTGAAGGAATTGTGACATGCAGGAGGGTGTCGCTACTTCCCAAACATGTCGAGCAGCTATCCTTCCTTCATAACAAAATATTAACTGAAGTTATGATAACGTCAAGCAAGTTTTGTACTTGAGAATTTTGTTGACCACAAAGCATAATTTTCAGTCATTCGCTATGCAGTAAACTTGCTTTTTTTCAATTGTACGTCTGGTTGGTGAAAAACTGCATTTCTGCAAACCCAATAGTATCCGATTCAATTCGTTCAAAAATATTCAATTCAAATCGTGCTTGGTATTCATTATTCCAATTCACTTCTGAATTGAAAATTTGATATTCACATACCCCTACTAAATAGAGTAATACCTTGTTACAAAGAAGTTGAATAGGGACCAGAATTACAGTCACTGACTGATAAATTGGACACCGATAATCCGGACATGCTCAGCAATTTAGACAGCGCCGCGGCACCGCCAATGGCCCCATAGACTTAATGTGTAAACATGACCGATATTTCGAATGGCCGCCAGCTCTACATTTGATTATCCGGACTCTGTACATGGCTGTAGTACACGCCAACTCTGCCACCATTATCTCCTCTAGCAACTTCGACAAGACATCAAGTATGGCCTCAGAGATATCAGGCATCAAGTATGGCCTCTGAGATTACACGTTAGGCGGCAATATCCGAGGTCATGCCTTGGTCACAGTACTGCACCGCTAAGATTTAACTGCAAATGACAATCTTGGAGGCTTTGCCTAAATTAAAGGTCGCATCAACATCGCAATCATAACATCGTATTCCAGCAACCCTGCGCATGGCCTGCTCTTGTCATTCTTGCCTTTCAGACAGCATTCCGCTATTCTGTGCTTATTTGTTTAGTTTGCGTTCCAAACATCGCTCTGCTGGCTCCAAGAAGTCTTTCTCGTGAACGTATCGACAGGCCACATCAAATGGCATCAATGGTACCCTTGCAGTCTGAATGAGCCTGGCTCCACAACTGATGAGCCTGAACTGCCACCTACTACATTGAGCTCAAATGCGAACATCAATGATGACCTGCTAGGCTGCGGTGTACCCACTCCTGCCGCCATTATATTTAATATGAAGACGTTGCAGACGTCGACAGCGCGGTGCTGCCGTGTGCCTAACTGAACGATGACAAAACAATTGAGCGAGTTCTTCCACCTTGAAATTGTGACTCAACTCGGGTGATGATGATGTGCTGTGCGCTCCGGAGCCTTCACATGCAGATCTGACTCAAGCTTTTGCAGTCATTGCATCGACGTACAGAGACAACACAAAACTGGCAGAAATACAGGTGGACTTGGTTGCACGTAGGAGGAAGTGCATGGAGCAATGAATCGACCACTTCTTCCTTGCACAGGGGCCTTAAAACACAAGTAAAAGCATCTTTTTTTTTTATATATTCGATAGTTCAGACTTATTTATGTCCCCCGTGGAGTCCGAATTACCAGTCGTCGACTGTACTTCATTATATCCATTATTGCATGTACTGCACTACGAATCCCTACGAGGGTTTCAAAAGGAATTTCACTTACTTCGTTTATCCTGTTTCATTATAAAGAGGTTTGCCTGCAGTACATACAAATGAGTCCTCCAAAATCATTAATTTAGGAAGGTCATTTTCATGTCATTAAGTATCCGCTTGTGGGAGCCCCTAACTATCGACATTAAATGCAAATATAATTCAAGTAATGACATTTATTCTTCCTACATGACAGTGACGGTGGTATTACATGTACAGAAGCAGAAGTCTCAGCTAAATTTCAATTTTGTGGCTGGGGGCTGCTACTATTTTATGTAGGGCTGGTGCATGTTAAAGGAGGAGATCCTACACCGTAATGTCACCTTGTTAACTTCAACTTTAGAGCATTGTGATCACTTTACATTGCCAAGTAGTGAACTTGAAGTACTATACAGCATTTGGGTATCAGGTATGAAGCTAAATTGAGTATGCCAAAAAATGTGCTGACCTGTCGACGGCACTGGTCTGAGAGACGCTGGTTGCCTTGGGCTGAAGGTCTGGCATGCCTCATTAGGCAGTGCAAGGTTTTTCCATTGGGCTCAAGACGCCGCCGGCAGAAGGTTGCAATATCCTGCTCACATGATGATGCCAAGTCTGGTGTGAGTTGGTAGTTCTCAAGAAGGAAGCGACGGTGCTCCAACATTTCCTGTTGGCATTCAGCTCCCACTGGGTAGTCTAAGAATCAAAGACAAGGCAATGTTACCACATAGAAAAAATAATGCTATACATAATTGCACACTGCAGAAATAATACCAGGCAGCACAGCATGGTCGTGAAAATCAAGGAAAGTACAGGGCTTGCTTAGCAAACAGCCAAACCTAATTAGCACCTTGTGTGTGTTGCCTTCTTGTTTAGTCCCGCATCTTTTCGTACTGCAAGGCGTTCACCATGACTTAAAATCAACTAACCCACAAACAAGCCATTAGTACTAACAGGAAGGCTCACGTTCACCAATGCCATGAGCATAGAAGAAGACTGATTTTGATTTGCAGAAGGAAAACTGGTTTTATGTTGGCAATTTTATTTTAAAAAGTTGCAGTTTCCCCCAAAAGGTGAAGCATCTATTGCGATAGCAAATTAGTGGACAGCTATAAAAACTAAATACAGTAGTTTTATCGGTCGTACAAACTTGTAAACATTGGCATAACAACTAAATTAACAAGCATGGTGCCATGCTCGCACAAGTAAACGTGAAAACATCTCACTCAATCACTGCGGAAACTCGCTGTCAAAATGCTGGAGTGAGGAAGTGCGGCAGCAACAGTGAGTCGCGAAAACACAGTGCATGGTGGACTCTATCCCTGTTACAGATGGCTTTCAAGATACAGCAGCCCAGGCGGGCGCACGCGGGCACCAGTGCCACCCGCAGTAGAACGCACCCTGTGGGCACAGTATAACGCACCCACGTCAGACCTTGTACCTTGTCCCCGTCATAGATGGTTTTCAAGATACAGCGGCCCAGATGACCGTGCGTACCCGCCCAGGCCACCCAGAATAGAATGCGCCCTCCTCCCTATCCTCCTCCTGGAGCCTTGCATGCGATGGAAGACGGCGCACTTCCTCTCGTTTTTCTACCTTTCGTGTGCGAGATTGAGACGCGATCACCGGCTCACCTTCACACGCTTTCACTCGCACATACAGCATACAGCACACGGCAACGATTTTATCGCCCTGGGATTTTATACGGAACCTCACAGCGATGCCAATAGCAGTAATGCACTTGGAGTGTCCATATAATTGCTATTGCAATAAAACAAGAGTGAATGAAAATATGCATGAATGATACCAGCCACTAGTGGAGATTGAGCTCCTAAGCCCTGTGTGTGCCATGTTCAGCTTATTTATGTTCTTTGGCTTCAATGACTTTTGGCCTCAGTGTTTAGTACTAGTAGCTTGCTAATTTTGAGGCTAAAGATTCCTACAGATCAGTGTGGTAACTTAGCCTAAATGCCATAATTCAAACTTAATGCACTATTGCAAACTAAAGATTTTTAGCTGAGACCACCCACAGCTGTATGTGTGAAACATGAAAATAAGCAGGTAGCAAAGCGTACTTTTCCGACACCCTTAAAAAAAAGTCTAGAACTGTATCAAAGAACCAGTTTGTAAAGTGCAGAAAAAAATTTATAGGAGCACTGACAGAAGATATCTCGTTTTCTTTTTAAATGGACAGCTGTCAAACTATTAAATATGGTTTATAAAGCTTAAATTCTTCAACAAATACGGAATTACATCATATTTTAATGCAATCAATTCCAAGTGCACAAACCGAGTACAGTGTGGCGTTGCACTTTAAGCAGAACTCATTGTTACATCATGGAGATCGGAAGTGGTGGTCTTGTGGTACAGAAACCATTGCCATAAGGTCAGTCAACCCTGTTCAGTAAACACCTACAAACTGAAAAATAGCAGCATCCTTCTCTCTCTCCCTCTGCTCGCCCTCTTCGTCTATATTTCTCCTTTCACGCTCTCTCTTCAACTGTGACTCCACCAACTTCACTGCAGCGTAGCAGACAACCTTTTGCCAAGAGTACGCAGGCGTAGAGCTTCTAGCATTAGTGCTGACATTGTACCTCCGATTTCCATTAGAAGAGTTTCTAAACTTTGTAGCTGCAAGATTTTTTTTTTTATCTAAGTATTCCACAAAAGGCAAATGAAATGTGTTTGTTGCTAGCCAAGAGCGACCCTAAATGCATTGTGTACATTGCAAGTACGCAACATTTTTCCACAGGTGTCAGGAAATGCTGGGAATGGTGTTGAGTGAGTTTAGAATCACTACTGTCTCAGCGATTGGTCAGCCCTCCTATAAGCTAGAAACTCTGCATCGCCCTTGCCAAGTTCATTTGTGATGCTAAAGAAGTATGGCCACGGTGAAATGGGAAAATAGCATGCATTTTAGAAAAGTTTACCTAGAGCATACGCCTTTTATGGGATATATATGCAGTTTATTAACGATTATTTAACTTTAGATGCAGCATACAAAAAGGAGCAAAGTTGGAACAGCAGAGAGAGACAAGCTGCACATTGTTTTTAGATCAGTTACTTTTTCAGCAGCTTTGCTCCTGCTGATTTGGGCTGCTTTAGGAACTCGTCTTAATAAACCTTAATGTTAGAAGCAAGTACCCCTCTGGCTAATGGCATTTTGCACTGCAACAACAGGCCAAGGGTGGCACAGGTACCATCACAATTCATTTTCTGTATGTATTTCTTGTAATCTTGCTTAGCGCCATCTTTTATCACCTTTTAACTTTTTCCAAGAACAGTATTTGTAAACTTTACAAAAAATTCGAGAAAGGAGGCAGGCATGAGATAGCGTCATTAAGATAAAGAGGCACTTCATCTATTTTCAATTGAGGGTCCAGACATTGTGGCGTACTTAATTTCAGAAAGCAAGGACAACAGTGACAACTGAGATTAGCCATTCTTGAGATGAAGAGGAAGGCGCAAAGGAAAAACATTGTGAGTGCACAACAGTAGGCTAAGATTGATGTAAACACCATTTTCAAAAGGGCTACTTGGTTTCATTTTTCAGTGGTCCTGGAGTAAGATGTCGACCTTGCCTGCTAAATTTCTGGCATAAATTTAATGTTTCCTCACAGAGCCAATTTTGAGGAATGTCAATGAAACCAGTTGGAACGCCACTGAGAAGTTCAAAAGCAGCTGCCCGGGCAATTAAGCCTCATAAGTGGGCACCAGTGACCTAAGGAAAGACGTAGGGGTTCTTGTCACTCCTACTCAGGCAAGAATTCTTCATAAGCTGCAACAGGACTCATAACTGGTCCAAGACCAGGCTCTTGTTCACATCCATTTCACAGTGAATCTTTTAGTACAACTAGAAGTGTTTGAAAACATTTTACGCATAGAGACAAATAGGTTGAGCACTATGAGTAAATTACATGTCTACAATAACAAAAAAGCCACTCTTGCCATGGGAGGAGGCTTCATAAGCCAGAAATGACAAAAATGAAAGATTGGTGGCAGCAGCACTTCATAGTTCCAACCATAGCTCACCGTGACGTCCTGGATTTTGACAGCAGCTCCTCAAGCCCAGTTAATTTTTATCGGTAAAGATTGTATACATTGTACTGCAAATAAGGCAAAGACTGAATTCAGCAGATTTCCAGTACTCTTACTGTGCCACAACAGCTTAAATATGAGAAAATACACAGAAATCCACGACATGACATTGATATATTGGCATTGAGGTTTCACCATGCATTTAAAAATTGAAAGTTTCTCCTTCATTTTCTACTCTAGTGATTAACTCTTAACCTAAAATTAATAAAGATAGAGTTTTGAAGCAATACTTTATTAGTCGAAACTGATTTAGTGTCCCTCATTAGCATCCCTTTAAGCTGGACATAGTTAATGGCTTTCCTACATAGTCAAGTAATTATGTGACGTAGGTGCTAGGAGCATGATTCTTGGTCATCATTGATCTTTACATTTACCTTTGTGCATTGCATTCTCAAGGCAAAGGAGGATCTGGGCCAAGCGGAACTCCCGGCGATTCGAGGTCTTTTCACGACAGCGATACATGCGGATGTCTTGCAAGCATGCTCCACTCAGACCTTGGCTCACCCGGAAGTCCTGCATCGTCAGCTGCTCCCTCTGGGCCAGCTTCTCACGGCACTGCACGTACCACACATGACACATAGGTGATGAAAGAACAGAAGGGTGCTTACTGTGCTCGGCAAAAAGAAAAGAAACACACAGTCCATCATTTTGGTAGTGTCCACTTTTAATGCTTGATGGAGCAACATAAGGCCTGAGTGACTCCTTTCTTTTTTTTTTTTTTCATGGGCCACAATTACCTATACCCACTGTTATTTTCTTGAAAATTTGGCTATCACAAGATGGTAGGCAAAAGGGCTGGTAGGTGCATTGGCAATAGGTGAAGAAAGAAAGCACAGGTTGAGCACAAATGAAGACAGATATATTACTGTTGTGTTGAGCATTCAACCTGTCTGGTCGATACTATTATGTCTTTTTTATAGTTTGTGCCCGTCCTGCAAACAGCTTATTTATAATGTAGGCTATTACATTTATATATAATGATACGCAACAAAGCAATTGTTTTCAGCCACCACACGGATGTTATGCACAGCCACTGTGGCATCCTTCCTCTGTGCACACATTATGGGAGTACTCCATTAATCAGTTATTATAGCCAGTTACAGGTCAGAAACACAAAATCTCCTCCGATAAAAGAGTGCTGCTCGTACCCTCAGCCCTCTCTGTGCTTCAAGAAATAGTTCTCTCATAGATCACAGTAGCACACTGCGGTCACGAACCACTTGCACAAATAGCCAAGATCTGCATGTGTGGGGATGAAAAATACAACAGCACAAACACAGTACATATGGGCAACATTGAAAAGTGATTAGAAGGCGATTACCTGACATTATGTAGCATCCAGAGAGCCTTCTCGTACACAGTTTATAAAGTGCACCACAAGAAGTGGACTGGAACTAATTCTTTTACTGGGAGCTGCCATCATTTTAACCTCACAAACAACTGTCCCCACTCCAAGGTTCATTTCATAGCAGTGCCTGACCAAGGCGAAGCTTGGGGACATATAGAGCAAAAATATTTAGGGAGAGGTAAATTCACATGAGCTGATTTGCTGGCATATACACGTGCTCCTTAACCCTTTCAGTTTTAATTTTTTTTACCACGTGTGACCACCCAGGGTTGATTTTTTTACTGCAGATTTAAATTCTTCAGAGAGCCCCATTTCAAAAAAATATTGCCGTAATTTTTTTAGGGCGTCCGTAAAGTGAGAAAAAAATATTTTGGATTGGTATATATGTACTGTTTATTCATGAATAACAACGATAAAGATAGTAAATGAACTTATAAGAATTAAAAATTGATGCATTGTTATACGCATAGTTTGAAGGCTTAGAACAATGCACATACAAGAATATTTCGCAAGTCTCAAATGTTCCTCCTCTTACACTAATATTTACATTCATAGTGTAATCGAACTGCTTAGGTGAGCACACTCAAGAAAAATGTGTGGTTGTGCACCCGTCAGAAAAGCAATACATGTGACAAACTTCCGCTAATCCTTCATCTTACTGCCAACCAGAGGCAATTAATTAGCACATCTCCAAAAAAGGAAATGCATGTACGGCAGCATCCTTCGTATGGGCACCCCTGTGAGCAAAAAACGAGCGAGAAACAGGCGGTCAACCTTTGAGCAATTAGTAAAGAGATAGCCATCAGTTTTGCGAGCGCAGGAAGCCCAAACCACCCGTGGAACAAAACCCAAACTAACCGCCGTGCACTCGCACGCACACCAATGTGCGAGCGGTAGTAGACACGCCGGAGCAAACAAACCATGCAACGAAAGCAGAGAGAAAGAGGCACGAGAAGAAAATTCCCTGTATTCCCACATAGTGGCAGCAGACAGCAGGCAAGAAAAAGTTAGAAAATTGGCGTGCTTTCTAAACGTACGGATGGCACTGTAAATATATGACATCGACCAATTTGGAATTGTTCCCGGCGCCGTATATTTACATCACTGACCCTGAAAGGGTTAAAGGGACACCAAAGGCAAAGACGAAGTCAAGCTAAAGTGACAGATTCGTGCTCAAGAATCTCTAAGGTGTCAATATTATTGCAAACAGAGCCTTATAATCAAGAAATTCAGGGTGTCTACCAAGCTGACATTTTCAAATTCCCGGAGTTTTCCTGGTTTTCCCTGAGCAACACAGCATCGCCTGATGCTGTCATTCTCAAGTAAGCACATAGAAAAAAAAAAAACTTCATAATCCAGTTTGAATAGTAAGGAGTAGTGCTCATTTTATTCAAAATAGAAAACTGAAGGTAGAAGATAGTAAAATACACAGCAGGGATAGTAAAATACACAGCAAATAAAATATCTTCGAAAAAGAAAAATGATCAAGCCCATTGTAAATCGAGTCACCATTGAGAACATTTTCAAATACGAAAAAAAAAAAGAGATGCATACAGAAGCAAATATTTTTGAAAATGAGCTACTTCTACAAAGTGATAGCAAGATCATTGGTATTAGGCCCGAATTTTGTCCCAAGTGAGATTTTCTCAGTAGTTGGAAAATCAACCTCAACTGTCCTCACATACTCTTAGCCCACACACAATGCCTTCGTTTTGTGTTTCACTGCTTTCAAGAGTTTATTTTAGCTTGGATGAAGGTCACCTGCATCTTTGCGTCAGGCAACACTTTGCTTTTTGAACTTCATCATCAGCCTGGTTACGCCCACTGCAGGGCAACGGTCTCTCCCATACTTCTCCAACGACCCCAGTCATGTACTAATTGTGGCCATGTCGTCCCTGCAAACTTCTTAATCTCATCCGCCCACCTAACTTTCTGCCGCCCCCTGCTAAGCTTCCCTTCCCTTGGAATCCAGTCCGTAACCCTTAATGACCATCGGTTATCTTCCCTCCTCATTACATGACCTGCCCATGCCCATTTCTTTTTCTTGATTTCAACTAAGATGTCATTAACTCGCGTTTATTCCCTCACCCAATCTGCTCTTTTCTTATCCCTTAATGTTACACCCATCATTCTTCTTTCCATAGCTCGTTGCGTCGTCCTCAATTTAAGTAGAACCCTTTTCGTAAGCCTCCAGGTTTCTGCCCCGTAGGTGAGTACTGGTAAGACACAGCTATTACACACTTTTCCCTTGAGGGATAATGGCAGCCTGCTGTTCATGATCCGAGAATGCCTGCCAAACACACCCCAGCCCATTCTTATTTTTCTGATTATTTCCGTCTCATGATCCGGATCCGCCGTCACTACCTGCCCTAAGTAGATGTATTCCCTTACCACTTCTAGTGCCTCGCTACCTATTGTAAGTTGCTGTTCTCTTCCGAGACTGTTAAACATTACTTTAGTTTTCTGCAGATTAATTTTTAGACCCACTCTTCTGCTTTGCCTCTCCAGGTCAGTGCGCATGCATTGCAATTGGTCCCCTGAGTTACTAAGCAAGGCAATATCATCAGCAAACCGCAAGTTACTAAGGTATTCTCCATTAACTTTTATCCCCAATTCTTCCCACTCCAGGTCTCTGAATACCTCCTGTAAACATGCTGTGAATAGCATTGGAGAGATCGTATCTCCCTGTCTGACGCCTTTCTTTATTGGGATTTTGTTACTTTCTTTATGGAGGACTACGGTGGCTGTAGAGCCGCTATAGATATCTTTCAGTATTTTTACATACGGCTCGTCTACACCCTGATTCCATAATGCCTCCATGACTGCTGAGGTTTCGACAGAATCAAACGCTTTCTCGTAATCAATGAACGCTATATATAAGCGTTGGTTATATTCCGCACATTTCTCTATCACCTGATTGATAGTGTGAATATGGTCTATTGTTGAGTAGCCTTTACGGAATCCTGCCTGGTCCTTTCCTTGACAGAAGTCTAAGGTGTTCCTGATTCTATTTGCGATTACCTTAGTAAATACTTTGTAGGCAACTGACAGTAAGCTGATCGGTTTATAATTTTTCAAGTCTTTGGCGTCCCCTTTCTTATGGATTAGAAATATGTTAGCGTTCTTCCAAGATTCCGGTACGCTCGAGGTCATGAGGCATTGCGTATACAGGGTGGCCAGTTTCTCAAGAACAATCTGCCCACCATCCTTCAACAAATCTGCTGTTACCTGACCCTCCCCAGCTGCCTTCCCCCTTTGCATAGCTCCCAAGGCTTTCTTTACTTCTTCCGGCGTTACCTGTGGGATTACGAATTCCTCTAGGCTATTCTTTCTTCCATTATCGTCGTGGGTGCCATTGGTACTGTATAAATCTCTATAGAACTCCTCAGCCACTTGAACTATCTCATCCATATTAGTAATGATATTGCCGGCTTTGTCTCTTAACGCATACATCTGATTCTTGCCAATTCCTAGTTTCTTCTTCACTGCTTTTAGGCTTCCTCCGTTACTGAGAGCATGTTCTATTCTATCCATATTATACTTCCTAATGTCAGCTGTCTTACGCTTGTTGATTAACTTCGAAAGTTCTGCCAGTTCTATTCTAGCTGTAGGGTTAGAGGCTTTCAGACATTGGCGTTTCTTGATCAGATCTTTCGTCTCCTGCGATAGCTTACTGGTATCCTGTCTAACGGAGTTACCACCGACTTCTATTGCACACTCCTTCATGATGCCCACAAGATTGTCATTCATTGCTTCAACACTAAGGTCCTCTTCTTGATTTAAAGCCGAATACCTGTTCTGTAGCTTGATCTGGAATTCCTCTATTTTCCCTCTTACCGCTAACTAATTTATCGGCTCCTTATGTACCAGTTTCTTCCGTTCCCTCCTCAGGTCTAGGCTAATTCGAGTTCTTACCATCCTATGGTCACTGCAGTGCACCTTGCTGAGCACGTCCACATATTGTACGATGCCGGGGTTAGCGCAGAGTATGAGGTCTATTTAATTTCTAGTCTCACCGTTCGGGCTCCTCCACGTCCACTTTCGGCTATCCCGCTTGCGGAAGAAGGTATTCATTATCCGCATATTATTCTGTTCTGCAAACTCTACTAATAACTCTCCCCTGCTATTCCTAGTGCCTATGCCATATTCCCCCACTGCCTTGTCTCCAGCCTGCTTCTTGCCTACCTTGGCATTGAAGTCGCCCATCAGTATAGTGTATTTTGTTTTCACTCTACCCATCGCCGATTGCATGTCTTCGTAGAAGCTTTTGACTTCCTGGTCATCATGACTGGATGTAGAGGCGTAGACCTGTACAACCTTCATTTTGTACCTCTTATTAAGTTTCACAACAAGACCTTAATGCTATAGAATCCCTGTATGTTACCAGCTATATTCTTATTAATCAGGAATCCGACTCCTAGTTCTCGTTTCTCCGCTAAGCCCCCCGGTAGCACAGGACGTGCCCGCTTTTTAGCACTGTATATGCTTCTTTTGGCCTCCTAACTTCACTGAGCCCTATTATATCCCATTTACTGCCCTCTAATTCCTCCAATAGCACTGCTAGACTCACCTCACTAGATAACGTTCTAGCGTTAAACGTTGCCAGGTTCATATTCCAATGGCGGCCCGTCTGGAGCCAGGGATTCTTAGCATCCTCTGCTGCGTCGCAGGTCTGACCGCCGCCGTGGTCAGTTGCTTCGCAGCTGCTGGGGACTGAGGGCCGAGGTTTCATTGTTGTGTTCATATAGGAGGTTGTGGCCAAGTACTGCACCAGGGTGGCCAATCCTGCTCTGGTGAGGGAGTGCGTTACCGGTTCTAGTCACCGGGATCAGGCCACACTCCAGGCCTGTTTATGTAATTTTATCAACACGCGGATTTTTTTTTTTTTACGTTGGAAAATTGCGCGACACCAGGATTCGAATCGCGGACCTCTTGCACGCGAGGCGGGTGTTCTACCTCTACGCCACCGCTGCAGCCTTTTGAACTTAATCTCCTTCAAAGAAGAGGCGGCACAGCTACTTTCCCTATCATTTCTCAATGCGACAGTAATTTCTATTCTTGCCCTCGTTCCGCCGCGCGTTTGCTCCATGGACCATTTGAAGCATCCTCTTGGTCAGTTGTATTGTCAACGTCCGATTTTTCGTACTCCCTAGGGGCCACGATAATGTCCGTAAAAATGAATGCGTCTTTTACTGCCCTTAAGGGCTCAAATCCTCACAGGCACGCCGGAAAGCTCTGAAGGCCAGCCAGTACACTTATTAGGCATATCTGTGCTCGTACTGTGACATGAGAGGGCGGGTGCACGCGTGAATAATTATGAAATCCGCACTGTATCACGTCGCAATTGCCCCTTCCCACGCTTGTTAAGCTTCACTGCAATACTTCACGTACGCTTCACCGCGTAACATTGTGTGTTCAGGCGAAGCTGCCTTTCGGGAACCAGCATTATGCAACGCGCCATGCTTTCAAAGCTTCAAAGCCAATCACGAGGATTACAGAGGCGGAGTCGGTGCCACTGCTAACAATGGTGAATTCTTCCAATGAAAAACACGGCACCTAACGGCAAGAACCTTAATAGGGAACGTCGAAGCAGCTAGGTCTCGCGTTGCCGCGGCGGTGGCTACGACTGCCAGCGGATCTGCGTGCGAGAGCGCTGGTCTAAGGCGGCGAGATTATCAAAACGGCGGTGTTGGCTTTGATTAATGCCGTTTCGGACCTGCGGTCGCGGCAAAATGTCCGGAAAATCGGACAGTGAAAGCTTCTTGCGTCTGAAATTACAGACGTTCTTATACATGGACTCTATGGGGCTCGTGGTGATGCCGCGAAGCCGCCCGCCTTATCGGACATTTAACAAAAATTCGACGTCCGGAAAGTCGTCGACTGTACACTGGCAACTCCTACAGCCGACGACACGGCGTCAAAGACAATTCGTTACGATTCTCCTCTTTTACTCCAGCCAGCAGTAGGGCAACCTTCGTTCCTTTTCAATAAAATGACAGCTCATTTTCCCTGATTGAAGCGAAATTCCCCGAGTTTTCCCCGAATTTTTCCACACTATTCAAAATCCCTGAGAATTCCCGGTTTTCCCGGCTGCTAGACACGCTGAAATTGAAGTAAATGCAGGACATGGTTAAAGACTCCCACGGGACATTCAAGCACTTGCCTGATGACGAAAGCACTCCTCAGTTAAATTTTGTCACTTGTACTCAACCACTGGTGGCGAAAACCAATCTCGTATTATAAGACGAAATAAAATGCTACATTTCCAGTTCTACTTCATTTTTTAGAAAAAGGAACACATTGAAATTACCCTTGATGACGACGCGGGCGGCCCAAAGGTTTCATTTTTGCTAGACTCCGCAGCGCCCACGCTTCAGCGTTTTACCAGTTTCGTTATCGCACACTGCTGCGCTGGTTTTGCTGGCTTGTGAAACTCGCACAAAGTGCAAGTAGCAGAGAATTCAACTTCTATATGATGTCGCAGGAAAAGTAGCTGCAGCGGCGAATCCACCACTCTGGATGGATGGATGGATGGATGGATGGATGGATGGATGAATGAATGGATGTCATGAGCCTCCCCTTTGGAACGGGGCGATGGGTTGCACCACCAAGCTCTTGCTATTATACTGCATAATGTCCTACCTAGGTTAAACAAGAAAAAAAGAACAAAAAACACTAGGAACTCCCACAACCAAATTTTCTGATCCTCTATTGCGAACTTTGATTTTGTACATCTCCGTCTCTTGTCGTTTCCCTACTTTTCTTCTACCAATCTTCCAATCGCCCCTTGCTAATCCCTATTGCCGAACATGTTTACTTTTCCACTGCTCTCGCTGAACCCAAGGGCTTCAAGGAGACCAGTAGTGCCTAAACCAACCGCTGGGCAGACGTCTTCACATTCTAATAAAACATGCTCCAAAGTTTCCCTAGCTTTACCGCAGCAAGCACATGCTTCTTCTTCCTTCTTATATCTCGCTTTATAGGTGTGCGTTCTAAGGCATCCCAATCTCGCTTCGAAAAGTAATGAGCTACCCTTTGAGTTATCCAAAGTTGTTTCTTTCCCGATTTCGTTTTTTCCTCTTATGTAGTTACTCATGGCAGCTTTCTTTTCCATTGCCGCCACCCATGAGATTATTTCAGCCTCTCTGACTTCCCGCTTGACATTCTTTGTGGCTGTGTTGCCCACCCTACAGGCCACCTACTTGGTAGCGGGCTTCCTAGTTCTTTTCCTCCACTGTCAATCAATGTTTTTCCTGCACAGATACCTCTACAGTCTACCAGCCCATTTACTTTCTTCCATATTCCTCAGTCGTTCTTCAGACACAATTTTACTGCGAGCTTCCCTCACTTCAAAACAAGTCCAGCCCATATCACCCTGCACAACTTCATTTCTAGTCTTCCCGTGAGCACCCGATGCGAGGCGTCCCACTGATCTTTGGTTCCCATCAGAGTCCCGATTGTACCCCTGATTTAAAGCAAACAACCGCATTCCCAAAAGTGAGTCCTGGAACCATTACACCTTTCCACATACCTCGGAGCACCTTGTACCTATTGTATCCCCATAGCGCTGTGCTACATTATGACTACCATTTATCTTCCCCTTCACTGTTATTGCTTTTTCTTGTGTTTCCCTATATCTATTGCTTTCGTTTATGAATATACCAAAGTATTTATATACTGTTACCCGAGGTATTTCCTGGCCCTGTATTGCCACTGTCTGTTCACTGTTTTCACTGAATACCATAACACCTGATTTCCAACACTAAATTTCAAAGCTACATTGTTGCCTTCCTGTTCACAGATAATAGCCAGACGTTGCAAATCGCTTTGCCTGTTAGCTAGCAACACAATGTCGTCCACATAAAATAAACCTGGAAGCTGCTGCTCTACTACTGTACCCACCTGTTTGTATGAGAGATTAAATCAGACATTACGTCCTTCTAGCGCCCTCTCCATCCTCACCATGTACATCATAAACAGCAGTGGGGATAAAAGGCACCCCTGCCTCAGTCCCTTGTTGGTATCAACTTTCTCCTTGCTCCTCATCCCTTCCCATTCAACGCAAATGGTATTTTCTAGGTAAATCTCTCTCAAAAGCTGTAGACAATCGTTGCCTAAGCTTTCCCTTTTCTGAATATCCTACACAATATTGCAGTCTACATTGTCATACGGTCCCGTAATGTCTAAAAAGGCCACATATAACGGTCTCCTTTCTACTTTGGATATTTCAATACACTGAGTAAGGACAAATCAGTTATCATCCATATGCCTAGCTATTCTGAAGCCATTCTGAAGTTCTCCCAAAATGCTATTATTCTCTGCCTATTCTTGCAGCTTTAATTTGATTGCCTACATTGTTAACCTGTATATTACCAATTCAATGGTCAACGGTATATACGAGTGAATTCTATCCTTCTCCCCCTTACCTTTATAAATTGAACTGATTCTACTTTTTTGCCAACGGTCTGGTATTCGTCTACTTTTTTTAATTTTTTCCACTGCTTTCACTAGAGCTTGCTTACTTTTTGGTCCTAGTTCATTAATCAGCCTAACGGGAACCTCGTCTAGCCCTGTGGCTGGATGCTTAGGAATTTTCTCTTCGGCTTTTTTCCAGTTGGAGTTTGTCAGCACCAGCTTCTTTTCCATCTTGTTCTCTTTCATGCTCCTTTTTTCTTCAAATACAACCTCGTCATTGCATTGGAAAGATTCGGCTGTTACGTTTCGGATGTAATTTATTGCCGCTTCTCCTTCCAGTCTGTTTTCATCTTCGTCTAGGATATGTTGTTGTATTGTTGTCGACTTCTTGCCTAATAATTTTATGTGGTTCCCACATATTCTAGGTGCAGCCTTCTTTTTCTCACGTATTTCTGACAACCAACGTTCACTTTCACCTTTTATCTTTGCTTGCACTAGTATTTGAACCATAGACTTTTTCTCCTGGTATATTTCCCATTTACTGGTTACTTCATCCTGCGGCAACTGCGCCTTCTTTGCCTGCCTGTGCTCTCGGGATGCTTTCTGTCGTTTGGCGATCGCTTCTCGTATCTCCCTGTTCCACCAGCTTTCCCTGTTCCACCAACCTTCCTTTCCAACGAACATGTTGTTTCTCTTCCCGTATTTCTGTCGTTATCACACTTAGAAGCTCACTATATTCCCACTCTTTATTTGGCCATTTGCCAAGTTCTTCCTTGACTCTAGTGACTATATTTGTTATTTGTTCAGCGTTCAAATTTGGATTGGCCATTTTGCACTCCTTGCTCTCTTTCCCAACTACATATCCCATTTTCAAAATGATGCGTTTATGGTCACTCCCTATGCTGCTATACCCTTCCTCACCAATGACCATTTCTCTCAACTTATCATGAATTCCTTCTGTAATCGGACAGTAATCAATGGTTGATTGCCGGTTTCCCACTTCTCACGTGATCTGCCTTTCACACTTAGGCCCTGTATTCACGATAACAAGGTTATGTTGCTCACAAAGGTCTAGCGTTGACTTCCTCTTGTTGTCGGTACAGCCATCTAAATCTTGTATGTGGGCATTCATGTCACCTAATAGGATAAGTTCAGCAACATCCCTAAAACCCTTAATATCGGCGCTTATGCATTCCACTAACTCTTTATTCGTCTATGTGCAATTATTTCCGGTCCACAAATACGTAACGCCCAGCCAAGTTTTTTTTTCCCACTCATTGTGCCTGATAGCCAAAGATACTCTTGACATTTTGAATTTACTCTTGGCTCCTGATGGATGGCTCCCTGATGGATGAGCATTCCGAGTCCCCCTCCCTTTCTTTCCGACTTAATTCTGTTGCACCCTTCTCAAACATAATTCTCAGTCACTGGCGGCTCTTCTGAGTCTCTAAGGTGCGTTTCCGTAACTGCATACACCCCTATCTCTTCTCTATTTAACTCCTCCTCAATCTGTGCCCACTTTACCTTTCTTCTGCCGCCCTGCATGTTTATGTAGCCTATTGCATGGTAAGCTCTCTTTCTTGCTTTCCTCCTTTTTCTGTTATCGACATCGATGCTCTTCTGGGGTTCCCCTAGGGGACCTTCTTCATTACTACCTACTCTGGCCTCCTGAGCGCCCATCGGGGCCCTAAGAAAGCAACAGCGCGACCAGCAAGTCGCCAGCCGAATTCTCGTCCAAGCCTGTAATTGAAGTGGATTCCGTCTCGTTCAAAACCACCACGCCTTCTCACTTCCCTGTTTACTTGGACTAGCTCAAAACCTTTCTCTCGACTCATTTTCCATATCACCTCATTAGCAGCCACTATGGCTCTTTGTACGTGGCTGTCACGTACAGGCACATCCGGCACCGCGCACACCACAATCTGCACCTGAGGGGACAGCTCGTGCAAGTCGTCCACCCCCGTTGCCAAGCGCTGGGCTAGTTCTGTCCCTTTCCTGTTTAGGACGTCATTTAGCCCACCTGCTACTATGACAAGGTTGCGCATGTGAGCATTTTCCGCGAGCTTTGCTTTTTCTCGCTTCATGACACAACCAAGCGTCCACAATTGCTTCTGAGCACATATCCAGGTTTGAGTCGCCGGCGATAATCATAATTTCACTCTCTTCGACCTCTCCCTGCTTCCCTTTGTCCTTTTCCACGTGATTCGGACTTGAAGAAAAGGGCCATTGACCCATGCGCTCCTGCTTTTCCCGCATGGCGGCCTCAAGGTAGGTGGCGCTTTTTCCAGCTAACCCCTCACCACGTTGCACGCATTCCAGATACTTTGCTGGCACTCCCTCTAATGTCCCGTCGGGGGACTGTGTTCCATTGTCACCACTGTGGTTTTTGGAGTGGTAGTTAAACAGTCCACGTCGACTTAGTATTTGCTTTTAATGACCCTTTAAGAGGAACATAAGTCACTGAGCTCTAACTGTCACTGACTACAGCTATCACATTTTTCAGGTTCCAAGGCTGCACAAGACAACTTTCACAGAACACCCATAGTTGCATAAGCATGTTTCTATACCATGGCGGCATTTTAGTGCACCAACAGAGCTTTATTACACATGCCACAATTCCAATGTAGACATTCTTTTCAAGAAAACATGGACCGAAAATGACCTACACATTAATCAAGTGCAAAACCAAGACAGTGCTAGCAACACCATATCGCCGTCAGCATACAAATGGCAGTTTGCTATGTTTGATGCATTGTTGCATCAATGCTAATATTAGAATGGACAGAAAGATGCTCCTCATCCTGTGTGCTGCATTTTTTTTATTTTATCATGCATGCTCATGTTTTTAATCTTTAAATTTTTTTATATTGATATTCGCAGTGGCGGAAAATGTGCAGCGGCAATGCATGTGAAACGAAACCTCGCGAAAAACTTCAGAGCGCCACTGTTCGCTCCATTCACTCAATGGCTTGCATGTGAAACAGGCTTTAGGTGTGAAAACCAACAGGAAAACAAGATACACAGTGTTGATTATGATGTTGAATTCAAAAGTAATTAGAAGTTGCCTTCGTCAGGGCAACAACTGCCCTGACAAAGCCAACTCCACTTGTTGAAATGTTCGCTTTAGAGACATCTTCGGTTCAAACACTGTTGGTTCACAAATTCGTCTCTCATTTTTTCCGTTTGTCTCGACTTGCAGTTGTTTATAAAGCCAGTGCATTTACTTTAATATTCTCATTTTTACAAAGTTTTAAATGTTTCAATTTATATGATCGATTTGCACTTGGGCCACAATAAACTTAAGTCATGCCATATGGAAAAGTTTCGTACCCACAAATTAAGCTTATGACTGGACTAAAATGTGAATGAAAAGTTTGAAAGTAAAACAGGTATTCTAGGTAGCATTTTGCATTTAAGCATTGATATCTGCATTGCAAACCTTCAAAACATTATTCGACAATTTGAGTGCATACCTTATAACAGGCACGTACACAGGGGGTGGCCTGGGGGGACCCAGCACCCCCCCCCACCATAAAATCCTTACACACTTCCCTAAAGCGCCGCCAAATCAATGTTGAGACTTGACAGCTATTCGGTGGTTAACATTTTGCTGCCTTTTTCACTCCTTTTGGATGAGGGCATTTTATTGGCATCTCCTGGGGTGTCAAGGCCAGTTTTCTCAGATTCGGTGCCCGCGCGATTAACTCGAGATGTGTTCAGTTGTAACCATCTATTCAACGGTCATGCGCATGGCTGCTGCTTTGTTAGTTCAACCTTTCTTGTTTAGACTGATTCAGGGACCAGGAAAGAGATTCGGTTCATAGTCAGCTGGTCTGCATGCTTGAGGAACGAGTTGCAGCCAGAGAAAACGCCAGTTGTGTTTAACTTTTCCGTTTGCTTTATTATTTCCTCGAATGGCAGCTCGCTGCAACGCTGGCAAATTGTCGGAATAATACACTCATGATACGGGTTAAATAAAGTGCAAATTAATATAATGCGAAACAGCGGCCATCATCAAACCCTGCAATAACCCTTAAGTCCATAAGCAGTATGACTGTCACCTGTTACCTCATCTGGTTTTTCCCAATTGTACAGCACTTTTCGTGCAAAATTGGCAACTGGAAACAAGAGTCACAAGGAGTTGAGAAATTAAGCCAAGGCAACAGCCAAACAGGAAGGAAAAGCGAAAATGAACAAATTTAACTACTGTTTAAGAAAATAATTATGGATCAACATCTTTTTATTTAAAAAGGAAGTAGACAAAACGCTGCCAGAAGTGGAGAACAATTCTGTGTATTTTAAATGACACTTCTACAGTTATCAGTCGAGCTGCCTGACATAGCCACTCCTCTGCTGTGCTTATGTAGGTGTTTTTCTAACCTTCTGCGGTGGGCGCAGTACGTCTAGAACCACAGCATTTTGCGCTCTAGGCAGTTGTACAGGACTGGCGGCCACACATCATTACGCAACTCCCCAAATAACAATATGAGTCGGTTTTTGCACTTCATTTGGTAGAGCAGTAAATGAGAGATGCAAAAGAACTGTGATGGTTCCGCAAATATATATTTCTCTATAATTATTCCAGAGCTATCAAAAAAAAAAAAAACGCCGCTATGGTCGGATACAACTTAAATCTGCAGTGAAGCCCCGCGCACACCCTCATAACCGCCAGCCACTGTGCCTCCGCGAGGCTGCAAATAATTCGTACTTCAAACTTTTCCTGTTACCGAAATAAGCTGGTAACCACAAAAATAAAATTATTAGCGGGTAATTTTATACGTTTTCCCTCACCTATCATAGTAGAATGGCGAAAGCCCCCCAATTCTTTATTGTAGTAAAATAAAACGCTTGCTTCGCTGCAACTATTTATTTTTCAAGTTTCACTTCAGTTGGCAGTGAAATTTCATGAGCAAAACAGGCTCAGGAGTGAAATGAACCGCCGACTTTTGAAGATTTAATTCATTATGGAGTTTTACGTGTCAAAACCATGATCTGACAATGAGGCACGCCGTAGTGGGGGACACCAGAAATTTGGACCACCTGGGATTCTTTAATGTGCACTTAAATCTAAGTAGACGGGCGTTTTCGCATTTTGTCCCCATCGAAATGCGGAAGCCATGGCCGGGATTCGATGCCGCGACCTCGTGCTGAGGAGCCCAACACTATAGCCACTAAGCAACCACGGCGGGTGGACTTTTGAAGAGTGAAATGCTCAGATTCTATACGCTTTGTCCATTTTTGTTGCCCACCTTATTGCTTCCATCGATGAAAAGACTCTTCAGAACAACAG
The DNA here is from genome assembly GCF_023375885.2 of Dermacentor andersoni. Lineage (NCBI taxonomy): Eukaryota > Metazoa > Arthropoda > Arachnida > Ixodida > Ixodidae > Dermacentor > Dermacentor andersoni. Next base: position 151,388,422 of record NC_092814.1, read on the forward strand.
ATGCTCCGGAGGTATCAAGTACGACACTATTTTGAAAAGACCGCATGATGACGATTTTGTTTGCTTCTGTGATTGGCTGGCGGAGTAACACAACCCCGTGCAGTCCTTGTGCCTTGGTTGCCGACTGCTGATTTTTTAAAGTTGTAAGCTACTATAGAAATCTACTATAGACCGTTTCATCGGGCAACGAGGAAAGGGCGCGCAAAGAGCCTTTCCTCCTCTCTGGCTTGTGAGACCCAGCACAGCGCTGCTTGAAAATATTGCTGTCACGTACTGCGGAACGATTTCGAGATGTTTTAGATCGTACTTTGTGAAATTTTTGCAATGTCCGTTCATATAAGGTCGTCAGGGAACCAATGTGTAGCGCTTCAGTGCATCGGTAGCTACAGCACGCGGAAATATCTCTTGAGGGCGCAAACATGTGACGCACATTATCAGCCGTGGTGTGTGTATGTCTTGTGAACTTTTTTCGTATATCGGTTTTCATTCAACGGAGAGAACCGGTGTCTGTGTATTACCAGCATGAAATGGTAAATCTGCTCACTATCTGATCGCTTGGCGTAGGGACTAAAACATAAAACATAAGAGCGCATGCTCGTGTACGACCAGCCTAAGGCAACTACGAAACATCTGAGTGGCAGGCACTATCAAGTAATTGTGATATCGGCATCGTTCTCACGCATTTCAAGTCTAGTAGGCTTGAAATCACTATACGTCTATGCTAGACTTCCTGCATGTGGCCAATTGTGCTGCTCAACACAGCGATCACTGAGGTTGGTGAACCAGCACGATACATATATAAGCTGTGTGCTTCGGCATTGCCTTTGTGCCTTGTAAAGCCATAATATATGAGAGGGATCGCGTAATAAGAATGCGATGGATATTTTTGAGGACAAAATTTCCCTAATACATGTGATTGCGTCGTAGAGAACGAAACGAACACAACTGAAAAAAAAAAAATCAGGTGTCATCCTCTTTCTCGAAAAAGAAAGAGAAAACAGGCCCTAACGCAGCAATACGACCTCGCATAGTCACACCCCACACGGTTCAGATAAACGGTATGCCGTATGCTTGGACCATGTGGTATATAGAACAAAGATATCTGTAATCCAGCACCTACCACTGCTTAGGACGCTCGTGCAGTTCGCAAATGGTTGCTTTGCCGGACAAGTTTAATTCACACTGTAAGGTATGCTGTTATTACTAACCAAAACTATTTTATTCATGGGTGGAAACCTCATCCACCGAACCAAGTAGTCAGGCAATGGAATCTGTAGCTAACAGCTTGAAAGCTTCTCAAAGTATAACAGCACAGCTCCCATCGTAGCAGAACTGTACCCACGCTGCTACGATAATCGTGCATGTTTCATTGCTCCTAACCGTAGCTTAGAACTAGAGGATAATACTGCAGTAAGGTCACATTTGTGAATGGAACATTCAGAAATACACAATTGATCTCCGAGGCTGATTGTAGGCTCAAGCACTCGCGCACGCATCACGGTACATGCTCCGTCCGCCTCAACGCCAGCAAAAAGTCTGGCCAGACAATCTTAGACCACTTCAGTACGTCTCACAGAACCATCTTCCACACAGAAAGCGCCACGTCACACTAAATAGACCACACAAGCGCGAAAACAAGCACCAGAAACTACTGCCAAGCAGATACCTGCCACGCAAGACGAAGCCAGCATGTAGCCCAAGCCAGCATGCCGACTGCCCATAGATGGCGCCACAGCGTGGCAATATGGTGGCGCCCATAGAAAAAACCGTGTATAGAGACAAGCCTTCGTCCTGCACTGGACATAAAATACGCTGATGATGATGATAGAAACCTTTATTTTGCACTTTCGTTTGTTTACTTTTTCTTGGCAGTGTTCTTCCTGCGCGAGTCCATTTAACGTGGTTCCCTGTTTTCCAAGTAAGGAAGAGGTGTATCTCACAAGCGTATCTATGAGATACACCTTATTTCATTTCTCTTTTGCAGGTTTACGCGCCTTTATGGTGAATGGCGGGCGTTATTCACATCTATACTAGTAAAGGTACCCCCCCCCCCCCTCGTTTGCATCGAAAAGTTACCTTGGGTTGGGCCCCCCCGCCCTGAAAAGAAATCCTTGGTACGTGCCTGCCTTATGATGTCATGGCCATCAATTTACACAAATTCATAATGTATACACTGGTCCCATAAATTGACACCAGGTAAGTACAATTTCTGAAGGTAACAGTGTACTCGTTTATTAGACTGTGATATCATGAATAAAAGGATGATATGCGAGACTATGGCAATCCTAGAAACTGTAAGAAGAAAAGGTTCTCTTCTCTACAGTAACTGCCACTGCTCATTTCAAACAAGACAATGTGGTCACAGGAAGATGAAGACTTAAATTGATACAACAGTCCTAATGAACACAAGTCCCCATGTTGGAAATGTTGGCTGTGGGCTGTCCCTTGTTTGGCCACGATTGAACTTCAGTTATTCAGTTAGTTATTCACTTCAGTTCAGTTATTTACCAAATTACAATAATATAAAACCTGCATCCACCAGTTTTATGCACACTCAATTATGCCTGCACAACATCTGGAGAAGTGTTTAACCACCGTTATGATCCAGCCGGGGAAGCGACCTTCCAGCTTCTCTTGCCCTACTGCGACAAATTGCTGCGTGAAGCTCACAATACGTCGTTACAGAGAGACCAGCGATGACACCAAGGTGAGACACGTGTGATGGCCACAGGGTTGATGGATGGCACTTGGTCGCCAACTACAATGCTGAGACCAAAGAACTCCTGTGAAAGTGCATTATATGCTGATTCGTTACGGTCATTACTGGGCTGTACCAGGAGCCAAGAGGCGCAAATGGAGTCAAGCGTGGCATTCCTGTCTGCAAGTATCCCCTTCTTTCTCTGGGACAGCGAGCCGTGTGCACCCAGGTAATTTCTCCCATGGTGTTCAGTGAAAAAAGGTGCTGGAGTGATTGTGCCCACTCTCGTCTTCAAGGCAACTACGAGTGCTCCGGGCTCCAGCCAGTGTGTGCTAGTGTGCTCTGTTTTCCGAGTGTGCTCTGATGTGTGCTATGCCAGGAAGGTGTAGCTCACGCTATGAGAACACTATACTGCGCTCCGTGCACCGGCCAGTACGAGTACCCCCTTGTTCTGTGTAAATAAGTTTGCCTTTCCAATGTAAATAAACCCCCTGTTCTGTTCCTCATCCTCTCAACCTTGTACTCTTCAATAAAGAAGCAACCCTCATCAAGTAAGCTCGAAGGACAGCGTGGGCCCACTTAGTCTCCGTGTGATGCCCCAGTAGCATAGGCCAGCTACACGTTACGAGACTCAACGGCGGCGTAGGCTAGAGAGCGACCCTCTGTGTGACGCGAGACTCCAAGACCACTTCTCAAGTCCTACACCACACCTCACTTGCCAATACACTTTCCAATGCCAGCACACTTCTTCAGGTACATCAAGCTAAAATAAAACCCTTTTTTGTATAAATGGAACTGGCAGAAAAGAACTTGAACACATGATGGCTAGCATAATTTGACAAAGAACTCAGGTTCATATCCTGCACTAATAATATGCGTCAGACTCACCTGTTCACTCATCTCTCTGTTGGAGCGGTGGCGCAGAAGGCAACGATAGATGCGACCTTCCCCTGATGCCACGTGAGGACACAGGCGGTCCCTGTCTTCCTGACACGCAAAGAAGAGGGGCCGATCCAAATGAAAGTCCTCCCCTTGAAGTCTGGCCAAGTGCAGTAACTCCCGACGACAGTTATCCTGAAGCTGGTTAATTACACGTGATAGGCACTCAAGTGTTGCTCCCTGCGAGTGGCGCTCCTGGATGAAAATAGAAAAGCTATGAAACAGAAGTGTAACAGTACGCAACATCAACTTCGTTACAAAATTCTGCATTATCTATAGTGGTGCAAATCACGGTGAAATAAGATTGACATAGTGCACCCAAACAGCACCATATCACACTACCAAAATTCAGATAGAAAACAGTCAACATTTTAATACACATTTCCCACATACACATTCTAAAAAAGCATATGTCACAAAAACAATACCTCAACCTTCTACAGAAAAACATTATTTTGATACAACCAACTTCTGTTGATTCAACTTCAACACAGCACATGGAACTCATTTGATTGATCTTAAGTTTGAGTAAAAGGATGCCTTTAAAACTTGCATCAAATCAAATATTTACTGGAAAAATCAATATATATGGCAGTCTAGCTGTGCTCATACGGAAATGCTATACAGACAACTGTGCAAAAAGGATTTGCACTGCTCAATGATTCAAACACGATAACGGGACCGCTTGGCGGCTGGCGCTTTTTGCGCCACCAGTGAACGCTGGGTGATCTCTGTGGGGCAAATGCAGTCAGAATGCATCACAAAGGCTCTCGCTCTTATCGTATACCACAATGCATCAGCTTGGTGTTCCCAGCTCACACTAGTGGCCCAAAAACCACCGACACCCACGTCCTAAGCCAGTTTTATCAAGGGTGTGTAGTCTAGATATATCGAAAAAAAATCAACAAATAAAAAAAAAATGATTTTACAACCTTTTTTGGGGGGATGTGAAAAAAAGTTCACACTTACATCAGAAATCTTTGGTATCCGACCACAAGTGAAGCGGTCAATGTCTGAGCCACAAGCATCCGTAAATTTGTACACAAGCCGGTAGTCTGAGAAGACCACTGACTGCATGCGCTCCAAGAATGTGTGGCACTCCGGTTCTGTTGCATTCTCACTGTGGTCTATAAGGCAGGCCAGAAGCTGACCCTTATCACCTGGTAAACACTGAGGAAACTGTGCAAGAGAAAAATCAAGCAGGATTTTCTGTTAGAGCACTCGTCATAAACATAATAAAAAATTTACACACAGCGCCACCTAGGTAGTAATAGTTACAATGGATATTTCCTTCATGAAAGGAAAAATTGTCATTCACCTAAACTGCAGCCAGAAGCTACAAATGACAATTTTCCCTTTCATGAACCTTCCTATATCTTGTGCACTTTTGCAGAACTGATATTTCAATAATATTCCCTCATGCATTACTTTGCATTTCTTTCCTTTCACAGGCAATAACCAGTTAATGGTACATTCACAGTTCAGTTGCAGCAATGAGTGGCAGTGGCATAACCACAAACATGAAAATAAACAAGAAAAAGAAAGTACAATGATGAAACAGGTTGTGGTCAGTGTAGCGTGGAAGTAAAGAACAAAAAGAGGTCTGAGTAAGAACTAGACCCTGTTCACCACTGTACTTGCGGGAGTGAACCTTGCACGTGATAATGTTCATGGAAAACATGAGGTGGTCAGTGTCACATGCACCATGGAGAGGAAGGAGAAGAGATCATGTGTGCCCAGGCAGATGGAGCTGATAAGCGCAGCAAGGACGATGAGTTGGCTTGAGTCATACATCAACATGCGAAAGGCCAACAGCTGTCGGAGGGACCAGGTTGAGTGCCAATGCACAAGGGAACCTCTAAACGACACGTATTTCGCTCTCATCACCCAGCCGACAAACAAGAGTCTGCGAGCGCTCTCCTGCCATCTCCTCTTGTGCAAATCAACAAGCAACATACCACACTGGCTTCGTGGGATGCCAGCTAAATTGTAAGCGCACTGTGTTCCTCGATTGGAACACTTTGTATGGATGCTTGGATATATTTCTCACTTGCACCATGCCCTCCGTCCTTGTAATTGCAATTTTTATGTTTGAATATAAGTCTGTGTGCTGTGATTGTTGCAATTCCTTTCTTGCTGCCCTCGGAGATGTCTCCGACTCTTATAGTTAAGCCTCCTCCCCATGCCAAATCTTAACGGACATACAGAAAAGGTGGTGCAGACACCAGACACACATCTGAAGTGTGGAGTGTCAATGCATGGGGAGAGAAGTTGAAGAACATGCATAAGAAAAGACCTAGGAGGGCTATATATGAAGTTTAATACAGAAGTTTTGAAACAGATTATGTTACAATTCACTGCCACATTTCCAAGAAACATGGTCAATAGCGGCCCTCTTTCAGATTAACCTGGGCAAGCCCAAACTGGCCCTTCTTATCAGTTCTTCCAGGGCCACGTTTGTTAGCATCCAGTGAGTGAGTGAAGAAAGCATGACACAGTGGGAAAAATCGTGCATGAGCATCTGCGAGTCCAGAAAGTTTCGTTCTGATGGGTGCCTCACACTTTGACAGATGGGCAAAAGCGCATCGGTGGTGAATAGTGCAAAAGAAATGCTGGTCAGATTTGATGGTGGCAGCTCAAGACAGACTTCTGACATTGTTACAGTGGAGAAGACCTGGATTTGTCATTTTGATCCAGAGTACAAGCAGCAGTCAAGAGCACGAACTCTTCCTGGCAAAGATCCACCAACAAAAGCAAAGAAGCCATGAAGAAATGTGTCGCTAAGTGAATGGTGCCGAGTTTCCTTGAAAAAATTGGTCATGTCGTGAATGTTCCACTTGGGGAAAAGGACTACAACTGCTAAATGGGAGTATGGCTCCCCAAATTTTTTAGCAAGCTGCAAAAACAGCAGCCAAGAACATGCCAGAGAGGGATCATGTTACACCATGACAATGCACCCACACACAAAGCCAACAGCACAGCCAGGAGCACTCTTCAGTTCCTGGAGTCTAAAGGCTAAAGTCATGACTCATCCCCCTTACAGTCCTGACTTGGCCCCACACGATCATTTCCTGTTCTGTACACTAACGAACTCTACGTGTGGCAAGAGGTTTTCAAGCCCTGAAGAAACCGTTTATGTCTACAAGAGTTCCAGCACTCAGAGAAAATAAGTGGAAAGAATGTTTTCAAAGTTGGTTTGAAAAAATGCAAGAATGCATAGAATATCAATGGTGAGTATTTTGATAAAATGTAATTGTACGAAAGACCGCATCTTCAATTTTCATTATCTCGAAAATTTCAAAAAAGTCATGTGGGATATATGAAAACATATCAGCTTGCTGCACAGATGCACATCGTTTGACAGCTGACAACAGAAGGTATCACTGCTTGGAAAGCAACACTTGTCTAAAAATGGTAGCAAATTGCAAAAACAAGCACACATAGAGGAGGAAGAACAAGTCAATTTGCTGATGAGTGGACCCAAATGCACGTGTTTATATGGCAGGAGATGAAAAGTGAGTGAAGGCAAATGAGTGCTGGCATATGTATACAGTTTCTCTTTGAAATGAAATTTCCCTTGCATTCTTAGATTGCAAGTGAATAAACCTGGGGTGAATGGGGCATTCTAGTTCAAACGAATTGCTTCAATGACTGTCTCTGCTACGCAATTGGGTTTGGAAGAATATGAACTGGCTCAGTAGGCTTTGAGCCGCTCAGTAGCATGAAGGCACCAGAAAACACAGTGGTCGCCATAATTCATGCTGTTATGTTTCCCAGTGCAACTAATGTACACAGTACTAGGCTATGTATCAGATGGGTTTCGAAGACACTTGAAGTATACAGGGTGTTCCAGCTAATTTGGACCAAGATTTAGAAAAAAATTATGCGTTCTTCAGAACAAAAATCGCGTGGATATTGTTCGCATTTATCTAAACTTACAGTACCATTTTCTTGCTCGTCATTTTTGAGTAATTAGCCGAGATAAATTAATTACCTATTTAAATATAGCTTGAAACGTTCAGGCGTCAATAGGAACATTGTCGAGCTTCACAAATATTGCCCAACCCAGGTACTTCCAACGAGATAGACTTAGCGTGGCCGTTTTTATTTGGGAAAAACAAAAGCCCGCGGAGTTTAAAAAATACCACATGACAGCGCACTGTGTGCACGCAAATGCGCCGCAATTACAGCGCTCTCACGAGTGATTTGTAAAAACATCACCTTCCCTTCATTTACGAGAAAGGGCTTCAACCTTTGCTCGGCTCTTACATTACCGGCAGCGGCTGGTGACGGCGCTCACAAAAGCACTTCATCAGTAGCCACGCTGTATTTCAACTGCCGTACGAACCCACTGGCGATTATCTCGGAACCAAGCACAACGTGAAGCTCTGTCGTGGGCAGCACGAAAGGTGCGAAGCGAGCAATGTTTTTTACAAAGCACGGTTGAGAGTGCTGTAATCGTGGCGCATTCAGCAGCACAGAGCGCATTTTCACGTGGTATTCTTTAAACTCCGTGGGCTTTCGTTTTTCCCGAATTAAAACGGCCACGCTAAGTCTATCTCGTTGGAAGTACCTGGGTTGGGCAATATTTGTGAAGCTCCACAATGTTCCTATTGACGCCTGAACGTTTCAAGCTATATTTAAATAGTTAATTAATTTATCTCTGCTAATTACTAAAAAAAAGACGAGCAAAAAAATGGTACTGTAAGTTTAGATAAACACTAACAATATCCACATGATTACTGTTCTGAAGAACGCATAATTTTTTCCAAAATCTTGATCCAAGTTAGCTGGGACACCTTATATAATCTAACCAATCTAACTATAACAAATTACTACCACTCCCAAACCCCTTTACTAATGAAGTTTTACCTCTTTCTCTTTAACACAAGAGGGCTGCTCATTTTAAGCACACTATCCTTCACCTGCGTCAGCATTACGAGAGCATCCTCAAGGTCAGATCTAAATGCCTGTTCCTTTCAATTGCTTTTTCAACCTCTTTCCTGCTGCCTTTCTTTCACCATGATTTTCACCAAGAATCCTACCATCAGTTATTCTGACAATTCTCTTAAAAAAAAGAAAAATCATCGTTGTTACTACCATATCTTATATTTGGACTGACATTACATCAATTAATGTTCTTCCATGCTAGCCAAAAACATTAATTATAAGCATGCTGAACTGCATACAAAGATGTTCCAAAAAGTCTGTACAAAGAGGGAAGCAAACCATTTCCATCAGTCGTTTGCAAAACTTTGATGCTGCATCATTGAACCGGTTGTCTTGAGTGATATCACGTCGATATTTCCAGAGTAACTGAAACAAAATAGCAAAATGGTATCAATAACGCTACACGTATAAAGTGAAAATTTCTGAGGCACAGTAACAAACTTGGATTCATTTCAATGCAGTTTACAGCAAAGTGTACAGAAGTAATATAGCAGCTTTAGACAACGATGTAACTGGACCACAAGAAAGTTAGGGAAACTTACACAGATGTGAATCCTGTACAGAATATGTTAAAACATGCTTTACCAGTAAACAAAAATGCAGTAGTGGCACAGACTTGTCCCACATAAACCTAACATCTAAAATTTATTGTTTATAATTGATGTTTCCAATACTGTGCAGCTTAATTTTAGTGAACATTGTCATATGTTTATTGGTCTTTATTCATTTTAATATTCATAAATTCTGGTGAGATGTTCTGCAGAAATGTCAAACAATAATGATTTTTAACACAAAAAAAAAATGGCGAAGGGCACTATCAAGAGTATGTGACCACCACAATACTCTTCTGATGACAATTCTTGTCACCACCTACCATAAGCACTCAATTAGCATTAGCAGCCATTTCATTCAGAATTCAACACATCATCATATGTCATGGCACTCTTAGGTCATATCTGGCCTTTACACCATTAAACACCACACATCATCAATTCTTCTCATGAGTTAAAAACTCACGACAAGCTAGCTACAAGCATATAAAGCTACAAGAATAAAAAGCATGACATGAAAAACATACACAAAAGAATCGAACAGGATTGAACTAGTCCAGAACAGCAGGAGCAGCCATGTTCAAAGGATCCCAAGCATCAGCTATGCAGAAAGAGGGGGGAGCCCAGCCACAGTAATGGAAGATGCTGTTGCTCTACGCCAGGTTGTCCAGGTTGGTTTTAGCTATACTGTCAAGATTTTTAGCGCTATAAATTTTATCCTAGTCCAGTGGGAATTCGCCTACTGAGCTGTAATCCAGTTGACACACTCTGCACATCCAAGGTAGCATGTCCCCGGGACTAGCTCCAGTGAAGGCCACGAGACTCACTCAAGAACTCAAGAGTCTCATAAAGATATGCAGAACCCTTCGTCACCTACCTGATTGGTCTCAAGGAAAGAACTCAGCGCTTTACAAGTGCATTACCTTTACCAGCCTATACTTTGTGATGTTTTCAGTTAAAAACTGATATCTCTATAACCTTATGCCTAAATAATGTGGCAAAAGCATGGCAAGAGTGGCCATTTTTGCATTATAGTGGGCAGCTGCATGAATGGAGCAGATGTAGCAAGGAAGTGAGGCCACCAGAAATTACAAAGCTGGAATATGCTGCCCAATAATTCAGAATAAGATAAGGTGCCAACTTGTATTAGTTAAACTTGATTAGGAATATAGCAGTGTGTAAACATTGATTATAAGGCATGGTTTGTGCACCAACACACAAGAAGTCAGACTCACTATACACAAAGCAAGCCTTAGTACTGAATTTAAAAAAAATAATGCCACCATCACAAGGATAACGAAAACAACAGAAAAGGAGCCTACTTCTACAGTAGCACATTACTACTTGTGGGAACAATATTTCGAAAATCGGTACAAGAAAGGAAGCTTACATGATGGCAAGCATCAGACAGCCCTTCATCTTCTTTTCGCTGTAAAAGAAAAATGTCAGTCAAATGTACAATTCAGATCTCAATTTTTAGGAAATGGTAAATATAAAATGACAGGAACCAAACAACTTTCATAAACACTACCATATGTTGGATTATTATTTCACATCAGCATCACAGACCTTTCTCTCAGTAATATTTAAAGTAAAAGTTTGATTTTATTAGCAGGTGGTTCTACCAGGCTAAAACACTGCATGGAACAGTTGCACATTGCAAGTACCCAAGAGGGAAGGAGCGTTTTTTATAGATTACCCATATATTAGACAAAATGAAACGAATATATTATCATGAAAACGAAATTTACCCCTACCATGTAAAATATACCTTTAGTCAACTTGCAATAATTTGCAACTCTGATCATACAAAATTTTGGTTGATTCAACCTTTCGGCTTCCTGGGGAAGGAAAATGCGGCCATAAACAGCTGGCGAGAGGTCAGTCGTAAGGAAAGAAGCTTCAAAATGCACCCAAGCTCATTACTTAGTTGATTATGCTAAGGGGCTTGATAATAAAATGATGTCACCGATGCAGCTGCATGTTCATGCTTTTGATAACAAAGATGCTTGTAATAGTGGTCATTTGTAGTAATTGCTATGATTGGGTGCCGTGGATGTCTTATTTTCCCTTAATTAAGGATGGTAATGTGTAGAGTCCCTTTCCCTCGATTCCTCTCTTACAAAGTTACCGTTAGCTTGTTTTCCGTGTGTATCTATTTGATAACTTATTCTGTTTCGGACCATATTCTATTCAGTATTACATGATTTAACAAAATATTAGTCCCTAGAAAATTAGCACAAATCTACTATAATTGCTGGCAGCCTTTTTCTTCAACCAATTTCAACAGATAGAGTTAGGGGCTCATGTTGTAAAATATGCCATAACATAGCCATGCAAAGATCCCATACATCCAAGCTTGACCTGAAAATGTGTGCTGGATTTTTGTTTACCCCCCTAAACACTTTGATCACGAGAATTAGGTGTTGAACAACGATTGTGGAATGTATGAGAAGCTACATCCGATATATACACAGACATAGATATTAAAAGCTGTCATTACGTTCCTCACTAGTCCACAGATGTTCTCACCAGCATTACAAGCAAATTGAAATATAGGCCGTACTAATCAATGCTCTTGCAGTGCTTGCTGCTAGGCTATTTTAACATAGTATTGGATGCCACACATTCTCATTGTCACACTCAAGTATACAAAATATGTTAGAAAATTTTAAATCCCAAGCAGACAAGCATGAAACTAAAACAGCTCAGCCACCGAAGGCTTTGGATGCAGTGCAGCTGCACCTGGCAACCAGGCAGCTGGCAACAAAAACCCACTGGTGTTCACCCCGAATTCCTCAAGCAAGCCTTGGGCCATCATTTAAATATATTATTATCTCTATATATATAACGCATCAAGACATCTTTCATAAATCTGCTTTAGATAATAATTTGAACTTATTATTATTACAAAGCTGCATCATTCCTCAAAGAGTATGAAAACATGGACATTACTAAACATTGCAAATGATAACATGTGCCCCAGATGAAAACTGTCTATACTGTACCCAGGAGTAGGCACAAACATTAAATGCTTCATATTGTATCGTCTCATTAGTGTCTTTCTTGTTGCAACGAGCTATTTAAAGGGACATTAAAGAAAAATCAAGGGACCCCATGCATGTGTTTATTGGTGATAGGTGAAGCTTTCTTTGATGTCTACTGAAATGTCTTCCCTTCTCCTTCACTTCTGCATAGATCAATGCTCCTCGCTTGATGCGCACTCTGTTCCCATTTTGTTCCCCTTTTCTTTCTCCACAATCGGTTACTACTGTTACACACTTCAATTTTCTGTTGCCAACTTCTTCCTTCCTTGCCTCTTGTTCTGCTTGTCTATTAAGCAGCTACCCAATGTCCCACACCCAGTGGCACATGGACAGTTGCACATACACAGTGGCTGAAGCTTTCAGCTGAAGCACATCACTGATCACTTGACCTTACATCACTGTATTCAATATTCAACTGATAACATCAATATACGTTTATTTCTGCAGAGTCAACACAAAAGTTGACAATGCAACAATGATCAAGTAACCAATAATTATAGCAATACGTGGTCACATACATGTACCATTACTGAACTGTATTGCCTGTGGTAGCCTTGGTCAAGTGTGTTCTAGCCTACATGTTCCAGCCTATTCATAAACAACATCTAGCTATATGGTTATCTACGGAAGCCACCTTTGCATATTCAAAAAGGGCTTACCTATAATTATGCTAAAATTTTTCTTTGTTCGCTTTAAACACTACCCCTTTAGTCAGTAAGTGGGCAAAAAAGGACCATCAGACCAATGCCAAAATTGTAAAAAGACAATTTGTCCCCTTGCTGAAACTTTGGCACCAGATTGAGGTTCATCTCTTGTTCACCTTGACTTCCCACAATCTCAACCTTTTAGTTTTCTTGTGTATACCTTGAAGACATGAAGAAACCTAGAATTTTCTGATAAATGTCATAATCATTTGCATAATAGCTGCATTGCTGGGAGACATGCTATTGGCTGCAATATCAACCGTTGGTGGCAGCACCGTTGCCACATTAGTGTGGATAGGCGGTCAGTGCCACACTGAAATGTACACTGTAAAGCTTCGCTGCTGGTGATTTCAGATGATTGTATGCTAATCAAATGTGCTAAAAAAAATTAAATTATGGGGCTTTACGTGCCAAAACCACTTTCTGATTATGAGGCACGCCGTAGTGGAGGACTCTGAAAATTTCGACCACCTGGGGTTCTTTAACGTGCACCTAAATCTAAGTACACAGGTGTTTTCGCATTTCGCCCCCATCGAAATGCGGCCGCCGTGGCCGGGATTTGATTCCGCGACCTCATGCTCAGCAGCCTAACACCATAGCCACTGAGCAACCACGGCGGGTAATCAAATGTGCTGACTGTGGTGAAATTATAATATGAGGTGCTTTTCTTTTTTAGCTACACCACATTTTTAAAGATTGCATGTGGCATATAGCACAATTCTAACCATTTAACTAAATTGCTCAATGAGGGGGCTATTACTTCGAGAAATCAAAATGCATATTTGAATAACTAGCAGAATTACCCTAATGAACTTTTTAATTAATTACTTTAGGGCACATATTACAATTTATGAATTGTAGCCAGTGAGTTCACAAGGATGATCCACCTGGAATGCATTCTCAGGACTACACCAGTTTCAAGGTATTAATTTTTAATGTGTCCGACAAAATGCGTTGGCGTTCCAGTTACTTTTGTGCTTCAATGCATAAAACAGCATTTTCTTTAAAACGTGGAACAGCAGAGAATTTTTACTCCAAATTTGGCACCGCATATCTCAAAACCGGTGCCACTCTCGGAATCTATTCCTAGTGGATACGCCTTGCGAACTCACTAGCCGCAATTCATAAATTGAAACATCTGTCGTAAATTAAAAAAGGTAATTAGTGTAAGTATGTTACAGTATACAATTAAGCATTTTAATTTCTCACAGAAGTAATGGCAGCCTCATTGAGTAATGCAGCTCATGAGTTATAATTGTGCCATCTGCCACACGCAATTTTTAAACTTTTGCTTCAGCTAAAAAAAAACACCCTATATAAATTCCCTCCAGTTCTACATTTTTGCAAGAAACGTGTATAATGTTCTTATATTTCTTGAAAGAAATGGAGACTGTTGTTCAATGGAGTATTGGCACTAAGCCACATTGTCTTGTGGAGAAAGAAAAGGGGAACAAAATGGGAACAGAGTGCGCATCAAGCGAGGAGCATTGATCTATGCAGAAGTGAAGGAGAAGGGAAGACATTTCAGGAGACATCAAAGACCTATTACCAATAAACACATGCATGGGGTCCCTTGATTTTTCTTTAATGTCCCTTTAAGTAGCTCGTTGCAACAAGAAAGACACTAATGAGATGATACAATATGAAGCATTTAATGTTTGTGCCTGTTTCAGAACTTCCTTGGTGCTTTTTGTGAATGTTCTGCTTGCGTTCTGCCTACTCTGTTGGCACTGCTTTTGCACAGCACAACCAATGCAGAATGATCTGCTAATCTGACACTGGTTTAAAAAGAAATGCCTGTTAAGTGTTAATGTGCACTCTTGTTCACGGCTTCTACCCAACCTTTTTCTCTCTCTCTCTGCAAAGTCTAAATCAGTTAATAAATTCAGTGAACATGTTATGTCACTGAGTGACAGCACATCAGCATGATCACCATGTTGCTTCACACACTTCACACACTGTTTTTTTTATTGCAGTAACAGTAAAAAGACTTATAAACAAACACTTATATGACAAGCTGTCTTGGCATAGTTACGTGCTCAACAATGGTGTTAAAAAGTTAGAATTGCATTCAGGGATACAATATTATGTCGTTTCCTTTGTTTAAGCCAACAATGACCGCTACCTTCCATCAAGCTAACAACGACACACGAAGTAGGTTACAGTAATAATGGCACAGCAGGGTTATATGATGCCCTGCATCACACATGATCATCATGTAATACTGTATTTGCACTTTCCTTCTGAACCAGAAAATCAAAGAACTGAAGTACCACAATTCATTTACGAGGCAAAATGATTATTTTGTAGTGACATCAGAACCACCAAGTAATAGGGCACCATAGGCACAGATAAGCTAACCACTAAACAACATTCATGCACAACATTCAATTATACACCAAAGATCAAGTGTATCTCACAATATATGAGCACTTAAGACACTTTTTCCATTGCTGACTTGTCTTCAAGTCACTTCATGATTTGTGGTTTCACAAATGTTGAAGAATCACCAACACATCGCAACAAAAGGTTGCTAAAGCATTGCGCTCGGTGGTCTCGCTGCAAGACCTTCATTTGTTTAAAATGACAACTTCTTTCTTCTGATATGCTTGAAAAACAATCTGGCAACAAAATTGAAATGACTGTAGCGAACAGAGGGTTAGACAATCACATATTGTGGGCTCGACATGTACAGTCATTGATCCTAATACAGTGCAAAGACTACAGTGCAAGGCCAAATGTGTCTGCATATCCTCAAAAAATACACATAACAGCATTTATGACTGTGCTACAACCATGGAACAAACAGCCTTTATGTAATATGCAAGCTGCGCATGCACATGTAAAGACATAGTGGCTAGCAGGCAATGTGACGCGTCATCCACACTTAAGTGTGGTACAGTGAGAGTCTGCCAGGTTGCGACTCCACTCGATCTTGCAACCAATAGTGCACTGCAACTGACGCAGAAACAATTCAGTCAATGAAGAAAACAGAAACGAAACAGAAGAAAACTGAAGCTGAAGCAACAAACTTGTATTCGCAGATACTTTCTGGCCGCGAAGGCAAAGCCATGGTGGTCTATGAGCCCACAGCTAACTAGGCGTAAATGTTGCACACCACGTGCTTTGTCTGCTTAAACAGCCATTTGTTCCTGAAATTTCTTGAAGCCTCTCAGGCAAGCTGAGCAGTGAGTCAGCACACAACAAATGCCAGAAGCTATGAATGCCACTGTGTTTTTAGGGGAACTGTAAAACTATCAACAATCTCAAGTTTACAAAAACTTAAAAAGCAAACTAAAACATGAAATGTCTATACTGACTCACAAATATGAAGTATCTTTGCAAATCGCATACTACAGCAGAAAAAAAACTTTCTGCAGTTCACAAATGTTTTACAAAAATTACAGGACTAGTATTTCCAGCAGCACTGCAGCTAGAAAGATTAGTTCTGCAACTTTGCCTTCGCATTACAAAAGAGAACTCCACAGGCATAGATATTTCATTCTGCATTTAAGTACCGTTGGCAGGCATGTGGTAAAACCATTGCATGCATCCAGTGTATAGGTCGCAAAAGAAACTGTAACAAATGTTAAAAGAATGTAAAAAGGTAGCCAATTACAAAGTACTGTACTTGGTGCGTGAGCTTGTTTCTTGCTTAAAATAATCAGTGAATTGGTACACAGGATGGAAGTGTGCACTGCAGTATTTTAACTTGCACAACAACACATTTTCCACAAGCAGAATGGCATCGATGTCTTGTGATAACTGTTCGTCTTGTGCTGGTTTCACAGGTTTAACACACAGAATACTTGCACATACATAGGACAAATTGACACACCAACACTCCGAGCTAATTTTCACCATGAATTACAGCAGCTTCCTATTTTACAGCACATCTCCACCCCACTTCTCGTGAACGCAATCTCCATAAACATAATGCATGAAGCCCATTAATTAATGTCGACACACTTTGTGCAGAAAAAGAAAAGTATCGATGCACAAAATCCGCCTGTATATAGGCTAACATTTTCACTCCCGCTCTGCGTTAACACAGCCGTCAGCATGAGCCCCTAAAAAAAAAAAGGCTTATGCAGGAAGCTCTGCGAAATTAACTATGACTGTCGCACCTACTTCCAAAAAACCAGCGACTCACAAAAGCGAAATCCTGAAGACCAATCATGCACACTTCCCTGAATGCACTTCACAGCGTGCAATTTACACTCCTGGCAACAACTAACGTTTGCAGCGAACCCAAAGCGAGCAGACCACATCCACAACAATGCTCGTGGGATGCGTACCCACCACATTAAGACAGCTTAAATACTGAACTATTATTACACATTTATCACTCCAATTATCACACATCACCTACAATGGCCAAGAAGGATAAGGGAAGCCAAGCAATTGTTTCTTTTTTCATTGGACTGTATAATTAATTACAGATGAGGGTTAAATTTGCAATAAGCTTAATAATATTGACAAAGGACAATGGAAATGAACTTGTAAGAAAAGACCTTTCCACAGATGGGAACTCACATCCTCTGCAGAATGCATGCAGTGCTCCACCAAACGAGCTATAGTGATGGCTACCCCTCCGTCTACTTTCTTGGGTTATTTATGCGCATGAATTTATAATCTAGCTTTCAGGAGTGTTAAACAGCACCACTTGAGGCCACAGCGGATGTAGAACACCCATTAAACTGCATCTGTCACATCGTAAGAGGCCATAGAAGAAAGCTATTGGCCAGCAAGTTCCATTTATTCAATTCATTGTGTAGTGAGCAGCCCAACTCTGGCAGCCCTGATGCGTTGAGGATATATACAAGTGCTTTTGGCCTGTTGCTTGTTTCCAAGACCAAATGTAATGTTTGCCCCAGCATCCATCAAGCGATGTTTCTTTTATATGCAGTGTGATGCCTGCAGTTGACTGGATGTCTACATTCACTGCCATGGCCTCGAGCAGTGCTGGCTAACAACCCCTGGGCTAGATATACATACATGCAAAGTCTATCACAAAAAACTGAAGACTAGCAAGCTATTGCCACCAACAGCCAACTGGCCTACACTTCTTGCAATAAGGTTCATATAGACAAAGTGACTCAGCTAACTTTAGCCAAGGTACTAAATATATGCTGCAACACTAAAGTAGGATGCGACTAAAAAAATACGGTTGGTTAGCCTTATGAGCTAGTTGCACTATCTTGGTACTTCGTCTAATTGTGTAATTAGCAATGATTTCAGTCAAGTTAGTCAATTAGTCAAATTGACTTTGCAGGTTATCTTAAATTTAGTAAGAAACTTCCATTAAGAAGGTTGCAGAGCATGCTATGAAGTGTCAATTGAGCACTCTTTAACCTTCAAGCTATTCCACAACAATATTTTTCCACATCATAATAAAAGCACATGAAATATTGGTAAAAGAAAATGCTTGTCGACCCATTTACGCACTGACTGCAGTGCTGTCAATCGTGCTGCAAATGAAGAAATAGCACTTTTAACTTAGTACACTGCTGATGAGACATCGGCAGGATGGCACTACAGTTGCTGGCAGCGAGATTCACAGCAGTGATTGGCTTTGTTTGTGTTACTAGAATCAACAGGCACAGAGGCTCCTCATTGCAATAAGCAGACTGAAGAACCTAAAATTGTTGCTGCCCTGTCCCATTCTTCATGGCAGCACACTAGATTAAATGCAGTATTCATTCATGCACTGTGATCAAGGCCCACAAATGGCTGGTCACGTGGTCTCTTTTCATATTTTGCACGCTTTCTTTACAAAGTGCAAAAAATTACTGCATAACAGCTAGGAAATTCAAACATGCTGGATTGAACATTTCTTAGGATGCTTAACAACCTTCTCATAGTAAGTTTTTCCTTAATATTAATGTAAAGTTTATTTATTCTTTTTTGGCTAATTATGCAATTAGACAAAAAGATTTTTAATGATGCGACTTGCTCTCCAGCCCCTATAATGTGGCCAACAACATGCTTTCAGCCATGGCCTATAGCGTAAAAGCATACTTTTCAAACAGCTAAAATTAGCAGGGACATTGTGTATATCCAAGAAAATAAATGGCAGGTCAGGCATTGACATGGCTCAATTTGTAAACAATCGCATCTGCCACACAGAGGTTATTGGTCAGGCTCACAACAGTACCAACCATCTATACATTTACAGTTTTACTTCCCTTTTCCTTTATAAAATATACAAAGCTTGCTGCAAATTTTACTCTACCTATAATTGCACAGCTCAACCTACAATTGCACAGCTCATTTCTTTTAAAAAGGTTAATAATTTCCCCCATGCTTTTCTTGCCTTCATTGGTCTACTAGCTTCCCATAGCTGCTAACTAATAATTTAGCCTCTAGGTACCCTTTATTCTTCACTCATTGTAGAAGTGATAATCGGGCCACTGTCGATTGTTTCAACTAAAAGTCCTTTGAATCCCTCGTGATCCATTTACATGCAGAGCACTTTACACTTCTATGAACCTCAATAATAACTGAAGCATAACAAATGGTTAAAGACACAGTGAAAGAAGTGAATATGCATGACAGTGAATTAATTGATAATTACTTTCTGCATTACTTTATCTGGTGGTTGAACATCACTTTGCTTAAAAAAAAAAAACTGCAAACAAAGGGCATGTCCTGCTGCTATGTAACAAACTGACATTCAGTAACCAAAAGGAAGACATGAGTCTCTGTAAAAGGTTATTCAACTTTAAAGTATGCAGGGAAAGTGCCTTTCTTTATACTGGCAAACACCACATTCACTTTCCATTTATATCTGCCAACTCCAGTGGAAAGTGCTAAAAAGGCATAAAGTGAAGAACCGTATCAGGCTGGGCAAGCTAGCAAAACACAAACATAACCGTGCACGGAAGAGAGAATACACCTTGTGTGTTTACACTTGTGTGGTGTATTCTGTCTTCTGTGCTATATGTTATGCTGAAACTGTAGTTAAGGAAAGGATGTTAGAAAGATTGCACTGCACACACATGCTTGCCTACTTGTCCATATGATAGCAGCATGCCATCTATATTGATGACCCTGTGGCATTTCCCAGAGCCCCAGACCAAAAGCAAGAATGTATGGAAGCCCCATTTTCCTTGCAAAGTCACAACCTGACATTGTGACTGTATAGACACTGACAATGATCCCTAAACCTAAAAAGTTTGATTTTCCTTCTCATCTTTTCCAAAATTCCAGCTAGGATAAGTCACGCAATTCTTTTATTATATGCAAGGCTTTCTCTTGTGCTTGCTTGAAATGACACAGGATGCACAAAAGGGAATTAATTAAGTTTTAAAGAGTTAATATTTAGCTCCACAAGTGTATATTTTCCTCATTGCAGTTCCAAGTAGATGGCACAAGAAAAGTTCTGCCCAGCCTCTTCTTTCCAGCTGAACAGTTTTTAGTTTCACAGATGTTAATGAAACAAAGAGATGATGAATCACCCAGTGGTACTGCGAAATGTTTTAAGTTTTAGATGCCAACACTGATGAAAAATTTGTAAGATGCATTGTTCCTTGGATAAGACCAGAGTACCATCACAAAAGTTTTATGCACTGCATTTCTTGCTTTTTTTCGATAGCTGTCAACTTCATAATTGCCGCATGAAGCCACAATTCCCTAAGCGCACCATTAGCAACTGACTATGACACCTTTTAATGCAATCAGATGAAAACATGCACCAAGTGCTGCACTGCTTCAGACGTGAAGCAGAAGACTATTTACATCTTCGAAACAGTAGGTGGCCAGTCACATGGTATCGCAAACTACTCAAGGGCGTGCCAGTCTGTTCAGTGCAGTGGTTGAACAGAAGGCCATACAATGAGCAATACCATGTCTCTGAAAGCTGCCAAAGTGGCCCTTCCTATTGTGTCCTTTTAGAAATGAAGGAAGATGCCCTCTCCCCTCTTATCCCATGGAGTGTTGAATGCACTCTGCTTTGCAGCACATTCACAGTGTTTCTGTATGCGTCAGTGGCATCTAGCAAGTCAGGTTTCAGTGACATGAATAGTCTCTTGCATCATGTCCAAAGCCACACTGCTATTGGCAAGCATTTTGAAATGGTCGCATTAAAAGGTAACATAATTATTTGTTGCACTTTCAAGGGATTGAGCCTCTGTAACATGATTAATGGGCTGACATATATCCAATAAATAAATAAAAATGAAACTAATATTTTATACCAGCGCTGCTTGGTCATTGAATGGCTTGGCTGACACATAACAGCATCAAAGAAGGCTTCCTGCATCATGCACACTAGATGACAACCCTGGTATATACTAGACTTACAAAACACACCTAGGGTGATTAACATGTTAAAATATTGTGAAAATATGAAATGGGACCCTTGCGCAACCCACTAACTGTCATGGCATGGCACCCAAAAGTCACTCCAAGCATTGAGTTTTCACAAATATAGAGGACGTTTTAATCATGCATCAAATATAACTTTTATGCACCACTTGTATGTTTGCAATCTTTTCATTGAAATCAACATCTCAAGTAAAATCAATATTTGCTAGTTATAAAATTGTCAAGCAACCCTTCTAACAGAGACTGGTCCTGCAAATACCCAACCCTACTCCCAAGCAGTAGGAGGCTGTGCTGACTAGTTCGGGCCCTCTTAACCAGTAGCAACTGGTGCGGCGGGCCCGGGAGACAGCAAGAGCCGCAGAAGCCCTGGGCTAAGGGTGCCTCCCCGCACACGCAGAAAGGCACCTGCTTGCCTTTTTTTTTTTTTCAACATTTTTCCTCCTCCTCCTCTTTGCAGCCCTAAATTTAGAAACTATTTCATTGTATCCAGGTAACTTTAGATACATGGTGTGGAAGCGCTTGTTTCTGCCACACTACAAAAATTAAGTATGTTTTAGGTTGCAAAGTTCTTTCCACATTGACTTTAGCCTAAGTTCCCCAACTGTACTTTTTGTTGCTTCCAGCTCTTTAAAAGGCAAACAAATTAACCACAATAAAATAAAACACGTAAAAAAACACTATCTGTAATAATTTGCAACTTCAAAGTCATAGTAGTTTTTTGCAACTTCTTATAAAGAAGGCAAACAAATAGCTAAGCCACATGATGTTCAAATGACGTGATACAGCAAGAGGGCTTAATGCTTTACCTTTTTCCTGCTCTAAAGTGACAATCTGATATGTGAAGTTCAATAACCCTTCTGACATTTATGCACCTTGATTACCCCAGAATTTTTTTCTTTTACATAAATTTTTAAACCCTTTACAGGCATATGCCAGACCCATCAAACAAGCTATTTTAGCTAAATGCAACATAAAGCATATAAGCCATTCTCTTATTATGGATACCAAAAACGACTATGCGACTGAAGAAACCACATGGCAAGTGCAGCAGTTTGAGATAGTTGGCATTTCCAAGCATGAAACAAGTAGTATTAATGGACAAGCTCTTTGCTGTCTATTCTAATAAATCATCAGGGTGCGAAATTTCACATTACACAGGCACAGTAAGCACACAAAGTTCAGAATTCTCAATGTCCCTATGTTGATGAATTTAGTAAAGAAGCTTTTGCTTTTCAATCTGAAGGTACTTAAACAACAGTGAAGAATTTAAAAGTCTGAGCAGCTGTACTATCTTGATCAAGTAGCGCAATCTTATGAATTAGGAAAAACTTGAGGCTATTACAGGAGCTGTTACATTTAGTATCATCCCAGCTGTCTATCAACACACTGGTAGCTCTCTGACACGTGCACTTCATGAATGGTGAGGGTAAATTACACACATTGTATCATCCCACATATTCCCTCATCCATCATGTGTGACACTTTATTTACATCATAGCTTTTATGAGCAAAGCCCCTTGCCATGCACTTACATTTGCAGACTAGAATTATCATGTAAATTCACATTTCAGTTATTTCTTAATGGAGTAGTTTACCTAATATTGGTGCATGATAGCATTATCTTAGATCTTTCATTTTTTTCCTTCACGTGGAGCACCCTCATGCAACAGTACTGGCATAAAGGCTAGCCTGGCAAATTACCATTGTATGTACAGTCGCAGCCACTGCTAGTGGGAATATGGAAGCTGTGGCATTGCTCTGTGGACAGCCCGACTACCAGCGCCTCATGAAGTCTTGCGGCACATGCTCAATCAAAGCGATTGGCGAAAATCCTGACGAGTTGTCTACTATGGTGAGTCATCTGCCAAGACTTCATGAGACGCAGTTGGTGGCCCTCTGCAGAGGGCTGCCATGAGCTCCCATATTCCCGCTAGCAGGCTAGCAGTGGCCGCACCTCTACATCATTTTATCACGTCTGTGTACTCAGTCCCATCAATGTGCCAACAATACACATTCATGAACTTTCACTGAACCATACAGATATGCTTTAAATGGTAATGTTGAAAGAGAAAAGCCATCAAGAATGGCCAGAGCCATGAAGGATCCCTTTGCGGTAAAAGGCAGCATTGAATCTAAATTCTATGGGCACCAACCAGAGAATCACAGACAATGTACAAAAAGCACTCAAAGAATGCCATGGTGTGCATTTCAATTACAATTTGCAAGGGGTAGGAGCACCGACAGTTGCCATATATGTGTTTGTACAGTGTAATGTCACTAGGTGCAATGTAAAATGACAATCACCATTGCAACAGTACTGCAAAATCAAATTTGCATCTTGTGTTATATTTGTGGGCCAGAGTTTTGAGGCATTCAAGCTTTAATAAAACCGTTTGCTTGGGTTTCACATGTATAGATGAATAAAATTTTCACAGGTGCAATATTGTTTTTCAGATTATATGCTCATTTGTATAATGCATGGGCTCATTACAATGCCGCACAGAAGATAAGGGTGACAGCAGGCTATCCTTGCTGCATGTATGCATGTGCAAGTTTTTCAACGGCTTCAGTAGATTGCTTGAATAATACTGAGTGACATGCATTCTCCCATGTGCCCAAAACTTGAGCAAGATATAGCCTGGAACTCTGGAGGTGGCAAACATGACTGTGATGGCAAAATTTAAATGTTTAATAAAATAATGCACCGTAAGCAGTTCAACAGTAGGTGGACGATAGAGCGCCGTCATGAACTATATTATGCCTACTGGTTTAGTCGTAAGTAAAATTATGTTTACACATATGTACCTTGTGGACCACACGCCACTAACAACACTGAAGATAGTTACGGTCGTTAAAAGCCATTTGTGATCAGTGACGTTCTCGACGAGGCTAACCATTTGGCAATTAGGACCCTCCCTTCTCCCCTTCCCAAATATAAGCCCCACTACCAGAAAATCTTGATTGTTAGATTATTAGCAAACATTACCACAGCCTTGCGTGAACACGCCTGTTTACGAGCCTCCGTGTTCAGTCTGCAAATGTAAACCATCACACCCATTTTTGTAACAAAGGATAACCATTGAAACCTTATCATACATTTTTAAAATGTGTCCATAGTACTGAATAACTGAAGTCACTTCATACAGGTGTGCAGATTTTGCAGTCACAGTTATCACACAGCCACGTGTTTTTGCGCACAAAATGAACGCAAAATAATGAAAACTGTGTTATTAGTTACGTGCGCATAACAGCGAGCAGCACGGGTTAGGGTGCCGCGCGCATCGAGGCAGCCAGCACGGGTCGAACGACGACGGCCTCGCCCAAAAATTTACTCGGATAGACTAAAAGCACCAATGTGCTGTTGTATTGGTTGTCATGTAAACATTCACCAACGACTCACTCAGAAGCAAACATTTACCGACAAATATCCCAACAGCTGAAGGTTACGTCATGCTCAGAACTAGATTCAATCAGCGATGTGCAGGAACAGAACCACTTACATGGGCGTTCTGAACGCAGTCCAAGACATTAAAATTGTTTTTCAATTGGCTAGGAGAGCACAGATGCTGCAATTCACTAGCACATGCAGGATCTTCAGCTAGCTTCACAACACTCGGCTGCTCAACACGCCTTGATTTGCTGGCAGCGCCAGGAGCCACGTTGTTGTTCAAATTGTCATCCTGCGCGCTTACACTGGCACAGTACGCGTAAGGCGCGTGCTGAAGTACGACGAAAGTGAACAAAAATGCGAACACACAACACCACGAGTTCCTATGCCAACACGCCATGCTACTATGCGGCGTCACCGAATCAAGACCGTTCGTAAACGCCATGTTGCTGTTGACGGCCCGCCTAAAGTAACGCCAACCCTGCCGCAACTTACAGGGTGATGCGCTGACCAGCCACAATAGCCACATATCCACCCCATGCGCGCAGCTCGCGAGACGCACGCGAGTTGCAAGCGCAAGCGCCCGCATGAGGACGCCCGCTACCCCTCAGCAAGAGCTTGGTGGCGCAACCCACTGCCCCGTTTCAAAGGGGACGCTCATAACATCCATCCATTTATCGACGGCTTCCTCGGTCATAGACATAGAGTTTGAAAATTTATATCTTCCTTAGAGTTTCATACAATAATTATTGTATAAAACTTTATGATGTCCTCGGCATCATAGAGTTTCTCACTAAATTACCTAGAGAGAAATCTGGCGCTGCTGCGCTGTGGTATGCATGGGAACGCCGGTCGTAACGCCGGTATAGTGTGACTTCGGATTGGCATCGTTGTCAGAGAGACAGGACACCTTGAAGACGCGCTTGGCAAGCACTGTTCCACAGCCGCTCGATGCAAAGCACTTTTGGATCGAGCGGCCGTGACCGTTCCGTCTGTCACAATGATTCATTTTCTACTAAAACAGCACGTGAAAACCTGTTTTGGTTTTATTATTACGCAACAACATGTTTTGTTTAACTATGAGAACTTGTTATTGCGTGTACGATTATATGTTACGTAAGATGTATCAGCGGGCCGCTAAAGGTGGAAGACAGACGACAAGGTTCGCGATCGCTTCGAAACAGTTTGTCGTCTGTTCTTGCTTTTGTTCGCTTCGTCATCCATTGTAGGTGAGTGAAAATTTAATATGTGTGAATGGAAACATTTTATGAAGATTTTACTTTGAGAATGCGTTATTTGTGTAGCCGTATCCACGTTTTAGACGAAGCCTCGTACAACACCAGCCAGCACGAGCCTCGCAGACACATATACCTACACTGAATAACTCTTATAGTACACTGTACATATACCGTCATTCCCATGACGGCACGGTGCCCCCTGAAGAAATTCCCATAGACGGTGGCGCCAGATTTCCATCTAGGTGCTATAGTGAGAAACTCTATGCTCGGCATACAGTTTCTCGGAGTCAATCTCAAAGGGCATGTTTTCGTGCCCTGCAGGCGTCGGAAGCAACAAGTAATGTTAAAGTATTTTCTGACACTGTTAAATAACACATTTAACAGAGTTTATAGGCTTATTCGATTCAGTCGAGTTTCTCTGCACCTTCTGCACGTAGGCCTTTGATTCCCGAGATACAGCGGTGCACACTGCATCGCCGTGCTCGATTGCAAGGGGTGCAAGGCAAGGTGCCGTCGTTGTCGCAGTGCACCTTCGAACCTCGCAGTGAGTGCGTGCAGCCCGGCCCACCACAACTGGCACCACCTGCATCTTTTAATGCGAATGCATTATATGCCCCATGAAGTGGAAAATCCGTCGAGCACCCGGCGTTATAATGGTACCAAAACTCACGTGACAAAGTAATGACGTCACGTTTCCGCGTTGGACCTGCTGCAGTTCAAATCCCACGGCGGGAAAAAAAAAAAAAGAAAGAACGTTGCGGTCATGGTTTCGGTGAACATGTAGCCACGGCGTCGGACGAACGACGTGGCCCACACACACACACACAAAATGCATTTTTTTTCAGATTTTGTTTTTATTCGGACATTTCAAGAAATAGGTTATGAATGGGTTATTAAATACGTTATTAACTTAATTGCCAAATCCGAAAATTTAATTGAGCGTTGTTCAAAACCGACCTGGCCCAGTCCCAAAATAGAGTTGGTCCATCCCAAAATCGCATGTTAAGTGCCTCTAACTTCTTTCACTTGGGGTGCTGTGCACCTTTTCTGGATCGAACCAACCTTATTGTTTGTTAGCTTATATACACTTATATATTCAAGTAACGAGACTAACCTTGAGGAGCTAACCATGGAGTTCAATAACGGCATCTCTGGCTTGGCTTTCGGCTTGGTTGATTCATTGATCTTTGCCTTGACAGCCATTGATAGCCGTAATGAATTACTGTTCCTTTTACTCGGTTCGACTGGTACTTCATCGAAGCACATATCACGCCTTCAGGTATGCATCATTCATTAAGCACGCTTGCGAGAATGAGGAAAAGTAAAAGATGGGATCGTCATAACGACGGGAAGTAGGCGCGTATATTGAAAGGGGCCTAATGGGACACATGCGCTCCTGCTATAGCTGTGCATGTTCATGTCGAGTTGGACTGCCTTCGTATTGGCTCGTGGAACTTATTTTCCGTATCAACTGCTGAATGTTGGCAGTTGCGTATGTGTCAGAATACAGGCAAAGGTGGTTGGCCGATGCTGCGGAACGATCGTTGCGCGGCGAACTTAGCCTTCACTGCGCGGATGGTGCACCAACGATGTTGCCTGTTGCTAGCGATGTGCCTCTAATCCGCGCATACAAATCTCCTCAAAAGAGTCTAGTAGCCACGCAACCTCATGGGGTTGAGTGCGACCTTGGAGATTGTAGGAATTAAGGTGAGGAAAATTTCGGGGAAGTGGGCCTCGCCCCCCACCCCCTCTCCCTCCTTTTCTCCTGTAGAGGCATCATTGCTGAGGCTCCGCGCGGCTCACAAAATCTTGGACTCGCGCACATACAAGAAATCATGAGCATTGCGACGTCTCAGATGACTAGTTTTACGAAACGCAATAGTATTCTTTTCGCGTTGTCTTTTATAATTTCTCGCATCATGTGCCTCGGCCTCGTTCGTGTACTTTCGTGGACGTCCTAAAGAGCCGGGCGCAGCTACTGACTGAGAAGTCTAAATCAAAGGTTCGTCCATCGGAGCATACGACAGAACTCAGCCACAATCACTGCACCGACTGGCAGCGCCGCGACGCGCGGTGCTGTACAGGGTCCTGAATATTGCTGCGCATGTTCAAAAAAAGATTTTGCGCTCACCGCTGCACTGTTATTGCTCAAATTTTGCTGAACGATCACATTTTGGCGTCGACTTCGTTTAGTATAACACTTGGCAGAATTAATTACCTAGTTTCTGAGAAAAAAATTCAAATTTGCCTGCGCTTATGGGGATGCGAGCTGCTGCCGCGACGACGCAAGCATAAACTTGTGTCGCCACCTGTCGTCATCTGTAGAAAGCAGCGTTTTAGGGGGGGCAGTCGCCTGTTCCAGGAGCGGGCAACACGCGGCAGCCCTCCCTGAAACGCTGATTTCTACAAATTTCTACAATGGCGACAGGTGGCGATACAAGTCTGTGCCAGGGTTGGCTTTTCAGATGCCCATTTTTGTATTAAAAAACAGGCGACTAATCGTGCAGAAGTGTTATACTAAACGAAGTCGACGCCAAAATACGATCGTTCTGCAAAATTTGAGCAAGAACAGTGCAGCGGTGAGCGCAAAATCTTTTTTTTTTTTCTTTTTAACACGCGCAGCCATTCAGGACTCGTGTTCTTGTATATGCTCCCTCCCTGCGGAAGCATATACAGGGACAATAATATAGACTGGTCACCGGCGCGGTCTGTCTGTGACCACTTGACTTTTTGTATAATCTCCGTCGAAGGCTCGTCCATCAGAGCGCACGACAGAACTCACTGAAATCACCGCACCGACTGGCAGTGGGCCCATGGAGGTGGGCCAGTGCCCTCAGCGCCTTCGCAAAGGGAGGGGCAGTATGGGAACGCTGGCATGATAAGCGACATCGGAGCCAGCTGTGGAACAAGACGACGACGACGAATGCGCGAGGAGTGGCATGAGGACATGAGCGTGTGACCACGTGATTTTGTACGATCTCCGGCCACGCCGCCGGATTATCCGCTTCATGAGCCATATAATACTTTTACATTACAACGTTTCTTAACTGGCGTGTTGAACAGCCTGGAACGCCCTTCCACAAGGGTAGACGGATAACGAAGCCAATGTATGAAACGCACGTCCTGCATGCAGCGCCGGATTGCGATGACTGCGTGTTCGAGCCTGCGGCGACGATGCGTTGGCGTTCCGCGTGTCATTTTCCCGCAAAATCTTCCCCGAGGACTGCAAGAGAAAACGACGCTGCGCACCAAATAACTTCGCTGATTTTGGGACAAAGCTGTCGGAACTGCTGCTAGTGTCGGGATTCTTTCAAGGTCAAACGCTGGCCGGCTTTAATGCTGCTAGTGCAACTTGTGCGAGAAAGTTAATTAATGAGATTTAGTTCATTAGCTTGCTGGAGATTATCGCACAATTACTGATGTCTGCCACTGCTATAAGGTTTTATAGACAAAAATATATAATTTCTTCTCGAATCCCTTTTGTTTACTGGCGTCGCTACAACGCTTTTCGCATCCTCTCCTCCCGCAACTCGGAAATGGAAAAAAATATGCCGCGCTATATACTGGACAACGTACTGACGTTACGCCGTTTATTATATGTCGGTGTCATCATGAGGTTTCGTTTCAAGTTTAAATGCGATAAGATCATATCGCGCCCCGTGCGCCGTATGCTGTGGGTGCGAGGGGAAGCTTGGGAGGGTGAGCCGAAAAGGATAGTAGCATGATGCGCGCCCAATGTGGAGGTCATGTGATAAAGCGCGCGGAAGGCGAGAGGGGGTGGGCAAGTGAGCGTGTCTCTCTTCTAGTAAGCAACATGCATACTCCTCCAGCCTGACCGTGCGCCGCCCGCGCCCTATCTTGGAGGTAATCTCCGGGGGGTGGAGAGTCCGGGCGAGCGGAGATGGCTGGTGGTTGCATGTGCGCTGTCTTTGTGCGCACCTAGTGTTGGAGGTCGCGTAACCTCACTTTTCGGAGACTCGGTGAAGCGAGAGGCAAGAGCTCCCCGCTGCCGTCGCTCTTCATCACGCCAGCGTTGTGACAGTGAGTGCTCGCGATCATCAAGTAAGATCAGTTCATGTTTGCCTGTGCGCACACCACGTTTACTAATTTAATTAGTGAATGTTTACTGCAATTTATACGGCCGATGAATCTGCGAACCTTACTTCGTGTAGTTGCCTAATACTTTGCCATCTCTTAAATTAAATAATGGGCTTTTACGTGCCAAAACCACGATCTGATTATGAGGCACGCCGTAGTGGTGGACTCCGGATTAATTTTGACCACCTCAGGTTCTTTAATGTGCACCTAAATCTAAGTACACAGGTGCTTTTTTTTTTTCATTTCGCCCCCATCGAAATGCGGCCGCCGTGGCTGGGATTTGATCCCGCGACCTCATGTTTAGCAGCGCAGCACAAAGCCACTAAGCAACCAGGGAGGGTCAGTTCGCTATCTCTACCAATGATTTGCCTTTGGGTTAAACTGCGACTTTTTACAACGAAGCTGCATATGGCTAGGGTTCCGTGAATTTTTGTTCTCCGTGAACAAAAACTATCATCATCAATGGCTCATAGCCCCGTAAGGCAGAGGCTACAAGCACTACAAGCACAAGCGAACAGTGCTTAAATTCTTTATAATCACGCATACAACATACAGAACAGCATGTCGAAAACTGCCATCATCAATAGCTCATACCCCGTAAGAAATGGCTCATACCTCCGTAAGCAAGCAAAAAAGTGCAATTACTCATAGTCCCGTAATTGTCATGGCTACTCACTTTGCGTGAATTAGCTGCGATGACACTATCCGTTTTGTCGCTGTCGGTAATTTCAATGTGGATGTGTCGGTACCAAAAAGGGAGCGGTTTAGGCGTTCCGTGTTGCAGACGTATCCCCTGCGATGCCACACCGATCCGGCCCAACCGACCACCCAACGGCGTATGTGCATCGACTTGACATTATCAAAGAATGTGATTGCAGTTGCGAGTGAAATAATGACCACCGATCAAGACAGTAAATGATTGCGCGTACCTTTCGTCACGATGACCACCCATGTAGACAACAAATGAGCTCGTACCTTTGTTCAAAATTATGTGTCGCCTCCGTGTCATGTGCTAAACAGCTTCGCTGGTCAACCACCTTCACAGAGTGGAATGGCTCATGATTTTTTATTGTTGTTGTCGTTGTTGTTTCATGGAAAACGTATAACGTAGGCGTGTGGGAATATTCGATCGAATATTATGCTATGCGATATTCGCTTCGGCTCGAATTTCAGTATTCTAAACGAACGAATATACGTATTTTGCCGCGTATAAGCCACACCCCCAATTACAACCCCACGGAAAGAAAAAAAAATCTGCTCGCATAACCCACAGAAATAACTGCACACTGCGCCCGAATCTTTGTAAAACAATCTCCATTCGCGAATGCACTAATCATCCGGGTCGTATCTTCGGCCAGCGGCACAGTTCCCTACCTCTTCGGTGACGCTGATGGCAGAGAACCTTTGCCCTAAACGTGGTTTCACGGCAGCATAGACTGCACTGCCGTGAAACAACACGCCGAAGCAAAATTCGCGCTGCCGTGCAGCCACACAAGTCGAAATTCGCATGCAACCCCCCCCCCCCCCCTTTCCGACATAACTGTTAAATTTTGTAAATTTTTGGTGCGTCTTAAACGCACAAAGATATGGTGAAGTTTAAGACATGTACAATCGACAACTTCAGTTTTGGTGAGCAAGTCGCATGGCATAGCTCGTAGCCAAGACAATGATAAAACGAATTCGTTAACAGTCACTTGTTGGTTTCTGCACCTGCTTTATTATACAAACATATTATTCAGGCATATTATTAGCAGGGGATGTACGGATTTCGGGAAGCCGTAAGGCCACTGCGAATAAATTTGAGACGACGTGGCACTAAACTGTAACTCTGGTGGCAGACGCCCGGGCGTAACAGAGCAGGGGTGGGAATGCTGCGCCAATGGCACCAATTTTGACACTGCATGGAAATTGATGCGCCAAATTGCGCCGAAAGCGAGAAAATGGTGAAAATTGCGGCACACTGAGCCAAAACAGCTTTCGCTCTGGCAAGCTTCAGCGAAAGATCGTCGGCGCAGTGCAGGGTGTTGTGTGGTTGGTCCCGGAGTTCTTGTAAAAAGTAGCTTTCGTAGTCCGGCTAGAGATCTAAGGGCCGGGAGGAATGCCGCAAAGATTGAAGGAAAAAGTTTTTTTTTTTTTTTCATTCCGATAGCAATTTTATGGACACTACAAGCGATATTTCGCGCCCTTGTCAAATGGGAAGAAGACTTGGCACCCGTAGGTACTGCGTCCCGCAGCTTACATGTACTCATCAACCCAACATCATTCGCTACATTGATCCCCCCCCCCCCCCAACCTGCATTGACTGGGTGGGGGGCTATGGTTCGGCCCAACGGTCCTTACCGGACAAGGGGGCTGGCTAAGGAGCAGCACGAACTGAGCTACCACGCTCAACACACAAGCAGCCATGTCGGTCTTACGGAACACGAGCCCAACAGACCTTCGGACTAACTTAACACAAAAGAGGTCAAGGCAAACAACCATGGAGACCACAAAGGCCGTCTTCGGGGCAGCGCGACCGCATAAGGGTGCATCACGACCTGTTCTGGCTCTGGGTTTCATTAAGACGAACAAAAACACGTGTATCGACTGGCACACACGGCCAAGTCGAGCAACCTTAGACGCGTACCTCATAACTTAGTGGAAAACTTTCCACCTCACTCGTAAAAAATCACGGCTTCTATAGGCGTGCCTAAAAGTGATGCCGCTCCCGGGTGAGATAAAACTAGATCTTCCGTGCTTTTACAAGCACTTCGTGAAGGCCCGGCGCCCTCCCCTCGAAAACTGCATCACAGCGTGCTAACCAAACTTGTTATGAGCACTCGGCGAGAAGCACTAACTCGTTGGTCCCCTGCTTAGGCAACGGGCGCAAGAAGCGAACAGTTTGGAATGGTTGACTAGCTATTCGTTGGAGGAGAGCTGTGGAACGCTCACACTGCGAAATGATATGGACTTTGTCCTCGCGACCTCCACATAAAGGGCACACCGTCGGGATGGCTGTGAAGCGCCGGTAGCTGTAACCGGCAGACAGCCACGCGCCAGGCGGTACATGAAGGTAGCTCGCCTAGCGTCAAGGAAGCTGGTCGTGATTAGATTGCAGCATGGCCTCTTTAAGGACAGATCGTGCTGTTGAGAATGTGGAGGAAGACCTGGAGTGAGGATGTCGATTATAGTTCCTGAAGTGGAGTCGAAACGACATCAATGTCGGGGTAAGCCTTGCGGAGGCGTACCAGAGAGTAGGTAACCGCTGCAT
The DNA here is from genome assembly GCF_023375885.2 of Dermacentor andersoni. Lineage (NCBI taxonomy): Eukaryota > Metazoa > Arthropoda > Arachnida > Ixodida > Ixodidae > Dermacentor > Dermacentor andersoni. The sequence goes on from NC_092814.1 coordinate 151,421,613, forward strand.
AAATGATGGAAGGCGATCCCGAACGAGGCACACAGTGAGAGAATGTGCTTTGCGGAAGTCGAGTGCTAAGAAAATACGAAGTGAAGCTCCGCGTCCTGGAGCATATCAGAGTTGAGAGCTACCTGGGTCCACCTGACGTGCATTGCAGTAGCCACGATGGCCAGGCCGAGAATTCAGGGTCCTCCCTTTTCGCTGGGCAACTTGAACACCTGCCGAACTATACAGCCAGTTGTCCATTTTCAAAGAAAACGATACACAAGCCTTTCCAAGATAAAATTCGTTCGGGTTGGAACAGGAGACACGCATGCTACATATGTAAGGAAGGAAAGCAGAAGTGACCGAAGAATTGTCGCTCGAGCTGTCAATGGACCCGACAACGCGCTGAATTACTGAATCCTGGGTTCAAGCTTCTCCTTAGCCTGCTGCTAGTTTTTAGGAGACAGACAGTCTGGATCGAATTGGGAACCTAGAATTCGCTACCGCCTTTCCACGGGTAGACCATGAAGGGCCTGCGGACTGGATGGAGTGGAATTCGAGTACGTGGTTGCACTTTTCGACCTATTCAACCTTGCCCCACTCACCCTGAAGTAACCCTCCATGACATCCAAGAAGGCGCAGGCTGATGCCTAGTCCGGGACGACAATAGACCACTCGTCTGCATAGGGGAACAGTGCAACTGGAGGGCAATCTGGTGGGAGCAGGAACCTGCCAATTCTGTCACAGGACAGCGTGAAGAAGCAGTTCAAAAGCGAGTACGTAAAAGACAGGTGAGAGAGAATCCCCGAGCCGTACACCACGACCCATAGTGAAATCCTCCGAGACGCGATCCTGTGTGAGAACAACAGTTGTCGGTCGAGAATACAAGGCTTGGACCATTCACTGAAAACCCACGCTAAAGCCAGCCTCATCCAAAACCCGACAAAGATATCTGTGGCTAATGATATCGAAAGCCTTCTCCTGATCGAAGGTGCAGAGAATACCTGGGGGTTTCCTGGCATTCGCCTACAGGAGAATGTCCCTTAGTGCTAGACCGTGAAGCTGAGTGGAACGCCCCTGGACATAACATGCCTGGTACGGGCCCAAAACAGTGCTAAGCACCGGAGTGATCCGCATACAAAGGCACTTTGCTATGAGCTTTTATCGCAGTTCAGAAGTGTGATTGGACGCCATGCTCTTAGATTGGTGCTTCTCGACTCACCCTTACAAATGAGAGTGATTAGTCCCTATCTTTGAGACGCTGACAAAGTCCCTTCACTGAGCAGCCTATTCACCAATGATGTGAAAGGCTTCCCTAACAGTTTCCAAAACTTAACACAAAACTAAACTGTCAAGCCATCGGATCTTGGACTGCGATTATGCTTCATAGACTTCAAAGCCGAAAAGAGCTCCTCCTCAACTATGGATGAGTCGCAAACTTCCGTTGGTTCAGCTGGTGTAGCGAATGGAAATACGGCTGGAGTGGCAGCTGGCTTGGCATACAAGTTCGTGCAAACTGCCTCGTCAGTGCAAGAACTCCATCTTTTAGATCGACTATGCTACCATTGCTTGGATAAACTAGGGAAAAGATAGTTGTGCTCTTCCTCCAAAAAATGTATACGGAGGACATTTCTGCTGCACCATGTTTCCATTTCTCTCCACTCTGCTCGGGTTATAGCTCTCAAGTCATTCCAGCGTCGCTGGAGATTCAGAAGTTCCTTTCGGAGTGAGGTCAATGCTGGAGCGACCCCTGGCCCCCACGACAGTGGCATCGAGAGCAGGAGGATCGCGTCAGAGACGATTTTAACCTCCTCGCGCTACTCGCTCGCTCGACGCTTGCCCGAAGACCTGAAGCACTCCCAAACTGGCCTTCACTTCATCCCATTCTCTGCCTTCTGTGTTCTCTCTGTTGTGGAGCGAGCGAAATAGAATGGACGATACTTCTGCAGTTGCCTGCCTGTCCTTTAAGAGCCGTGGATTTAGACGCCACGGTCCCATCCCTTGCGGCACTAAATTCGAATCGGCAAACCGCAGAATTAGGAAGCAGTGGTCGCTAAAGCAGAATGAAGCAACCGGGAAGAATGCATACTGGGGGCCATTGATGATGAGACGTAAAACCGATCAATGCGGCTCTTCACCCTTTGCCCTGCCCAAGTCATTCCTGACTTCCTGGTCCCAGCCCATCAACGAGCTCTCGCAGCACTACATCTCCAGCGCGATCTTTGAATTTTGGAGTGCCTCTTAGGGACACACGATCGACCTGCTCTAATACACAATTGAAATCACCCATGAGAATGAGCCGAGATGGGCCTACCAAGTAAGGATCCAGTGTAGCAAAGAACCCTCTCTGACCTTTACCTCTGCATGGAGCGTAGATGTTAACAATTCGAATACCAGAATCAAGATCAACCGACAGGATACATCCTTTGAAATCCCTGGCATGGCGCAGTACAAGACCACCAAAAACCGGCATCAAAATGATGGCCGTACCTCGGCAGCCCGACTCGCCACAACTCTAGACAGACCTGGTGCGAAAAATCCTGTCAAAGTGGCTAATCTGACCTAACTCATGGATATAAGTTTCTTTAAGTACGAGAATATCTAATTTGTTGGATTTAGCTAAGTCGACAACCACTAATTGTTCGGAATCTCGAGACAAGCCTCTACAGTTGAAAGTATATAGCTATGCTAAACGTGATACACGTACAAAAGTGCCACGCGACTATAGCCGCTCGAGGCACATTGCGTGTATTCGCGGGCTTCTTTCACGCTCGGAAAAACACTTTTATGTAGCACGCATTGAGCAACAGAAAGCTGTATCGGGAGTTTTTCATGGTGCTCTACAATTTTCTCATTGACACTTTTCATCTAATTATAATATTTGATAAGTTAGTTAATTAAGCCTAACTATGTAATTAGGTGGAATGCAAAAAGTGATCTCAGTATCTCCAAGCGACGGCAAAGAACATTACCTTGGTTCTGTCCAGCTACGTGGTATTTGCATACTTTAAAATCTTGGTACAGTACAGTCGGGACGCCCTGTATATGTACCACGAAACGGTCACCAAAATGCCAACAGGCGTTAGTCCGGCGTGGTGGACCGAAAAATGATCGCAAGAGGCCGCCAAAACGTGCACGTTCGAAGTAGAGCGCTAATCGTATCGCCACATGTCATCCATAATCATGTCATTTATGGATTTCAGATGTGCAGGTAGAGAGACAGAAACGGGCCTTCCACTGAGTGCTACTAAATTCCACTAAAATAGCCAGTTTTAAGACTGACAAACCAACATTTAACGGCAGCATATAAAGGGCCACTGTGGCGCAAAGATTGCGACATTTCATCATGGATCTGCTTCGTACGTTTCCATTGGAGAAGCAGGCACCTGACTATGGTCATACGCTCCTCCACACCGAACTTTTCCGGAGGTGCTGCAATGTTCCTAAATAATAAAGATAAACTAAAAACATGGGAAGCTGATTTGTGCAACATTGAATATAGCCAAATTGGTCAAGGCACCCTGCAATCTATAGCTACTTAGCTATTATTTTCTAGGTAAGGCTCAATGCTTATCAGCACTTCGTATCATGGAGACAGGGAGTGGTGGTGCCAGCTCAAGGCCACGACGTCTTTTCGAGGCTTTGCGAGGTTTGTTTATTTAACTCTGTGCAGCGACACTGCTTCCTAAAGTAGCACCGTCTCTAGAGAGCACGTCCTGATTTTTTTTCCCTCGCATCTCCTTCTGTCTCGTCTGTCGCGTTGCCCGAGTACAGCTATGAATCTGCACTAATCTACCCGCCTTTCACTCAATATGAGACCAAATGTGTTCGTTTTATTAACGGGCCTCTTAAGCGGCCTTGAAAACTTGTTTCGCCCTGGACGCTATAATAACCATTCTGTTTCCCCATTTCCACATCGAGATCTCTAATGTAATACAAATTGAGCAACAAAATACTTTTACAATAATATTCTGACACTTTGAATATTCACGCACTTGTGCGCTAGCTTTGTCTTCAATAAAATAATAAAAGTGACCAACTGGTAGCGCTACAAAAAGACAACCTAGTAGAATAACAGCATATCCAAACCCTGTTGTTGCAGTCGCCACTGCGATAAGAATGTGGTCGCACTGAGCGTTCGAGCGATAATTCCAACCTAGGGCGCTATAACGTAAAACTATTCCAAACTTTTCTATTCCAATTCTGCAATCAGCCCTCCGCGATTGGTCAAAAACTTTTTGGACCACCCCCAATTCACCTGTCTGTCACGCGACGTCACGAAAACCGCGATAGCTCCCCATCTGATATGACGTGTACACACTGATTATGCATGATTTGACCGAACAAAAGAAACATAGTTATTTTTGATTCGACACCTTTTCGCCATTAGCCCTCGGCTATTGGTTATGAGTTTCTGGGCTGAACCCACTTCACCTGCCTGTCACGCGACGTCACAAAACCGCAGAAACTCACCGCGTCAAAGTGACGTGTACGCGTTAAAGATGCATTATTATGCCGAACAAAACTGAATTTTTTTCTGAATAGATGCAGGCTGCCCCGTTCCGAAAGGAATAAAAGATGGCTGCCGCCGATCGCTCAGGCACTGGCTACTCGCACCTGCCGGCGAGCATGGGTTAATTTGCGTTTAATAAAACTTTTTTGCGTGGCCGTGTAACGTTTTCGAGAACTTTCGGCTCGTTTACGACCTCGTTCTGCCAATTCTTCTTTGCTGAGGATCCGTTTTACCGGCATTCTTAACCTTCTGTTGCATGCCGCCGCGATTTTCGACCAGCCACCTCAAGCTAAGTAAGGGAAAGCGGCCCAATTGCAGACACCGGCACCACCCTCTTCATCCGGTTATCGATACTGATTCACTGCAGTGACTCGGCCCCATCGAATCCCTCTCCACTTGAGCATGCTCCTCGCCTCTCGTGAGCCAAGTAGATAAGACAAGCCGCTTAGTGCAGGCAATGTTATTCGTTTATCAAGCAAACAAAAGTGACCTACTATAAACGAGGGGAGCATTTGGTTGGTTTGTTCAGACAACCAAGCGGGTGACCGCCCGATGCTTGCGTCGGCGGTTACGCAAATTTGACGCCAGGAGATTGGAATAAAAACATATTAGAATAGTTTTACGTTATAGGGACCCTATTTTATTGTTTATCTTTTTGTGCGCCGTCTTCGCAGCGCGAACCTTCCATGACTCGTTGGGCACAACGCGTCTCGGTGAACCCAGCGCTGGCAGGCTGCCGCACAGCTGTGAATTGTGCTGCGTCATTGGTATGGACGCCTGCCGTAAAACCAAGGAGGCCAGCAATGACGTTGCTGTATGCAGTCCGTATACTGCTGCTGGCGCAAACGAGAATTGCGCCAGCAGCTCAACAACTATTGAGCTTCGCGAAAAAGAGAAAAAATAGTGGTAGTCTTGCGCTTGGACATCGTGTATCCTCGTAAGAACCACAGTGGTGCTCCTTTGCCTGAAGCGTAAGGAGACCGCAAGTAGTAGCAGTCGTATACGCTGGTTATAATTTTTTTTCTATTGTGTACGCTGAGTGAAAAAAGAAAGCAGCAGCCTGAAAGTACGAGCCAGCGGTAGTCGTAGTCGCTCTTGTTTGCGACGACGTTGCAGCGTTCGCGCGTGGTTCCCGGCGGCGACACGAGCTCATTCCAGGGCCGCCGCATCTTCGTTCTACCTCGGCAAAAGGAAAAGCTGTCAAGTGGAAACGTGAGTGTCGTGGGACCCTGAGAAAGGTCTGATGCAAAAAGGGGTGACATGCACGATGAGACTGAGCTGAGTAAGTGCACGAAGCTACGTGAGAATTTCCCACTAACGTGTGGTTGTGCGTAAACCGCCGCTATTCCTGCGCATTTTGCATGCTCGCTGAGTTCACGAACATGAATGATGCGTTCGATAATGATGATGCCATGAGCATCGCCTTTGAAGCGGAGCTGTGGAACCGTGCCATTATGCTAGTTCTTTAAAGCTTTGTTGCATTTAAGTCTTTGAATTGATCGAGACCAGCGCTGCAGCTGCGGCATGCTGCTGCTGAGATTGCATGTTTGCGCTGAATTTGTTGACATTTGTATTGTTGCACGACAGCGTGCCAAAGGAACTTGTGCAGAGGCGAACAGTCATTCTAGCTGTGCGCATGGAATAAAGTATCTGAACGGAAGAGGTTATTGTTCATGTGATTCAATACAATTAAATGTTGTTGGAAAGAAATTGACAGAAAACGCGAAGCACCTTCACGGTGGGGAACGCGCGCGGCGCCCGTTGGTTACGGGTTAGAAGCCCGCCCGGGAGTGGTGTGTTTAAGTGGGAAAATGGAGCGTGGTCAATGTGAATCAGAAAAATAAATATTTACGTTCAGCTGGGGCAGGACAACGTTTGACACTTTTCGCACGCAATGTTACGCAACGTGGGCGTCTCGACTTGAGGCTATAATGGGAGAGCGATAAACACCTTATTTAAAATCAGTAATGATGAAGTCGGTGGAGGCGCCCCATTACAAGGTCTCGCTGGTACTTTTCTTCAACGCGCTTTCTAATGGGAAGGTCAACTTGCTACTGTGTGCAGAAAGTGTTTTATGAGTGCGGTACCAGCGTTTTGCCAAAATTGGACGCTCTGATAGTCCTCAGTGATCTCGTGCCCACGTACAGCATATTCTACTCTAATGTACGCGACAAGACGCGGAAAGACAAACGTTTCAGGCATGTTTCGCACGCAAGCGACGACGCGGCGGTGCTTGTGAGCGGCACCGAGGCGCGCAGGCGCTGCAGTTTCATTTCCCATGCTCCTCCGTTTTGGCGCGACGCGTGCGGCTGTGATGCACAGTGTTGGTTGCGGAAAGCGCCTGTGAGCGGCGGGTATCGGCGGTCTTCAAGAGCTGCGCCTTGCTCCACATTTCCACGTTTTGACGCGCTTGAACTGCGGGTTTCATCGGTGTACTGAGTTGGTGCTGCACTTTCGCGCTCGTAAACCTTGCAGAAAAAGAAAAGTTGCAGTTTCGCCCGAAAGACGAAGCGTCGATTACGAGAGCAAATTAGTGGAGAGCTATACGAAGTAACAGTAGTAGTTTTATCGGCCGTGTAAACTTGTAAGCATAGGCATACTAACTAAATTAACAAGCATGGTGTCACGCACGCACAAACAAGCATGAACACATTTCACTCAATGACTGCGGAAACTTGCTGCCAAGACGTTGGAGTGAGGAAACGCGGCCGCAGCAGCGAGCGAATTGACCTTCGTGTTGCATCTCGCATCAACGCGAATTATAAGCCGCGAACACACAGCGCGCGGCGGACTCTCGTCGCAGGTCGCTTTCTAGATATATAGCGCGGCCGCCCAGGCCGCCCGGAGTAGAACGCCGGCTCATCCCTACCCCCACTACGGAGCCTTGCGCGTGACGGAAGACGGCACGCTCCCCGCTTTTACTCCCTTGTGTGGGCGAGATGGAGCCGCGGTCGCCGGCTCGCACTCGCACGCTTTCACTCGCACGTACAGCGTAAGGCGCGCGGCGACGATTTTATCGCCCTTGGATTTCATATGGAACCTCACGGCGACGGCAGAAACGCGCCTGGAGTGTCCATATAAATGCAGTCGCAATAATAAAAATAATGTGCGTCGAACTGCTAGTACAACTTTTTCATTCACAGTTATGTCTCTTTTAGCTCTTTATAGGCGACAGTTAAAAAGTCTTGCTAAGTACACGCACACAGAATTAGGCATATGGAAGCAAAGAAATGGGTTGGTTCGTATTTCCGCGCTTTGGGCTTGAAGCTCGTGCACGTTTGCCAATTGCTCTTGTTTTCGAATGCCACAAGGCGTTCGGGCGCCGTTTTGACCACCATGATGTAAGAGGCCTATGGACGGCCTTCAAAGAAGCTCGCGTCACTTTTTGCCTCTAGGCACTAGAGTAGAAAGTCGGCGGCCTTTTTAGAGCTCGGGGTACGTGACCTTTTAACTGAAGAAACAAGACCAAACGAATCTACGAGCATGCTAGCACAGAGCTGTAAAGAAGAAAACAATTATGGTTCTCCCATAATCGAGAGTAAATGCAAGCATGAAACGGCTGCCGGCAAAGCAGATTGGTTGGAGATGATACTTGGGTATAGTGCATGTTCGCAACGGCACACCCCATAACACCCCACCACACCACAGCACACGAGCCTGTCTTGAACTGAACCTCATTGCAAGTGTCGTCTCGGCCAAACAGCCATCCTCAGCGCGCCGGACGGTGCCGGCTTAGTCATAGAGAAAGACAAACAAGAGCGGACACTCCCATCAGTGTTGAGGAATTACCACTCCGAATTGGAATGACTCCGGAATTATTACACATTTTCGCAACCCCGGAATGGAATGGCGACAACCTTGGAGGAATAGAATGGAATTAAACGCCTTTTCCCCGGAATGGAATGGGAGTGGAATTACGTATTTTTTTTCGAAAATAGAGCACTTTTTCGTCTACGCGCTGTTTTTTGTCAAAATATGCCGAAGAACCAACAAACCCACGTCCAAACATTAGTAAGTCAGAGCCTCGAATTTAACAATAAAGCAGTATTTTTAAAATGGCTTGGCTGATTACAAGCACGGCACATTTATAAGCAACGCGCCTACTACAATTATGTCCTTATAGACTGAGTTGCTCCGGAGTTTCTCTCTCGATTCTTCGTGTAACCGCGGTTCTATGCCGTTGGTATCCGTCGTGCGGAACTACGGCGGCCGCATACGCCCCCCCCCCCCCCCTCCCCTTAAGCCTTGTGTTATTTTTTTTTTACCTCGGCGGCGCCTTTGCTCCGGCCGACTGCTGTCTCCCCACCCTTCACTTTTTTGTTATTTGCTTCCGTTGCCGTCGGCGACTCGGACGCATGTTCGAAAAAGCGCTTAAGTTGTGATGCGTATTGACGTCAGTGTTGCGGAATGGGCGCCCCCGTTCCATTCCTATTCCATTCCGGGGCATTAGAACTTGCCGTAGTTCCGTTTCTTTCCATTCCTTAGAATTCCCACTCCGGGAATGGCCGGGCATTTCAATTCCATTCCTCTATTTCCTCAACATAGGAAAGGCATCTTGGTAGTTTTATCGAGTTACCGATGAACGCACCATAAAGCTGATGTGATCAGACGCGTTAAGACCTGCAAAAATACGCAAAATACGTTACCAAGGTCGAGGAATATATAGTAGCTTGGTGACATATCTCGTGCAATACAACCACCCTACCAATTCCCATAGGGGCAGTTCTCCCGCAACTTATAATATTTCCATAGTCAGCATGTTTTAACGGCTTGTGATGTTTTAATATTGTTTAAGCTTAAATGTGTTAATGCTAAAAGGACGACATAGCGTATTTTTACTTAGGTGTCCTCGTGATTTTAAAATGCTGCAATAAACGTCGCAAGCAGTGCAAGGTGCAAAAAGAAGCTTTATTTTGGTTTTATTCATCGAAATTTTGCAACAAAATGTCATCAGCTAAATGGGCGCTTCGCCGTTTAGTTTTGAAAACTCGAAATGTAAATGACGGCTGCTTCAACGGTTAGTTCTAAAAACAAAAAAAAAGCGAGATAAAACGATTGCCTTCTACGTAACTATGTGCTGCTCTTCACAAACATGAGCTGCTCGAAAGAGGTGCTTGACAGCCGATTGCTCTTCGCGGAATCCTTAACTTATCTCACGAAAGCCGAGGTCGACTTTAAATGGGAAACACGGCAGGACGACGCATTTTAGGAGCTGAAACGACGGGTGCAGTCACTACCAGTGCTTTCACACTTCGACGAAAAAGCCGAGACAGAAATGCACACCGACGCAAAGAGCGTATGCCTCGGTGCCGTGCTAGTTAAAGGAAGGACGGAGTTGAAAGTGTAATAGCTTACGCTAGCCGGTCACTGTCAAAAGCGGAAGATAATTATTCTATGACGGAGAAAGAGTGCCTTGCGATCATTTGGGCTACGGCGAAATTTCGGCCGTACATATACGCCAGGCACTTCAAAGTGGTGAGAGACCACCACGCCTTGTGTTCGATGGAAAACTTAAAGGATCCTTCAGGTCGCCTAGCCCGATGGAGTCTCAGACTCCAGAAATTCGACATCACCATGGTATGTAAGTCCGGGAGAAAGCATTCTGACACCGACTACCTGTTGAGCGCCCCTATTGACCCGACGACGGCGCCTTCCTAGGAACAATAACTACAGACGACTTCGACGAACAGCAACGAGTAGACACGGAGTTACGAAGCCTTGTGGAGGATTAGAAGGCAAGACCGACGTTGTCCCTATGAGTATTTCGGCGTGGACTATCTTCGTTTTGCTTGCGCAACGACGTCCTCGTAAAAAAGAACTTCTCCTATAGTCCGCGCAAACTACCTTCTCGTCGTACCAGCAGCACTCCAGCCAGAAGTCTTGCACGCCTTGCACGGCGATCAGACAGCCGAACACCTTGGGTTTTCTCGTACGCTCGCAAGAATACAAGAGAAATCCTATTGGCCGCGCGTGATCATCGAGGTCGCCCGCTACATCAAGACGTGCCGTGACTGCCAGCGACGCAAGACACCACCGACAAGGCCAGCGGGTTTACTACAGCCAATCGAGCCTCCTTGTCGACCGCTTCAGCAGATCGGCGTGGATTTGTTGGGACCCTTTCTGACGTCAACGTCTGGAAACAAGTTGATCGTCGTGGCCACTGACTACCTTAACCGCTAAGCCGAAACGAAAGCCCTGCCCAAAGGTAGTGCAGCGGAAGTAGCCAAATTTTCGTCGAGAACGTCCTGCTACGACATGGTGCGCCAGAAATCCTCATTACTGACAGAGGAACGGCTTTCACGGCTGAGCTTACTCAAGCCGTAGTGTAGTATAGCCGTACAAATCACAGGAAGACCACTGCCCACCACCCGCAGACGAATGGCCTAACGAAACGCCTGAACAGACGATCGCCGACATGTTAGCGATGTACGTCGACGTCGAACACAGGACATGGAATGCCGTCCTGCCATACGTAACCTTCGCTTACAACATGGTGGTGTAAGAAACAACGCAGATCGCCCCGTTCAAGCTGGTTTACGGCAGGAACCCGACGACGACTCTAGACGCCATGCTGCCGCTGTTACGATCGGCCAGCGGGGGCAGTGACCATGGAACCTCTCTTCGATTTCCTGAGACGAATCGCTTAGAATTCTGTTACCGATATGTTCGATTAGTTTCAAATCATTGTCACTTTGGAGAATGGTTTTACGAATTTCTTCCGTTAAGCCCTCTACGTCTACCTCGAGTTCTTCACACAACCACAACAGGTGTGCTCTCGTCAAACACAATAAAACAATGGTCACTACTTTAAGCTTTGCCTCTGCTGTCGCACAATACTTGCTACGATACCCACGCAAATCATAATACAAGCAAAATATCCCCAACGATTCAAATCTACTGACCCAGAGAAATTGAAGCCTGGTAAATCTTACATCCAAAACCAAATGCTTACCCACAGAAGCAGCACCATGTCACCCGTGCTTTTCCGCCGTACCCTGTCAGTTGTAAGAGGTGGTCGATCCCAAGTCTCCTCCAACTTGATCAGAATACCGGTCGGTCCCCACGTCCCAAAGTCCGGGAGGTCAATCCCACCGCTGCCCCCAGTGTAGGAGCCGGTAGTCGTGGCCTCGGAGTCTGGCGTCACACAGAGGGTCGCTCTCAGCCTACGCCGCCGGTGCGTCTTGTAACGGGTAGCTGCCTACGCTACCGGGGCGTCACACGGAAGCGGACCCACACCTTCGTCCGAGTTTTCCTGACGAGGGTTGCTTCTTTAGTGAAGATTACGAGGTCGAGAGGATGAGGAACGGAACTGGGGATTTATTTACATTCGAAAGGCAAACATATGTACATAGAACGAGGGATACTCGTACTGGCCGGAGCACGGAGCGCAGTACATCGTTCTCGTAGCATGAGCTACAGGTCAGAAGGCTACATATTTTTGACGTGCTCTGAGGTGTGGTCGCCAGAAATATGTAGCCTTCTGACCTGTATTTTAACGCGATAGGGTTAAGGGCAGAGTGTCGCAGAAAATGCGGTGAAGGCGTCGGCGTCGGCGTCCGAGAAAATCATCCCGAACCACCATAGGCGGTGGTTCGCGATGATTTTCTCAAGGGGGGGGGGGGGCAAAGTATGTCATTTGTCCCCCCCCCCCCTCCTCCACTTTTGAAAGCGGCCACTTTCGGCTGCATGCGGGAAACTCCAACAAAAGTACAGCTGAAGTTAAATTTTCTTTCTTAATATATATTGAGAGAGAGAAGTCATAAGGGAAAGCTGAGTCACCACATAAGTAATGCTTTTCTTTACTACGCATCCTCTACTTGGACAGCGAGGATTGTCTTTTGTGCCTTTTGGGGACGCCCTGTAGCGGACGACACGCGGGATTCACCATACACGTTCGCGTTGCGGATAACGCCTGGCGCTGGGCAGTTCCCGCCCTAACAAACTGTCAGCTTGCACAACTTACATCATGCCCAGTATTTTGGGACCGCTATATGCGTATTCGAAAACACAATCAGCTTGATATATTTAACCTGCGGGTGAAGGGAAAGACCGAATAAGTTATTATAATCAGCCGCGCCCAACGACTGGTGTGCCTTACGGCATGAAATCGTGGGATTATCAAGTGCTAGAACTGTTTATCTCTGTCCAGAGATAGTCTACAAAGCGTCGCAGTCTCAGTATCTTATCATCATCAAAAATCTAATGAATCTCTTACAGGTATAACTGTCGAATTTTATTGTGTTATCACGAATTATCGCAGATATGTTCGTGAAAATGACATTGGTCTAACGTGCAAAGTCATTTCTATACCTATAGAACACTGACTTGAATTTTTTCTAAAGGCACGTGTCACTTCTGACTTTGACGATTTCATTTTCAGGCTGTTTCGAAAGAAGAGCTATACACTATTACGTGTTTCCCGGCAGGAGGAGAAACAGCAGCTATCCTATATTTTGAAAAAATGAAGGCCACTTTTTGGTGACGTGTACTCAAAATTTGCACTGTGTAGGTAGCTTATGTGCTCTGAAAACAGTTACTGAATAGTCAGTTTGTACCAGTTTTTATGCATTATACATGTCATTTAGTTTTCTTCATCGGTATCCTCGGTAAAATATGCGGGGCACGGTGTATTCGAAGTACGAAGGAATGTTCTGATAGACCAGCGAGATATGTTTATTCTGTGTAGGTTGATTACAGCCTTTGTAGAAAGTTACTCATTGAAGCGTTCCAGGGTGTCATAATGCCGCTAATCGAGATGTTTCTCTGACTCCTAAAACAAGAGCACGAGAGAAGGTTGGATTCCTGTGAAAATGGGAGAAGTTTAAGCGCAATGCACTGTGAAACTTTCACTTTCCTGCTTTAAATGCAACTCTTGCAGATAATTACTAAACCCCTGCTTTTCCATGAGCTTTAGTGCATCATACGAAATTCTTAGTGCCCTCGGCAGGCACGTACCCGGGGGGGGGGGAAGGCCGCCCCCCCCCCCCGAAATTAAGCGGCATAACCCCCTTCCCCGCCCCCACGCCACCACTCCTCGCACACATACCTAAAGCTCCGCCAAATCAATGTTGAGTCTTGACAGCTATTAGGCGGTCAACATTTTGCTGCCTTTCTTACTCCTTTTGGATGGCAGTAGTTATCGGCATCTCCTGTGGTGTGAAGGCCAGTTTTCTCATCGATTCTCATCGATTCGGTGCCCGAGAGATGAACTCGAGATGCGTTCAGTTGTCACTATCTATATCAACGGTCACGCGCATCGCTGTTCCTTCGTTAGTTCAACCTTCTTTGTTTAAACTGATCCAGGGACCAGGAAAGGGATTCGGTTCGTGGTCAGCTGGTCTGTATGTTCGTGGAACGAGTTGCGACCGGAGAAAACACCAGTTGCGTTTAACTTTTCCTTTCGCTTCATTATTTCCTCGAGTGACGGCTCGCCGCGATGCTGGTAGATCCTCGGAACCGTATACTCGCCATATGGGTTAGATAAGGTAGAAAATAAAATAATGTGAAGCAGCGCGTCAATTATCAAATCATGCAATAACTCTTAAACATATAAGAAATATGACTGTCACCCGTTACCTCGTCTGGTTTTCCCTAATGGTACAGCACTTTTCGTGCAAAATTGGCAACTGGAAACAGGAGTTACAAGGAGTCGACAAATTAAGTGATCTACTAAAGGAGAGAGCCAACGCAACAGCCATACAGGAAGGAAAAGCGAAAAGTAACAAATTTAACTGTTGTTTATGAAAATATTTATGGATCAACATCTATTTATTTAAAAAGGAAGTAGAGAAAACGGCGCCAGAAGTGAGAATAATTCCGTGTATTTTGAATGACGCTTCTGTCATCAGTCGAGCCGCCTGACGTAGTCACTTCTCTGCTGTGCTTATGTGGGTGTTGTTCTAACCCTCGGCGGTGGGTGCAGTGCGTCTAAAACTGCGGCGTCCTGTACTTTGCGCGGTTGTGCGGGACTGGCGGCCACGCATCGTTACGCAACTTTACAAATAGCAATATGACTCGGTAGATCAGTGAACGAGGGATCCAAAAGAACTGTGATTGTTCCGCAAGTATATATTTCTCTATAATTCTTCCAGAGCTAATTCAAAAAATGCTACTATAGTGGGATGCAACTTAAGTCTGCAGTGAAGCCCCACCCCCGTCCTCATAACCGCCATCCACTGTTCCTTCGTGAGGCTGCAAATAATTCATACTTCAAACTTTTCCGGTTACCCAAATAAGGCGGTAACCGCAAAAAATAAAATTATTAGCGCGTAATCTTATACGTTTTTCACTCGCATACTATAGTGGAATGGCGAAAGCCTAATGCTTTATTGAACTGAAATAAAATACTTGCTTCGCTGCAACTATTTATTCTAAAGTTTCACTTCAGTTGGCAGTGAAGTTTTATGAGTGAAACGTGTTCAGCAGTGGAATGAACTGTACCGCAGACTTTTGAAAAGCGAAATGCAGACTTCATACAATTTGTCCATGTCTGTTGCACTGCACACCTCATTGCTTCCGCCGATGAAAAGCCTCTTCAAGAACAGCAGACGCTCCGGAGGTATCAAATACGACGCCATTGTGAAAAGGCTGCATGACGACGATTTTGTTTGCTTCTGTGATTGGCTGGCGGAGTAACACAACCTCGCGCGGTCCGTGTTCCTTGGTTGCTAACTGCTGTTTTTTTATTGCGAAAGCAATACTGCTCGCACTTTCGTGGTCGTGGCGCCTCCTTACACAGCTGCGCGTCACGTGACCGTGTGACGTCACGCCAGACCGAGAGACGGGGCCCCAGCTCGCGGTATCGACGGTGGAGGCGAAGCCTTGCGCGCCGCTGCTGCGGCGCTACCGAGAGAGGGCGCTCTCTGGTGTGACGTCACGCTAGGAGGATAAATGGGGCTACAGCTCAGCTCCTCGCAGTGGTCGGCGAGGAGCTTATGCATAACTTTATGCATAATACGCTTTGTTACGGTACCTTAACGGAATGGGTCTAGAGGACGGTGTTGGTACATCTTTTCCTACCGCCCTAATCCTATACCCCCACTACAAACACACACACATACCCCCCTTTTTCTTTATGTATACATATAATTCCTTGCATTGACGGATCATAGCCTCCTTTATTTTTGAAAAATAGAGGAGGCTATGGACGGATTGACCAGTTCAAGTTGTCAACTTGTCAGTAACTGTCCTAGGAATCACTGTAATAAACACAATTCCACGATCGGATTGTTTACTTTCATTTTTTATTGTAACACTGAGAACTACATAGAACTTTATTTTGTATATGTGAGAGAAGTATGTGGATATCATGAGCTTAAGCCAATGTGCGATACACAGACAAAGCAGCTGCTACAACATGAACTGCATTGAGGGCCACACAACACATACGTAACTAAAGGTGCAAAATATAGGGGGAAGCTTCAAAATACGCTCTGTAGCACTGCAAAGTATAACATATATTGTATGTGTACAATAAATGTTAAAAAAAAACAATGCATAAATGTCCCATTTGCTTTCAAGTTTATTATCAAGTTCAAGTTTACTGAAGTTTGTTATGAGCATATGTACAACAGGAATCTACTGACACACCCGCAGTCAAGGTGGCTGTTCGAGGTGTGCTGGCTGCCTCAGTGTAAGAAAAAGAAATTGGGTGAATGTCGACACCAGTGCCACTACTTCTTGCCTCTGACCTGCACGTGCCTCCGCGGCACCTTTGTGCACAAGTGTGCTGGCGTGGCAAGGCGTAAGAGTCATCCGAGAGAAAGAGTATCGTTTACATGGAGAAGTGGCTGTTCACATTGCCTGTCGCTTTCCCTCAAATGTTTTCTTGGCGACTAGGGTGACACACCCGCAGTCAAGGTGGCTGTTCGAAGTGTGCTGGCTGCCTAAACGAAAGAAAAAGAAAGAAATTAGATGAATGTCGATACCAGTGCTATTGCTTCTTGCCTCTTACCTGCATTTGCCTCCATGGCCTCTTGGCTTGCGGAGTCTGCATGAGGGAGCTGCTGTGGCTAGGCGTAGGCATTGTCTAAGCAAAAAGAAAAGGCCATTCAAATAGGGAATTATGGAAATAAATGCAGTTATGTCTGCTTCTTGCACTCTTCTTGTCTAAAAGTTTTCAAACATAGTGTCCAGTATACACCAGCACTTTGACTGCTTCTGCTTTTTACCTGCAGGTGTTGCTGCGAGATCCTTAGTATGGCTGCGTGCAGCATTGTAACACTTGGTGGAGGCATTTTAAGTGGTAGTCAAAAATATAATCATCCTTGTCTGCATGAATGCTTTCAATTTCTAAATGCAGTGGTAACTATCACTATTAGTGCAAGGCCCCCCCACATCTATGTGGCAAGTGCCATAGCTCGAAACTGAATTTTTCCGTTAGTGTTTCACAAGGCGTCTGATATGTCCACATTAGATGTGATGTGTTTGTTTTATTTATCCCAGTGTGGAGAGAGCATCATTAAATTGTTTTTTTATTTTTGCGTGTCTTGTTTTTTGGTTTATTTCTGAATTTATCAAGCAGCAGTCTCATGATGCTAATGTGACTTATGTTATGGCAATCAGCTTTTCTTTTGCAGAAAAACAACGCATTTCCTGACCCATTGTTTGACATCCCCTCACTCGCATAATTTTGCAGAGTATTCTACCTATATTGACTTGCTTGGCCTCTACGAAAGAGTCTTGCATTTTCAAATACGACTCTTTCCTTAAAATCATTCGACACTTCTCATAATTTCTGTACCTTGGGCTACGGATACTCTGCAATCACCATTTTTGCTTGTTTCTGACTAGAAATGTTTTCTTTAATTTAGAGCTTAAATTTTACCTTTGGAACACACGGAAGGGCTTGCCATTGCATATCTGCATAAAAGGGAAACATGTTTCATTAAACATTTGCAAAATCCAATTGAAGATTGATGAATGCAGCTTGAAGTGTGATATGACTGAATGAGCCATAAAAGTAACTCATCTCACTTGGTAAATTAAAGCACATATTAGTGGGATGTACAAGATATGTTACACTAACGTGGTGGGTTCTCTTGCTTATACAGCAAAATAATCGGTGCGCGAGAAAAAAATTTTTGCATACCCCTTGTACACACTGATTTAAGGAAAATGAGCTGGAGCTTTCCGCATGATCTACTTATTTTACCTGCGAGTATGGTCAACAAAAATGTGTCCCAGCTGCTTAGTGGTATTTGAGATTATGTCAGTATTGCATATGTGCCTGTTGTCTAATATAATTGAATTTTGAAAATGCTCGCAGGGATCTGATGTGCATATCTGCAGTTTATGGATACATGTAAAAGACTCAGCATCAAGTGCAAGTGAACGGTCCCACAGGCCCGGAGTCGATCATGCAAATAGATTCGCTGCACAAATTTGTGACCAGAAAAGATATTCCACATGAAATGGCATGCAAGGAAGTGTTGAAAATATTGCACAGTTAATAAAACGCCTACGCTATGTGGGTTGATGCACTCGTTATGCAAAACGGAGGTGAGGCGTGCAGACAGGACACAAGAGTAAAGTATTTACAAGCAAACAACACGAGCGCCGCCCACTTCTCTACTCTTGTGTCCTGTCTGCACGCCTCACCTCTGTTTTGCATTATGAATCCTTACCAACTAGCTCAGCTTTCTGCCGTTCTAAGTCTCGATGCACTCGATTTCGTCCGCATTAGGCACTCGCCTCTTGATTACTTCATGGCAAAGAAATACTCGGCATCAGGCTGTTTTTCTGCTGTGGCCCTTGTAGAAGTATGATTGTTCAAAGTGCAACAATTAAACAGATTCTTTGAGTTGCTTGTGGCTTCGCCAGTACAATTCCGGTGCGCTGGTCCGTCTGTCCAGCGATTTCCTACTGAAGGGAAACCTGCAAATAAAAACACCGCTCCGCATGTAGAAAAATGCTCTACTGTGACGCTTCTCCAACAACTGTGATGCACCACAAGAGCTGCCTACTCGCGTGCTATTCTCAACAAGGAGATACATTCGTTTACTTACATGTGAAGGTATATGCCAGAGCACTTCGGGGCTTCGGTGTCACATAAGGCACGAGTGTGCCATAGCGTCCGATGTCGACGCGCGATCGCATGTCAAACCTAAACTGTACGAAACTACTACGCTTCCAAAAAACAGATTCGAAACTGAAATTCGCGTCATCCTTTATTGCATGAATGCGTACATCGTGATTTACATAAGTCACGGACTTAGCGATCGCTTTCTGTAAACTTAATATTAACGCACCACCTTCATAAAGCCATCAGGTATGTGTTTTTAGATGACAACGCATAAGGTGACCTGTACTTGTTTTCAGCTCTTTCAATAGTAATTGCGCTGGCCACATTGACCAGTAGCAACAGGGCGGCGCCCTAGAGGTTCCCACTTTTCCGGCCTAGCTTTTGCTCTAGAGTTGCTCTACTAACTCTATGCTGCTGGCGCCTTTCCGCAATCTTGATATTTCATGCGTTCAACACTGCCTAACTATCCGTACACGGGTGGCGAAGTCTGGTGCTACTTCGCACAATGCAAATTGTTACGCGCGTAGATTGTTTGCTGGCATGCATTTCTCTAGGATCCGTACTCAACAATTCTACGATGTTGTTAAGGTGCCGCGCGTTCCCACCAGTTCTTTTTTTTTTTTTCACTGTATAGTTGCGTGCAGCATATGTAAACAAATGCCCGCGCACATGTGTCCGCGGCGCAAGGATTTGGCGCGATGTACGCTTTGGCTGAACCTTCACTTGAACTTGCTTTATTGCACCAGATATCCATAAAACAAATAGCAAGGCTAACGTTTGGCCGGGGCGCTGCCTACCGGATGGGTCGGTGCGCGAACACGGTCGGCATCGTGTCTGGCCGCAGCGTCAGCTTTTTCATGGGTATCCCAAACTCGGAGAGCAGGCGAAAATCGTCGTTGTAGCTGCCTGGCGTGAGGTGTTCTTAGAACAAAACAAAAGCATCAGATAATCGCCAGTCCTTTCTGCCCACATTAATCTTCCAAGCCGTAAGTTTGACCGGCTCTTTGGGGAACCTGAAGTACGATACGGAGCACTCCTTGCTCCGTTCGCTCTAGCACCGAACACCGCTACACAGGCACCGCGGTGGCTTTGTTTCAGCCGTTAGAAGTTGAACGATTCCAATGGAAAACTGAACAAAGCAGAAGTTTCCCGCATGCCCGCACAGGCTGAGAGGCAAGGAAACCCCGTTTGCGGGAAATCTGGATAAGCTTAAGTTCAAGCTGCGGTACAGTACGTTCCTGCTATTTCTGAAAAATAAACACCATGCAGATATGTCGAGCGGACAAATTACGCAAGGCGTGAAGAAGCAGAACCGCATTAATTAAAGCGCAGCGCAGGGCCCAGGCGACACGACGGAAGCGGTCGACTGTCAAATTAACACTTCTGGGCCCGCCGCGGTAGCTTTGCGACTATGGCATTGCTAGAGGTCGCGGATTTGATCCCGATCGCGGCAGCCGCATTTCGACAGGGGCGAAATAGAAAACGCACGTGCACTTAGATTTTGGAACACGTTAAACAACATCATGGCATCAAAATTAATCCGGAGTTCGCCACTACGACAGTCCTCATAATCCGACTGTGGTTTTGACACGTACAGCCCCATAATCCAATTCAAGTTTAATACTTCTGCCACGATGCGATGCGCCATGTGAGGTAATGACCATGCTCAACCCTCTCAGAGGTTATGAAATATGGCGCACAAAAGCACCTCAAGCAAACACTTCTCCCCGTTTGTTCTGTGTACTACGCAGACAAACAGCAGTAGTGCATGCAAAGTAACGTTTAACATCAACTCACCACTCTCATGTTAGACTAAACGTTGAAGAAATTAAGCTTTCGCCTTCAACATCACCGCTAATTATCGTCAGTCAAAGTTACCAGCCTCTTCCTTCGACTTTTCCGCCGCCGCCTCCGCCGCCGCCGCCGCCGCCGCTGCTGCTGCTACTGCTGCTGCAGCAGCAGCAGCAGCAGCAGCAGCAGCAGCAGCAGCAGCAGCAGCAGCAGCAGCAGCAGCAGCAGCAGCAGCAGCAGCAGCAGCAGCGGCAGCGGCAGCGGCAGCAGCAGCAGTCGCTGTCTTGCACGCCGCATCGGAAGGTGGTCCAGAGCGTGCATATACATTGCAAGAGCATGGCAGAAAGCAAGGCGACGCGAGAAACTCGTTTGGAACTTTCCATCGCGTCGCATAGGCATAATGCCTCCCTGGACGTCGCCACATTAGCCTCTCGACAGCTGTAATTATCCGTAACTCCCCCGCAAAAGCATTGCAGAAACTGCAGCGCTTATCTTTCTACTAGCATGCAACAGTCCAGAGGGGAACGCGAAGAAAGGGAACCGAGGGGATTTTTATTAATCATATCATAAGAAACCAACAAACAAAGACACGAAGGACAACATAGGGGAAATTACTTGTACTCACTAAGGGAATTAAAGAAATGACAAATTACTGGAAATTAAAGTGGACGAAAGAACAACTGGCCGCAGGTGGGATACGAACCCACGTCTTCGCATTACGCGTGCTATGCTCTTACCAATTGAGCTACCGCGGCGCCGTTTTCCCATCCACTTTCTGTGGTATTTAGGTTTTACTACTGGAACTAACCCCGGGAGTGTTAGCCAGCGCCACCACTCACAAGCCTTGGCGGCGGATGTTGAACATCCTTTCTGCGGCAGGAGTCACGAGTACGGTGATCTATTTGGGTGACGCCAACTGGTCAATAAACCCACACATGCTACCTGAAGGCATCAATGTTGCCGGTTTCGAGACCCTCGCAATGTAATGAACGAACAGTGTGTGGTGTAATGAACAGTGTGCCGATATATTTAATGCTGCCCTTTCATCAGTATTCACGAAAGAACCTGAAGATACATTCCTTTCTCTACCCTCCATTACTGAACTGGCAATGCCAGCCATCATTTTTCATCCAAATGGCATTTAGTGCGCAATCGACAAATTGAAAATTTCATCGTCAGCCGGAACCGACGAAATTAACACAAAGTTTCTCAAAAACACTAAGGACATTTCATCCAAGTTTTTATGCTTGTTGTTTTTCACTCGCCACAGGTATCATCCCAGAAGACTGGAAGATGGGGAATGTCGTTCCTGTTTTCAAATCAGATAACAGAGACTCCCCACTCAACTATCGCCCCATTTCCCTGACTAGCATCCCTTGTAAACTCATGGAACACGTCATCTACTCCCAGATAATGCAGCATCTAGACTATATAAATTTTTTCACTCCATCCCAACATGGATTTAGAAAAGGTTTATCGTGTGAGACACAGCTTGCCATCTTTCTTCACGATCTTCATTCCAACCTTGATGCTAACTTACAAACTGACGCCATCTTTTTAGACTTTGCCAAAGCATTCGATAAGGTACCTCATCAACGTCTACTCTTAAAACTTTCCAGACTAAACTTGCATCGAGAAATTATTGCATGGTTAAAAGAATTCCTCACACATCGTTCACAGTCCGTTACTATTAACAACTACTCCTCTAACCGTCTATCGGTAATATCGGGCATTCATCAGGGAACTGTCCTTGGCCCCCTCCTATTCTTAATTTATATTAATGATCTGCCACAATATTTATCATGTCATGTCCGTCTGTTCGCCGACGATTGCGTTATTTATGCCCCAATTACTAATACCGCTGATCAAGAATACCTCCAGGACAATCTTAACCGCATTCAATCATGGTGCAATCACTGGTTGGTGACACTTAATCCCAATAAATGCAAGCTCATGTCTTTTCATCGTCGTCACAACCCGCATTTATTTACTTATAAGATTTCCGATTCTGCTGTCGAACTTGTCCCGTCCTATACTTACCTCGGTATCACTATCAGCAATAACTTATCATGGCGCGAGCACGTAACAAAGCTAATATCATCTGCGAATAAAAAACTAGGCTTTCTTAAACGTCTTCTTCACGACGTCCCTCAAAATGTAAAGCTACTTGCTTATAAATCATTAATCAGGCCAAAACTTGAGTAAGCATCCGCCATCTGGAATTCACAGCAAGCATACCTCATTGATTCATTAGAAGCTGTGCAAAACAGAGCCGCCCGTTTCATTCACCGCTCATACCCATCCTATATTAGTGTTTCATCTCTCAAGCAACAGTCCCAATTATAGTCTTTCCCTCCGTCGCCGTATTTCTAGCCTGTGCCTATTTCACAAATTTTATTATTCCCAGCTCAAACAGCAGCCATACATCTGCGCACGGCCATCCGCTGAAATTGGTCATCCGCTGAAAGTTTCACGCCAACGTACCCGTACGACTACATTTTCCAAGTCATTTTTTCTCAGAACAGCAAGCGACTGGAACGACCTTCCCCATGAAATTGCAGCTATCACCTGTCCATCAACCTTCCTAGAAAAAGTTACATCCCACCTGCCATCATGAAAAAAAAAAGTGTTTTGCTTTCTCATGTTAACCCCCTACGCGAGAAACTCGCTAGGCAAACTTTAAGGAAATAAAAATGAAATGAAATGAGAAGAAAGGGAACCGAGGGGCCTGATTTTTGTTAATCATATAAGACAACAAACAAAGACACCAATGACAACATAGGGTAAATTACTTGTACTTACTGTTGTTACGTTTCGCCTACAACACGCGGTAATGCCGGCGCGGATGCAACGGACGCCGGGGCTTTGTTCAAAGCGGCGGACATTTTGGCCCGTTCAACGACGCCGCAACGCCTACCCGCCAAGCGTGTCCAGGCGTGTTTCAGTGCCACGTGTCTTCGTGTGTGCGTGTGTGTGTGTGTGCCCTCGCTTGTCAAAGCGCGGCAGCCGGGGAGCGGAGTTCCCCGAATGAGGGGCCTGGGGGTCTCTCGGCTCAACCGCTCGCGCCGTCGTGGGCCCCTGCTGCGCCGTCCCGTGACCTTCATCCCGTGACCTTCCCTCCTTCCTTTTTGGACCGCGACGCCGAGAGTATAAGAGCAGCTGCCCCCGGACGCCAGGGGAGAGGCTCCGATTTGTACTGTTGAGTTACGTGCTCTCCCGTCTCTCCACTTCGGTCGACCTGACCGGCCGCTCCTTTGCTATGTTAGAATAAATAAGTTGTTTTGTTACCAGTCTTCTCATGCTTTGCCGGGACCTTCGGATGCTTCCAGTGCCCCAGGCCGCCAGGCCAACGCTACCCTTGGGGCTTGCGACCCATTGGCAATAACGGGCGTCAGAACCGAGACCCCAACAACTCGTGCCAGCGGTACGATTCCAACATCTGGTTGCCAGCGGTGAGATCGCGACAACGGAGGCCAGCAGCGAAGAGATGCGGTTGACTGTATGCTGAGCAGCACATCGACCATCCGGGAGCAGCGCAACGAGCCCTGTGTGATGACTGGTTGCCTGCAGCGGAACGACTGCGCTGAAGTCTTGGCTGCGAGGTTTGGTGAGTGCGGGACTTTCTTCTTCTGAGTTTTGCCAGGCTTTTGTTAGTGTTAGAAACAGAGCTGGTAATTGGGGTTGTCGTTGCTGCCGGGTTAGTTTGCGGCAAGACAATAGTAGACAGTAGAGAAAGCAGCATTCAGAGCAGCCATGGATTTGAAGTCGTTGCGCAAACCGATATTGCTGGAGCTTGCAAGAGAGTTGGGTCTGGATGTCTCAGACAAACTCAGAAAACCAGAACTGCTAAGGGCTATTCTTGAGTTAGAAGCTGAGGATGACGAGCTGTCGGAATGCCTTGAGACCATTGAGGAGAGGGAGCGTGAACTTAAAGAGCAAAAAGAGAAACAGGAGCTTGAACTTAAAGAACAGAAAGAGAAAGATGAGCGTGAACGAAAAGAACAGAAAGAGAAAGATGAGCGTAAACGAAAAGAACAGAAAGAAAAAGAAGAGCGCGAACACGCTTTGGAAATGAAGCGTCTCGAGGTAGAGATGGAACGCGCTCGTAATGGAAGTCAGGCACACGGTGCAGGAGAACGAGTATTGTTCAAAATGACTGACCTGATGCGGCCGTTTAAGCTTGGAGAGGACATTGGTTTGTTCCTGGTTAACTTTGAGCGAACGTGCGAGAAGCAGGGGTTCTCTCGGGAAACGTGGCCACAGCGCTTGCTCACTTTGCTTCCCGGCGAGGCGGCCGACGTAGTCGCTCGCTTGGAGAGAGAGGAGGCAGAGGATTTCGACAAAGTGAAATCGAGTCTGCTAAAAAAGTACCGGCTGTCAGCGGAGGCGTTCCGTCGGAAGTTTCGGGAAAATGAGAAAGGCAGAAGTGAGTCGTATACAGAGTTTGCCTACAGGCTAATGTCAAACATGCAGGAGTGGCTCAAAGAAGAGAAAGCGTTTGGTGACCACGAGAAAGTTCTGCAGTGTTTCGGGCTAGAACAGTTTTATAGTCGGTTACCTGAGAACGTGCGGTACTGGGTCTTGGATAGGCCAGACGTTAGTACGGTGGCTAGAGCCGCTGAGTTAGCCGAGGAGTTTGTGACGCGTCGGGCTCGCGGAGCTAAGGACGGTCAAAAGGGTGAATTTGGCTCCAAGTTTGAGAGGCCGAAGTTCACACCCATGAGAGCAAAGGGGGATACACGTAGTGCGGATGCGAGTGAAAGCAGTCCGACCGAACGTAAGGAGACGGCGGCAACCGAAGCCGAACGCAGAAAGCGGTTCGAGACGAGGCAAGCGCGCGTTTGTTATACGTGCCAGAAGCCGGGTCACTTTTCGGCGCAGTGTCCAGAAACAAAAACACAAGTCGTGTTTTTGTCTATATGCAGCACTGACGAGAACATGAAGCTTCTCGAGCCTTACATGCGAGACCTCCTCGTGAACGGGAAAGAGTGCCGAGTGCTTCGCGATTCCGCAGCTACAATGGATGTAGTTCACCCCTCTTACGTAGAACCCGATATGTTCACGGGCGAGTGTGCATGGATCAAGCAAGCAGTGGAAGCTCATAGCGTGTGTCTGCCGGTAGCAAAAGTGCTTATTGAAGGACCTTTCGGAGCACTTGAGACGGAGGCCGCAGTGTCATCTATGCTGCCCCCCCAGTACCCGTACCTATTTTCGAACAGGTCCGATCACCTCCTGCGCGAGAAGGGGCTTTTGTTTGGTGAGGCTAGCGTTCAGGCCTTAACCAGATCGAAGGTTCGGGAGCTCGCTGCAAAGGCGGTAGTTGCGGGGCCGACGTTGTTGAACGATGAAAAAGGGTCAGAGGCGCAGCAAGCTGGTATTCAGAGCACGCCCGAACAGAATAAAATTGAGCCTGTAGCGTTAAAGGCAGCAGATACTGGAGAGGAAATTCCCGACACGGGAAAGTTAGAAGAGCTGTCTCCAGATTTGCTCATCGCGCCTACGTCAGACGGACTTAACAGGTTGCTAAAAGTCAGCCGCTCGGCTTTGATAGCCGAGCAAAAGAAGGATGGCAGCCTAGAAAACATACGCTGCATTATCAAGGAAGGTATCGCCAAGAAAAATGCTCGCTTTGTGGAAAGAGGTGGGGTCCTGTACCGGAAGTATCTAGACCGCAGAGGAGTGGAGTTCGATCAGCTGATCGTGCCTCAATGCTATCGTCAGGATCGGTTGCGCTTGTCGCATGGGGGTTCGTGGTCCGGACACCTAGGAGTTAAGAAAACTAAGGACCGTCTCTTGCAGGAGTACTATTGGCCAGGGTGTTTTCGGGACGCAGACCACTTTGTGAAGACATGCGACACCTGTCAGCGGGTGGGCAAGCCAGGGGACAAATCGAGGGCGCCGTTGAAGTTGGTACCTATCATTACGGAGCCTTTTAGACGGCTCGTTATTGATACAGTGGGACCTCTGCCGGTAACAGCCACGGGGTACCGACACATTTTGACTGTGATCTGCCCAGCGACAAAGTTCCCTGAAGCAGTGCCGCTTAAAGAACTCAGCTCAGTTGAGATAGTCAATGCACTACTGTCCATATTTGCGCGAGTTGGTTTTCCTGCAGAAATCCAGTCAGATCAGGGCACAGTGTTTACTAGCGCTTTGACGACAGCCTTTCTCGAAAGGTGCGGGGTAAGGCTATTACACAGCTCAGTGCACCACCCCCAGTCGAATTCCGTTGAGAAGCTCCACTCCGTCATGAAGCGCGTGTTGAGAGCATTGTGTTTTGAACATCAAACTGACTGGGAGCTGTGTCTGCCTGGAGTGATGTTTGCTTTAAGAACCGCGCCGCATGCGGCTACGGGGTTTTCGCCAGCTGAGCTGGTGTACGGTCGCTCGCTGCGATCTCCGCTTCGCATGCTTCGAGAATCATGGGAAGGCAGGGGCGACGACCCAGTCGTGGTAGAGTACGTGCTTAAGCTCCTCGAACGCTTAAGAAGGGCACAGGAGTTGTCAGGTGAAGCAATGGCAGAGGCCAAGCAGAGGGCCAAGGTTTATTATGATCGGACAGCCAGGGCCCGTCGTTTTGAGGTGGGCGATGAGGTCATGATATTGCGCACATCGCTAAAGAACAAACTCGACGTGCAGTGGGAGGGCCCAGCACGGATTGTTCAAAAACTGTCGGACGTTAACTACGTGGTGAGTCTGCCAGGAAAGCGGAAAGCACAGCAAGTTTACCACTGTAATCTGCTCAAACCCTATAAGCAACGGGAAGCAGTGGTGTGCATGATGGTAAACGTGCCCGAAGAGCTTCCGGTCGAGCTTCCGGGACTAGGCTCAGTGACGAACAGGAAAGACACCGATCAAGTCATTAGTGACTTAATAAGTAAAGCATCGCTGTCGCCTGAGCAGAAAACAGAACTACACCAGCTCTTACAAGAGTTTCAAGGTCTGTTCTCTGAGAGGCCTGGTAGGACTTCTGTCCTTACTCATGACATAGAACTTACCTCCCCAGAGCCAGTACGATCCAAGGCGTACCGGGTGTCACCCCGCCAGAGCGATATTATGGAGGCTGAGGTAAAGAAAATGCTACAGCTCGGTGTTATTGAAGCGGGTGAGAGTGATTATACTTCCCCTTTGATTTTAGTTGAGGTACCGGGCAAGGAACCTCGTCCTTGCGTCGACTACCGCAGGCTTAATTCCATCACTAAGGATCAAATTTATCCGATCCCTAACATCGAGGAGCGCCTTGAGAGAGTGAGTAGCGCTCAGTTTATTTCCACCCTAGATCTTGTCAGGGGTTATTGGCAGGTTCCACTTACAGAAGAGGCTAGTAGGTATGCGGCCATTCATTTCACCAATGGGAACATTCCGTCCTAAAGTTTTGAGTTTTGGTTTGAAGAACGCGCCATACTGCTTTTCAAGCCTCATGGATAAAGTGTTGCGGGGACAGCAAGAATTCGCTTTACCGTATCTAGACGACGTAGCGATATTCTCCGCATCCTGGCCGGAACATATGGCGCACTTGCGGGCAGTGCTAACCCGCCTGCGCGATGCGGGCTTGACAGTCAAGGCTCCCAAGTGCCAGTTAGCACAGGCCGAGGTTGTCTACCTCGGACACGTGATTGGTCGGGGTCGACGCCGCCCCTCTGAAATAAAGGTGGCCGCTGTGCGAGACTTCCCGCAACCGCGTACGAAGACCGATATTCGGTCGTTCTTAGGTGTCGCCGGCTACTATCAGAGGTACATCCCCAGGTACTCTGATATCGCGGCTCCCTTGACGGATGCTCTAAGAAGGACAGAGCCGCAAACAGTCGTCTGGGATGAGACGAAGGAAAGAGCTTTTAGCGCCCTAAAGAGCGCCCTAACAAGCCAGCCTGTGCTACGATCGCCCGACTACACAAAAGGGTTCGTTGTTCAGTGTGATGCTAGTGAGCGAGGCATGGGCGTTGTACTGTGCCAACGGGAAAATGGAGAAGTAGAACACCCCGTCCTGTATGCTAGTCGTAAGCTGACCAGTCGTGAGCAGGCGTATAGCGCCACCGAGAAAGAGTGTGCGTGTATCGTGTGGGCCGTTCAGAAATTGTCATGTTACCTAGCCGGCTCGAGGTTTATCATTGAAACGGATCACTGCCCTCTCCAATGGCTGCAGACCATCTCTCCCAAAAATGGCCGCCTCCTGCGCTGGAGCCTCGCTTTGCAACAATATTCCTTTGAGGTGCGTTACAAAAAGGGGAGTCTCAACGGTAACGCCGATGGCTTAAGTCGAAGCCCCTAACGTGAGAATCAGCCTCAAAATCGCTTGTTACTGATGTTTTTCTTCCTGAGGCAGGATTTTTAACTTATTGCTTTTGTATAGTGTTTCAAAGTGATGATGTGCTTTCTAGTGCAATTTTCCGATTTGTGGACGCGTTCTGAGTGCTGCTAAACTACTGTAAGGAACTAGGCAGCAGTATAAAAGGGGAAAGAGCCTGGCAGGGCTTAGTGAGGGTTGTGCCGTGCTTGCTGACTGAGCGGTTGACTTTCGGCGTAGTTCTAACGCTTGCCGGAAACGAGAACAAAATGTCAACTCTCCCGAAGTCACTTTGCAGTCTCCTGTGTGCACCTGAACGTGAGAACGAGGCCTTCTCTGTGCACTGCGCTCAAGAAACGCCAAAGGACGCCCGACTTCGGTTATGGGCATCATCGAGCGACATCCCTCCGGACAGCGGATGCAGTCCCCTGACCATCGGGATCTCCTTCCCCCGGCGGGGCGGTCTGTTACGTTTCGCCTACAACACGCGGTAATGCCGGCGCGGATGCAACGGACGCCGGGGCTTTGTTCAAAGCGGCGGACATTTTGGCCCGTTCAACGACGCCGCAACGCCTACCCGCCAAGCGTGTCCAGGCGTGTTTCAGTGCCACGTGTCTTCGTGTGTGCGTGTGTGTGTGTGTGCCCTCGCTTGTCAAAGCGCGGCAGCCGGGGAGCGGAGTTCCCCGAATGAGGGGCCTGGGGGTCTCTCGGCTCAACCGCTCGCGCCGTCGTGGGCCCCTGCTGCGCCGTCCCGTGACCTTCATCCCGTGACCTTCCCTCCTTCCTTTTTGGACCGCGACGCCGAGAGTATAAGAGCAGCTGCCCCCGGACGCCAGGGGAGAGGCTCCGATTTGTACTGTTGAGTTACGTGCTCTCCCGTCTCTCCACTTCGGTCGACCTGACCGGCCGCTCCTTTGCTATGTTAGAATAAATAAGTTGTTTTGTTACCAGTCTTCTCATGCTTTGCCGGGACCTTCGGATGCTTCCAGTGCCCCAGGCCGCCAGGCCAACGCTACCCTTGGGGCTTGCGACCCATTGGCAATAACGGGCGTCAGAACCGAGACCCCAACAACTCGTGCCAGCGGTACGATTCCAACACTGTCCATAGGGGATGTAGATATAATGGTTGAGAGGAAGTACTATAGGGAGAGAATGGGTAGAACACGGACGCAGTCACGAAACGAGTGAAGGACAGCCTTGCCACTCTTCGCTCGCAGCTGCCATTCTATGGCGTTACTCGAGGTCGCGGGTTCGATCCCTACTGCAGCAGCCGCATTACGACGGGCACGATATGAAAAAAAATTATGCGGATCCCACACAATGTGGCAATCGGTGTAAGCGAAGCTTTCTGTGCTGTTTGCTTTCATTGACGATAATTAGCGATGATGTTGACGGCGCATGTTTAATTTCTTCAGCGTTTGCGTTTAGTCCAATAATAAGTTTGTGATTTGCTGTTAAACGTTACTTTGCGTGCACCACTGCTGTTTGCGTAGTACACAGAACACAAAGGGACACGTATTTGCTTGAGCCGTTGTGCGTCATTAATCATAATCTCTGACAGGGTTAAGCATTCATTGTCTCACATGGCACATCGCATCGTGGCTGAAGTGTGAAACATTAATTGAACTATGGGGCTGTACGTGCCAAAACCACAACCGTGTTGTAAGGCGCACCGTAGTGGGAACTAACTGTAAGTTAACACTGAGTTAATTGGCATAATAGCAGGAGCCGATGAGAAGCACGTCCGCTCCCGTCGGCGACCGCAGCGCCACCCCGTAGTGGGAACTTCGGATTAATTTTGACCCTCTACTGTTCTTTAACATGTACCGAAATTTAAGTGCCCGAGCGTTTTTGTATTTCGCTCCCGTCGAAATGCGGCTGCCGTGGTCGGGATCTAACCAACGACCTCGAGCAGTGCCAAAGCCGCAAAGTGTTGCTTTGATTTGCGACTGCTTCCGTAGTGTCGCCTATAGCCTACGGTGCTTTAATGCGGCTTTGCGTCTGCAGGCCCTGCATCAGTTGTCCGCTTGAGAAATTTGCATTATGTTTAGTTTTCAGAAATAGCAGAAACGTACCGTACCTTGAACTTAAATTTATCAAGTTTGTCTGCAACTGCTGTCGTGTCTAGTTGTAGCGTTTACTTGTCTCTACCCTTTCCGTCCTCCCCTCGTGTATGCGAGCGAAGAATTGCGAGGCTGTTACTCACACCTTTTGTGACTGCATAGGTTCTACCCATTCTCTCTCTCCTGTCCCTACTTCCCCTTCACCATTGTATATATCTCCCCTCCGGACTGTTGCACGTTAGTACAAAAGTAAGCGCAGCAGCTTCTGCAATGCTCTTGGGGGGGGTCATGGATAATTACAGCAGTCATGAGGCTATTGTAGCGACGCCCAGGGAACTCCAGAGGGCATTGTGATGACCCTCGATGGAAAGGTCCAAACGAGTTTCTCGCGTTGCCTTTCCTCTCTGACACGCTCCTGCCATGTATATGCACGTTGAACCATTCCCCGACGCGGCGTGCAAAACAGCCGCAGCAGTGGAAAAGGGAGACGTTTTCGCAACTCGCCAGTCTAGGATGGATGCTATGAGCGTCCCCTTTGGAACGGGGCGGTGGGTCTTCTGCACCGCCGCCTACAGTGACGTCACACGTCACGTGCGCGACAGCATTTATTTTTTCGTTTGCTTGACTTGCGACCAGTGTTTTCCGGGCGCGTCCTCGCGCGCAGGCTCGTTTGCTTTGGTCCACGTGCGACCTGTTAGTTTATTAACTTAATGCAAATGGCATTGGAGTGTCTACGAGCGATACTGCTGATGTTCAGGCACCCATTCTTACAAGACACTTGCAGGACTTAAAACATGACGATAGCATCTGGTCTGGCTGCTTAAAATCGAACGACGAGCTGAAATAGCTAGAATGAGCACTGGCTGCTGCCATCGTGCAATTGGCGGTTCGTTCGTCACGAAGAAAGTCGGGCGAATGCACTCATCGGTGAAGGTGATTAGTACCGCTGTCAAGGGGGCACTTTCCATCGCGGACTACCTCGATCCGGTTAGAACTAACTGTGCGCTGCATGCAACACAGTCATTCTCAATTGCATATTTGACTTGGACTGTCCTTTTCCCAAATATGATTTAAACGTTTGATTCGGATTGACCTCAATCGATAATCAAAGTAGGGAAACCTGAAGGCCGTGAACGCTTGTGTTTTAGAGGCTGAATGTTCGCACTAGTTGCGGTTGTCTCGCTGTGCCAGCTTGAGTGGATTGCTCGAATAATTTGGGCACAGGTAGTGTTAATGATACCGCGTAGAGCGGTGTAAACTTGTTTGCTTATCCCTTATAATTTTCGTGCTATAGAAACGAAGGAATTTCACATTTCTATCTAAACCAAATGCATGCTTCTGTCTTGACGGGTAAATCGGCGACATAATTATTGAAGCAGCTTTTGTTTTTTACCGCTGCAACTGGGTTAACTTTGGAAAATCAATTACTGGAACAGAGATCTGCCGACTCTGCGTGAACGGTGAACCAGTCGTTGAACCAGTCGGTGAACCAGTCGTGAACCAATCGAGTACACGTTGCAACGGACAGAAAAATTCAATTTGAGCTCTACAGAGGATGCACTTAACCATGCCACAACAATATGAATACAGGCCGAAGCTGTTTAGCGGCCGCGCACAAGAGTAATAATAATAATAATAAAAAGAAAAGGCAGTGAGATCGTTCTACACGAAATGACTTCATGCAAGTACCTTCTAGAAATAGGCGCCTCTTTTGTGTATCGCGGCGCGGTAATCAAAAGTTAGTGCTTCTCCTCATCTGATGGTAAGCACAAATACACAGGGACGAATAGCCGCGGGCATCGAGGCACCCTATGAAAGGGCTTTGAACAACGCCATTTAGGAGAACTTACACAAACAATGAACAGCAATAAATAAATAAATAAATAAACTGCCGCTCACGTGACGTGTGACGTCGCTGAAGGTGGCGTCTCGGAAGCCGCGCCCTAGAGGGGGCGAGTTGTGAAAACAGCGTCTCCCAGGGGAAAAGTCGAAGGAAGAGGCAAAGAAAGCGTCGCTTTAAAAACTTCGCTTTAACCCCCCCCCCCCCTTCCTGCTTTTCATGTGGCTACGGAGTCGCGCCCGCCCCAACTGAACGTGCTGCAGATGTATTTGTGTGTGTGTGGCGGGGGGGATTGTACCAAGAAAATTTTGCTGCTAGATAGGTTTACATTTTTGTTGTCACAAATAACGGTGTACATAGGTGTTTAGACAGGTCCTTTATACAAAGTCTTCTTCGCCGTGTAATTTGAGGGGCATCCTTCGAGCTTTGACTGTCTATTACGAGCCAGTCTTTTTACTCGCCGAAGCCAGACCGTCGGTCTCTGCCGCGTGCAGTTTACATCTAAATTCTGCTTGCCGCGCTCCGTTTTTCTCGCGCAGATGCCGCAGCGCTTCACCGGGGGGCTGTGCAAGTTCCTATTCCACCACCTCGAGCGGGCCACGTTCGGCAGGCGCCTGCGATGGGTGGACCGAGCGTCGGGCGTGTTCAAGCTGTACTGGAGACACGGCAACGGGTGGTCTGAATCTCCCGAGGACGACTTTGCCGTGTTCATGGTGGCTTCACCTCACCTGATTAACGCTCCCCTTTTTTTATTTTGCCCGCATCTTGCAGTGCTCATAAGTACTCGCAGGCTTGGTGGCTAGTCGGCAGTGGATTTAAATTGCATGATTAATGATTAAGCTGGCCTTCACAGCGCCTGAAATATGATACGGCGTCAAAGGATCTATTTTTTCTCAAAGGGGCATTGAAACACTTTTAAACACGGTAAGGGAAAATTGGTATGTTTTCAGAGCGAGCCGTTTTAAAGAAACCGGTGGAAGCTGCGACATTGCAACGAGTCGGCATGTGGATCTTGCTTGTCCACGCGGGAGCAAGAAGAGATAAACCAACTGCTTGCACTGTTGAAAAGAAATTATTTGGACTAACGCTGAAATGTAGGTTCACATGCGCTAAACATGTGCTGCAAGTTGAAAATAACAAGGAAAGCAGCATAACACAACGGGTATTGGAGTGCCCCGTTGTGCCCATTTTTGCCCAAAAGGAACAATGAGTGAGTGAAATAACTTTATTTCGGTTCAGAGAAGACGCAGTGCTCTAAATTACCAGACATAGATACCGATAGAATCGTGCTATATATTAGTGAGTGTTCCCCAGTACGTTCGATGACAACACAAAGAAAGTTGAAAAACTGTAGGACGAAGTGCCCAGTCATTCCTTTATGTGAAGGCTGCATATTTGAACATGAACGCGCAATATAGTGGCATGCATATGCCGGCACATTAAACAAAACAACCAGCAAACATATAGGAGAGGGGACGAAAGATGAGTGTGGGAAAAAAAAATAAGAAGAGCGCACGATTGCATTTACGCGTTCGTCGTTTGGTATGAATACATCAAAAGTATATAAGGTGTTTGATGTATTTGAATACATCAAAAGTATATAGGAATACATAAGGACACATTATAGATCGCTTACTATTTCCTGCGGCTTTAGAAGCTCGCAGTTTTTATATTATTTTTTAAACTTCGCCCTATGCTACGTTAGCGCTATGACGTTACAGCAGGCTTTGTCGCCACCTCTGTCAAACCTCGAAAGGTTATGCATAAGCGCAGCGTGGAAAGAATAGAGAAACGATAGGCCAGAGCTCTGCTATCAGCACCGCCTCAGCCGAGAGGAACCAAGGATTTTATAGGGGAATGGGGAAAGTAACCATAAAGACGTCTTGGATAAATAGAAAACCATATCGCACTGATTGAACCGTGTTACTCAGGTTTCAAGAAAATGTGTTTCGGGGATATCCTCCTGACTCGGAGCTTCACTTCGTATATTCTCACCACTCGACTTCGTGTGTTTTCGCAAAACGCATTCTCTCACTGTGTGCCTCGTTCGGGATCGCCTTCCAACATTTATGCAGCGTTTGCCAACTCTCTGGTACGCCTCCGCGAGGTTCAACCCAACATCGATGTACTTTCCACCCCACTTCAGGAACTACTCGACATCCTCACTTCAAGTCTTCCTCCGCATTGCCAAGAGTACGCTCTGTCCTTACACAGGCCATGCTGGAATATAATCACGCCCAGCTTCCTTCACGCTAGGCAAGCTACCTTTATGTACCGCCTGGCGCGTGGCTGTCTGCCGATTGGCTACCAGCGCTTCACAGTCATCCCGATTCGAGGGCTGTGCCCTTTCTGTGGAGGTCGCAAGGACACAGTCCATATATTTCGCAGTGTCTGCTTTTCACAGCTCTCTTCCAACGGATAGCTAGTCTATTTGGCCTCCCAGTTGCTCCATTCCAAACTGTTCGCTTCTTGCACCCGTTGCCTAAGCAGGCGACCAACGAGTTCGTGCTTCTTCTTGTCGAGTGTTCATAACAAGTTTGGTTAGCACGCTGTGATGCAGTTTTCGGGGGAGGGCGCCGGGTCTTCACAAAGTGCTTGAAAAAGCACGTAAAGAAGTCCGGTTCCATCTCACCCGGGAGCAGCATCACTTAGGCGAGAAGTCTCTCGAACTGCATGTGGGCTCGCCCTGCCGTGATGTTTGACGAGTCAGGTGGAAAGCTTTCCATTAAGGTATGATGCATGCGCCTTAGGTTGCTCGACTTGGCCGTGTGTGCCAGTCGATGCACGTGTCGTTGTAAGTCTGCTGAAAGAATGCAAAAGGTATAATTGCTTCGAGCAAGTTCATACAAACCAGTTCTTGAAGCAGGTGAAATTGGCAACAGCTATGTCGCTGAAAAAGTCACTGTGATCTATAGAAACAGTTCATTATTTACTGTTCCAAGTTTTCTGCTGCTTGATGTGCCGAGTTCTGTTACCCACATCCGTATGTATCATTGTGCTCAGGAATAGCTTAAAAAAACAAATGCGTGCTACCCCCTCCCCTCGCCTTCCGTATTCACAGGTTGGCAGGTATGCCGATGCAACCGAAAACTATGGAAGGCTTGACACGGGACAGCGCCGTTCAACCCATGAAAGATGTCTCCGCTTGTGTTCTTGGTTGGGCTCGCACTTTATTATTTGTGAACTGGCGGAATGACCCCTACTAAGGCCGCGCGTCCGTTGACTGTAGCTCCAGCTGCTGTTCTCATTGTTGTTGATGCAGCCTTTCATACGGCTAATAATGCTTTGGAACATATCCCACCCCACCCTGACTGACCGATCGACCGACCGACATGCTCATCATGCTCATTATGCGACCCTGCTTTTATGACCAAGTAACTATGCTCGGACAGAAGAAGACGAACCGCAGGAAACGGTGAGGAGGCCGTTTCCCATATGACTGCTGCGGCAGTTACTCGAGGTTCATAACTTTCAACACTGGCATCACTAGCTATGGGGAAGCACTAAAATTGACTCCAAAGGCAGGACTCTTGCCTCCTTTGCTGCCGACCATGATTTGTGCTGTGTGAATGACGGCAGCCCTACATTTCTGCGAGGCACGACCTATACGAGCTGCTTGGACTTAACTTTGGTGTCACGGCGCTTTGCCTCGAGCGTCCAATGGTTTACGGACATTGAAACACATGGAAGCGACCATATTCCAACATACATAAAGATTAGAGGAGTTGAGCAACGCTCCTCTACTGTCTTGCGTACAGTTGATTGGTCAAAGTTTAAGAATGATATGGATGACACATGTCGGGAAGGCCTTTCACACACTATCGAAGAAGCAATCGCAGAGGCATTGAAAACATCCATCTGCTCGCTTACAAGGTCAGCAAGGCGAACAGACTTGGACATGGAACTGGAGAAGCTGCGTGCGGCACGCCGACAGACGGAGGAGGTATCGGCGCACGAAGTCCGTCTTGGATCTGAGGGCTTCACGACGCATACAAAAGAAAGTCCAGCGTCGCATGAATAAATTGGAAAATAAGCAATAGAAAACTTTCTGTCAGTCGCTTGATCCCAGAAAATCGCTCTCGCACATATGGAGAACGGTTAGGAGTATTCGCTCATCTCCGCATCAAAGGAAGCCCTTTGCTGCTCTGGCCCTCTGCCAACTCCGCTCGGAACTTCAAGTGGCTGAAGAGTTCTGTGCACGGGTTGCTGGGTCCGTGGCAATTAATACTGACGCAGCATTAAATGACATCCCTGAGTCACGTGTACCAGATATGAACGTGCTATTTTCACTTGAAAAGCTCGATGCTGCGTTGGCGACCTACAGGAGTTCTTCGTCACCAGGACCTGATGGCATCACGTATGCTCCCCTATGCCACCTTGGACATGACGCACGAGATGAGCTGCTCAACTACTACAATGAGTCTTGGCAGAACGGCGCCGTTCCTAAACAATGGAAATCGAGCCGCTTGATCCCCATTCTGAAACCTGGAAAGTCTCCACTTGAGATCTCATCATATCGTCCGATTGCGCTTTCGAGCTGCGTCGGCAAAGTGATGGAAAGAATGATTCTTGTTCGCTTGGAATGGTACCTAGAACGATTCAACATCTATCCGGACGCCATGACAGGCTTTCGTCGAGGTCGCTCGTCCATCGACAACGTCATTGACATCGTAACATGGGTCCAAAATCAAAAAAGCCTCAAGCGCCTGTCTGCAGCACTTTTCCTAGATATAAAAGGAGCATATGACAACGTCTCCCATGAGGCCATACTAAACTCACTTGAGGCTGTTGGAGTTGGTGGCCGGATATATGAATGGATTCGGGACTATTTGACTGAGAGGCGCTTTTTCTTGCAGACCGAAGATGGCCCAACTTCGGACCATTACACCTGCCGTGGTGTGCCGCAGGGTGGTGTTGAGCCCTATTTTGTTCAACCTCGTCCTGGTAGGACTATCGGAGTACCTACCACAGACATTTCGTGTCTCAATATACGCCGACGACATTTGCATCTGGGCCTCTGCGGTGACTTGCCCTCAGCTAAGAGCCAGGCTTCAGCGGGCGGCAACCATGACGGCGTCTTATCTTCGAGAACAATGCCTCAGTGTGTCTACTGAAAAGTGCGGATTACTTGGTTTTACGCGCAAACAAATGTCATTGTATCCTGTTTCCATCAATGGTCAAGCTGTATCCTATGTTAAGACGCATCGCTTTCTGGGCGTCATCATTGACCGCAATCTCTCATGGAGCCCTCACTGCGTCTATCTGAAGAAGAAGTTAGTCGCCATTGCTCAGGTCTTAAAATTTCTCTGCGAGAAAAACTGGGGTACACCAGTACATCCTATGATGCAGCTGTACAGGGTATTGTTTCTTGGACTCCTACGTTACAGTCTACCAGTCTTGTCAAATGCGTGCAAGACAAACTTTCGCGCCTTGGAGAGCATACAAGGTCAAGCCCTACGCACGTGTTTAGGGCTGCCTCGGTGCACCTCAACATCAGCAACAATTGCCATCGCGGGAGACCATATGATCCAGACACACGTAGCTGTCGACTCTCTCAGAGCGCATATTCGCCATCTGTCAAAGATCCCCGACCATCATTTGGCCTCCCTACCAGCCGAGAGACCTCAAGCGACCTTCTCACGAGTGATTAGCTGTCATCAAGAGTGCATACCGACATTTTTTACACCGGCGGTGAAGCCTTCA
The DNA here is from genome assembly GCF_023375885.2 of Dermacentor andersoni. Classification (NCBI taxonomy): domain Eukaryota; kingdom Metazoa; phylum Arthropoda; class Arachnida; order Ixodida; family Ixodidae; genus Dermacentor; species Dermacentor andersoni. The sequence continues at coordinate 151,459,806 of NC_092814.1, forward strand.
TCTCCCCTGTGGTGCCTGCGACGGCCTCAAATGAATTTTGCTATTCTTGGAATTACAAAATAGTCCAATCATCCAGCGCCGGCTCTGAAGCAACTTACGCTCCTATTACTGCACCAGACGTATAATGACTGCATTCATATATCTACCGATGATTCGACCTCATCTACCAGCTCAACTGCCGTGTTCGTCGTTCCAGCTAGGCAGGTTACAGTTAGATTCAAATTGTCCCACATGACTACATCTACGTCGGCAGAACTTGCAGCTCTCTATGCCGCTGTGACGTACATCACCGAAGAGCCAACAGAGAAGTGGTTCGTATTTTGTGATTCTAAGGCAGCTCTTCACAGTATAAAATCTGCGTTACATCACAGAACTTACGAGCAGATGATATCTAACATCAGGGAAGTGCACCACCAAGCTCTGGAAAGAGGACGCCACATTATATTTCAATGGATTCCTGCTCACTGTGGCATCGTCGGCAACAACCTAGCTGACAAGGCTGCCCGGTGTACCTATGAAGATGCCAAGACGCGTCCAACACCTTTGGCGAGGTCGGACGCTGCCAGGGAACTTCGCCTACTTGCACGCAAGAAGTCACAAGATCTGTGGATTTCAAGTGCCTTCAATTGCAGATTACGCAAACTGGACCCCACGCTAAGGCTACAACTACCATCTAGCCTATCCCGCGGCGAAACAACCTTGCTGTGCGCTTGTGGCTGGGAGCTAGTGGCGTTCCCGAACGCATACTCCTACCGTATGGGAATGGCCGAGAGCCCGATGTGCGACTCCTGTGGGCGCGAGGAAACCATCGAGCACCTATTGTGTAGTACCTGCCCTCGCTACGATGTCCAACGCCTCTCTCTGCGGGCAACTTTACACCGACTGGACTCGAGACCGTTCACCGAGTCAAAGATACTCGGACCGTGGCCACACCCGTCACTGGCTCGAAAAGCGATTCGTGCACTAGTGCAGTACTTGAAGTGTACCGGTTTAAGATACCGTCTTAGTGTCCTTGTGTATGGTGTCCCTCCTACACGTACTCAGTGCTTACTCTCTCCCTTTCTTCCTCTTTCTATTCCCCTTTCCCCCCAGTGTAGGGTAGCAAACCGGATGCTGTTTTGGTTGACCTCCCTGCCTTTCTTATCCCTGTTTTCTCTCTCTTGGATAAATGTGCTCTCAGGCGTCAAGCTCTTAGTGTGCAGCCTGCTCACTATGCGACCCTACTTTGATGACCAAATAATTATGCTCGAACAGTATAAGACGAACCGTGGGGAACAGCGAGAAGACCACTCCCCATATAACTGCTGCAGGAGTTATGCCAAGTTCATAGCTTTCAGCACTCGCAGGCGTCAAATTTCAGTGAATTTTTCTACACTTGCTTCGGAAACATTTCTGTTCAAGGTATTTTACCTACGGAACTTTACTCTCGCTCCGGGTGTGCCATGGCATGGTACATGTACATCCGATGCGCCTCACGTCTTGCTTGCGCGTTTGCTTTTTGCTGCGGGCAACGTAGAGCAAACCATATAATTACGCGTGCGTTAAAATTAACCGTCCTGGGCCATTTTAGTGTCGTAGAGGAAATTAACTTGCACGAACGAGCACGCACGGACCCCATATGTCGTAGCGCTGGTACCGTTTACTCGGCCACATTTCTAGTTTTGTAAAGCAAACAAATAATGCAACATGTCTTCCCAGATTGCATTAGTTCAAGACAATAAATTCTAAACTCGAAAATGGTTTTTAAAAAAAGAAAGATTTTAACATACCGCTAATTTCCTGACATGCCCAACATTGATCGCTTCTCGTGGATTTTTATCACCCCGAGGGAAAATATTTTTGCCCTAAATTTAAACGCATGTCACGGCAACAGGCTGACAATATTTAAAAACCGTGCTCCCTTCAGACTGGGAGAAAGAAAATCTGGACTTTAGTCGGCATTGCGCAATGCTCAGTTTTAGTGTTTTTCTCGCGTCATATCATAGCGGTGATCAATGCTAACCCGCAGATTTTGCAAAATCCGCGTAATGCGCTTCTTCATATTTTTCGTGAAGACAAATTTGTTGCATCCAAAACTGAGATTGATTTTATTGTCCTTGGCACTCAATCAGCAAAATGTAACCATTTTCATCAAAATTAAAAAAATGATCACCGGACCCAACTAAGATGTTCCCTCCAAGCTTCTCCAAGCAATTGTTTATATGAGTCGCGGTGAAAGCACTGCAATAGGCGACCGCCCCATGAAGGTTCGGAAGTGCCGATCCGGTTTGCTTTTTCGTTATCATATATAAGCTCCCTGATTTTCGCTTAGTGAATAAAACGGTGCGTGTTGGAAATGCGACACATTCTTTGGGTCATACTGGGCGCTTTGCGGTATAGGTAGGTTCCTGTGTCGCCTCATTTTGGGCCTCTTCAGTAAAAATAAAATTCAAGTGTCCGGTGGTGAGATTGCACCTCTGACTCCCGCGAGCCCACCAGCGCGAAGCTCTAACCGTTAGACCACGATTTTTCTTTATTTTTTCTTTATTGCCGGTCCTCGACATACTGCACATCCAAGCAATCATATAACAGGCGCACGCACAAATAATGTTATTAAATGAATGACAATATGTACATTATGTGCGTCCGCCGCACTAGCGTGCCGCTGTAATTTAAAATTCCTTTAGTATAGTGAGAGATTCAACCCTTTTTAGCAACTCGGGAAAACACTGTTGTTCTTTGAGTAACTCGATAAACCGTCCCATACATTCCCGAAAGTACATGCGCGCTAATTGCGCATTCGGGTCATAATGGTACAGCCCGCCATTCTTGAGCGCCATAAGTAGTGGCGGCCCGCAAGGATGATGAAACCGTATAGGGAAACCCAGGATCATTATTTATTGCCAAATACCTGATGTCATGTGCATCTATTGGAAGTTCTTTTTTTAGATTATGGGAAAGACTTCTCCGTAATAGACACACTTCCAACAGTGAATAAAAACGTGGTCAATATCTCGATCCCGTATTTTTTTTTTTTGCAAATAAGACAATGAGCGCCCCAAGGTGCACGCTTTGTCTGTCATGCCAACTATAGCTCTATCAGACGACGGGCATTTGTGTCACGTAAAATAGCACGATCGAGAGCACGTGCGCGCGCGCCAGTTTCCATTCGACCACGGACGCTGTCTGTGTCCGTGGACCACGGTGACCACGAAATGCAGAACTAACTGAAGACAATTCGTCACGAATTATCCAGGAACTGGTACCCAAAGAAGTTTATTAACAAAATGGAAGCTCGTGTCCTCCATCCAAAGCCGTCTCAGGGCAAGTCGTTCACGAAACGCGCTGGCGTCCCATATGTGCCTGGCGTCAGCGAAGCTCTTAGCCGCGTATTCTCAAGATACGATCTAGCTAAGAAATCAGCTTGTTAACGTAAAGGATCGGCTTGGAAGCAAGAATTACCCCGGTGTCATCTACAAGGTACATGCGCAGACTGCAGCTGTAGTTACATGGGCGAAACCGGCAAATTTTATTTGTTTATTTGTAAAATACCTTACAAGGCCCCTACATGGGGATTGAGTAAGGGGGGCATACAATCACGTACATACAATCCAGTAACAACAATAATAAAAGAAAACAGCAGCCAATGCACAGCCTAAGACTCAGAGAAACATTAGCTACATAAAGCTGCATATGATTACAATAAAAAGGAACAATATAAGTTTGTAACAAACGTATAACAGTGCAAGAGAAAGGTAGAAAAAATAACACAGAACAGTGAGTGTGATATTAATGGTAAACAAGGGTTAAGCGAGTTCAGTGAGTGCTTGAATTTTTCGCGGTCAGTTTCCGCAACTATGTTGTCGGGAAGGTTGTTCCAGAGCCGAATGGCACGTGGGATTGCAGACCAGTTAAATGCTTCTGTTTTATCATAGATACGCGTGAAGCTATGATGATTGTATAATCTGTGCGACGTGTGCGATGACGTTTCTAGGTGTAGGTAACGTTTGTTAGTGTGGTGGGCGTATTTATGAAATAATGACAAAAGGGCTATGTCGCGACGATTAGCAGCTGAAGGGAAAGGTGAATCTTTATTTGAGTTACGCTAGAACGGTAGTCATAATTTCGGGAAATGAAACGTGCAGCTTATTTTGGATTGATTCCAGCATGGTAATTAAGTAATATTGGTGGGGAGACCAGACTGGAGCGGCGAACTCAAGTCGAGGGTGAACGAATGTTTGAAATGCCAGCTTGCGGATAAGTGGAGGTGAGTTTCGAAGGTTACGTCGCAGGTAACCCAGTGATCGAGAAGCACTGGCACAGATGGTGGTAATGTGAGAAGTCTAGGAGAGGTTTTTTGAAAGATTTACGCCTAGATATTCAAATTATGAGGTCCGAGATAATGGGACATTTTTAATACAGTAAGAATAGTCCAAGTTAGTGCGTTTGCGGGTGAAGGACATCACTTTACATTTTGATGAATTTAAAGTCATTAGCCAGGTGTCACACCAATTAATAATTTGGTTAAGATCATTTTGGAGGATCAGGTGGTCATCGGAGGTGTTAATGGAACGATAGATAATGCAGTCGTCAGCGAAAATGCGCATGCATGATGATAAGTTATTGGGTATGTCATTAATGTATATCAGAAATAGTAAGGGACCAAGAACGCTTCCTTGTGGTACACCGGATGAAACATCTGAAAGGGGCGAGGAGAAGCTGTTAGCGAAAGTAAACTGCTGTCTGTTAGAAAGAAAATTTCGAAGCCAGGATAGAGTTAGTGAATCAAGTTTTAATAATGATAATTTCAAAAACAGGCGACAATGAGCTACGCGGTCAGAAGCTTTAGAAAAATCTAGAAAGATGATGTCACTTTGAAGGTTTGAGTCCATGTTAAAATGTAAATCTGTCGTAACTTCAAGCAGTTGCGTTTCGCACGACAAACCTCTCCTGAAACCATGTTGATTATGAAAAAAAGAAGTTGTTCGACTCTAGATGTTGGTAAACATGAGATGCAATAATATGTTCCATCATTTTACAGCATATGCACGTTAGTGATATCGGTCGGTAGTTCTCAACTAGTTTTTGTCAGCGTCTTTGAAGATGAGTATGACTTTGGCTGTTTTCCAGTCTTGGGGTATCTGACCTGTCATTAAAGATTGATGAAAAATGTGAAATAAAAACTTGCTAGATACTGATACTGTATTTTTTAGTAATTTAGAATTAATATTGTCAATACCTGCTGTAGACGAAACTTTCCAGTCATTAATAAGCTTAACAATACCATCAATAGTAATGTCAATAGGTTGCATGTACCGGTAATCTAGGTCTGCAACAATGGGCAAATTAGTAATACTTTCTTTCATGAATACGGATGAGAAAAATTTATTAAAGACTTGAGCGCGCTCACTGTTAGGAGTAGGAATGTTGTTTTCTTTATTGTGTAACGAGATGTCATTAGTATTGCGTTCAGGAGATAAAATTTGCCAGAACTTTCTGGGATTAGATTTGAGTAGTGAAGGAAGGTCGTGGGAAAAATATTTATTTTTGGCTACATTGAGAGCGGAGCAGTAAGAACTTAAACAGTTAAGATACGTTTCCCAAGCTGACGGGGTGCCGGTTCGTTTTGCAGTTCTGTAAGAACGTTTCTTTTGGTTTCTGAGTAGATGAAGGGACTTAGTGAACCACGGTTCGTTTTTGTCTTCAGTTATTCTGATTAAAGGAATGTTCTGCTAAACCAATGCGCATAACTTATCTCTGAACATGACCCAGTTATCATGAACAGACCTAGTGTGGAACGAAGGTAGAAAATGATGTTCAAGAAATGATTCTAGCTCAATGATGATTACTTCGTAATTTCCCTTGTTGTAGTCACGAACTGTCTTACTTAAGACACCTGTAAATGGTAATGGGATACTGATGGATACATTCAGTAATCTGTGGTCACTGAAACCATCCGAGCATGTTACTTGTTCTATAGTTTCTGGGGCGTTAGTTAGTATAAGATCTAAGACGTTAGAGCCACGGGTAGGTTCTTTAATGATCTGGAACAGATTATAATCTAATGTTAGGCTAATGAATTCTGATGAAAAACTGCATGATGACAAGTTTGGCCAATCAATGAGAGGAAGATTAAAGTCGCCAATAAGGTATGTGAACTCAGTTGGACAGAGCTGGGTGGCTTTAGTAATCCTGTTGCGCAGTTCATCAACGAAGCAATGACTATAATTTGGAGGGCGGTAACAAACGCCTATTAAAACTTTAGCAGAACGGCAGCGGCATGCGGCCCAGACAATCTCCAGACCTGAAGATGTGTCAATAATGTACGATGCGATAGTCTTTTTAATATTTTAATTCACGAGAAGGTTAAAAGAGCACCAACGGGACGTCCCCAAGAAGAAAAAAAAACCTCAAACGCCCTTGCCGAACACGCCGATAAACGCAGTCACCGCATCGATTGGGAAAACGCTGCTGTAATAGCTAAGGAAAAGAATCCGATGACGCGAACTCTTCTTAGAATCTTTATTTATTCAAACTACGGACAAATAGTATCAACAGGACTGATGGAAATCTGCCTGCCAACTACACCCGCTCTCTACGTCACATTTTGGCATAAAAACGACTTGCGGCTCTTGCCCGCTTTTAGGGTGATCGAGGAACCCGTACGGGTCCCGAAACGTCTCTGTGTTATTTTCACCTTGGCATGGTTAGTGACCGCAATTTCTTCATCATCATGTTACCGGACCAGGCGAACTTTCGTCGAACTCTTGACGACACTGTCTGTCCCGTTTTTCATGAGCCGGAGCGTGCCAGTTTCTCCCATTCTGGCCTTGTGGCAGCTAGCGCCTCGAGATGCTTCTGCACAGCCTTTGTAATCGGCCCACATTTACCAGTCCTTTCCTCGTAGCAGACAATGCTGCAAAGATGTCGCTACCGCTTTGGGTATAGCCCCAGGTCGTACCGGAACAGGCTGTAACGTTTCTTCGCAGTAGTAAAAACAAAACTCGTCATGCCGTCGCCGCCATTCGTACATTCAGTCGGTATTGCTAGAGGCTCGCGTCACACACACAATTGCTTTCTTTACCCAAACACGTTGGTCCATCTGGTAATTCTTTGGTGAACCCAAAACCGTCTTGGATGGCCCGGCTACCTGCAAAACGCTCCGCATAACATCGATTCCCGGAGTGCGTGGGATCTGCATAATATTTGTTTTGTTTTTCGCAGGCCTGGCACCAGCAGAAAGTTCGGCCGAGAACCTGCAACATTATTCAGGCGAAGCAGCGTTTCCGCGCTGCCATGAACAAGATGAGCCTGACCATTCTGCAGCGCTGGAGAAGGTGGTCGCCCAAGAAAAATTTCCAGTTCAGAAAATTTCCCAAAGAAGACCTTGGTACGGCGCGCAAGTCTAGTTTTGTCAATAGGGGAGTGTTTAGCGTCGTGATCGTGCTGTACAAAGCCGTGCACACCAAAAATGGGGAAATTATATTGTCACGTTGCAGCAGCAAAAACCGTGAATCACGCAAGTAACTCTTTAATAGGCGAACCTGTGCCCACAAACGCAAATGAAAGTACAACGATAGCGGCGAGCACAGTCGGCGATCGTCGAAATCTGGAAGAGTATTCTGTAAGTGTCCACCTAGTGGACATGTACATTTTGTCTGCTGCTGCAGCTCTGATTGGCTGGGCTAGGGTAGACGTGAAAAGGAGACAGGCGTCCCCAGCCAATCGGCACTTCAGCAGGCGAAATGGACACGTCCATTAGGTGAACACTTACGGCCTCAGGTGACCGCCACTCAGGTATCCTCGTGCACGCAAAATCGTGTGCTGCGCAAAACGAGACAAACGCAATAGATCGCGCATGCGACCGTCAGCGAAAGTTTGTATCGTCTCGCGCAGCGCACGAGAACACTGAGGCAGACACAAGCGGATCACACAGCATGATCGCCGCTGACACAAGTTCTTTTTTTTATGTGAGGATTTACGTGCCAAAACCACGATCTGATTATGAGGCACGCCACACTGGGGGATTCCGGAATGACTTGGACCAGCTGGGGTTCTTTAACGTGCCCCTAAACCTAAGTAGACGGGTGTTTTCACATTTCGCCCCCGTCAAAACGCGTCCGCCGTGGCCGGGATTCGATCCTGCGACGTCGTGGGTGCTGGAACACGGTAGAAAATGACAGTTTCGTTGTCTGCGCGCGCTACTCAATCAATCAATCAATCAATCAATCAATCAATCAATCAATCAATTTTTTATTATTACATAAAATACTGTACAGATAGAGGTATACAGAAGGAGGTCCCATAGTTAAAACTGAATTGGGACCTCCTGTTCATGGTTAACATAAAAGTTCATTTGGCAAGCAATAGCAGCTTAATCGGTACAATTTCAGTAATGATAAATAATGAGATACAGATATAAGTAGATGAAGTAATTAATATACAATATATCGCCAGTAAGCAATATTTCGAAACTCGATAAAACTAAAGTAAACGAGGAAGAAAGAAAAAAATTAAATACATAAGAATGGCAGGTCTAAAACCAAAATGGGATTATACAGGGTATAGTGTCACATTTCACATAAGAGAAAATTTTTCAGTTCATCACAAAATCGATGGGGTTTCTGGAGTTTTATGACAAATGGTAATGTATTCCATGATGATATGGCTGCACAGTGAACTGTCTCCCATAATTAGTGCGCACTTTGGGCAGAATTAAGTTATTATGCAGCGCAAAACGAGTTGAGTTATATATTTGTTAGAGATTGTATAGGAATTAGCGATAATGAGATTTTGTCATTTATTAGATTGAAAAGAAAAGTGGTAAGGTTATACTTGACAAGGACTGCAACGTCTAGAATGTTATTTGCTTGTAGTAACTGTTTAGCATTGACGGTGTGTGGATTTGACGTGATTATTCTAATTGCCTGGTTTTGGATTATTTGTATCGCCTTTAGGTGAGTATTGTACATGTTACCCCAGGAGGTTATGCAGTAGTTAATGTGAGAGGGTAAAAACGCAAAATAGAGTGAGGACAACACAGGTCGGGAAAAAAATAGACCTGCCCTGATGTGAATGCGTATTCCATGTGATAACTTCTTTTTAATATGAATTATATGGCGATGAAATTTTAGGTAACAGTCAATAACAACACCTAAGTATGTGCATTCTTCACTTGCTGATAATAAACGGTCACCAATGGAAATGAGCGGAATGCATAGTGATAACTTATTTTGGGATGAGAATAAGATAAATTTAGTTTTAGTAGGATTAATGGTAAGTCTATTCATTTTGCACCATGCTAACAAGTTATAAAGATCGCTATTAAGCTTGGTTATTACCGTTGACAGACAATTGTCAGAATTAGTAATTGTTGTATCATCGGCATATAGTATGCATTTAGAAGATGTGAGGCAGTTAGGTAGATCATTAATATAAAATGAAAAGAGTAGCGGGCCCAAAATGGATCCTTGTCGTACACCTAAATTAGTTAATTAATTTAATTAATTATGGGGTTTTACGTGCCAAAACCACTTTCTGATTATGAGGCACGCCGTAGTGGAGGGCTCCGGAAATTTCGACCACCTGGGGTTCTTTAACGTGCACCTAAATCTAAGTACACGGGTGTTTTCGCATTTCGCCCCCATCGAAATGCGGCCGCCGTGGCCGGGATTCGATCCCGCGACCTCGTGCTCAGCAGCCTAACACCATAGCCACTGAGCAACCACGGCGGGTACCTAAATTAGTCATTCTAGGTTTAGAATAAGCATCGGGAACACTAATAACCTGGTATCTGTCTCGTAAGTAGCTGCGTAATAGTAGTAAAGGAGGACCTGTGATACCTATTGAACCTAGTTTAAGTTTAAGATAAGATGTGGGAACAAGCAGACGAAAGAGAAGTACATTTCTTACAGTACTTACAGTACATTACAGTACGAAGTAAAACAAAAACACGCAGACATTAGGTTTTCTTGCGTGTGTTTTACTATTTCTCTAAACTTTAATTCGTCTATCGAAGCAACAAATCTCACAAATAGCAGATGTTGCCTTGAATAATTATCGAAGTCACGTGTCACTATGAGCGACGTCACAGCATATACGTGTATGTAGGCGCACTAGCGCATATTCGTCACCTCTTCGGCTGCGAGCGCGGGGCCCGCGAGGACAAAGGCAAAGGGTATTTGGTTTGAAATTTCAACTCTTTCCGTGGCGCGTAGCGATGTAATTCTTAGTAGGCACGATCGCTAGCACTCATTGTATGCATCGCGTTTGTCAGCTCAAAATGACCAGACCTAGTGAGGTGCCCTGTAAAAGATAGGAACACTATTGATTAGAGCACAGACGGGTGTAAGTCACATTACATAGGCTGTGTTTTTTAAAATTTTGTTTAGCTGCAGCTTTTTTTAATTGCCTATGGCAGATAGCATACTTCTAACCCTTGATCTAAATTACTCGATGCGGCGGCGATTATTTCTACGAGAAATCAAAATGCATCATTAAATAATTCTTATAATTACACTGATTAACTTTTTAGCTGTTTAAAATTGCTTCTGCACGCCGCCGCCGTCGTGGTCACGCCGCGTCGGAGGGTGGTTCAGCGCGTGTATATACATAGCAGGAGCATGGCAGAGAGGAAAGCTGACGCGACAAACACGTTTGGACCTCTCCATTGCATCGCATGTGCACAATGTCCTCTTGAGCTCCCTGGGCGTTGTTACATTAGCCTTTTGACAGCTGTAATTATCCGTGACTCCCCGAAAAAGCATTGCAGAAACTGCAGCGCTTTGTAGTAGTAGCGGTTAAATGCGGGAAATGACGCTTACCCTTCTACTAACGTGCAAGTCCTGAGGAGAGGTGGATATAATGGCAGAGTGGGGGCAGGGAGAAGAGGCAGAGAATGGGCAGAACCGGCGCAGTCGCGAAACGAGTCAATAACAGCCCTGCCACTTTCGCAGTTCACATAGGGTAGAGGGCAGGAGAGGGAAAAGATGACGTGAGAAGGTAAGGGAACAGCGGTTGCGGGCAAACTGAAGCCGGTACGTTTCTGCTGTTTCTGAAAAATAAACACCATGCAAATTTTCAAGTGGACAACTGACGCAGGGTGCGCAGGCGCGAAGCCGCCTTGTGTCACCATAGGGTCTAGGAGACACCACGGAAGCGGTCGCACGTTAAATCAACACTTCTGTGCCCGCCACGGTAGCATTGCGGCTATGACATTGCTCGAGGTCGCGGGTTCAATCCCAACCGCGGCAGCCGCATTTCCAAGGGAGCGAAATACTAAAACGCTCAGAACACCAAGGTGTCAAAATTAATCCGGAGTCCGCCACTACGGCGTGCCTCATAATCAGATTGTGGTTTTGACACGTACAGCCCCATAATGCCACGATGCGATGTACCATGTGAGGCAATGACAATGCTTAATCCTCTCATAGGTTATGAACAATGGCGTTCAACAACGCCTCAAGCTAACATCTCCCTGTGTGTTCTGTGTACTACGCAGATAAACAGCAGTGATGCATGCGAGGTAACGTTTAACATCAACTCACCACACTCGTGTTGGGCTAAACGCTGAAGAAATTAAACATGCACCATTGACGTCACCGCTAATTATTGTCATTCAAAGCAAACATCACAGAAAACTTTGTTTACATCGATTCCCACAGTGCGTGCCGTCCGCATTCTTTTCTTTTTGTAATTTTTGATCTACTTGCGACCTGATAGAAGAACAGCACACGTGTCTCCTCCTCCTCCTCCTCCTCCTTCTCTTCTTTTTATCTTTCCGTGCAGCTCAGTAGCACCGTCGAATTTGTGTACAACATAAATTTACGCTGTTTTCGTGTAATTATTCTTAGCCTATGTAAACAAATATAAACCACTTTGACCGTTATTTTTTCACTTAATAGTTGAACCGGTATGAAAAAAGGTTTCGGTTCAACACTGTCTGAAACACTTACGTGAGAGTCATGAAAGGAGTGAGGAAGATGGCGATTTGAACAACAACCTCAGGGATGCGGTGACTCATGATCGTGCGCGAAGGGAGAGTGCTGTGGGATCATGACCAGATTCCTGTCGTCGCAACGGTAGGCATCGAAACACCCATGAATCTTCTCTTCGATTCCTATACATCAGTAGACTTTACTAGGAGTTCAACCTGAAGGTTAAAATCTCTGCGGCAGATCCGCTGATTTGTACGCGCATTGTCTAGTCATTTGAGGCAGAGCCGTACGAGTAGTGTGCCCCTGGCAGTGAAGAGCACATACGCTATGCCCCTACGTATAGGTGTCGTGAGACGTACCGCGTCATCATCACAGATGACCATTGAGATTTGTTGCATGGTGCAGTGTTGTGAAAATACCCGGGTCACATGGTTTCACCTCATATGAGTATACTGACAAAAACGGAAGGTGCCTGAACATCAATGGCGTTTACACACAGGCAATAGCTACCTTGTTTTCAGATCATAAAATCAAGGATGACAAATTGACAAACACAACAAATAGATATACGCTGAATCTCGATTCTTGTATCTATGAATAATATGAATATAATTCAAATATAGAGGGGAAGTCGATGGTATGGCAAGGCATATCGATGTCAGTAAAACTTGTTATCAAAGGACCAGTGACGTGTTATCAAAGGTACAATCGTGTTGGTAGGTCATGCGATTCATCATCATCATCATCACCATCATCAGCCTGGTTACGCCCACTGCAGGGCAAAGGCCTCTCCCATACTTCTCCAACTACCCCGGTCATGTACTAATTGTGGCCATGTTTTCCCTGAAAACTTCTTAATCTCATCCGCCCACCTAACTTTCTGCCGCCCCCTGCTACGCTTCCCTTCCCTTGGAATCCAGTCCGTAACCCTTAATGACCATCGGTTATCTTCCCTCCTCATTACATGTCCTGCCCATGCCCATTTCTTTTTCTTGATTTCAACTAAGATATCATTAACTCGCGTTTGTTCCCTCACCCAATCTGCTCTTTTCTTATCCCTTAACGTTACACCTATCATTCTTCTTTCCATAGCTCGTTGCGTCGTCCTCAATTTAAGTAGAACCCTATTCGTAAGCCTCCAGGTTTCTGCCCCGTACGTGAGTACTGGTAAGACACAGCTGTTATAAACTTTTCTCTTGAGGGATAATGGCAACCTGCTGTTCATGATCTGAGAATGCCTGCCAAACGCACCCCAGCCCATTCTTATTCTACTGATTATTTCAGTCTCATGATCCGGATCCGCAGTCACTATCTGTCCTAAGTAGATGTATTCCCTTACCACTTCCAGTGCCTCACTACCTATCGTAAACTGCTGTTCTCTTCCGAGACTGTTAAACATTACTTTAGTTTTCTGCAGATTAATTTTTAGACCCACCCTTCGGCTTTGCCTCTCCAGGTCAGTGAGCATGCATTGCAGTTGGTCCCCTGAGTTACTAAGCAAGGCAATATCATCCGGGAATCGCAAGTTACTAAGGTATTCTCCATTTACTCTTATCCCCAATCCAGGTCTCTGAATACCTCCTCTAAACACGCTGTGAATAGCATTGGAGAGATCGAATCTCCCTGCCTGACGCCTTTCATTATTGGGATTTTGTTGCTTTCTTTATGGAGGACTACGGTGGCTGTGGAGCCGCTATATATATCTTTGAGTATTTTTACATACGGCTCGTCTACACCCTGATTCCGCAATGCCTCCATGACTGCTGAGGTTTCGACTGAATCAAACGCTTTCTCGTAATCAATGAAAGCTATATATAAAGGTTGGTTATATTCCGCACATTTTTCTATCGCCTGATTGATGTGGATTGATGTGGGATGTGAATATGGTCTATTGTTGAGTAGCCTTTACGGAATCCTGCCTGGTCCTTTGGTTGACGGAAGTCTAAGGTGTTCCTGATTCTATTTGCAATTACCATAGTAAATACTTTGTAGGCAACGGACAGTAAGCTGATCGGTCTATAATTTTTCAAGTCTTTGGCGTCCCCTTTCTTATGGATTAGGATTATGTTAGCGTTTTTCCAGGATTCCGGTTCGCTCGAAGTCATGAGGCATTGCGTATACAGGGTGGCCAGTTTCTCTAGAACAATCTGCCCATCATCCTTCAACAAATCTGCTATTACCTGATCCTTCCCAGCTGCCTTCCCTCTTTGCATAGCTCCCAAGGCTTTCTTTACTTCTTCCGGCGTTTCCTGTGGGATTTCGAATTCCTCAAGACTATTCTCTCTTCCATTATCGTCGTGGGTGCCACTGGTACTGTATAAATCTCTATAGAACTCCTCAGCCACTATCTCATCCATATTAGTAACGATATGGCCGGCTTTTTCTCTTAACGTATACATCTGATTCTTGCCAATTCCTAGTTTCTTTTTCACTGCTTTTAGGCTTCCTCCGTTATTGAGAGCATGTTGAATTCTGTTCATACTATACTTCCTTATGTCAGCTGTCTTACGCTTGTTGATTAACTTCGAAGGTTCTGTCAGTTCTATTCTAGCTGTAGGGTTAGAGGCTTTCATACATTGGCGTTTCTTGATCAGATCTTTCGTCTCCTGCGATAGCTTACTGGTATCCTGTCTAAAGGAGTTACCACCGACTTCTATTGCACACTCCTTAATGATGCCGACAAGATTATCATTCATTGCTTCAACACTAAGGTCCTCTTCCTGAGTTAAAGCCGAATACCTGTTCTGTAGCTAGATCTGGAATTCCTCTATTTTTCCTCTTACCACGAACTCATTTATCGGCTCCTTATGTACCAGTTTCTTCCGTTCCTCAAGTCTAGGCTAATTCGAGTTCTTATCATCCTATGGTCACTGCAGCGCACCTTGCTGAGCACGTCCACATCTTGTATGATGCCAGGGTTAGCGGAGAGTATGAGGTCTATTTCATTTCTAGTCTCGCGCTCGGGCTCCACCACGTCCACTTTCGGCTATCCCGCTTGCGAAAGAAGGTATTCATTATCCGCATATTATTCTGTTCCGCAAACTCTACTAATAACTCTCCCCTGCTATTCCTAGTGCCTATGCCATATTCCCCCACTGCCTTGTCTCCAGCCTGCCTCTTGCCTACCTTGGCATTGAAGTCGCCCATCAGTATAGTGTATTTTGACTTTACCCATCGCCGATTCCACGTCTTCATAGAAGCTTTCGACTTCCTGGTCATCATGACTGGATGTAGGGGCGTAGACCTGTACAACCGTCATCTTGTACCTCTTATTAAGTTTCACAGCAAGACCTGCCACCCTCTCTCGTTAATGCTATAGAATTCCTGTATGTTACCAGCTATGTTCTTATTAATCAGGAATCCGACTCCTAGTTCTCGTCTCTCCGCTAAGCCCCGGTAGGACAGGACGTGCCCGCTTTTTAGCACTGTATATGCTTCTTTTGGCCTCCTAACTTCACTGAGCCCT
Source organism: Dermacentor andersoni (assembly GCF_023375885.2). Taxonomy (NCBI): domain Eukaryota; kingdom Metazoa; phylum Arthropoda; class Arachnida; order Ixodida; family Ixodidae; genus Dermacentor; species Dermacentor andersoni. The sequence goes on from NC_092814.1 coordinate 151,475,187, forward strand.
ATTATATCGTATTTACTGCCCTCCAATTCCTCCAATAGCACTGCCAGACTCGCCTCACTAGATAACGTTCTAGCGTTAAACGTTGCCAGGTTCATATTCCAATGGTGGCCTGTCCGGAGCCAGGGATTCTTAGCACCCTCTGCTGCGTCGCAGGTCTGACCGCCGCCGTGGTCAGTTGCTTCGCAGCTGCTGGGGACTGAGGGCCGGGGGTTTGATTGTTGTGTTCATATAGGAGGTTGTGGCCAAGTACTGCACCAGGGTGGTCAATCCTGCTCTGGTGAGGGAGTGCGTTAGCGGTTCTGGTCACCGGGATCAGGCCACACTCCACGCCTGTTTATGCAATTTTACCAACACGCGGATTTTTTTTTAATCCGGTGGAAAATTGCGCGGCACCGGGATTCGAACCACGGACCTCTTGCACGCGAGGCGGGTGTTTTACCTCTACGCCACCGCTGCACAGTGCATGCGATTAGGTTTATAAAATTGGAGCTGCGTAGTGCACTCATTCAATCTGGAGTGCGGAATCAGTGGTCGTTTAATTTTCCTCGACGTTTGAACCAGTTGATAATTAAAGACGTGTAACTAAGTTACTTCATGGTACAGGCATCGTAAAAATAGACAACTTTAGTACTGCGTCCGTTGCGTACGTAAACGGCGTTGCGTACGCAAGATCGCTACGTCCTGCAAAGTGCGCATGTGCAGAACGCAACACGAACGGTGCGTGATGCGTACGCGGCCGCTGCGTACGCACGCGTTCGATTCTTGCGTTCGTACGTGGGGAGTCTTGCGTACTGCTCTCGTGGATCTTGTTTGTTCGGGAGTGCACGAGACAAAAAGAGTTTGATATGTCGCGCGCCTAGGCGACAAGGCGTCAAAGCTAGGCATACCGCTGGCGCGGCGCAAGCGTTATCACTATTTGGTTTGGCTGGCGCGCGCTTTCATTCCTGTAAGATAAAACCGGGCAGTTCGCTCGCCGCTGTTAAGGTGATGGCTAAATAAAGCCGCATTGTTTTCGCTCCACCCTTGCGCTGTCCTTCCGTCAGACACAAGTTTCGCAAAATGTCGGCGTCGAAGGCGACCAACGGAAGGGTGTACTTTTGAATGGCCTACGATTTGGCTTTGCTGCGTGAAGTGAACCCACTGAAGCCATTCACGGATCCTGCACGGTGGGAATCCATAGCAAAAAAATATATATAAACTTTGTTTTTGAGAAAGTATTCAGGGTACACTGTTCGTGCGAAAGGCTCGACCTCCTGTTGGCGCAGTTCATTGCAAATGACCGTGCCAGCCTCAGAAAGCGAGTACTCGGTTTTTATTTTTCTCGATATGATTCGTGTATTCCATCCGTATTAAAAGTAGAGTCTCTTAAAGGCCTAAATATAGTTCGACGTTGCGTGAACGAGCCTACACGTAACATTACGTTGGCGACATCAACAGCGTCTATAGTTCGACCGATGGTTCGACGTACTGGCGGACGCGGCGAACACGTTCTGATGCGCCTGACGTCTAAACCCCGGACCACACGTACGCTTGCGGACGCGCGCAAGCTCGCGTCCTCGCGCCTGTTTGCACCCACAAAGACGCGCGACAGCGCACGTTCACTGGGCTCACTCACAGACGCCTTGGCAGGCGCCGCTTCGTACTTGGTTATCGACAGTGTTTCAAAATGCTGCTTTATCTATAAACGTAATTGTTATATTTTTATAGCTGTTTGATCAGCGCAAAAAGGAAAGAAGGAGCACTTGCATGATATAAATCTGCTTCACTGAGAGTTGAACGTTCCGCGCCGTAGCTGCGTAGCCAGGCGCGTCGACGCGAGGCAACTGGGAGGTTCGCAGTACGTGCCACATGGCTCAATGCTGCGCATGCCCGGCCGTCGCCTAGCAATGGTACCACCGCTTGCGCCGGCGCGTGCAGCAGACGAGAATCGAATGAGCGCGCGAAAGTGACTGGAGAATCACAAACTATAATACACGACTACACCACCAGGCGTGCCCGTGTGCCCGTGGCCGTGAGCATTTTCGCGCCACTTGTTCTGTGGCGGGGGTCACGATGGAGCCTGCCGTGCCGATAGTACCTGCAGAAGAAGTTTTAAAGAGGCACCTGCGGTACATGAATAAGTGTGGAAACACCTGGGCCGGTTATGCAGACTCCAAAGAAGTATACGAAGAGCTTCTGAGGGACCTCGCCGCTGTCAACGTGTGCTTCCAAACTGAGCACTCCGTGAAGCCAAAAGGTATGTTCATCGCAAGCGTGTAGTACGTACGTACCGCGTCAGGATCGACGGTACGATGATATAAATATTTATTTTATACCAGGCAGGCTGATGTTCAGCGCTCAGCGCGGACATGTGGTCGTGAATGAAGACATGCCTTTTAAGGTTGTCCAAGCCGTGGACAGGGGCTGCCTCTTTGGGCGAGACCTTCACAAGGTGCAAGATTCAAGAAGTGCTCGACAGGTACGTGGCAATTGCACGGATACTACGCGGAGCCGATATGGGTAGAACGCGCTCATATATCTTGTGCACTGAAGCGTGCAAGCTTCGGTACGTCGCACGAAATTCTGCTTATGCGCGTTCACGATAGCATATGTGCCGTCCGCATCACTGCAGTGAAATATTATAAATTTTTTTAGGTTTTAAATGGGAAATAATACATGCTATACAGACGGAGGTTCCATAGTCAACAGACTTCACAAGGAACCTTCCGCTAGAGATGATTAGAATAAGTAAATCCAAGGCACCTATATGCCACACAAGACACTGTTCAAAATGAGATACTATAGCTAACACTGTAAGGTATTTTAATAACACAAAATAATTGATAATAAAATGGTGATGATGAAATGAACATAAGTGAAAAAATTCACGGAGGGTCGATTTAAATGTGTATAAATGACATTGTATCTTTATACGACAAGTTAATGAGTTCCTGAGTTGTGTGGCGCAAAAAATTAGTAGTGAATTTACCATGATTAGTTCTAGGTTGTGGTAATGAATAGCTGTTGGTAAAAGTGAACCGGGTGGATGTGGAGTGAGGAAACTGGTCGTGAGTAATTAATTATAGAAAAAAAAATTAATTATGGGGTTTTACGTGCCAAAACCACTTTCTGATTATGAGGCACGCCGTAGTGGAGGACTCCGGAAATTTCGACCACCTGGGGTTCTTTAAGGTGCACCTAAATCTAAGTACACGGGTGTTTTCGTAATTCGCCCCCATCGAATTGCGGCCGCCGTGGCCGGGATTCGATCCCGCGACCTCGTGCTCAGCAGCCCAACACCATAGCCACTGAGCAAACACGGCGGGTATTTAATTATAGAGAACAGGAGCTTACCGTTAACAGATTTATGGGCAAGTAATCCAAGTGAGTATTTATATAGTTTCTGTAATGATAAAATACCGTTAAAACTGAGCAATGGCGATGCTTCTGAAGAAACAGAAGCGGACAGTGCATCCATTCAAGTCTATGCATGTCAACATCGTTAACGTTTACTATTTATTCAGGATGCTTTCATATTTCATATTAGTTAATATGTAAAGTGTGGAAATTTACCCATTCCCCTGTTCATCAATTTATTATGCCCGTAATGGCGATGGAGGTCTTAACCTTGATATTAGTCAAAAATACCATCTAAAAATGTGACACGCACTTGTGGGAGGTTAGACTGAAGTTAACCGTACTCTAGTAGCAGGACTTCCAGTGCTGTGTCATGGCAGAATTCACGGAAAAATATAATAAGATAAATTTGTAAGCCTGCTATTAGTAGCACGGAGAACTATGAAGGTGACTGGGTGGCATGTTCATACAGTTGACATTAACCTGAAGGAAATTGGTGAAGATATTGCAAAACACATTCCACACGTCATTCTTTTGGTGCCTTGTGAAGTGCTTAAAAAGCAGGAGTGAGCATGAACTCCCCAGTGTTTTGTAAGACACATTGGAACCAGCTTGTTGGTAGCAGGGTTTATTTGTTACCAATGGCATGCTGCAATATTAACACAGCAGAGGTCAGGCAAATCCATAAATGAGTAGCACAGGGAGCATCAAATAATGTGAAAGTGGACATCATTAAAAATGACCTGTCTCCTTCAAATGCAGTTTTCTTCCATTTTAGGTACTATATGCTTGTAAATCAGTAAAGCGATAGTTAAAAGATTGTTAGTTATTCAAACGTTAGGTATTAATCAGATTAAGATGTTTAAGCACCCAGCCCTATTAGCATTTCTATCACTATACACTATAAAATTTGTAAAATCCACGGAATTCAGGGGGGGGGGGGGGGTGAAGAGGGGAGGAGTTCGGGAGGGAGGGTTGATCTATAATGCAAATGTAAATGTGAGCCAAATGCTTTGGTGCCTGTGTCCAAGGGAAGATGCGAAGTGCTGCTCCGAAGCTAAATTATAATATTGACAACTGGCAGGAGCTAAAGCGACCATGGAACTTATTGTTCCATAAAGGACGAGCATGAGCAAGGAACCAATACTGCACTCATAATGAATGCACTAACTACATGCACTCATCCAAATGTAATTGTCATTATTTATAGCGTACTGATGTTCGATATGTCACTTCATTCAATAGGAGAAAGACGCAGAATGGTCAGCAGCTACCTTATAACGAAAAAAGGTGAAGTTACAAGGAACGAAGAAGAAGGGCTGCACTGCAATGATGCATGTAAAACAAGTGGAGTTGTTCGCGGAATTCAGGGTAAGCAAAAACACATAGCCTATATATAACTTTTTGACTTTGGGATTGATTTACTCGCTGGAAGCCCAGGAAGATCAACATTGATGATAACGTAAACAGCCTTTTTTAGCTGCATGTTTATATGTAAATTAAGGGACTTGAAATTAGACCATTTCAGCTTAGACATTCACTTCATTAGCTTAGCGGTCATGAATAAAATGTTGATTTTTGCAGCCAAATAAGTAATGAACTGACATGCAGCGAATTTCAAATGATGCCTAAATTCTCATTTTTCTTTTCCAATAAAAAGCTCTTCCTCTCTCCATACATTGACTTTAAATAATTATTTTAGGACAATTTGGAGTGTTAAAATTGGGGGCATCCACTAAGCGTTACTAGTTGTCACTAATTTTGTGAAAGAAACTTGTGGTTTGACATATGCGCTATGAAAGACATGTTTTTGTGAATGCATGTGGATTGTGCAATCAGTACTGAATGACATTCTTTGCTTCTCTTCGAGTGCAGAAATGTGTCTTTGGTTGAAAGTGGCTGAACTGACGGGGTAATGCCTATGAGTATGAGCAATTTTAAATTTTAAGTACATGCCTCCGCCCTTGTTCTAATAATCAATTTTTTAGAGATGTATGGACAATTATTCAACCAACAAGTCTTACAGCTTTATTTATGACTGTTTTTGCAGTCACTGAATCAAATGTTATTCAGCTTGTGAGCGTAACTACTTGTTTTATTAATTTCTTTCTATGTCATGACAATAACCTCAATCCAAGTATGCTTGTTGAGATGAGATATATCCCTCTCTACACTTCTTTTGGAACGCTGGGTCAGCGCACGAGTTTGATTTCACAGTACAATTGCTAGCGCATGTTACAAGGCCCAAGAAACCAAGAGTGTTGTACAGACATCTTGAAATGCTTCCTGACAAACATGGACAGTCTCCATGTTGTAATACATTTGACTGTTGCATAAAAGTACAGGATTTTTCTTCTTTGTTGTCATTATTATTTCTTGCCTTTTGTTTGGATCTTTTCACTTATTCATACTGCAATTCTTGATGCGAAATCTTAGCATTTGATGCCACAGGTGAAACTGTCGGTTGAGAAGCATTAAAAAAAAGTGCGCTTTACAGCACTGAATTGCAGTATTTGTGGATAAAGGATGCTTAGTCGTGTATAGACCCCCTGGCAAACGCTGATAAAGCTGTAAAAAATTGTTTAGAATTATTTTAGTGTTATTGTATTGGTATTGTTCTGTAATGTCACCAATGTAATGACATGAGCTTCTAATGCCTATGCATTTAAGCTGTCATGCCTTTGCTTTCGTATGTCAAATTTATCTCTATTCTCTATCACTGAAAGAGGTTATTATTTCCTTCAGACAAAATTCAGAACCACTTAATTTTGTTTACTCTGTTTACCATCTGCTCTTTTCTTTTCTCTTTAGATTAAGATCTCAGAACAATGTACCAAATGGCAGCACGAGAAAGCTTCGAAGGAAGTGATGTCCCGGCTGAGGTTGGCATTGCAAGAAGAAGCTAGCGGTAAACCTGTTCTGCGCCAGCATCGCTTCTATGTCTGCATGTCCGACAGGGAGAGTCACTGCAACCATGACATTGATGCCCGGTGTGCAGGCTACGCGCAGCCAATAAATTCAGAAGTGTCAAAAAAATATGTGAGCTTGTACAACAAGGTGTGACATCTGTAAAAACAGTTGAGAGCTGTCTGAGGTTTTTTGTCCGAGATGTACTGTTCTCAAACAAGCAGTGCCCCCCGACCACGTGCAGAGATTTCTACCCTACAAAGACAGACATAAAAAATCATATCCAGAAGGCACTCCGTAAGGATAGATTTAGTTCAATTGATCAAGAAAATGTAGCAATGTATGTTGAACAAATGATTGAGAAAGCACCTGGAACAAGATGTCTTTTTCGACCCTATCATGTGAAGTCAATGGAAAATCATTCAGAAGGGCAAGAGGAGCCGCTAGATGAGTTACCTTACTGTGACGCTTTGGAAACTGTTGCACAGGAATGCGAGCAGACACTGCTGCTTTGCATTCAGACTGAGTTCATGAGGGAACTGATGCTCAAGTATACTGATGATGTGGTATGTCTTGACGCCACATATAAAACAATGGATTATGCCCTACCACTATTCCTTATTGTAGTGAAGACTGCAAGTTCCTATGCTATTGCTGGTGCATTCATGGTACAATTTGAAACAGCTGATTGCATCGAAGAGGCGCTAAACACCTTTAAGGCCTGGAACCTAACTCTGAGTCCTAAGTTTTAGATGGTGGACTGCAGCCAGGCGGAAATCAGCGCACTTTCTGCTGCCTTCCCGAATAGTCGGCCAGTCCTGTGTGATTTTCACAGAGAACAGGCTTGGCACAGGTGGATTTCAAAAAAAGAAAATGAAGTAGAAGATGTCGACATTGTGAAGAAAATGCTCAGGCAAGTAGCATGCAGTGCGAATGAGGATGATCTAACAAAAGCTATTGAAGCTGTGAAGCAGTCACCACAATGGAAGGAAAATGAGAAGTTGCAAGCCTATGTAAGCAGTAAATGGCTCTCAGTAAAGGAAATGTGGGTAAAGATGTATAGGTTGGACCTCCCTTTTGGCACGAACAATGGAACTGAATCAAAAAACAAGGAGCTCAAGACATACTTAGCTGGAAATAGCGGTCGCCGTAGTCTGCAGGGGCTTTTAAAAGTCGTGGTTGAAAATTTTTTTCCGCAGAGTTTTTCACCTTCATACCGTCTTTACCACCATGCTGTGCCTGAGTTCCTCCATGGGAGGCCTCCTGTTGTAGAAAAACACATTATGGAGCGGCTTGCACGAGCGTCTGATTACAGGTCCAAGGACGTGGAAGTTGGCAGTGAAGAAGGAACATTCCGTATTCGTTCTGTCAATGAGGGTAGGGGCTTTCATAAAGTTAACTTCAGCACTCCAAGCTGTACATGCTTTGACTTTAACAGGTCAAAATTGCCATGCGAGCACTTTGCTGCAGTTTTTTTGCTTGTTGATGGGTGGGGTTTTTCACGTCTGCCTGCAGAATACAGGGAAGGGCCGAATATGACTGCTCATGCTGTTACAGGCTGCACATCTGATGCACGACACACTGAAGAGCTAGGTGATGTAGTCACTGAACATCTTGAGTGTGATTTGCAGAAAACATCTGAACAGAGCAGGCGCCATTTCAAATCGAAGATAAGGGCTGAAACCGAGCGCATACTGCCTTCCCTGCACTACATTCATGATGACACAGTGTTGCAGCAGTTGTTTGGCTCGTTACGGCAGTTGTTTGGCTCGCTGAAAAAAACGTGACCACGAGCAATGGAATTGCTGTTAGAGGTTCACCGACAAAAGGGTGCTCAGGTGTGAAAGCAAAAAAAAGAGAGCATTGGCATCACCAGCAACTGGAGTTGCAATGAAGAAATTTCAGTTGCACAAGGACCATCTGCGCCAGAAGGAGCACTGTGTTTCACGGGGAAGGGTGGGCAGAAAGGCTGAAATTGTGAGGGAATGTTACAAATCACCATTGTAATAATTGTAAGCCTACATATATGTCTGGTGCTTGGAAGTAAAAATACTATAATAAATAAAACCATCTCTTCATTTTCATCCTTCGTAGGTTTTATGCCAATGTTTTTGTTTGTTTTTTTAGCTGTGCCTGTCTCGTATTCGATTCTCCATAATGTTGTGTTATATTCTTTGTTGGTTCGTACTGCTAGAGTTAGTGAGAGGTAGGCTGTAATCCTTGGCATGATGACAGAGACATTTCGCGTGACACCTTCATTGGTTTCTTTCCTTCACGCTCCATTAACGATGTTCTGTGATATTGCTCTTCTACACTGTGGTTCACTGGAATCTGCTAAATATGGAACATGTTGGTATTTCATTTATTTCATACTTAGCTGGAAATAGTGGTTGCGTAGCCTGCCATGGCTTTTGAGAATCTTGGTTGAAATTTTTTTCGGGACGTGTGTGCGAGTGCACACCATTGGTTGATTTAATACAAAAAATTATCTCAACCATAAGGAGTGAAAGACTTGGCGGGAAGCACAACAAAAAACTACCCGACAAAAATTTTAGTTTCTTTATTGCAATTTACAGCTGAACTATCCATCATGTGTTTGGAAAGTCATTTTTTTCTTGATTGTTGTATTGGCCTATTCTTTGTGCCTGTATCACGTCAAATGTTACAAACGCAGTTGTAAATGCGCATGCTTTTGTTCATTGCCATGTATATGTGTGGGACGCTTCTGAAAATTAATCTGTTGGAAGTTAGCACGTGTCTGTGTTTTCACCCCACCCTGGTGTGTCTTGTGTGCTAGATGAAGAAATGCTACAGATATACCAGTCTTTTATGTATCCTTGAGGGTTGCAGCAATGTTTTTGTAGTACTTTTTATACATATTTACTTCTCTGCTGCCAGTGTGTACTTACCTCATATATATTACTCATTACTTTCAAATCTAAGTTTTATGCTGATTTAACAATTCGAAGAAATGCTACAGATATACCAGTCTTTTGTGTGTCCTTGTGGGTTGCTGCAATGTTCTTGTAGTACTTTTTATTACATATTTATTTCTGTGATGCCAATGAGTGCTTACCTCATATATATTACTCATTACTTACAAATGTAAGTTTTGTGCTGATTTACCAATTCCTTACATTCATTTGTAACAGTGTATAATAAATGTATGCCTGTGATGTAGCTTTCTTGTAGCAACATTCGTCTTACTTGCCACGGCAAGTCCTCGAATACGAGACCTTAATTATGTGCTTTGTATTTATAGTAAGTAAGCTTTAGCAAAAATAAACTATATTCTGATTCTTCATGCATCGTGGTCAGCAGTCCTCATTTTCTCTTCTTGCATGCCCATCAGTGCGATAACAGAGAGGTGCTGTTCCCCGAGATCACAACGCGTTTCGACGCGTACGAGCCATGCCGCACCGTCTGCGCATGCGTGGGCGCATACGTGGGCGCGAGTTTGCGCGTGTGCGCAAGCGTACGTGTGGTCTGGGCTTAACAACGCCCGCCCGCTTACGTACGTAGGAGTTTCGCAGTACTAAAAGCCCTGACGTGACACGCACTCCTACGTTCCGCAAAGCGCTTGCGTGCTGCGTACGTATCGTCATGGCGCAATACTAAAACTGTCTAATATGACATATGTACGCGTACCTAGAACGGGAGACACATTAAACAACACGGGCTACAGCACCAACAGCTCCCTAATCGGTGTCTCCATGTTTAGATATAATAGCTCTGCCTCTAATGACAAATGACTCTGTCTAGTAAAAAGTATCTTTGTGTATATGATCCGCCTTAGTTTGTAATCTTAGTACGAGCCCCAATCTATTCTTTTCGCCCTACATGAACGGTTCTTTCCACTCAAGAATCGTGCGAGGGGCGTTTTCGGACACGTACTTCATCTTATTTTGAATCATAGTGAAGGCGCACTCTCGTGGAGCTACCGAACAGAATATACTGCACTGGCATTGTAACCATGGTCTGCGGCATGGTTTCCGAGTCCAGATATTAATACTGTGAGGTTGTAACGAGCACGTTTAGAATACCCTGATCCGTTTCATTCTTGTTTGCCTGACAAGCAGCTCGAACGACGATACTCATTGCACGCTGATGTGTCCATTTTTGACATATAGACTTAGTGTCCGTTTTCTGCACGATATATAATAGGGCTATAGTCGGATACAACTCAAGTCTGCACTGAAGCCCCGCCCACGCCCTCATAACCGCCAGCCACTGTTCCTCCGCGAGGCTGCAAATAGGTCGTACTTAAAACTTTCTCCATTATCTAAATAAGGCGGCAACCACAAAAAATAAAATTATAAGCGCGTAATTTTATACCATTTCAGTCGTCTAATACATAGGAACGATGAAAGCCTAATTCTCTATTGAAATGAAATAAAATACTTGCTTCGCTGCTACTATTTACTGGCAAGTTTCACTTCAGTTGACATTGAAGTTCCATGAGTAAAACGGGCTCAGCGCTGAAATGAATTGTACCGCGAACTTTGAAGAGCAAAATGCTCAAACTCGATACACTTTGTCCATGTCTGTTGCACACCTCATCGCTTCCGCCGATGAAAAGACTCTCCAAGAACAGCAGACGCTCCAGACGTACCAAGTACGATGCAATTTTGAAAACGTCGCATGACGACGACTTTGTTTGCTTCTGTGATTGGCTAGCGGAGTAACCCAGCCGTGCGGTCCGTGTGCCTTGGTTGCCAACTGCTGTTTTTTAATATGTGTCCTACTATAGTTGGTTGTTCATTACCGAGGAATATAGAGCTGGGATGACGAAACACGAGGAACGAAAACCGCCACACATGAGTGGTCGCTCACAACTGAAATCACGCACACAAGACAGCACACATATTATACGACGTAAAAAAATAATAAAAAGAAACAAGCAACAAAGGTGCGTGTATAAGCAAATGACCAAATGTAATTAACTGTTTATCGTGGTTTGATGATTACAGCAGTTCCGCTCTATATTATATTGATAAACCTATTTAATTCCACACTCCTTTATTTATCGATTACGATCCAAAACTCATCCTACATGAACTCAATGTGATCGTGGCCGCGTGGACAAAGACGCGTATCATGTCTTCTTGAATGCCCTCATCACAATACGCGCAAAAAACCGACTGATATGAGCACTAGTCACACTAGATCGAAGGCCTTTGAGTGTTGTGGGGATGCGCGACTCTCACGCGTCCCCTGATATGTTGTTTCCCGCATAGCTCCCGTCTCCTGTAATCTGGCTTCGCCGCGTGGCTCGATGCCAGCGGCAGTCGGTCTGGTTGAAGCGCATTGCAAGAGATGGCGCGAGTGTTGCTCTGCTAATAAAGCCCTTTAAACTTCGTAAAGTAGTGCCACGCTTTGAAGAATGCCGCCTCCTCCTCGCGCGTTCAGGCCGTGGCCGACGTCGCGTCGCTATTGGCCTAATAGCACCACGTGGGCCGTCGCGCCGTGCTTCACCGCCATTTTTGCTCGAGAAGCGTCAACGGAGTGGCCAGGAGCGCATGTTGGCCCAGTTGCTACGCTCGAGCGGTGTTGGCGGCGCCACGGTCGAGGAGGGAGCGTGAAAGAGAGGCCAAACGAGGAGGAGTGAAGGCGGAGGAGGAGAGTGTCGCTACTTTACGAAGTTTAAGGATGGATGGATGGATGTTATGAGCGTCCACTTTGGAACGGGGCGGTGGGTTGCGTCACCAAGCTCTTGCTATTATACTGCCTAATGTCCTACCTAGGTTAAACAATAAAAAAAAAACACTATGAACTCCCACAACCAAATTTTCTGATCCCCTATTGCGAACTGTGCTTTTGTACGTCTCCGTTTTTTGTCGTTTCCCTACTTTTCTTCCCCCAATCCTCCAATCGCCTCTTACTAATGCCTATTGCGGACATGTTTACTTTTCCACTGCTCTCGCTGAAACCAAGGGCTTCAAGGAGGCCAGTGGTGCCTAAATCGACCGCTGGATAGACGTCTTCGCATTCTAATAAAACATGCTCCATAGTTTCCATAGCTTTACCGCAGCAAGCAATGCTTCTTCTTCCTTCTTATATGTCGCTTTATGGGTGCGTGTTCTAAGGCATCCCGATCTCGCTTCGAAAAGTAATGAGCTTCCCTTTGAGTTATCATAAATTGTTTCTTTCCTGATTTCGTTTTTTCCTCCTAAGTAGTTACTCATGGCAGGTTTCTTTTCCATTGCCGCCACCCATGCGATTATTTCAGCCTCTCTGACTTTCCGCTTGACATTCTTTGTTGCTGTGTTGCCCACCCTACAGGCCACCTACTTGGTAGTGAGCTTCCTAGTTCTTTTCCTCCACTGTGAATCAATGTTTTTCCTGTACAGATACCTCAACACTCTGCCAGCCCATTTACTTTCTTCCATATTGCTCAGCCGTTCTTCATACTCAATTTTACTGCGAGCTCCCCTCACTTCAAAACTAGTCCAGACCATATCACCCTGCACAGCTTCATTTGTAGTCTTCCCGTGAGCGCCCAATGCGAGGCGACCCACTGAACTTTGGTTCCCATCGAGTCCTGATTGTACCCCTGATTTAAAGCAAACAACCGTATTCCCAAAAATAAGTCCTGGAACCATTACACCTTTCCACATACCACGGAGCACCTCGTACCTACTGTATCCCCACAGCGCTCTGTGCTTCATTATGGCTGCATTTCTCTTCCCCTTCACTGTTATTGTTTTTTCCTGTTTCCATATGTCTGTTGCCTTCGTTTATCCATATACCAATGTATTTATATTCTGTTACCCGAGGTATTTCCTGGCCCTGTATCGCCACTCTATGTTCACTGTTTTCGTTGAATACCATAACACCTGAGTTTCTAACACTAAATTTCAAACCTACATTGTTGCCTTCCTGTCCACAGATATTAGCCAGACGTTGCAAATCACTTTGCTTGTTAGTTAGCAACACAATGTCGTCCGCATAAAATGAACCTGGAAGCTGCTGCTCTACTACTGTACCCGTTTGTTTGTATGAGAGATAAAACCCGATATTACTTCCTTCTAGCGCGCTCTCCACCGTCACCATGTACATCATAAACAGCAGTGGGGATAAAGGGCACCCCTGCCTCAGTCTCTTGTTGATATGAACTTTCTCCTCGCTCCTCATCCCGTCCCATTCAACGCAAACGGTATTTTCTAGGTAAATCTCTCTCAAAAGCTGTGGGCAATCGTCACCTAAGCCTTCCCCTTCCAGAATATCGCTCAAAATGTTGCGGTCTACGTTGTCATAGGCTACGTTGTCATAGGCTACAACGGTCTACGTTGTCATATGGGCTTTATCTGCTAACGCCACCTAACGGTGGGGTTACTTGGGCGCAAAAAGGAGAAGGCTCTTCTTCTTTTTGGCTCGAGGGTCGGCAAGTGGCGCGGACGTTCCGCGCGTGCGCCGATCCATGCTTCTGCGAGACCGTCTCGCGAGGCCTCGTTCGAACGCGCCACCGTTCGCGTCACCGCGTACGCGCGAACGACCAGGCGTTGGTGTCCCAGCATGGGGCAAACATATTCGCTCGCTATCCGGTCGCGGTGAGTCGGACTTCCGCGATTTGTCGCTCGCCTATCGGCATGTTTTGTGGATAGCAACTCGGCTACCAGGCATTAGTCTATGAAAGGTGCAATAAATGCCCGTGTGTTTGTTTGCTCTACTGTGTTGTCGTTCCTTTGTCCCAAGAGCACGGGTGAGAACCCCACAGTGTTGATCACTTATTTTACCCGAAATTTCAAAATTATGGTATTTTACATGCCAAAACCACGATGTGATTATGAGGCACGCCGTCTCCGGGGACTCCGGAAGTTTGGACCACCTGAGGCTCTTTAACGCGCACCTAAATCTAAGTACACGATGTTTTCGCATTTCGACCCCATCGAAATGCGGCCGCCGTGGCCGGGATTCGATCCCGCGACCTCGTGCTTAGCAGCCGAACACCATAGCCAGGACCCGTAATCAAAAAGTATCGTGTAACTAAGCGCATTGATCGCTTTCCGAAAATTTCTAGAGGACAATGGCATCGTTGGGCGGCACACCATACACATGTCCACTATACGCTCATCTTCGACAAAAGTATACAAATACGCAAGTCTTTTGTCTATATCAGCGATTATTATTATTATTATTATTTCTACCGTTGCTTTGCATGTGTATAAGCGTAGGAGCATATTGTCATGCGTACAGTCGAGCAATTCTTTTAACAGTGCCTCGCGAGCGTCGACTAGCCGGCCGGTCAGCGCCTTCTAGCAGTGCGAAGCGACGAGATCAGCAAGAGTAGCGCATGCGCACCAAGTTCACTGGAAGCGCAAGTTTCGTCTGCTAGGCTCTTTCAACCAGCAAGGCACAGCCCCTGGCACGATTAACTCGGTGCAAGCTCCCCGGCTTATCGGAGATAGCAGCTTCCAGTGAACTTGGTGCGCATGCGCTCCTACGTAGAAAGGTAAAAGCACTTCTCTGACGGGCTCGAGAAGCCCGCAGTGACCTTTAATGAAGAACGCGCCTGCAAGGTCACAGACCGACCCTTTGCCCTGTACAGTAACGCGGTACTACTTGTAGTTTTCTGCTGTGCACACCGAAATATTTGTCGCACAGTTGTGCTCATAGAACATATTAATGTACCATTAGGCAGCGCAGGCGGGCGCACCGCGAGCAGCTGTGCGGGTGGAGGAAGTGAAGATAACGGTAAAAAGGTAACGCTACGCTGTAATGTCATCTTGCTTGGCTACTTTAACGCCGGCAATCTTCTGTCGTCGATCTAACTGTTGAGGTGCACATTTTATACTGTGCACATTGTAAGGCTGTACATCGAGTAGCACCATACCTGGGCGTAAAGTTTCGAATGACATGTGCAGTATAAGTCAACCGGTGTTTCAAATTCACTGTTCAGCTTTTATGCAGTCTTCAGTGTTTGGCAATAAAAAAAAAGCACACTGCACTAAAGCTTTCACGGAACTATGGCACACAAACGTGAACTCGTTATTTTTACTTGGTGTTTGTTTGCCCCTGATTATTATCATTATTCTAAGGATGCATACAAAGTATATTTGCATGCTTCGTGTTAGCGATCCAGCAGTGACCGTCTCTTCTGTTACCTATGCTTCCCTGCCGCAGATTACCTCCTCAAGCAGAGTCACCTGGGCCAAAATGTCCCACGCTCGCGGGCTTCAGTCGCGCCCTTGGACAAGGACAACGACGCGGATCGCGATGCCGAATGGTCGCCGTCCAAGCTGCCGACATCGCAGCTGCCACGCAAGCTGCTCGCAGCGTCATCGTACATGCCTTCTGTTTATTCGGACTCCTTGTCGATCGGTCACAGCACAAGGGCAGTGCCGTCGGAAGAGCGAGAAATATCTCCTTCAGACGCGGTACTCATGGACGAGTTTTCCGTTACGCTCGAGGACGAGCTTGCACTTGCGGACGACCGTGCCGCCTCTGTTCAGGTGAAAGAAAGCCAGGTGATCTTCGATTATCTTTCCTCTGCCTCTGAGGCGAACTTTGTAGATTCGGAGAGCTCAACGCTGGACTCAGCGTCTGGACGGGACGGGAGCGTTGCATTCGGGAATGCTGAAAAAGCATCCGATTCTAAGGCAGAGTCCGTGTTGTCGCCCCATGATCCCCCTGTCTGCGACATCCTGCTGCGCGGCGACGTCAGCTGGTATGTGCCGCCTGGCGTGGACGTTGGCTTCTTGGAGTACGAAATTCCGCTGTGCGATTGGCGCCTGGAGAACGGCTTTTTGCTGTGCCCGCAAATAATTTTTAATGAAAGTCACACCGCTGGCAGTGATCATGCGTCTCAAGGTTTGGAAGCCTTCGATGTTCATGCGGATCGGGCCCTTTCGGGAACGAATGCAGACGGGAGGATCCACAAGAACCAGTTGTTCCCCCTTGAGAGCGCCGAGCCTGTTGAAATGAAGCCCTCTTGGATTCCGGATTTGGAATTTTTCGACGCTGACAATTAGAAAATTTATTTTTTACGTAAAGCGAGTTTTCGGTTAATTTCCGATGGCTAAAAGCTCAAACAACTGCAATATTTAGTTGTGATATTTTATTCTCTTCCACAGTAAAAAAAAAAGTGGAAACAGCTCGCATGAAGGTAGATGCGATGATTTGCACAGTGGGTTACCTGTTCGCTTTTTTTTTTTTTTGCAATTTCTGGTTACGACGCAGAGCAATGCACATTTTTTATATGTTGTCGTTTATAAAACTGTCGTTGTATAGAAGGGGGGAGGGGGGGGGGGGGGCTGCGAGAAAGATAGAACCAAAGCGCGGAATCCACAAAACATGGTTACCTCTGGGACAGAGGTTAAATTAGGCAAGTGACCTTCAAGTTCCTGAGAAACTTACCTTGTTAAGTAAATGATGTGATATATCGTCACGTGCCTTTGCAGAAGTTGCGATGGTATATGTTGTTCCTTTGTTTTTACTCTATAGTGAGCAGCGTAGTGACGTGCGCTATAGAGGAAGTTTAGGCTATCAATTCAACTATTCACTTCTTTTTGATTTTTACGCTGCAAAAATTATGCACCAGATGTAATGTCGCTAATACACCGAAATTTGCGGTGTGGTATTTTTATTTAAATAAAGTGAAAGTTCTGCTTTATACTTTATTCACAAAGTTGAATCGAAGCGATGTACAAAAAGGACGCAGGGTAAGTAACTGCTTTGACTCCGAGCTCAATCAGCCTGTGATGTGAATAAAGCGCATGCTCAATGATTGATCAAAAGGTTGCGGCAGATCGGGAGCTCACAAGAATCGCACGTGTATACGTTCAACGCTATGCACAAGTTCACGACCAACTGTTTTATGGAGTACGACAGAGGAAAAGAGCGAGTGATCAGAGAGCATATCCTGACGACAGCGTCTGAGTACAAGGTGATCAGGTAAGCTGAAAGCTTGCCGTCACGTTGCACCTGCAATGTGCGTCAGAAATGTGAACGCCTCGAAGTCTATATACTCCACGTCCAATCTGTCTATACCCCCGATGATGTTAGTCACAGCCAGTGTTGCCATTTTAGCTATTTTTCGCTAGATTAGCGGCTGTTTCGTCTGTTTAGGAGCATTTATTATTATTATTATTATTATTATTATTATTATTATTATTATTATTATTATTATTATTATTATTATTTAGCTACCGGTGAACTTTTTTGGCGACGTGACCGAACAATTGACGACATATTAGCGACTTCGAAGAAAGTTGCTTCGAAAACAATTTCCTAGAACGCCCTTTACGTTGCTCAAGAGCGACAAGCCATATGTGGCTGAAATGGGTTGTACGGCGCCCAAAACTCATTGCAATAAATTTTACGACTGTAGATTTAGAATGCTACAGGTGAATAATGAGACAGATCAACTGCAGAAAGGCATATCGGAGCATCTGGGTTCGTTCAAGAGAATGTGAAGGCACGGCTTTCGCTTCCCGAACGGATTTCGGACAAGTCGATGGCGCACGGAGCTTTTCAGGTGAGTCAAGGGGCGGCAACGTAGCACTGACCTGTATAGATGACGCGTAATTATCATCTCCACGTTAGCGTGATGCAAACGCCTGTCGCGGAATTTAGCTCTCTCACGAGCATCGAAAACTATAAAATTCCGCAGGCATGACGTCGAATATTTTCGTGCTAGGAAAATCGGGGTACCGTGATTTTCTTTTTTCAACTGAATTGTCTTATTTATTTTTTAACAGTGCTGGATTTGTGGCCTTGCATTCTGAAGGTACACTCAAAATTTCAAGTGTCATATCAAAGTTTCTGGCGCGAAAAGGTTAGCGGAAGTAAGAGGAGACCTCTTTCTTTGGCTAACTATTATACCAACACCCGCCGCGGTTGCTTATAGTGTTGCACAAATTGTAAATTACAATGTGGGCCACAAGATAACTACTTTAAAAAGTAATTAGTGAATTTTTATTAATTAGAATATTATGCATTCCAATTTTTTGTGGAAGTAGTGTCCGCCCCTTCGGGTAGACCAGCTCATGAACTAGAAATATGCTATCTGCCACAGGCAACCTTTAAGAATGCTTTAAAGTATTCGCTGAGACACCCTGCATATACATTAGAAACATTTACAAAGTATCATTAAGGCTCGTGGCCCACAAGAACGTCAGCAGCGCTGCCGTTCTTCTGTGGCGCAGTTCCAATCTCGAGACCCGTTGGAGGTGTAGTGCCGCCTTGAAAGACTGTCTCTCTGATGCACAGCGGCAGCAGTCACACAGAACGCGTTGCAGGTCATCAGGGGCGTTGCATTCAAAGCACATTGGCGAGTACGTCAGTTACATATCTTGCACTTGAAGGAGTTCGTGTAAGCGACGAGTCTGATGCGGTGTTGGCATGATTGGTCTCGTCTATTAAGGCCTCGCGGCATGTACACTCACACGATGGATCTATTTTGTATAGGGGTGCGTATTGGTGGCTTGCATCTGTCCAGAGGGATCGCTAGAGACGCCAAGCGCGCGCTGATACCAGTGTCGCAGCGTCTTTTCTCGAGAAAGGTATATGGACCATTTCTCTCGAAGTGTTGTGTCCAGCTTTGGCAGCGCGGTGAGCCTGGACGTTGCCTTGTATTACGCAGTGGGCTGGTAACCACTCCAGCGCAACGCTGTGATGCAGTTCGCAGGCGTTATTGCATAGGCGTCTGATGTCCATCACGAGTTGCTACTGCGTGCGTGGCGACTTCAGGGACTGCAGGGCCGCTCTTGAGTCGCTGAAGAGGGCCCAACACTCAGCTGTCTGGTCTGTGATGTAATTAAAAGCTGCCCGCAGTGCAGCTAGTTCAGTGGCTTTAGCTCAAGTGCGGTGACTGAGAGTGGCAGAAATGGTAACACTCGCAGACGGAATCCACACACCAATGGTAGATGATGTAGGCGTAACGGAGCCATCAGTGTAAATATGACGGTGAGCCCTGTAGCCGGTGTTGACATCCGCTAGCGCAAAATATGTCAGCGCTGGACCGGGTGTATGTCTATCGCTCTTGAACCCACGCACGAAACTGACAATTGACCACGAAGGAATTTGATACGGTGGCTCCGTCGGCATAGATGCGCTTTGATAATGCAGCGGGAGCAAGCCCCGCGCTACAGGACCGCTGTCTGAAGCAAGCGGAGGACCCGGCACTCTGGTAGCAAAGTGTAGAAAGCGTAGAGAGTTGTTGTACAGACCCTTGCCTAACAAATCGATGTTTCGCAAGCATTGCTGGGGTCGCGATGTGAGCCGCCTACGGCCACCAAGATTAAAAATTGTGGCGGTGAGTCGCAGCAACCTAGTGGCAGGCCGAGCCCTCCGTATGTGCTACTCGGATAGAGGGTGCCGGGAAGTAGACAAAATAACGCCCATGGCCACCATATAGCCTTCGAAACACTGACAAATGAGCAGAAGCTTTCAGGTTCGTATAATGTCCTTGTGTAAGAGTCCACTATAGTGGACAAATCCATTTCTTTGGCTGCTAAAGGCGCAGACTGGCTGTGGCGCCTGGTTGCTGCGGACGCGCAGCCCAGCCCATCCAATTGGAACTTCAACAGGCGACGAAATGGACGTGTCCACTCGGTGAACTCTTACAGAATACCTCCCCAGTTCTCTTGACATGAGCGCCAAAGCTTCACACCGGAGTCCAACAAGCGGGTACTCGCGACCCTCATGGACTGCGGTCATAGAGGACACGGAAATAAAGAAAAGATGTACATCTTAATAATGTTGACATGGCAGAGGCATGTTTAGACTGGAATCATTTTGACATATTGGCAATACAGAAATGAAATGAATAATCCGCTACCATGTCTGATCATGTTGTATAACTTCAATAATACACCCAAAATACATATTTATTTTAATTTATGAACGTATGAAATGTTAACACAAGTTAAATAAGAAAACAAATAAATATGCTATTTTTGTTCTGTACATTAAAAAAGAAAAATTAGAAAAAGAACAAGAAAAGGAGAGACGAATGACAAAAAAGCAAAATGAAGATAGAAATAGAAGAAACGTTGGATAAAAAGAAAAATATAGGAAAGAACAGTATATAGAAAAAAGTTAAAAGAAAGAAATATGAAAGACAAAAACCATTAAAAACATGAAAACAAAATTGAAGCTCACTTATTCAATTGCTGTAGCCCCTTCCTCTCTTTCTGTCTCTCCCTTTCTTTTATATTTATGTTCGTCCCACCCTATTGTAAAGCTTGCTCAGGATGCAGAAACTGACAGGGCAGGGAAAAAATAAACGGATCCCACGCACTGCGGGAATCGATGTAAGCGGAGTTTTCTATGCTGTTTGCTTTGACAGACGATAACTAGCGGTGATGTTGACGGCAAATGTGCATTTTCTTTACCGCTTAGCCTAATACGACAGTGGTGAGTTGATGTTAAACGTTACCTTGCGTCCACCACTGCTGTTTGTCTATGTAGTACACAGAACACACAGCGAGACGTCTTAGCTTGAGGCGTTGTTGTACGCCATTGTTCATAACCTATGAATGGGCTGAGCATTGTCATTGCCTCACACGGTACATCGCATCGTGGTAGAAGTGTTGGCAGAATTATGGGATTGTACTACGTGCCAGCACCGCAATCGGATTATGATTATTACCTAAATCTAAGTGCACTAGAGTTGTTTTTTATTTCACTTCCGTCGAAATAGGGCTGCCACGGTCGGGATTGAACCCGCGACCTCGAGCAATGCCATAGCCGTCAAGCTTCCACGCCGGGCACAGAAGTCTTGATTTGACAAGCGACCGCTTCCGTAGTGTCGCCTAGACCATACGGTGTTTTAATGCGGCTTTGTGCCTGCACGCCCTGCGTCAGTTGCCCATTTGACAAATTTGCATGGTGTTTATTTTTCATAAATAGAAAAAGCGTACCGCACCTTCCGTTTGCCCGAAACCGCTGCTTCCTTGCCTTCTCATGTCCTCTTTTCCCTTTCCCGCCCTCTCCCCTTGTATGGGAAGTGGCTTTTATTTTTGTCAATTCACTCGTCTCACTACAAAGAATGTATAGTAACTGCGAGAATGGCAAGACTGTTCACTCGTTTCGTGACTCCGTCGGTTCTACCTATTATCTGCCTCCTCTCCCCC
Organism: Dermacentor andersoni; assembly: GCF_023375885.2. Classification (NCBI taxonomy): domain Eukaryota; kingdom Metazoa; phylum Arthropoda; class Arachnida; order Ixodida; family Ixodidae; genus Dermacentor; species Dermacentor andersoni. Next base: position 151,496,507 of record NC_092814.1, read on the forward strand.
TCCTCCTTGCGGTTCTATCTATGTTCCCCCTGAACTCGCACGTTAGTCGAAAGGTAAGCGTGGCACTTCCTGCAATGCTTTTGAGGAGCGTAACGGATAATTACAGCTGTCAAGAGGGTAATGTGGCGACTCCCAAGGAGCTCCAGAGGGCATTGCGCACACGCGACGCTATGGAAATGTCGAAACGGGTTTCTCGCGTCAACTTCCTTCTCTGCCACGCTCCTGCCATGTACCGTATTTACTCGATTCTAAGCACCCCCTTTTTTTCACGATCGCGATGCCCAAAGTGAGGGGGGGTGCTTAGATTCGAAAAAATCTAGAATGACCCCCCTCCCTCTTTTCGCTGCGACATCGTGTCGAGATGAGTGCGAGAAATAACATTTTATTTTGTAAACATTCAAAAGAAAATCGGTACAGACAGTGAACCCACCGCTTGTGTCGGATGCTCAGTTACAATCACTGCCACTCGAGTTCGTCGCACAGCTTGAACCACCGCTCTCGGTATCCCACAGCAGGTCGTCTTCCGTTTCGTCGAAGTGGTTTGTGCTTGAGCACTTCTTAAATGATTTGACCACAACGTCCACTTGGACCCGCTTCCAAGCGTCCGAATCCACTTGGGATGGTTGATGGGTACGCTTTCTGCAGCTTTCGCCGTACAGCCGTACAGTCCGGCTGTGCGGCGAGATCGTGCCGCGGACGCCGGGCCACCTCGGGACTCCGACGGCTCCGGCTCGCTGACAGAGTGAGCAAGCGCGCTTGGCGGCCTTGGCTACGCGCTCTTCCTAACAAATAGGGGGTGCTTAGATTCGCATCCAAACTTTTTTCCCAATTTCTTTCGTGGGAATAGAGGGGGGGGTGCTTAAAATCGGGGGGTGCTTAGAATCGCGAAAATACGGTATATGCATGCTCTGAACCACCTCTCGACGCGGTGTGCAAGGAAATAGCAGCAGCAGCAGCAGAAGAAGAAAAATCGAAGGAACAAACGAAGAAAGCTTCGCTTTAAAAAAATTCAGTTCGAAAGAAGACGAAGATCGAGGCAAGGAGTAGGGCCGCATCCAAAGACGAAGACACTGGTGCCACAGGATTATTAACATCATCATCTCTTCATAACAAGGCAATTCCAGAAGGTATTTAGTAAAGTTGAAAATTGTATTTATTGCATACCTCAAACAATATTCATGCATATATCAAAGTATTATGTTCAATACTCATATAGTGTCGAAGTGTATATCCCTCTTCCATCCGTTTCGTTGCGGCCGGCGATATCGCTGCTGATGTTATATCTCCTTTTTAATGCGAATAGCATTCTTGTCTACTTCATCCGTTTCGAGCATCTATCTATCTATCTATCTATCTATCTATCTATCTATCTATCTCCCTTCCGCCGACCCAGTGGCCCCAGTGGCCCCAGTTGTCTCCTGCATGAATCACTATAGGTATGTACTCCTGGTCCTTTCATTGTCGTCATTCCAGCTGCGTGATATTACTCTCGTCATGCTGTCGTCGTCGCGCCTTCTACTCCGACCTGGTGGTCGTAGTGTTTTAACTGGGACGCCAATGCATTTCGTCGGACACACTGAAAATTAATATTTCGAAACTGGTGCAGTCCTGAGAATTTGTTCCAAGCGGATACACCTTGTGAACTGACCGGCTATAACTCGTAGATTGAAATATCTGCTGCAAAGTCATTAGCTAAATGTTAATTTGCGTAATTATGTTAATTATTTATTTAAGCATTTTTATTTCTCGTGTAAGTAATAGCCGCCCCATGCAGTAATTTAGATCAAGTGTTAGAATTGTGTTATCTGCCACAGGCAACTTTTAAATATTTGGTAATATAAGCCAAAACTTGAAAATATGCAAGTGCCACGTAGCTGGACAGAACCAGGTAATGTTGTTTGCCGTCGCTTCGACCAAGTCAGACGATATTGTAATTGGCCTAATTACTTAATTAGTTATTAATTAATCAACTTGATTAATTCAGAGCGAGAGCGTCTATGAGAAAATTGCACATCATCCTGAGAAATTCCCGATCCAGCTTCCTGCGGCTCAATACGTGATACACGAAAGTTTTTTTTTTTTTTTTTTTTCAGGCCTGAAAGAAAGCCCGCAATCGACGAAAAAGCGCCGCGCGCCTGATCGCGCGGCACTTCGCGTTTTGCGGGCTTCCTCTCAGGCTTGGAAAATGGTGCCCGCTAATATGCCAGTAAATGTGAAACAAGAAAAAGCAGCAGACTTCAGCGATTCCGTCGGCTTGGAACTCGTTTACTGCGTGCCTTGAGGATCACCATTTTCTTTGATGACCACAAGAATGCAGGCAAAAACACCCTGCACAGATAACAGGCAACAAAGTGTGATTGTCCTTGTGCGGAAAAGGTTGTACATGACTATATATGTACCGTGTCAAGATTTAAAAAAAAAAAAAAACATGTTTTCATGCCCCTATGGGCACGCAAGCGCAACTGGTAAATAATTACGGAGAAGGCGTTTCATTTACTGGAATGGGAGGAATGGAATGGACCAGCTCAGCCACTTCTGGAGTGGGAAATAGTCCAACTCTTACCTTTCCGAGAAGTTAAAAGGAGCGGAATTACGTAGATCGCTACTCTCCGGAATTGAGTGGGAATGGATTGGAGCGCTACCACTTCGCAACTCTTCTCAGAACAAACAAAGAAAAAAAAAGCCCGTCCGACGATAACCCGGTAACATCGCTCACACCTCGCGTAACGGCGAGGTCGAGTCACTGGGCGCCCGGTAGGGACTTAGCTTTTCTGGCGAAAAAAAGAAAGGGATGGGGGGGCGGGAGAGAGAGAGAGAAAAGAAGAACACGTAACACATACACATGCGCGATGATAATCATGGTGACAGATGACGTGGTGAGCATCGTAGCCTAAGATCGATTTATTGATTGAAAACACGTTTGCTCTCCCTTTTGCGAAAGTATCTTTTTCGGGTGACTATACCCGTGCCCTTAGGGCACAGAAGATGGCAGTAACTTCTTAGTGCTTTAAGATTTAATGTCATTTACGTGGTGCCACACGGGCAAATCAAATGGCAGTCGTATTAGTACCATTCGTCACCGAAGACGTTCGCCAGAACTCGTTCGACTGAGAAATGCGTACTCTCGACGCCATGGCTTGCTCAGTGCGGTTTACTTTAACTTTTTGAAACGACATCATATTTAGCTGGAAACAAATTTTTCAGGTGTTTACGCCATACAGCACACATAAACAAGGGCATCAAATTGTATATAATGCAAAGCCCCCCCCCCCCCCCCCCAAAAAAAAAAAAAGTAACATTAGAAGAGATGCTGCTGCAAGCGGAGTTGTGTTAAATGTTGACGACAAGCCTACAAGGACGATTTCACCGTCATTGCCATCGTGCTTCGTCCGTTGCAACGTTGTCCATAGTAAGCTTCTTTCTGCACTTCCCTAGCCTTGAAGGCAGGTTAAACTTGTAAATGCATGTTTATTTTTTTATTATTACCCTAAGGCGAGCTGTCAAGGAGAGTGGACGCATTTCACGTCGGCTCCATCGAATCGATGTCCTGCCGCCAAAAATTTCTTCTGCACCGCCCGAAACCAGTTGGACTACATCCGTGAAGTTACCAGGAACCCGTGAACATCATTATTATCCAGGTAGGCCAATTTTTGGCAGTTCTACGGGACTCTATTCTTCAACCACGCGAACGCCGTAGGCGCGGTAGCCGCGGACGCGGCACCAGACGCGGCCTCCATGGCTCTCGTACGGGGCTATGACCCAGACAGCATGCGAGAAATGGAGCTTTCGACCGCGGAGACGCCAGTTTTTGATGAAACTACGGAGTATACCATCCAGAAAAAGTTGGAACAGTGGGAGCGAGCAACCTCGACGCGCACCCGTTCCGAACATCAACGCAGCCACGGTGGCGGCAGTGACGGCCACGTCACCACTCTGGCTCTTGGCAAGCAAGCTCAAAGTAAACGCTGGAAGCCACAAGTCATGCCGAAATTCGGAGCGGAAGACGCTGTGGTCGTCATCATCAAGCCAAAGGGAACTCTGAACCTCGCACAACTTAAGGGCAGCAACCAGATCGGGGAAGCAACGTACGCTGCCGCCGGCATTCCGCGGGCGTCGCAGGCGCTCGCTATTTGGCCGGCCTGGGACCAGAATATAATTATTATTGGCATTAAGAACGCCCAACTTATTCGTCAGGTCCTTGCGATCGAACAGCTCCAACTTGGAGGACAGGCCCGAGCGGTTCAAGCCTACCTCAAGTCATCGGACTGTTGTCCGTGGTGTCATTCAAGTGGATCCCACAGCCACTGAAGCGGATATTACTGAAGCCATTTATTCGCCAGAGGCTCCAGTTGTAGGAGTCCGAAAATTAGGAGAGACCAACGTAGCAGCGATCACGTTCGAGGGCCGGAAGGTGCATTTCAACGTTTATTATTGGGGCGAAGCTGTGCCGGTTCGCCTCTACCGCAAGACGACGCCAGCCTGTCCCCGCTGCGGCACGATCGGACATCGCGCCGATGTTTGCCCTAATCCACAGGCCGGTCGATGCCAGGCTTGTGGCGAGACGGATCTAGAAGAAGGCCACTAGTGTCAACCCAGCTGCCTCATTTGCAGCGGCCCTCATGCTACGGGATCAATTCAGTGCACGCAAAAGTACAGGAGAGGCGGTTGTGGAACTGGGGCCAAGCGGAAGCCCGTCAATGGAAAAGCCAGTCAGCAACATCACTCCAGGAACGCTGGAGGGAGCGAAGCCCCCGACCTGCAAGCTCGGACGCAGGGGGTGAACCCTTCGCCTCGACCGCATGCAGGAGCCTTCAGAGGGGGCCCTAAAGGAGGCGGTCGTCCAGCAGACAAGCACGATGGGCCAGAGCCAGAACACAGTCCCGGAAGCAAAACGAGCAGCAACGAGGTGAGCTGGGCCAGTGTGTTTGCCTCCCCTCCCCTCGCGTTGTCTAATGAGAGACTTAGGGCTGAGAACGAAAGGCTCAAACTAGAAATACAACAGCTTAGAGAGAAGACGGCAGCGAACGATACAGGAAACTCTAGAGCACTTCAGGTACCCTCAGCTCAGGCGATGGAGGAGGACAACCCTCCCCCGCTGCCGTCAGGTGCGACTAAGTCACCCCCTCGTACGTCAGAATTCGGCCGAGGAGCGTCAGGCGGCAGCGTAGCGTTGGCGGCTGCACCCTCGACAGAGGAGTGTACGACACGCGCAGATGTGGACGCAATTACAAAGAAATTCAGTGCATGGATGGAAAGCATGGAAAAGCGCATGCGAGAGGAAATCGAGAAAATGGAATGTCGCATGCTACCAAGCCTACAGGCTAGCGTAGAAAAAATTGAAGAGACGCTAAGCAAAAAAATTGAGCAGAACTTACAAGGAATGACAGAGCAGACAATTCATAAAATGTTAGAGCCGCATCTCTCAAAACTCCATGCTTACGAGATTAGGATTGACCGTAAGTTACGAGAATCCGCTGAATGCTCGCGCACTAAGACACCCAGATTGACAGGAAAAATGGGCACCAGGCAGATTGCGTCTGATGATGCGCTTGACCTGAGTAAAGAACAAGGACTGACCTCTTCCAGTTTGCAATATGGCTCGTCAAACTAAGTTAACAATATTACAATGGAACTGCAGGGGTTTTAAACGTAAGCGGGAATCTCTACAACAGTATGTGGACTGTCTGGATGAGAGGCCGGATGTAATCGCGCTACAGGACGTTAATGTGGCAGTTAAACTCAGGTCGTACAGTACGCATCAAACTAACACTTCGACTTGCATACTTGTACATAAAGACAGTACGGCTTCAACTATAGACCTCGAACTTAATGCTGAAATAGAACATGTGTTTATTCGTATCCTCCCTAACACTCGTTCCAGTAAAGGGGCGTACGTACTTAACATATACAGCCGCCCTAAACACAGGACAGCAGTCTTCGACGAAATTTTTCGGAAAGCAATGCAGGCTGCAAAAACTGCGCCTCTCATTATAGTGGGGGATTTTAACGCGCACAGCTTTCTTTGGGGTTACAACAACGAAAACGTAAAAGGCAGGAAACTGGCAGCAGCAATATCGGATATGGCTCTTACTATTCTGACGGACCCGCAGCATCCTACAAGAATAGGCAATAGCGTTTCAAGGGACACATGCCCCGATTTAACGCTAGTCAAAAATGTTAAAAATTGCGAGTGGCAAAATACGCACGAAACCTTAGGCAGTGATCATTATATACTCCGAATTTGCCTAGACCACAACAAGTATCGTAAACACAGGGGACAAGCCCGGCTTACGGATTGGTCGCTTTTTCGAGAGTCCAAGGGTCCTCAACTCGACTCGCCTATTGAAGATTATGAGCAATGGGCTGAGTCACTTCTAGCTGCCAGAGAGAAAGTCACGAGAACGCTGCACACCTCAGAGGATGTCCCGGCAGTCGACAACCACCTTCTCCACCTCTGGGAGGCTAGGAGAGGCCTCACCAGAAGGTGGAAAAAGCAAAAACACAATCGCAAGCTTAAAATCAAAATCGCTGAAATTACACGACAAGCGGAGGAACACGCGTGGACCTTAGCCAAAAACAACTGGCTAATGAAGTGTGACTCATTGAGAGGTGGGCTTGGCGTCAAGTCGACGTGGAGCCTCCTGCGATGCCTCATCGAACCCAGTAAGACTAGCGGGGAGCAGCAGCGGAACCTCAAGAGAGCCCTCCACGGCTGTGAGGGTACGGATGAGCAGCTGGTGGCAGCCCTGACGAGCAAATACCTCTGTACGACCAAAGATGACGAGCCTGTGTTGCAGTATCAAGGCAAAGATAATCCAGAACTCGACAAAGACTTCGAAGTAGAAGAAATACAGGCGGCGCTACTAACCATGAGAAGAGGTACGACGCCAGGACATGACAAAGTTACAGTCGGCTTGCTCGCCAACATGAACAAGAAGATGCTAGGCCAGCTGACGGATTATATCAATGAGTGCTGGAGAGCTGGCAAGCTGCCCCTGGCGTGGAAATCGGCAGACGTCAGCTTTATCCCTAAGCCGGGCAAAGAGGTAAATATTAACAATCTGCGTCCGATTTCGCTCACTTCATGCGCCGGCAAGCTGATGGAGAAAGCAGTGCATGCCAGACTTTCAGCGTATTTGGAGGAAAACGATTACATGCCCCACACCATGTTTGGCTTCAGGGAGCGCCTATCCACGCAAGACGTACTGCTGCAGCTCAAGATGGAAGTTATTGACCCACCCAACAAACGCAGTAGCAGAGCCATCTTAGCCCTAGATCTCAAGGGCGCTTTCGATAATGTGAAGCACTCAAAGATCCTGGAGAACCTGGGGAAGACACAGTGTGGAAGAAGGACTTTTGAATACATCAGAGACTTCCTACTAGACAGACAGGCTCATGTAAAAATTGGAGATTTTAGGTCCCAGCCAATCCCTATGGGCACCAGGGGTACTCCACAAGGAGCCGTCCTCTCCCCTCTGCTCTTCAATATTGCTCTTATAAATTTGCCTGAGCAACTCGATCGCATAGAAGGAATTCGGCACGCCCTCTATGCAGATGACATCACGGTCTGGGTGACGAAGGGCAGTCTGGGGCAGATGGAAGAGGCGCTCCAAGAGGCTGCTTCGACAGTTCAAAAGTATGCCGAGGAGTGCGGACTGCGCTGCTCTCCGGAAAAATCGGCACTTCTAATCATGCGCAGACGAGAAGATGAAGCCCCGGTCAAAATTAGGGTGCACGACGCTGCGATCCCTGAAGTGGAGACAGTGCGTATCCTGGGATTACTGGTTAACAACAAGGGTGTCAACGCAGCAATGATTACTCAACTCCGTACATCCTGCGAACAAGTAATGCGAATGATCACACGTATCACCAATAAAACGAGAGGGATGATGGAGAACGACACTCTTCGGTTGGTCAAGGCCTTTATACTCAGCAGAATTGTGTACGTAGCTCCGTACCTTCGGATGAGGAGGTGCGATTTAAAACATTTCGATGTCATGATCAGAACAGCATGTAAGAAGGCACTAGGACTGTCGGTCAAAACATCTACAGAACGCTTATTGCAGTTGGGGGTGCACAATACAACAGATGAGATGATTGAGGCCCACCTATTAAGTCAATATGCCAGATTGGCAGGAACGAAAACGGGACGCAAGGTACTAGAGGACCTAAATATCAGCTGTCCTTACTATACGGCAACAAGACAAGACATTCCGAAAGAGTGGAGGGGCAGATTCGCGACACTGCCCCTCCCTAAAAACATGCACCCAGAATATCATCAAGCAAGGAGGAGGGCAAGAGCCAAGAAGATGGACCAGATCTATTCTAAATTAGAGGGAGCCTTCTTTGTGGATGCTGCAGGTCCGGTGGGAGGAGTCTCCACAATATCGGTAGTGCATCAAGGGCAGACGGTCAATGGACTTTCTGTTCGGCACGGGGAAATTGCAGAATTGGAAGAGGCGGCGATCGCCTTGGCGGCGTCGCATCCTAGTTCAGAATACATCATTACAGACTCGCAAACTGCATATAGAAATTACACGCGGGGCCGAATTGCACCGCTAGCTTGCAGGATCCTCAAACAATCTGGGGTCTTCGCTTCGCGCAAAGAGCTGATTTGGGTGCCAGGTCACGAGGGTATAGAGGGAAATGAGCGTGCACACGCTGCCGCCCGAGCTTTTCTCCCCCGGGGTCCCTCCTCCTCCCTCCCCGAAGACTCGGACTTCCCAGTGCCATTGATAACTTATGCAGACGTATTACAACACTTGCGCTTATCGCGACGAAAATACCCGGGCCCAACTAAGGAATTACACAAATCAGAAGAATGTCATTTACGAAGGTTACAAACCCTATCATTTAATAACCCAGTCAAGCTACATGCTATTGAGCCACAATATTTTTCGGCCGAGTGTAAATTCTGCGGGCAGAAAGCAGATTTGTACCATATGGTATGGGCCTGCCAGGCTAATAGTGCCTTAGAAGCTATAAAACAGCCAACGTGGGAAGGATGGGAGGCAGCCCTGTCCAGCTCAACCCTCAAGGACCAGCGAGCCCTCGTGGAAAGAGCTAGGGCGGCGGCCTTAGCCAACGGAATTCCGGAATAAGAATCCGACCACCCTTCTCCAAACTCCCCTCTCCTTTTTTTTTCTTCTTTAAATAAAACGTTTTCATCATCATCATTATTACCCTAAAATTGCTCACTTCAGAAGACACTGTTATCGGCATGATCGGGTCAAATGTCATTAAATTTGGATGTGTGAGAGCTCCGCCGAAAAAAAACGTCCTTCAGGAACTTAAGGCCTTAACTACTGAATGCCATTTCCTGTGCCCGTGTTGGGGATCAACTGTTCTCTTTCTCCACTGTCGACGACCTTTCAAGGGTGGCACTGCGAGAGACATTGGTGGAGTAACCTGTGAAGCTGTTACATATGCCACGAAATGTGTAGGAAGTAATTCTTCAAGGCATTTCTATAAAATTAATAAGTGTCCTTTCCGATATTGCCCGACCGTAATTACCCATAAGCGAAAGTCCTCTAGATTATGGACGCATGAAAAAAACGAGACAGAGAAAACTATTTGAGTATGCCAGATTGGTGGGCCAGTTCGCACATATTAAGTTCATTAAAAATGCATCTCTCTCTCTCTCTCTCTTTATATATATATATATATATATATATATATATAGAAATAAGTGTCGGCGTACGTAGAAAAGCAAAAACAAACATTTAGTTTCGGCCAGGGTCCGGCCTTCATCAAGAGTGCAATTGCAAGCACCCGGAACTCAATTTATAAGTGTTCTCTGTAAGGGTGAATCATATTAAACAAGAAAAAGAAAACGTGGGCATCATGAATACCAACACGCGTACATTCGCTCAAGTAAAAAAAGACGGATAAAAAAGCGTTGGTAGCCTATGAAATCAAACGCGTACACTCAGTAGCGTCCACAAGGGAGGGGCTTGAGAAATATAAGATGGAAAGACGCAGCCAGTGGAATGCAGAGGCGAGGGGCCCCGTGTTAGCATAGAGCATGCGACGAGGGGTCGCAGCAGCCAGAAGAGTCTCTTGTTCTCCATCCTCACCATGGAGCAGTGGGTGATGACCCTTCGCCGTGGGACTCCTGAGGCATGGTGGGCGATCATCCACCGGGCCAAGGCCAACTCCGAAGACATCATACGGGGCCCTCGAATAAGGGCTCCTCCCCTATCTCCCCTTCCCCAAAGATAAAGTTATATATATATATATATATATATATATATATATATATATATATATATATATATTGTTACGGGGAGTATTTAATCGACAGTAAACGTCTAGCACGTCAAGTCTGCGCAGGGCACACAGGTTTCAGCAGGTCTTTCAGTCCGTCGGAAAGACTCTGACCCATCCCCTCTACAACGTCTTTGTCTTCACCACTGTTTCTGACATTATCCCGGGCCGGTGAAGCACCGTCCCGGTGCTTGTTGTGGTAAAAATGGGTTACCACAGCTGGAACGCTTGAAGCGGGAAACATGTACAATGTCACTTCGTGGTGTGGCCGTCGATGAAGTGGATGAGTCACCTGGCGCAGCACGCGTAGGGCCCGACGTACCGCGGCATCAACTTTTCACAGAGGCCGACACGACGAGATGCGAGCCAGAAAAGGACGCGAGAGCCCGGTGGAAAATCAGTATCCCGGTGCCGACGATCGTAAATGGACTTTTGTGCAGACTGCGATGACGAGAGCCGAGCACGGGCTACTGTGTGCGCGACGAGCGCACGGGTGAGAGCATCTTGTGCACAGGAAGTCGTGGACGCCGGATCAGAAGGGAGCAAAGTGTCAAAGGGAAATACGGGATGGTGGCCAAGGAGAAGATAGAAGGGTGAGAAGCCGGCAGTGTCATGACGCGATGAGTCGTATGCAAATGTGACGAACGGAAAGGCAACGTCCCAATCGTGGTGATCATCACAAACGTACATGGGGAAAGCATGTCGGTCAGTGTACGGTGGAGACGTTCGGTGAGGCCATTGGTTCGAGGGTGATATGAGGTGGTGAAGTTGTGCTGAGTAGCACATGATCGAAGTAGATCGTCCACACGAGAGAGGAAGTAACGACCGCGATCTCTGAGTAGGTGACGTGGAGCACCATGTTGGAGGATGACGTCGTATACAGTAGGAAGTCGGCTACGTCCGTGGCGCAGCTGGTTGGCAACGCTCGAGTAAGTGAATATCGCGTGGTATAATCTGTAGCGATTGCAATCCATTTGTTCAGCACAATGCGTTGGCGGGCTAGTTGGTGCGAATCCATAATTACTTTGTTTAGCGCCAAACAACGGACACAAGAAAGCGCCTTGTCCTGTCGTCTTTCTTGGGTCAGTTGTTTTGCGCTAAACAAAGTAATTATGAATCCATTTGTTGCCTTTCGTGGAAATTGGAAAGGGGCCGAGCAAGTCCAGGTACATGCAATAAAACGGCTCGGTTGGAACGTCAATTGGCTGAAGGAGACCAGCAGGTTGAGTCCCGGGTTTCTTGCGCCGCTGACACAGGTCACAAGATGTTACGTAGCGGCGAACGAAACGATAAAGGCCCTTCCTTGTTCAATCCGACGGCATTCGGTTATGATGGAGTCAACCGTGCTGCAGTGCGTACACATGAGGATGTTAAATGAAGGCACCGTCAGCTATGCCTTTCAACACGTGGCCAACCTTGTCCGCCTCTAGCATGTCTTTGTCAATGGTGCGGCACAAGGCTAGCACGTCTTGGATATATGCGACGTACGATTCCGTCGACGTTTTACCTCTGGCCGCGAGTTCGTGCCGGGCTGTCATTTGTCGTACGACCGATCAGCCAAACAATTCGCGCCTCTTCTCCTTGCATATGTCCCAACTCGTCTGTTCTTCTTCCTGAGTATTAAACCACACGCGAGGTGTGCCCCGTAGGTAAGAAATGATGTTGGCGAGCATTGGCGTCTCATCCCGCCTGCTGACGCGCTCGTACAATAGGAGCCAATCGTCGACGCCATTGTTGTCCGTACGGCAAAATGTGCCGGGATCGAGAGGATGCGAAAGGACGACGGTTGCCGGAGCCGCGGGCGCCGACAACGGCGTACTGTTTTCGCCCATGGAGGCGGGAGAAACGTGGCTTCCGCTCCGAAGATCCAGGGCCGGGAAGAATACAGCCCGCAATCTCCACCAAAAAGACGTTACGGGGAGTATTTAATCGACAGTAAACGGCTATAGCACTTGGCTAGTCGAGTCTGCACAGGGTACACATGTTTCAGCAGGTCTTTCAGTTCGCCAGGAGAGACTCTAACCCGGCTCCACTGCAACGTCTTTGTCTTCACCACTGTTCGTGACAATATATATATATATATATATAAGAAGAGGGGGGTTAACCAAGGGCCCCGGCTCTTCCAGCTCTACTCATTTTGTGAATTTCTTAGACTTTGCCAGTGAACTGCTATTTCCTCCTTAACTGCGACGGAGATGGAGCCTCACGCGCGTCCGCCGGACTCGGCGCTGCCTCCAGGAGGCGCAACGGCACCGAGAGCGACACTGACAGCGACGACACTATGCAGTACTATGTCAGCAGTGAAGATTCTTGTGACGACACCTTCGAGCTGGTGCGGAGTCGTAAAGCAAAGCGAAGATTTCTCAGCGCATCATCGAATTCGAGTGAGTCCACCGTGAGATCTTCGCGGGATACCGAGGAGCTCACCATCCTCTTCTCGCCAGTTCTCGCCACTGACAACCTGAGACGCCTCAACAGGCAAGCCGTGTCTTCACATCTAGAGGCGCTGGTTCCAAACGAAATCAAAGACATCAGAGTGAACACCCGAAAGAACGTGCTAGCGATTGACGTAGAACACGCGGCTGCGTTGGATTCCTTGCGCAAGGTCACGGAACTTGGCGGGATGAAAGTCCGCCCTTATATTCCGCTGGGCAAACAAGTCCGTACTGGCGTAATTTACGATGTTGACGAGACCATTGTCGACTCCGATCTGTCAATCTTGATCAAGCCAGCTACGGAAAACACCATCATTACAAACGCGTTTCGTCTCGGCACGTCACGGTGTGTGAAGATCATATTTAAGGGCGAATCCCTCCCATCGCATGTAAAAGTGAGCCACTTCCGACACGCAGTTCGCCCCTTTATACCAAAACCGCTGCAGTGCTGGAAGTGCATGAAGCTTGGCCATGTGAGTAGTGTGTGCAATAACACTACCGTCTGTTCTCGCTGCACTGGGCCCCACACCACAAACACGTGCGAGGCCAGTGTGCTGAAGTGCACAAACTGCAGCGGCCCTCACGATGCATCTTCGAAGGAATGCCCTTTGATTCGAAAGGAAATGCAAATATTGAAGAAAATGGCTAGAGACCACTCGTCTCACCGTGAAGCAGCAGCATCTATTAAGCGACGACGATCACGTCGCCGACGTAGATCAAGAGCCTCCGAAGCCTCTGCAGAACGCCACACATGTGCACGTATATTACCACCCACTCTTCCGCTCAGGCCAAACGCAGTCAGCTCAAAGGACAAAGGTGCATCGAACAGCACGGCTGCTGACGCGTGGCCTGCACTCCCGAGGCTACATGCCCCTACTGAGCGAAATGATACTTCTAGAGCAGGGGACACTTCGTCTGTTCCTGATAAATTGGCGGACCAAGATCAACAAATTGTTGTTATGATCAGCTCTCTGGTGAGTGCTATTCGTGTTCTTCTGGACAAGCTACAGACACCAACAGCTCGAAGTGCATTGCAAGTGCTGGATGCCATCAGTCCGGTTCTGGCGAGCCTTCAGAAGTCCAGTGCTTGAGAACTTCTACAGCAGAACCGTGGCTCATCGACAACAACAACGATCGTTTCGGGATGATGTGAGAAGTGCCTCCATATTCCAATGGAATGCGAGAGGCCTGAGGTCCCGTATTTCGGATTTTCGACAGTTCGTATTTGAAAACCATTTTCCTATACTGGTCATCTGTGAACCGAACTTATCAGCCTCCATAAGACTATCGGGATATGAATATTTTGTTTCAAACACGTGTGTCCGTAGCAGTAAGGTTCTGGTTTACATTCGCAAGGACCTTACGTATTTTTCCCAACACGTAGCGCCACACGACGGTAACCAATAAGTCTGTGTTACTGTGAAAAAGAAAAAGCTGTCTTTTACTCTTATTGGCGTCTACCTTTCCCCAACAAGTCAGTTTGATAGAAAAAGACTGGAAGATATTATGGCTGCTACTCCCGGTCCTTGGATAATAACAGGGGATTTCAACGCTCACCACCATATATGGGGAAGCTCCAGGATAAATTCGAGGGGCAGGTCACTGATATTCTTTGCATCAGGCCACAACCTGTGTCTTCTAAATGACGGAAGCCCGACATTTCTGCGAGGAACTACGTACAGCAGCTGCCTTGACTTGAATTTGGTGTCACGTTGCCTGACTTTGAGCGTGCAGTGGTTCACTGATACTGAAACCCATGGAAGTGATCATATTCCGACCTATATGGGAATCGATGGACTAGACGCCGCATTACCGGTTGTCTCTTGCCAAATCGACTGGTCACTCTTTCAAGATCATGTAGAAGACACATGCAAGACACATATTGCACGCAGATTAGAAGACATAATTGCAGACGCTATGCAAGATTGTACACGCTGCTTCACACATCCATCAAAGCGTACAGAGTATGACATTGAATTGGAAAGGCTTCGTGCACTACGTCGCCGAGCTGAAAGGAGGTACAGGCGCATGAAGTCAATTCTTGACCTCAGAGAAGCTCGGCGCATGCAAAAGATCAAACGCCGAATGGATAAGCTAGCGGATCAAAGATGGAAATGTTTTTGCGACTCACTAGACCCCCGCAAGCCATTGTCCCGTGTGTGGCGTACCCTACGGGGTCTTTGCTCAAGTCCCCAGAAACGACACCCATTCAACGCCCTTGCTCTCAATCAAAACCGCCGTGAGATAGACGTCGCAGCGGAATTTTGTGCGAACATCGCCGGCGGCACAGTTTTAGTCCCTGACATGGCTCTAGGCAACATCCCCGGCCCACGAGATGCAAGTATCGACGTTCCATTCTCTATGGAAGAGGTAGAAGCTGCTATGGCGCTATGCAGGTGTTCGTCTTCACCAGGGCCCGATGGCATAACATATACTGCTTTGCGCCACCTAGGCAGAGAAGCAAGAAGAGAACTCCTCAGCCTTTTTATTAGTTCATGGCAAGATGGTGTCGTCCCACAGGAATGGAAACGCAGCCGCCTGGTACCGCTTCTAAAAGCAGGAAAGTCACCGCTCGAACTGGCTATAGCTCTTGCCAGCTGCGTCGGGAAGCTCATGGAACCTATGATCCTCATGCGTCTCGAATGGTACCTTGAACACCACAAAATTTACCCTGACTCTATGGCGGGATTTCGACGTGGTCGTTCATCGATTGACAGTGTCATCGATCTAGTATCATCTGTGAAACAACAAAAATCTCGGAAGCGATTATCAGTAGCACTCTTTCTTGACGTGAACGGCGCTTACGACAACGTTTCCCATCCAACCATTCTAGACGGACTTTTGACAATTGAACTAGGAGGGCGAGTATATCGATGGGTCAGTAACTACTTGGCACAAAGGTCCTTGTTCTTACGTACGGAAGATGGTCCGACTACCGACCACTACACATGCCGAGGTGTTCCCCAAGGCGGTGTTCTAAGCCCTATTCTTTTCAACCTCGCGCTTCTTGGGCTGGCCGAATCCCTACCAAAAACAGTGAGTGTTTCAATCTACGCCGACGACATCTGCATCTGGACATCAGCGGTCACTCGCTTGCAGGTTCGCGCACGGCTACAGAAAGCAGCAACACAGGCATCTGACTACCTTCACACACAAGGCCTTACCATCTCAACAGAAAAATGTGCGTTAGTCGCATTTACGCGAAAAGCGATGACTCCTTATCCAGTATGCATCAATGGTCAGCCTATCTCCTACAAGAGAAATCACCGGTTTTTGGGCGTCATTGTAGACCGGGACCTCACTTGGAGCCCTCATGTTGCCCACTTAAAGAAGAAGCTCACATCTATTGTTCACGTCTTCAAGTTCATCGCCGGCAAAACATGGGGATCGTCAGTGGCTCCATGCTACACTTATATCGAGCACTGTTCATCGGGTTCCTACGCTATAGCTCCCCCGTGCTTGCTAAAACATGCAAGTCAAATCTTGGAGAACTTCAGAGCGTGCAGGCGCAGGCACTACGTGTTTGCCTAGGCCTTCCGCGCAGCGCCTCAACGGCTGGAACCATTATAATCGCTCAAGACCATCCGATCACAACTTACATTAGCACCGAAACGCTTAGAGCCCATGTTCGTCATGTTTCACGGATGCAGTCAAGCTCTCTTGCGTGCCTGCCAGAATGACGACCACAGGCGTCCTTCTCCAACAAGGTCAGCATCCATCGTGCCTCCTTACCATCGGGTTTCACACTCTCAGCACGTTCAACCTCAGCTTTGTGGTGTTTAAAACAACCTCAAGTGCGTCTTACGGTTCCAGGGATAAGAAAGAAGATCGACCTGCCTACCTTGGCCTTGAAGCAAGCAGCTCTGGATTGTTTGCATGCCTCCTTACCATCGGGTTTCACACTCTCAGCACGTTCAACCTCAGCTTTGTGGTGTTTAAAACAACCTCAAGTGCGTCTTACGGTTCCAGGGAGAAAAAAGAAGATCGACCTGCCTACCTTGGCCTTGAAGCAAGCAGCTCTGGATTGTTTGCACACTTTCTACTTTGATCGAGTCCATATATATATGGATGGCTCTTCCACTCAGACCAGCTCCACCGGCGCAGTGGTTATACCATCACGATCAATTAGCATCCGAGACAAGATTTCTCACATGACAACATCGACCGGATCGGAGCTTGTTGCCCTCCGAGGTGCCGTTGATTACATTAACAACCAACCCGCTAATCAGTGGGCAATATTCTGCGATTCGAAGGCGGCCTTACAATGTCTTCTGTCATCTCTTCGTCGCGGGTCGTGTGAGCAACTAGTGTCGGAGATACGAGAAATGCACCATCGTATGATAGCGAAAGGACACGACGTCGTGTTTCAGTGGCTGCCTGGTCATTGCGGTATCTCCGGCAACGACCTCGCTGACGAAGCTGCTAGAAAAGCACACGAAGGAGCAACCCTTGTTTCAATACCTTTATCGCGGACCGACTCAGCCCAACACTTAGGCAAGCTAGCGCACTCTTTGACATTGGAGAAGTGGCACACACCTGAATTCACTCAACATCGCTTGCATTCCCTCGATCCCTCTATGCAACTGCGGCTGTTACCAGGTCTTCCGCGAAATGAGGAAACAGTGCTGTGCCGCTTACATTTGGGCGTCGCATTCACCAATGCTTATGCATTTCTGATTGGAATGGCTCATAGCGCCAAGTGCAATGCCTGCGGTGTCGAGGAAACCACAGAACACATACTGTGCTACTGCCCATCTTTTGAAAATGAAAGGCAAGACCTCTGCACAGCTCTCAATCAACTAGATGGAAGGCCGTTCACCTTGAACAAGATCTTGGGACCATGGCCTCGCATATCGCAGCTACAAAAGGCCACGAAAGCGCTGCTGCGATATTTGAAAGCGACCGGATTGAGTCAGCGTCTGTGATCCGGACTGAGTGACCGACTGATATCTCCAGTGGACTTTCTCTTCTTTTAATCTTTCCGTCCCCCTTTCCCTTTCCCCAGTGTAGGGTAGCCAACCGGGCTCAGTCCTGGTTAACCTCCCTACCTTTCATTTATCATTCTCTCTCTCTCTCTCTCTCTCTGACACCAAGGACAACTAAGCGGAAATTACTTGTGCTTAATAAATGAAATAAAGAAACGATAAACACAAGGAAATGAAAGTGGATGAAAAAACAACTTGCCGCAAGTGGGAAACGATCCCACAACCTTCGCATTTTGCGTGCGATGCTCTACCAATTGAGCTACCGCGGCGCCGTTTTTCCATCCACTTTCATTTCCATTAATTTATCGTTTCTTTATTTTTCATTTATTAAGTACAGGTAATTTCCCCTATGTTGTCCTCGGTGTCAGTGCTTGTTAGCTTCCTATGGTGCGTGCGTGCGTGCGTGCGTGCGTGCGTGCGTGCGTGTGTGTGTGTGTGTGTGTGCGTGTGTGTGTGTGTGTGTGTGTGTGTGTGTGTGTGTGTGTGCGTGTGTGCGTGTGTGCGTGTGTGTGTGTGTGTGTGTGTGTGTGTGTGTGTGTGTGTGTGTGTGTGTGCGTGTGTGCGTGCGTGCGTGCGTGCGTGCGTGCGTGCGTGCGTGCGTGCGTGCGTGCGTGCGTGCGTGCGTGTGTCGATCAGCCACACGCACGCACGCACGCACGCAAGCGATTGTCGATCAAGTCCACACTTTCTTGCTGTCTTGATTTTTGATTGCTATAATCTATTTAAACTATTGCTCCTAAGCTCGGGAGATGCTGAGCTTAACCTCGGTCTGAACTCAGATTTGGAATTTGATACTCGCCCAAATAACAATTTTCTGAGAGAAATTCTGAAAGAACAAACTAAAAGAAGCAAAACGTTAAAAGAACTAGTGACTAATTTGAAAAAGGTTCAGCAAAAAGTTGATAACATGGAAACTAGGCTTGCCTCAATTGCAAATGACATGGAACAACTGAAGTATTGCGAAGAGAAACTGGCCGAATGTGATAACAAATACGACACCACGAAAGATCAAATCAAAAACCTTGCACTGAAACTGGACGATCTAGAAAGGAGAAGTCGACGGAACAACTTGATCATATATGGTGTAACGGAAAAACCTAATGAAGATACTGTCGCACTCGAAAAGATAGTGAGAGAACACATTTTAAAAGACACACTAGGCATTGGAGTGAAATCCCTTGAAAGAATTCACTGGACAGGTACGCGCCTAACTAACCGAGACCGCCCGATAATCCTTCGATTGTTTCATTACGCCACAAAAAAAAACTAAATCGTATCTTGCTGCTATAAACTGAAAGGCACACCAATAACTGTTTCCGAAGAATTTTCTAAAATGATAAGGAAAATTCGCGAACACTTGTGGCGCTCAGCGGCAAATGAAAGGGCAAACGAACCCAAAAGTTACGTTAACGTTCGACAAACTGAGAATCGATGAGAGAGTTTATACTTGGGACCCAGTAAAGCATATTAGGACTGAGTTACCGCAGAAGGCAAGTCTTTCGAAACATTCCCTATCCACTTCGACTTCACTGAAATCCTTTAAAATTAAGAAAGATCCAAA
Organism: Dermacentor andersoni; assembly: GCF_023375885.2. Lineage (NCBI taxonomy): Eukaryota > Metazoa > Arthropoda > Arachnida > Ixodida > Ixodidae > Dermacentor > Dermacentor andersoni. The sequence continues at coordinate 151,515,754 of NC_092814.1, forward strand.
ATGACAGCCCAGTACCAAAATATTACGGACCCTTCCCTTCAATGCCCGAAGTGTGATAAATAAATTTGATCAATTAGAAAACCTAATCCTGTTTTGTCAACCTCACATTTTAATAATAACGGGAACGTGGCCTAACTCTGGAGTACGTAATTCTGAAGTTATTTCTTCATTATGCAGACTGTTCCGTACAGACAGATGGTCAAGAGGCGGCGGGGTGGCGATAGCAATAAAAAATAACATATAGTCCTTAGAACTCGATGGTATTCCCGACCATGACAGTGTATGGTGCAAAAGAACGTAACAAAAATGTAACCGTAGGGGGCGTATATCGACCACCAAACGCGGCACCTGACTTCATTGATCACATTTATGATTTTATTTTAAAACATACTAGTTCTACATTAAAATTTATTATTGCCGGGGATTTTCTCCTTCCCGGAATAGACTGGCTCAACCGCTCACGTGACGGCCGTGACGTCCCCAGTTCAGAATCACCGCTAGAGCGGGCGTTCACGTTTTCGCTGAATCAACTGGTAACTGATAAAACCCGTATCACTTCAACATCATCGTCTTTGCACGACCTAGTTTTTACTAGTACATTAGAAGGATCTTCCGTGACCATCGAGAATGGCATTTCAGACCACAAAAGCGCTTACCTTAACCTGCCCCATTTAAACCACGCCAAAATAAAAAAAAGACTACCTACTTACCTTAAGGATTACACATGCGCAAATGATCCTGCTGTGATATAGGCTTCTTAGAATTCCAGTTTCATACATTCAACGAACTAACAAATGTACAAGACCTCTGAACGCGTTTTACAAACCCGAAAAAAAGAAACGCATTAACCGTGAATACCCATGGATAACATGTGAAATAATCCAACTAAAAATAAAAATAAAACGACGATAGAAAAGAGGAATCAAGTGCATGTTAGATGATCTTATCGGTACATTAAAACAAAACAAAAAATCGGAAACAAAAGTCTGTTTCTTCGACACTACGCTACCTTCGTTTATGGCGCATGACCCTCACAAATTCTGGCGATATTTGTCAAATGAAGGAGAACAAATAACGCAAATCGAAATTTCGGACCATGTTATTCAGGATCCTGAACAAATTGCTAATGAGATGAACAACTTCTTTCAGCCACTTTTTACAACACATGCTACTAACGCAGTTTTAACACCTTACGCTGTCAAAATACCCATGGAAGAATTAACTGTAAGTGAAGAGGGCATACTTTCTCTGTTGCATAGGCTCGATCTTACAGAATCTGCTGGCCCCGATGAGATTACTAACTCATTCTTAAGTCGATACGCAAGCTGGACGACAAAGTACCCATTTAAAATATTCACTCTTTCTCTTCAAACATCAGTGTTACCAGACGACTGGCGCAAGGCGGCAATAACTGCAATACATAAATCGGGCTGCCGCCCAGTGTCAAGCTCACGCTGCAAAATAATGGAACACGTAATATTTACGGCCGTAATAACTCACCTAGAAACTAACGAACTTCTATATAAACAACAGCACCGTTTCAGCAGGTCTGTAAACTATAACCCAATTAGCTGAGTTAACTCACGACACAGCTAACGTACTTAACAATAATGGCCAATTAGGTGCAATTTTTTTAGACGTTTCAAAGGCGTTTGACGTAGTCCCGCACCAGGATTTACCCACAATACTATCGGCTTTTGGTATTAGTAATAAAATAATATCCTGGATCAAGAGTTTTCTAACCAATCGTAAACAGAGCATTGCAATCGATAATCATCTTTCACAACAACTCAGCGTCTACTCCGGAGTACCTCAAGGATCGTTTCTTGCGCCACTGTTGTTCTTGATGTTTGTTAACGACATCCAGTTTTCCGTTAAAAACTCCATTAAGATGCGCCTGTTTGCCGACGACTGTGTCGTGTATACAGACGTACACAACTCAGACGACCAAATAGAAGTCAACAAATCGCTGCAAACAATTCACTCCTGGTTGAACACTTGGGGCATGAAACTGAACACCACAAAAACGCATTGTATTTCTTTCACAAATAAGAAGCTCCCGCTTAATTTTACATGTGCGATTGGAAGCTCAATAATCAACAAAAGCAACCAGGTAAAATACCTAGGCATTAAACTCCCACCTAACCTTAACTGCGAGCCACATAACTCGACCATGTGTGAAAAAGCCGAAGGCAAACTATCTTTTTTAAAAAGGAAACTGCGCACTGCACCAGCACACCTCAAACTAAACGCGTACAAGACACTAATAAGGCCATGCCTAGAATACGCTGATATCATATGGAGACTTCATCAAAAATACCTTATCAATAAAATAGAACGCACACAAAAATTCGCAGTCAGGTTTGTATATTCAGATTACAAAAGGCAATCTAGTGTCTCAGGTCAGGTGGCAAGGGCAAACATAAAATTTCTCTCGCAGAGAACAATAATTTCTCGACTAAAATTTATTTATCAGTTATACCATGGTCATGTCAAGATAACACATTCTCATGACTTGCATGATCCTCCTAGACGCCCAGCCAGACTAAATCATCCTAATACAATCCGTCTTCCCCCATGTCGTGTTGACGTCCACAAACACTCCCTATTTCCGTCGGCCATTTCCCAGTGGAACGAGTTAACTAATGATATGGTACGTTGCAATGACATCGACTCTTCTCTGAACCTCATTCAGCATATTGACTTTACACCATCAATTTTTTTTTCTTTTTTTAACTGTGTACTCGCATTACCATTGCATTTCTGTACCACTCCTGCACGGGCCGTGAAGGGCCTGCAGTACATAAAAAAAAAAAAAGATAACCTCCAACATTTAACATGGATAAGATTAGGCCACTTAAACTCCAGTGTGATTATATTGTTACGTGTAGCTGTAGCCCAATGCTATATACATTTATTCAGAGGAAGCTAACGGAAGGCCACATTGGCGACGCTATATCAAGCGGGTCCACGTCGTCTTCTTCCTCTTCAGTGCAGCCACACTGTGGTGGCTGTTTCGTAGCATCACCCCCGACAGTAGAAGCACCGTCCCGGTGCTTAATCTACACATCCGTGGTGAAAGGTGTATGGTATGGCTTTAGTCTCGCCACGTGAACGATGTCACTTGCAGCCGACGATGACGCTGAGGGGTCGGCAGGGACGACTTCATACGTGACATCGGTCACTTGTCGCACCACACGGCATGGACCAGTGTAGCGCGACAGCAGCTTTTCAGAAAGGCCCACACGTCGAATGGGTGACCAGAGAAGCACTAGAGAACCCGGAGTAAAGTGCACGTCGCGATAGTGGCAATCATAGAGGCGTCTCTGATGCTCCTGTGAGGCCTCGAGACGGGTGCGGGCGAGCTGGCGCGCGTGGTCGGCGTGTGCGATCGCGTCGCGGGCGTATTCAGTGGCTGAACGTGTGGCCGAGGGCGACAAAGTGTCTAAGGGCAACGCGGGTTCTCGGCCATATAGTAGAATGGTGAGTAGCGAGCGGTGTCGTGACGCGATGAATTATACGCGAACGTCACATATGGTAAGTGAAGATCCCAGTCGTGATGGTCGGTCGCAACGTACTTCGAAAGCATGTCGGTGATGGTCCGGTTGAGGCGCTCCGTGAGGCCTTTGGTCTGTGGGTGGTAGGACGTGCTGAACTTGTGCTTTGTCGAGCAGGAGCGGAGGATGTCCTCGACGACTGCCGACAGAAAGCTGCGGCCACGGTCAGTAAGTAATTGGCGCGGAGCACCGTGCACTAAAATGATGTCATAGAGCAGAAAGTCAGCAACGTCAGTAGCACAACTTGTCGGAAGGGCTCTGGTGATTGCGTACCGCGTAGCATAATCAGTAGCGACGGCGACCCATTTATTTCCGGAGCCCGAGAGAGGAAACGGTCCAAGCAGGTCTAGACAAACACGGAAAAAGGGTTCCGGTGGGATGTCGATGGGCTGGAGACATCCAGCTGGAGATGTGGAGGGTTTCTTCCGGCGCTGACAGGGCTCACAAGCGGCAACGTAGCGCCGCACGTAGCGGGCGAGACCCGGCCAAAAGAATCGACGTCGAACACGGTCGTATGTGCGCGAGACCGCCAAGTGTCCAGCCAAGGGAGCGTCGTAAAGTTGTTGGAGGGCAGTCGAACGCAGGTGCGATGGAATTACGAGCAGAAGGTCAAGGCCGTGTGGATCGAGATTGCGGTGGTATAATGTCCCCTCCTTAAGGAGAAACATCCGGAGAGAGGCGTCGCCAGGCGTTGACTCCAGATGATCGATGAGGGCTCGTAATGAGGGGTCGCGGCGTTGCTCGTTGCCGATTTCAAGCAACTGGGACACAGAGAAAACGCAAGCGATGGCGTCCGCATCAGCCGGTTCATCGACGGGGTAGCGGGACAAACAATCGGCATCCTGGTGCAAGCGTCCCGTCTTATATACCACGGAGAAGGTATATTCTTGTAGGCGTAATGCCCAGCGAGCGAGTCGTCCCGTGAGGTCCTTAAGCGAGGATAGCCAGCAGAGCGCGTGGTGATCAGTGATGACACAGAAGGGGCGTCCGTACAAGTATGGACGAAACTTCGCAACAGCCCACACAAGAGCGAGGCACTCGCGCTCTGTGATTGAATAATTGCGCTCGGCGGGTGATAGAAGTCGGCTGGCATAGGCTATAACACGATCATGTCCACACTGGCGTTGTGCTAACACTGCTCCTATGCCGTGACCACGGGCATCAGTTCGAACTTCCGTTGAGGCAGACGGGTCAAAGTGGGCCAAAATTGGAGGCGTGGTAAGGAGAGTAGTGAGCTGCGAAAAAGATGCGGCATGGTCAGGTCCCCAAGAAAATGGAGCGTCTTTCTTCAAGAGGTCGGTAAGGGGACGTGCGATGGTCGCAAAATCCTTCGCAAAGCGTCGGAAATAGGAGCACAGCCCTACGAAACTGCGAACGTCCTTGGTAGACTTCGGAAAAGGAAAGTTCGTAACGGCGCGAATTTTGTCCGGATCAGGTCTCACGCCTCGGACGTCCACGAGGTGTCCAAGGACGGTGATTTGGCGGTGAGCGAAATGACATTTTGAAGAGTTCAGCTGGAGACCGGCGCGGCGGAACACGTCAAGAATCGCTGAAAGACGGTCTAGATGGGTGTCAAAAGTGGGCGAATAAACGATGACGTCGTCCAGATAGCACAAACAGGTGGACCACTTGAACCCCTGAAGCAAAGAGTCCATCATTCGTTCGAAGGTGGCGGGCGCGTTACAGAGACCGAAAGGCATCACCTTGAACTGATAAAGGCCGTCAGGGGTAACAAATGCAGTCTTTTCTCGGTCCATGTCGTCGACGGATATCTGCCAGTAGCCGGACCGTAAGTCGATAGAAGAAAGATAGGTGGCACCGTACAAGCAGTCTAGAGCGTCATCAATACGTGGCAAAGGGTACACGTCCTTTTTTTTTGTGATTTTGTTGAGGTGGCGATAATCTACACAAAAACGCCACGTTCCATCCATCTTTTTGACAAGTACGACGGGAGAAGCCCAGGGACTACAGGAAGGCTCGATAATGTCCTTTACAAGCATCTTTTTGACTTCCTGTTGGATAACAGCTCGTTCGGACGCAGAAACACGATATGGACGTCGGTGAATAGGGTTGGCGTCGCCAGTGTTTATGCGATGGGTCACGACGGACGTTTGACCTAAGGGTCGATTGTCAAAGTCAAAAATGTCGCGATAGCCTTCAAGAACGCGGCAAAGAGCTTCAGCTTGAGCAGGTGTAAGGTCAGAGGAAACCATCTTCTCAATGTCGACGTCAGTACCGTGCGATGATGTCACGGTATGGGCTGAGCTGTGACAATCTTCCACTGTGAATGGCTCGATCTCATCATCCTGCAAAGCGCTAATTATAGCCAATGAAATCCCCTGAGGCAGAACTTGTGCGGTAAGCTTGAAATTGACAAGGGGAAGGCAGGTGCGGTTGCCAGTAATTGTCAGCACAGTGTGCGGCACGGTAACACCACGTGTAAGTGTAACTGCCGGAATCGGTGCGACCACATAATTACCGTCAGGTACAGCTGGTGAGGACAACAAGTCGACGTGTTTCACCAGAGTGGGGCGGTAGGCGAATAAAATCCATGCAGCTCAAACGGCTTGGAGGCGGGTCCACAGGGTCGGCAAGAAGAGGCAAGTCAAGGCGAAGTGAGCCGGCCGAACAGTCAATGAGGGCAGAATGATTGGCAAGGAAATCCAGACCAAGAATGAGTTCGTGAGGGCAATGCTCGATGACGGTGAAGAGAACGACGGTGTATCTCTCAGCAATGGTGAGTCGGGCAGAGCACATGCCAACAATAGCGACAGTCCCTCCGTCGGCGACTTGTACAACTCGGTTCGCGGCGGGCGTCAGAACTTTCTTGAGCCGACGGCGGAGAGCAGCACTCATAATGGTCACATGCGCTCCGGTGTCAATCAACGCGCACACAGGAACATTGTCGACGAGAACGTCCAAAAGATTCTTGTTCGTGGATAATGTGAAGCGAGGATTTCGTGCCAATGTCGTCATTGCAGCTTCACCTCCAGAAGCTGCACTATCTAGTTTTCCGGTTGGGGGTGTGGCGAGTAGGTCGGAGAAGGAGCACGGCGTGACGGGGGCGAACGAGATTGACGACGGGAGGGAGAAGGTGAGCGGCAGTAGCGGGGTCGTGTCAAATGTGTCGCAGGGTCAGATGATGCAGCGGGCATAGAAGGGGCGAAGGAAAAGGGTGCGCTAGAGGGGCGAGGGTGGTAATCAGAAGAATAGGGCGTCGAAGTCCAGCGGCTGCGGCAATGGCGAGTGACATGTCCAATGCGTCGGCAGTAAAAACAGATCGGCTTGTCGTCCACGGTTCGCCATTCGGAGGGGTTGCGCTGTCCAGAAAAGGAGTAAGAAGAGCGGGTTGGGGACGGGCGTTGAGAAAGAGGTTCCGAGCGTACGGAGCGAATGGATTGCAGACCGACGTTGGACAACTCTTGACGGACGACGGCCTGGATCAAGGAGATTGTCGCCGGAGAATGATCAGGTGATGGGAACGAAGGGGCCGCCGGTTGTGCCGCTTCGACCTCACGACGAATGATGCGGGTCAAGTTGTCACATCGCGACGGCTGGTGGAAGAGGTCGTCACAGGATGACGTAGCAGCTGTGTTGGGAAGTCGCGTGATGTGCTGGTATACCCGGCGGCTTTTAGCCTGCTCGAGACGGCGGCACTCCTTGAGGATCGTATCGATGCTGGTGACGTTCGTAAACACCAGTAAACTGAAGGCGTCGTCAGCTATGCCTTTGGGGACGTGATTAACCTTCTCGTCCTCAGACATGGTCGGGTCAGCCTTGGCACAAAGGGCCAAGACGTCGAGAATGTACGACACGTAGGACTCGGTCGACGTCTGTAAACGTGTGGCAAGGGCTTTTTTTGGCATTGACTTGGCGACCGAACGGATTGCCAAAAAAGTCGCGGAGCTTCTCTTTGAAGAGATCCCAGCTCGAGATCCCCTCTTCGCGAGTCTGGAACCATGCAAGTGGAGCTCTGTCGAGGTAGAAAAGAACGTTCGCAAGCATAGTAGTCGGATCCCACCTGTGACTGGTGCTGACACGTTCGTATAAGCGGAGCCAGTCGTCAACATCAGGACTGCCGACTCCGTTGAAAACACCAGGATCCCGAGGGGGGGAAACGGCGACGTAGGTCGGGGCTGCAGGCGTAGACGGTTGTGTAGATGAAGTGCCGCCAGCAGGAGCCGAAGTTGCACTGTCGCCGTTGCGACCGCTGCGAAGCTCCATGACGGGTACGGGGAACGTCCACCTCCACCAAAATAATGTTACGTGTAGCTGTAGCCCAATGCTATATACATTTATTCAGAGGAAGCTAACGGAAAGCCACAATGGCGACGCTATATCAAGCGAGTCCACGTCGCCTTCTTCCCCTTCAGTGCAGCCACACTGTGGTGGCTGTTTCGTAGCAATATTTAAATACAAGTTAGATTCAGCCGGTAGTAGTTCACGCGGACGGACCTCGCAAGCGGGGACTCCCGCCGAACTACTTTGCATCAAGCCAAAAGCGCAACGCTTTTGTGTCACAACGTCTCGGAGGCCAAACAATAGCAGTAGTTCGTTTAGATAAAAACCCCTAGATGGCAGCACACAAAACTTATGACGATGGTGCGCGGAGGGACTTTGCCTCCGAGATTGGACGCGTGAATATTTAGTCTTTTAAGTTATTTCAATTTTCTTGCTTATTTGACTAATATTTAAAGCAATTATCTAACATAACCTCTGAAACTGAACATCTGAGTAAGATTAGGCACTTAAACTCCAGCTGGATGATAGTTACATGCAAGTTGAATTCCGGCGCCATAAAGTTCACGCGGACGGACCTCGCAAGCGGGGACTCCCGCCGCACCGCTCGCACCGCATGTTCTACGTTCACTGCATTCGTATTGCATCTTGCCGGCTGTAGAGGCTGGTAGAATCTGTAGTGCCTTCTCTCAGGCAAGGAGCGCCTTTTATTCAGGAAACGGTAAGTTGACGCTGTGTATCTATATTGTTTGTTATCTGCTATTAACATCATAGTGTAACGGTCATGCATTTTCTCCGCGGTTGCCGAACTTGTTTAAATGTGAAAGTATCTAAATGATAATGTGCCGACGTGTACCGGTATTGTTGTTACCTTTTAATGGAGCACAATTGCGCACTTCATTATATATTTTGAAACTTCATTTTAGCAGCCCGAGCGACACGAAAGTAGAACTTAGCTGTCAATGCTTCAAACATTTGTTAGAATATAGCTACTGTAGAACTTATTCATTGCCTAACGCTCTCACCACGCGAGCGTTAATTTAGTTCAGTTGGTTCAACATCCGCTAAGTTCACTAAACGATCGCCATGTGAACGTTTAGTGATCTAAGCGTTAGTGCACCACTGCGATGACGTTCAGACTAACGGTTTGGATTTCAGCGACGTATAGCGAGCCCCCGCTTCCTTCAGTGATTCAGTGAACATTTTTTGCAGTCTTTCTTTTTTTCTGCCGGGAGGTTTTGATGCTGACCGTTAGTTCGATCCGCCCCACTTTGCCTCACACTTTAGATCTAGCGACCGGCATGACGACAAATATTATACAATATGTCTGGTATGTTGTTATGGCTATAATCACCGTGGTGGCGAGAGAGAGCGAAAACCTTCGGTTTTGGCCCCTTGTCCGGGTCTTCTCAGTGTTGGGGTGTCGGCTCTTCATATATATATATAGGGCTCGGCTACTTCTTGGCTGGCCAACTGTATAGCACTGCGGCACCCATTCGACAAGCGCTGGAGGCTATTTTATTACCAGTAGTGCTTGCGGAGCAATTCAAATTCGCAATTTTATTTAGAACAACAATTTAATTGCGATTAACCCATATATATATATATATATATATATATATATATATATATATATATATATATATATATATATATATATAGCTCCACTGGTAATAAAATAACTTCCAGCGCTTGTCGAATGGGTGCCGCAGTGCTATACAGTTGACCAGCCAAGAAGTAGCCGAGCCCCGCCTTAATACATGGTAGGGGGGCGGGACCACCCTCCACCCCCAACCCCTGACATTAATCGGTGATTGGGTTTGGTCCGCTTGTTCTGGTATGGTGAGGTCAAGGGCAGTGATAAGCTCCGTGTGGTGGCGAGCAAGGCGAATAAACGAAGACCAAGTAAAAAGAAAAGCGAGTGAGACAACTCTAAACTTGAACTTAAAAGCACTTCTGTTGCTTTTGTACGTAATTGAACTACATGTTGGTAAATAATTGTTTTTTGTGTGTTGTTAATTACGTCTGTATGGAGCTTCCTTTTTTTTTTTTTTTTGCAATAGCTCGCACGCGACGAAAATAAATTTAACAGACGGTCGCTGTTTATTAGCACTGTTCACTACAAGCTATACGTTTGGAACTGGCGTAATTTTTCTGTTCTCTTGAGCTGCGCATCCTTTCACGTACAAACTCTTGAACTTTTATCGTTGCACCGTCCGAAGTTCTTGCCTGACGATTCGCGCACTTTTACGTTTTATGTTGCCCCCGCGTTGCACATTTTTACTGGCGGTGAAGAGTCGTACTCCGGTTTCGTGAAAAAATATATACAGGATACGGTCTTCTTCAACTGCGAGCACAGTTGCACCACAACATATGTTCGAAAGTATAAGCCGCGCTTGTATCTTCTTACGCACGTTAGGAATGTGCAACGCGAAAATCCGCCGGTTGTCTTGGACTTGCAACACTTTCTTTTTTCTTCTATGGCTCCTTCTTAAGCTTTCGTCTGCTTCCTCTGACGAAATATCAGTTTGCATTTATTAGAAACTAGTCAAAGGAGGGATTTCAGTGTTATGGGCCCCGCCCTGAAAAATTTCAGGCAGAGGGCGTGACTATGCGCGCCAGAACTAAGCACCTCCCCCGAGACCTGCCCGGACTCCCTTGTGTCACATGACCCTCGTCTCGACGCGCCGCTCTAGCCACGCTGGATTCCGACGGCGCACGTTCGCGTTTGACAGAGCGCGACGCTCCGAACCGCGTCTGACACTCTTCGCAAGGGCCGGAGCCAGTAGCCGCGCTTTAGTATTGCCCAGTGGTTTTGCACAGCCGAGGTAAGTAGTTGCTGCATATGCTACCCCCGCACCTTTTCGCAGCGAATGAAAATTCGCGACCACAATTCGAGTGCCCGTCACTTATTATTGGGCGTTGTTTTTTTTTTTGTTTTTTTTTTCCCTTCGGATTTCCGTGCGCGTCATTTTGCCACGTTTAACGGTTCACAGCTGCACGAACTTCTTTCCATCGTTAATTTATAATTAAACATGGAGACAGGCTGTCTCCATGATGACTATTTTTGTGTGTGTGAGCCGTTGTTAAATGTTCATGAACGTTCCCTTAACTGCTTTTTTTTTTTTAATGTTAAGTGTTTCTTTTCTTTTTATCATACGTGGGAGTAGAGGAGTAGCCCGCGCTTCTTAGGAGGCGATGGCTACACCTCCAAGAGGCGCCAACATCTTGCATACGTTTAATTAAAAACAATCATGAAGCTAAATATTTAAAAAGGTTAACGCTTTTTATTCGCGTACCCAAGTATTATGCCGAGTGGCAATGACCGTTCCCAGCGTTTGGTTCGTTTGTTAATTCAAGTTTTATGGTGCAAAAGCGACTAAGGCCATACTGCGCAAGTCACAGGACAGTACAAGATCCAATGTTAAGGCAGCAATAGCTCCGTTACCTTAAAGTCGATGTAAATACCCAGTTTCATCTAAAAACTCGAACAAGTTAGTGAATGACACTAGCGGCTCATCGGCGAATATTAGGGCAGGGTGTAAAGGTATGTGCAAGTGATACAAATTGTTGAACTGTTTCGCCCTGTGTGCTTGTGGACATGACATAGTGATGTGGTTTACTGTAAGCGATTCATGGCATTTCTCGCAAGTTTGTGGGTTTTCTTTTCGAAATAGAAAATTGTGTGCTAGATGCCTGTGCCCAATTCGAAGTCCACATAACATCACTTCATAGAACCGTCTTGGGTGACTGCATTATTTCCACTCGCCAAGCAAGGGTTTAGTCATATATAACTTGTTATTTATGCACGAGTTCCATTCTTGTTGCCATTTTGATGCTAGGGCCTTACTAATCACTCGGATACTGTCTTTGTATGGAAGTGTTATGTGAGTTATACTTTTGTACGGTGCCATGGATGCGTTTCTATCTATTGCTTCATTCCCTGGTATCCCAACATGGCTTGGGACCCAGCAGAATCGTATGGTTCCTCCGTATTTCTTATTAAAGATCATGTTTAAGATATCGCCAAGCAGGGGCTCAGACGCGGAGTTGTAAGTTTAGAGCTCTCAGGGCACTTAATGAATCGGTATAAATAATAGCATTCTTCTGCTTGTTGGTAGTAATTTTCTTAACTGTCATCCATATTGCATAAACTTCAGCGGTAGACTGAAGAAAAATTATTTATCCGAATGGTATTTTCCCGATTTTTCGTTATGATCCCGACACCTACGTATTCTTGTGTTTTAGAGCCATCAGTGTAAAATTCCGCGTAGTTTTTATATTTTTCTTGAACAGCTCGGAACTCTTGTATTACGTGTTCTTGTGGAATGTCTTTTTTCTTTAGATGTGCTAGTGTCCAGTTACATAGCTGTGTAAAATTGCACCACGGGGGCAATTTGGTGACCTTTCAGCAACCTGCAGGACTTTATGAGGAATATCATAAGTCTGACAGTATTCTTCGTGTCGTAAAATAAGTGGCCGAATCATGTTTGGTTTATTTGTGTAGTGTACTCGTGATATGCACTGTGTTACGATGTTGTAGCACATATGTTGTGGTGGATGACCGAATTCTGAGTACACAGCAAAGTTTAAGTAGTGTTCTGCGGTGCTGTAGGGAAGACTCACTGCAGTCAACGTATAAACTTTGGACAGGCGATGTTCTGTAGGCACCGCTCGCCAGTCGTAGGCCGAGATTATGAACTGGATCAAGTCGCTTGATGTGTGACTGCCTAGCTGCCCCATAAACTACACTACCGCAGTCGAGGATGCTACATACAAGGAACCGGTACACACGTAGTAGACATGTTCGATCAGTTCCCCAGTGCCGAATATATAGAATGCTTGTGATGCATTTATTGCCTGATACTATGATGTGAGTGTGCTGTGTTAGTCCACACTTGTTAGACCGATCATATAAAGTAACAGTGTCAGCTGATTACAAAAGTGAGCGCCTATCATAATTTAAAGGTACTGTTGCGGCTCAAGGTGGCGTTTGGGCCAGGAATACATCAAGTCCACTGACGTGTACGTCCAGTAGCAGGAGTGAAGGAAAAAGGGTTTATTTTACATTATTTACACTGGCTCTAGATACGGAAGCCCACTGTATGTAGAAGCATATTAAATGTTAGTTCACTGTTCACATCAGGACCAACAGAACCTTCTCTCACTGCACGAAAGGTCTTCGCTTTTAATACCGTCGTCTGATGAGTGTATCGCAGCCGATCAAAATCGTCGAATCAGTCCAAATATCTCGCTCATGATATCGCATCGTTCCGCCGAACTCTGCCTCCGATGCTGCTAAATATTCCCCCCCTCCCCCCCTTCCCCTATATTTAGCAAGCACGTAGCAATCTGGGAATCGGAGGTCGAAGTCGTTCCCACGGTAGCATTCCACGTTGGCCCTTTTCATCATTAGTTCAGGTGGTCAGGTGCGGGACGGGAGGAGGGGGTCTTTTGTGGACCGGTCAACCGTCGGTGTAAAGCTGCGTTGACTTCTGGATAGGCGCTAATGAATGGGTGGGGTTGCCTCGTGGTAAACGTCCAAGTAACACCCTTGGCCACGTGGCAGTACAAACTTTTTGGTTGAATTTTGCGAGATGATATTCCCATTGCTATTTGTATGAAGCCGTTTCTTTTACTAATCTACACTATAATGCTCTATCTTGTGTAATCACTTGCATTTTAATATTATTACCTTATTTCTTAGAAACGTATTAATCTCTGATTGAATATTCTATTAGCATTTTACTGCTCATTAGTTTATGGAGCTTCCTTCAGGGCCAATATTTTTGCTTTCACTTGGTATTTCTGCAGACGCGCAGTATACCTATCTCTGTGCACGCAATTTGTACCCATTCTTATAACTAATATGATGTTAGTGTGTGTAATTATTTGAATTTCTTTCTTATTTTCCCTGTCTATAGCTTGTAAGATAAACCGGTTGCTTTTTAGATGTCGCTTCCACGTAGCGATTTCTGGGACCTGTCACGCTGTGGAAAGCAGCTTTTAATCGAGAACACTAGAGCGGATCCAAGGTAGCATCAATTGGCAAGGAGAGGGGTGGGGGAGTTAATTGGCTAATCAACACAAGTAGAAAACGAAAGGCATGCTCATTTTCGCCAGAGTACCAGATTTTGTGCCTTAAAGACTAGGTCACGTGCCATTTATATGTATACCAAGACCAAGTCATGTGTCAGAAGGCATGTTTCCATAAAAGTAAGATGGTGGGCTCTTATTCGATGGTTCAGGACACTTTTCAAATCTTTTTCTTAGAAGAATATAATGATTTTATTTTGTTTCCCTTTATTTGACTCCCACGTACTTTGAGGGAAGCGGTAGTCACCTAGAACTGAACGGAGCCTCAAACAGAATACACTAATCACACCTCCGTTCGTTTGTCTGTGAAGTGCGCGTTGAAACGAGTTGAACCGCGATATTTTATTTTCGAAGAAAATCATTACGTGAAGCAGGGAAACACCTCCACATAGTGGAGCCGACTTTAATCTTCGGTGCATGCTCTTGTTCTATGAGAAAAACGCCCTAAAAACTCGACGAAGTGACTCGTGCAGCGTTACGCGCGCGACCGCGGCCACGCACGCACACACACACACCTTTTACCATGCCTCACGCTTTGCACAGAGATAATTTTAATGTTGTGAGAGAGTGACCCGTGAGTTTCCTAAGAGCTTAGGATTTTGAAATAACGACTCCTTTGTGGCTGCAATCAAGGAGTGGTGCCCGTTTTCATAAAGATATCTTACGCTAGAACTGTACATAAGAGAAAATGTCAGGGTGTCCTGATTCGATCTGGACATCACTATTAGCGGAGGCGACCGGTCAATGGCAAAGAGCACTTACGAATGAAAAGCTTTGTGAATTCGGCCTCAGGTTCTTCGAATGTTGTTAAATTCTATTGAATATTTCTTCCTATTTATTCCAACAAACAGTTATTCTAGCTCGGAATCTGCTGCATAACTTGGCGTGAGACGCTGAAGTGAACGCAGAATTATGAAGTCCAGGAAAAAGTGTCGAGCTCACAGAAACAGAACAGGTTTAGTAGTCGCGCGCCAGAAAAGTTTCGACAAAAGGGGCGCCGGCCATTCATGTTAGCCAAAATATAGAATCAGACAAGTTTATTAGCACTATTGAAGATATATAAGGGTTAGGTATACGACTGAAAAGGAAAACCAAATAAAGAGCATAGAGAATGTCAAATACGGTTGCGAAAGATGATCAATCACACGGCAGTTGGGCAGGTTACACGGTGGCGACTTGGTTGGAAAGAACGCCTCATTCTGAGGCTGCAGGTGGAATGAAGCGACACAGAATACGTGTGTGCAGGCAACAAACGCGTCCGAATTCGGCTGCAAGCTTATGGAATCGGACCGACCGATGGAAAATAGTGTCGAGCGGACGAAAAGCATGTTATTTCCACCCTAGCTAAGCCCCGCGAGCCATCTTTCTCTTTTCTGAGCGCAACTACTGTTTTTGGACCGTATACTTTCTCGTGGCTGCGCCTAGCCATTTTGCGACCATGGCAGCTTCAGCGTTACGGTGGACAGGTACGGATTCTATTTCACATAATCTGTGCGACTCCCTACATGGTACCTCGCCTTTCTCTGAAACGGCTCGAGGCAGACGTGCATGCGCAAGAGAACTAATGACAAACACGAACGCTCTCTGGATGCTCGTATTCACAAAAGTCTCTTACAGTACACAAATTCCACCAATCCCGATGCTGAACATTTTATTAGCTAAGGCGGCCAGCCAATGACGAAAAGCGCTTACGAACGCTCAGCTTTATGAATTCGCTCTCGGTTTACTCGCGTACATTCGAAAGAACGCGAAGCAAACCAACGTGCTAAAAACATGGGGCCGAATTCACAGAGCTTTTCTTTGGTAAGTGTGCTTCGTCACTGGGTAGCCGCCTTCGCTAATGATATGCCCAACATCAGGACTGGCCCAAATTCTAGTCCAAGAGTCCAAGCCAAATTCATAAGCCTTTTTGTCTGTAAGTGCTGTTGTCCATTGGTCGACCGCCTTCGAAAATATGTCCGTCATCACCACTGGCTGGCATTTGCTCCTATGAACAGTTCTAACGTAAAACTTCTTATTGTTTACGGCTCTGTATTCACAATTGTTCGTAGGCACCAGCCAATCATTCATGGTATCGAATGTGTTATTAGCCAATGCGCTTGGCTGATATCCTTACGAACGAAAATTTTCGTGATCTTGGTCCCACTAGTTTTGCAGGTCGACGTGACAGCGCATATCAAGGGATTGACCATAACGCGTAGAGGTGTAGAGGCTCTTTTTTACGAAATGTGGAGCATTATGAAGGGTTGCCTTAGAAATTGCAATTCAATTTTTGCGAGCCATTTGAAAATAGAAGTCGGCACCCTCAGTTGACACTGAGAAACGTCGCACTATCAGACTGACCACTTGGGCGTAAACTCATCCATATTAGAAATATTAGGAGTATGTGTACTGCATAGTGAGTTGACGGCAGGTTGTCAAACAGCACTGGAATTGAGCCGAAAAACAGAGCTTTTCTTTTCGGCCGCCCCGGAACTTTTTGAAGAAGCGTGCCGAACGTAGGCCCGTATTCACAAAGGGCTCCTACGCCAAGAATTGTTCGTAAGAGGAGATTTCAGCCAATCCTGATGCTGGACGACATGTTATTAGCGAAAGCGGCCAGCCTGAGGCAGAGTACTTACGAACGAAGAACTTTGTGAATTCGGCCTCATGGGGCCCGTAGTTACAAAAACGTTCTTGAGCTAAAAGTGATCGTTAGACGCCAGACAATCAGGACGTTGGACATATTATTAGCGAAAGTGGACAGACAATGGCAAGCAGCACTTACTAGCGAAACGTTTTGTGGTTTCTGCCCTGTTTTATGCTATACAGGTTCAACCCAGAGTCATCGTTGCTCAAGTTCTACGAGCGCGCATACCTCTACGCAGTAGACGCTGCTTACGTCCATTAATTTGGCGCAGCGCTCGGAGCGTTAATTACCTCGAAAACAGTCACAGTGATTTCAGTGATTAATCCCCATCCATCACGGTTGGCCATATTCGGACTGTTTGATCGCACTCTTTCCTACGTCTATGATTCCGATATTGTTTGAGTTGATCTAGAGTTGCGTCACGCTGGCCATGCGCCGTCTGGTCGGCTTCAATTCATGATGGGCTCCATGGAGGAAGGAAAAGACTAGGTGTCAGCGTAACGTGACAAGCGTGAACCCTAGTCATGAAAAAATTAGAACATAAATAGGCCTTCACGTGGGCAAGCGGTAGATTCAGTCGGCTCGCTGTCGTTATACAGGGTGATTCAGGTAACGTTAGCCAGAGTTTGCCGATGCACTCTGCGACAACGCGACCAAATACATGTTTCTCACTTTTGTATGTAATCTGTCACGCTGTTTTTTGTATATTGCTTAATTAGATAATTGGTCAAGATTAATTAACCAAATTCTTAAGCAACGAAGTTAGGCAAAACATTCCAGTTAGAAAGTTGTAGAGCGCTTTACAAAACACCCGTTTAGAGAGTTTCTAACTTTCTATCTATTAAGTATTAGTGTTTTTCAGCTTACTGCGGATGTCCGCGAAATAAAAAAAAAATACCACGTGACATAACCGCTTGCGCGCCGTGATTGCAGCGCTCGCAAACTGTCCGGTAAAAACGAACCTAGCATCTAGCAGGGTGTGCTGCCGACAGGGCAGTGACGTAGGCATTGGCTGTGTGATTTATGCCAGTGATGTGCTTCCCTGGCGGTGGCTCATGGTAGCGATAAGCAGACGCAGCGGCAGCGTACCCGGCTAAATGCTATGTTCGTTTGTGCGCGGAACGTTTTGGAGCAGTGCAATCGAGACGCGCAAGCGGGCTTGTCACGTGGTGTTTTTTTGTATTTCGCGGGCATCCGCAGTACGCTGAAAAACACTAATACTATATAGATAGAGAGACAGGAACTGTTTATTCGGACGTTTTGCAAACTGCTCTGCAACTTTCTAACAGGAATTTTTTTTTCCTAGCTTCGTTGCTTCAGAAGTTGGTTAATTAATCTTGACTAATTATTTAGCTGAGCAAAATACAAAAAAATAGTTTTGCAGACTACATACAAAAGTGGGAAACATGCATTTGATCGAGTTGTCTTAGAATGCATTTGCATATTTTTAAACTCTCGCTAAAGTTAGCTGAAACACCCTGTATGTGGGCACATAGTAGGCGTGGCAAAGCAGCCCAGTCTGTGTTGTCTCAGTCAGGTAACGCAGAGAACCACTACACATTACGTTGATGTGGCTCGCCGCTTAAGCAGCTGACAGGCGCCAAGGCTGTAGCGAACGAAGCTGTCGGGTATACCAGCATTGTGCCCAACAACCCACGAGGATCACCTCAATGACGATTGGTCGCGTTTCGGGGCGGTTTCAGGGAGTCGAGGAAACCTTTCACCCTGCAAACGTGTGAAAGCAACCAAGCCGCCCTTCCGACGGCGATTCGTCGAGTTTGGGGGCCTCTTCTGGGAAACGATGACGCCTTTCGCCCCTGCAGACAAGCGGAGGCGACCAAGCGAGCGTCCATGCGAGGTCCGTACTGACTGCTTTCCCATGAGAAAGAAAAAATTTCATTTCTTCTGCCCAAGGATGGACTGGCGAGCCGGGGACGACTTGGGTGCAAACTTTTAACTCTCTTTCCTTGTCGTATTACAGATCTACTTTCGCTTCTGTTGAAGGCAGCTAATGCTGCAACGGGTAGCAGGAAATAGCATCATTTTCTCCTTCCTCCGGATCACTATATATATAGTGCTAAAATATGCGAGTTCAAGAGCTGAAGCTTAACTTTCTTCAGCACGTGAGCAGCATCTGCATTGAAGAACAACTCCTTCCTTTCAAGGCAAGGATGGAGAATGGAGAATATATACCGTGCAGGAACTTCTGTGGCTTGAGAAACCAAGCTCACGCCACATTGCTCTGTTCGCAGCTCCTATCTGACATCACTACACGAATTCCTAGAAAGATGTCTGTACATACGTGCGCAATTTCTATAACATATATAGCCTTTGAGGAGAGTGCTATCTACATGGCTTCCAGTGAAGTGATGCGCAACCATTTATTTCCAACGTCGGTTTAGCCTCCTATCGTGAAAACTAGCGCATGCTCGGTGGTCTCATCTGGCTTTGGTGGCATTGTCACTCCTCCTGGAACAACATATCCAGCCCTATCAAGCTCAGAACGTTGAGCGACTTCCATTTTGTTAAAAAATAACACAATATCTCTTAGTGTCCTCCATTGCTTCTGCTTTCACCTTTAGGATGTCAACGACGTCGGCAAGAATAGCTGGCAAAAACTTCAGCCCTTGAAGGCGACGAGCCAGGGTTCTCTCCGAAGGCAGTGGATAGCCTAGACGTCTTAGAGCTCTGTAGTCAGATGTTCCACTAGAAAACTTTATTTGGAGCCCATTCTTTATAGTCTGAGGTGACCAAGTGCTGCCTTGATTGCTGTTCCGTGAGACTGCTAGCAGCTGGTCCTCATTTAGAAATTGTGCTCGCTTCTCGAAGTTCTCTATAGTGTTTTCTAGGTTCTGAAACTTCTTTTTCAAAGCTCGGATAGTACAGTTGGCCTTCTTGTGAAGGAGGAGGATGAAAAGGGAGGAAGAAAAGGTAGGGAGGTCAACCAGACGCACGTCCGGTTTGCTACCCTACACAGGGGAAGGGGTTTAAGGGAAGAAAAGAAAGGAGAGGAGGGAAGAAGGCACTGTCGGTGTGAGTACATGCGGATGCCCATAACTTCACACCTACAATCGGTCACTGAGGTCAGTCGCTCTCATGAAATGTAGCAGTGCCCGCGTCGCTTTGTAAGCCTGCGACGCACGGGGCAATGGTCTGAGAATCTTAGTCTCTGAAAATTACCTGTTATCTAATCGGTTCAACACCCTCTGGAGAGCGCCGCGTTCGTTGTCACAGAGATCAGAAACACACAACACGTGCTCAATCGTCTCTTCACAGTTGCACGAGTCGCAGATCGGTGAACTTCTTGAAGCTGCATGTAGGGTTCCTTTTTTTTACATCTGCAAGCTGTCCTTTCAGCTCAGCGCAGGGAGTGCTAGCTGAATGGAGCTCGCATTCACTACTGTTCGTCGAGGCAGTGGATGCACCTCGATTATTTGCTATTATTGGTGCAGTTTGCGTTTGGTCCCTTGCACACGGTATTTGTTGCTCACAGTTCTTTTATCACTTCATTGCTGTTGTCTAATGGTGGATGCATACATAGACTGCTCTGCCGCACATGCTAAACCAACAGTCGGGGAAGTGCTAGGCTGCCGCTGCGCCATGTTCATCTCTGATGCTACAGGTGGCACATCAGGTCCAGCTCTTTGATTTGGAGGTTTTGTGCGGCGGGGCGGAGCTGAAAAGCAAAGTATAAAGTGCATAAGACCATCATCCTAATAGTTACAGCTGTCTGGAAAGCGTACTTGATCAGAATGAATCGAAGCCGGAGCTGCCTTGGCATCTGCACATTCGGCGTACCACATATTTAAATTATCGTGTTTATAATTCCAGTGTTTTGTCATTTCCGTGCTCTTGCATTTTTATCGCGAGGAAAATCAGACTCACCCAACTCAACAACCTCCTGAACATTTTTAAATAAAGCCGGGTATCAGCTGATATTCAGAATCACTGTAAATGATGTAACTGGAAACATAACGCCTTACCACCCATCGGCACGCTGCGGCTCGAAGCTAGTTTCTTCAAAGTGAGCCTGCATATTAATGAAATATTGTGAGCTTGAGCGCT
Source organism: Dermacentor andersoni (assembly GCF_023375885.2). Classification (NCBI taxonomy): domain Eukaryota; kingdom Metazoa; phylum Arthropoda; class Arachnida; order Ixodida; family Ixodidae; genus Dermacentor; species Dermacentor andersoni. The sequence goes on from NC_092814.1 coordinate 151,536,340, forward strand.
TAATGGGTAGCGAGCGAATGAAGTGGTTATTAATGCAGCACTGTAATATGTTGTAAATAGAGCAAACATGCATTTTCGGATGGTAGTTTGATGGGTGTTTCAGTTTTTCAGTTCAGTTTGTTTGTTTATTCAGACACACATTGCCTGGGTTGAAAGGACTAAAGGCAGATGAACTCTGCCTGACTAAGGTCCCTCCACCCATACATTTGCTCAGAAGCAGTGAGAATAAAAAAAGAAAAACAATGGCTTTGTACATTAAAGCGCCACAAAAAGATTTTCATGAACAGAAGTAACATCGCGATGAATAGGGGCAACACAAGGACGAGCGCTTTCTAACAACTGGTTTTATTTTTGAAGAACTACTTACTTAAATACCCACAGAACTGCGCGATCTAGAGAACAGAGCACGCCTACAGCGCATATGATACCCGCTGATCTGCGCGATCAAGTCAAAAGAGCAACGTCAATATTACATATAACACTTGTGATAAAAAAAAAAAAACCTGGACAAAAGCCACCCGGTCATACTAAAAACAGCAAAGTGCATAAAAACAACCACTTACAATAACATGCGTTAAAGATGTGATGATAGAAGCAAATTTTCTTTATCTAACAATGAAACAGAAGGATGGCTGATGCATTTTTCTTTTTGTTTTTCAATCCAGTATGCTTCCACGATTTCCCTAGCGGTTTGATTCCTATGCCTGTACAAAATGTCTGTGCTAGTAACACAAGGGGAGCAACCATGTTCTTGGCAATGCATTGCCAAATGCGTACTAGGGCGACCTTTCAGGCTAGACAAGTGCTCCCTTAACCTAGTGTTAATGCATCTCCCAGTCTGCCCTACGTACACATGACCACACGTCATAGGAATCTGGTAAACAACGTTCTTCGCGCAAGCAACAAATTGGTTCTTGCGCGGATGTTTAACAGTGCATTCTTTCTGTACATCAACCTTACTTTCGAACTTCTTTTTAACCTTGGAACACACACTACCTATTTTGTTTTTTGCCGAAAATACCAGTTTTACTTCATAACTACCAGCCACCTTCTTAAGTCTGTGTGAAAGGCCGTGCACATACGGAATCACTGAAACATTGGAATCTCCATCCTTCTGCCTTTGATTCTTTGTGCATTGTCCTTTATCCTTGTTAAGTTCTTTCATTAGTCTAGCACACGTCGCCAGCATCACAGCGAGCGGGTACCCGAGAGAGGGTGTTGGCAAGTTCTGGTCGCGGAGTTCTTGCAAAAAATGTTGAATTCCCTAGAAGTGCAGGATCCGTACATATTGAAAAACTCTGAAGGAATTGTGAATTGTTTGGCATTAGATAGTACAAGCTGCAGCTGGGGATTCAGCATAGATGTTCAAGATCTTTACTATTCCTTACCGCAAGGGCCCCTAATGTGCAGTGTTAAAGATTGCATAACAAATGAGAATGATGAGGTGTCATTCCGCAATACGTGCGGCATGGCAGTTGAATCCTTTCTTGAACTTCTGCATTTTTATTTAGCGAATACACATGTAGGGTTCTGTGGTGAAACGTATATACAGGCAAGGGGTGTGTGCATCGGGTCAAAGGTAGCTCCCATCCTAAGTAGCATTTTTTTGGGAAGCATAGACAGAGAGTTGGCCAAAGATTTAGAAGGTGTAGTAAGTAAGGTATACAGATATGTCGATGACTACTTGATTTTAGGTTGTCCTGTAGACAAGGGTGCTTTCAGAAATAGGGTTGTAGAAGCCTTCAATTTTCTGGGAAAGGGCTTAACATTTACTTCGGAAGTACCGGTAGATAATAAGCTACAGTTTCTTGATGTCAAGTTAACATTCCTACCGGAACATGTGTGTTGGTCTTTCTCACCCCGAGCTGGAAAACCGCTAATGAACTTTGCATCAAACCATTCCAGGCTTGTGAAAAATGGAATAGTCATTTCGTGTTTCCGGTCAGCGTTGTTGAAGTCATGTCACCACACTGTAAGGATTGCATTTTTTGAGCAAGTTGACAGGTTGAGAAAGGCTGGGTACCCGCTCGCTGTGATGCTGGCGACGTGTGCTAGACTAATGAAAGAACTTAACAAGGATAAAGGACAATGCACAAAGAATCAAAGGCAGAAGGATGGAGATTCCAGTGTTTCAGTGATTCCGTATGTGCACGGCCTTTCACACAGACTTAAGAAGGTGGCTGGTAGTTATGAAGTAAAAGTGGTATTTTCGGCAAAAAACAAAATAGGTAGTGTGTGTTCCAAGGTTAAAAAGAAGTTCGAAAGTAAGGTTGATGTACAGAAAGAATGCACTGTTAAACATCCGCGCAAGAACCAATTTGTTGCTTGCGCGAAGAACGCTGTTTACCAGATTCCTATGACGTGTGGTCATGTGTACGTAGGGCAGACTGGGAGATGCATTAACACTAGGTTAAGGGAGCACTTGTCTAGCCTGAAAGGTCGCCCTAGTACGCATTTGGCAATGCATTGCCAAGAACATGGTTGCTCCCCTTGTGTTACTAGCACAGACATTTTGTACAGGCATAGGAATCAAACCGCTAGGGAAATCGTGGAAGCATACTGGATTGAAAAACAAAAAGAAAAATGCATCAGCCATCCTTCTGTTTCATTGTTAGATAAAGAAAATTTGCTTCTATCATCACATCTTTAACGCATGTTATTGTAAGTGGTTGTTTTTATGCACTTTGCTGTTTTTAGTATGACCGGGTGGCTTTTGTCCAGTTTTTTTTTTTTATCACAAGTGTTATATGTAATATTGACGTTGCTCTTTTGACTTGATCGCGCAGATCAGCGGGTATCATATGCGCTGTAGGCGTGCTCTGTTCTCTAGATCGCGCAGTTCTGTGGGTATTTAAGTAAGTAGTTCTTCAAAAATAAAACCAGTTGTTAGAAAGCGCTCTTCCTTGTGTTGCCCCTATTCTTCGTCCCTGTTTGTTTGCGCACAAAAAGTATAAATATGAATATGTTCCAACTAGGCCGACTCGCAGTTATGCATCGCGATGAGGCATCTTAAATTGAGTAACGGAATCACACAATAATGCATCAGCAATAAACCATAACAAGAACAAACGCGTACATAAATGGCAACATATTAAAAAGTACAAAGTTTGTGCAAGCGTTATACAAAATGTAACGTAACCATTCCTAGCAATGTATAACTGTTAGAAAATGCAGCAGAACACAGAGGTTATAGAACAATAAAAAGGTTTTTTTTTTTTTAAGCTCCAAAACTTATTTAGGACAGAGTACTAGATAGTAAGTACATTGTAACATTTTTCTTGAAACTGTGGATAGAAGTACATTTTTCAATAAGTTCGTGGATATAACTGTTGTTGCGGAGAAGGTTAGGTATAAGGTAGATCAATGTTTGATTACCGTAAATGGTTCTGAATACCGGTATTCTAAATCGCTCGTGTCGGAGATCATAGGGAACATTAGTAGGGTAGCACTGAGCCATATAACTACTCAATTCATTTGCAATTTCCTTGCGAATATACAAGGCGAGCTTCAGATTAAACAGTTGGCTAACTGTAAGCAATTTAAGCTTGTTAAAAAATGGCGCAGTGTGTTCAGTTGGTTCCAGATTTTCTATGCAGCGAACAGCTCTCTTCTGTACAATTTTTAACCTTTCAAGGTTCGTTCCTGAAGTCGTACCCCATATTAAGAGACAGTAAGTGAGATGAGAATGAACTAGTGCATAATATAACTGGAGCTTTAGCCAATTTGGTACCAGAGACCTAAGTTTATATAAGACAGAAATTGATCTAGACATACTGGCATGTACTTTGTTGATTTGCGGTGTCCAACTGAGGTTTTCATGAAAAAGTACACCTAGGAATTTAAACAACGGGACACGCTCGATGTCATTATTTTTAAATCTAACAGAAATGGTGTAATCTTCGCGTTTATTTCTGCCTTTGAATAAAATATATTTAGTTTTATTAACGTTTAATTCTAGCTGGTTACACTCAAGCCAGTATGAAAGCGATATCAACCAATCGTTCGCCGCGATTTCTAAATCTCTTAAACGGCTGCCAGAGAAAAACAAGCTGGTATCATCCGCATACAGAACTATAGAGGAAGTTTGTGGTACCGGCACGATATCATTTATATAGATAATAAAAAATAGTGGACCGAGTATAGAACCTTGTGGTACACCGAATTTCAAAGGCTGCAGCTGAGATTTATACCCGTGAAGAAACGTATACTGTAGCCTGTCTGTTAAGTAACTGCGTAATAATTGTAGAGCTACCCCTCGAATGCCGTAATGGGGTAATTTTTCAAACAGTATATTATGCTTGACCGAGTCAAATGCTTTTCGGAAGTCTAAAAAGATTCCTAGGGTGAACACCTTGCTATCAATATTCTTCGCTAATTTTTCTTTAATATTAAGAAAACTGTTTCAGTAGATTTTTTTTCGCGAAAGCCGAATTGTTCCTTGATAAGCAATTCATGTTCATCTAGAAACCTGGTTAGTCTTGTTTTTATTATGTGCTCTAAAACCTTTGAGAATAACGGTAACACCGAAATCGGTCGATAATTGTTAAGATTATTGAAAGGACCACCTTTGTGCAAGACCGCAACCCTAGCTATTTTCATATTAACTGGAAAAATGCCTGTTGATAATGCTCTGTTGCAAATATGTTGCAAAGGTGCTGATAAAAGGTTAGCAACGAAAATAATTGGAGTAGCTTTGATGTCATCATTACCGGCAGCAGTATTTTTATTTAGCTTCTTAAGAAAAGAGTTTATCTCTAATTCACTACAAGGAGACATAAATATGGAATTCGTAATGGAAGAGGATAAATATTTCTGTGCATCTAGCTGAGTGCTGGAAGATGAATATCCGCCTGAAGATGAAAAGTGGGAATTGAATTTATCTGACAAAGTCTCTTTACTGTATTCGACACCATCAGTAATTAGTGTACCAGGGAGGCTGTTCTGTTGTTGACCAATAAGCAATCGTAATGTGTTCCAAATTTTTTTGGGGTCATGAGAAACAGCAATAAACCTATTCTTGTAATATTCACATCGAGCTTTCTTGAGATCAGAGTTTAACTTGTTTCGAATTTTCTTATATTCAATTAGAAGAGAGATATCTTTTAGATTAATAAATTGACGGTACATAATATCACGGGCTTTTATTCTCTGGAATAACTCTTTTGTTACCCATGGTTTTCTACATTTTTTATGTGCTTTTTTCGCATAACGCAAAGGAAAAGCTTCTTCATAGCAACCTTTAACTTTTTGTAGAAAGATGTATGAAATGCTGGCGTTTTCTTCCTCATAAACATTCGACCAGTCAACACACTCGATCATCGAGTGAAAAGTGGAGAGACTCATTTGATTAAAACTACGATAAGGTACTGGGGGAATGCGAGCGGGATGTATTTTGTTTTTTGGAACAGGAAAGATACAGAATACAGGTAAGTGATCACTCAGATCGACTGAAAAAATGCCAGGTATAACATCACTTTCATCATGACTAATTACACACAGATCAATCAGAGTTTCACTTAATCCTGTTATTCTTGTCGGCGAGCGTATAACATTTGTACAAGAGAATGACTCAATTATGTCTAAAAATTATCCAGACTGTGGAGTGTCTGTTAATAAGTCAATGTTAAAATCGCCAACCAGAACAATGGGAAGCATTGCAGAGGACACATATTCAAAAACAGACGTAATATATTCAAAGAATGCTTTAGCTTCACCAGAAGGCGGGCGATAAATTGAAGCAATGACTGTTCCAGCACTCTTAACAACGAGTGATTCATAATGCGCAGTAATACCAGAAAACTGCGACAAGACATCATAGGCAATATCATCTTTAATATACAATGAAGTTCCTCCACCTCTACGACCTGATCTATAAACACCCTCAGACCTATAGCCGGAAAAGTGTACAACATCTTGAACATTCTGAAACCAAGTTTCCGTAAATGCTATGAAGTTAAAATTGTAGTCAAGGGATTCAAAAAATGCCTCTGTTTCAAGTTGCTTGTTCCTCAAGCTTCTTATGTTTGCGTGGAAAACTGACATGTTATCACATTTTCTGCGCAGGGTATGTACTAGGGATTTAAAAGAAGATACATCGTGATACATAACTTTAGTGAAGTCAGCCATCGAAAGCAGAAATCATAACAAGGAAAATTATAAGCGGTGCAATCTTGTGGCCGTTCAACGAATCTTATCAAGATCAGCTTCGCAATTGATGCGCACTGCCCGCTGGCCAGATGCCCTACGCATGAAAAGCTTTCCATCCTTTTGCCATGCGAACTCGTAGTGCATTTCCCGCGCCTTCGCCTTCATCATCCACAGAAGTTTCTTATTCTGCGGTGTCAAATTGTCTCTGAAATGTATCGCCAATTGAGCAGCTGAAAGCTCGTTTTTCTTTGCCATCCATTCATCGCGCATGACACGTGATGTGAAACGAACTAATATTACCGAGGCTTTGCCAGGCTTGGCAGGCAGTCTGTGTAAGGCCTCAAAGTCGGTACGGGTCAACTGAGGAAGGTGAAGTTTATTTGCCAGTTCATTCACCGTAGCGAGAAGATTCTCGTTTTCAACATCTGGCAGTCCCTGAATTTCTAGATTCTGTCTTCTACTGTACTGTTCGAGGGCGGCGACCTGTTTTTTTAATTCAGACACTTCCTGATTGTTGTTAGAGGATTCCACCATATCGATTCTTTTCCCAAGGCTCAGGATTTCTGCTGATTGTTTTTTCATTTCTGCAAGTACCATGTCGTACTGTTCAGACAGATGCTCAATGGAGTGTTCCATTTTGTCGACCGTTTCCTTAATTGAAAAAAGAGCATCCACCCTACTCTGAATTGCAGGTAACTGAGTCAATTTTCGATTTATTTCAATGAGCACCTTCTCCAGTGCTTTTTCATCCCGCAAGCTACCACTTGCGCATTGAGTGCCACGGGCAGCTAAGACAAGGCATGTTTGGCATTTCCATGCTCTTTTTGACGTATCATCTTTAGATTTGAAGGCAGTTTTGCTTATGCCCGAGCATGTGCCCAAATGGTAACTGTAGTTACATTCAGAACACGTTGGATTCACACAATTATCTGGGAGCAGCTCATTACAGACCAAACACAACTCCGACATTTCGGTTCAAAAAACAGAAGCTACAAAGCACTTCAGCGCCAAATGTAAAGGAAGTATACGCAGCAGTGGTGGTGGCAGAAGCAATATAGCACGTTAAAGTAGTGAGAAATTAAACCAACCTGCAAAAGCAGGGGATAGTGATCACTGTAGAGCCGTTCCGTCTGTTGCCACCACCACTGAGCAAATGCGCTCGTCGAAGGCTTGCCGTCGTCTTTATGTCAGCACGGCGGTGACGTGGTCCATGACGTAGGGCTGTAGCTGACACGTAGTAGCGGCCGCTATCGGGAAGCTGCAGCAGGCAAGCGGTGATCTTGAAGACAGTGAAGTGTTCCAACGCAGTAACTGCAAAAGCAGAGGATAGTGATCCCTGTAGAGCCGTTCCGTCTGTTGCCACCACCACTGAGCAAATGCCTGTTTACTGATCCCTGTGGGCGCAGTACCAACAGTCGGGCCTCAGCGTATGTGCACACTGCTGGCGTCGGTGTTTGCTTCATTAAAGCTCACTTGGAAGTAGCATATGCCCAGCATTCCTCGCCATCGACGAGTAAAGCCATCGATCACCAGCCATAAATATACTGATGTGAGGACCGTAAGATCTACTCGGTTATTTGCAAAATCTTGAAGCATCAGAAGCCGCACGCAGGCTCCCAGGCGGTTGTTGTATGCGTACAAATTGCTGCGCGTGCTTGTCTTTTTGTCCCGTTATAAGGCGACTATTTCAACCATTGGTCTTTTCCCATGTCAAGAAAATACTAGCGAAAATGCGGCAAGCATAAAAATGACATTTATAAAATCGCAGCAAAAACGACCGTACTTATGTAGTGTTTCAAGATTTCTTTCAGTGCCTCAAATGACGCTTTGAAATTGATGGCAGCGTATGAGAATGTAGACACAAAATGTTTGCTCAAGGAAAGTAGTTCTGGGAAATCACTCCACCGAATAACGCTAAATAAAGTTTTCTGCGTGGATTTGGTGCTGGGCAAAAAACACTATTCGGAGCGAACGCTCAAAGCTCAGTAATAACGCGATAATATCTATAATCATGCCTTCGTGCAGGAAAGAAGCATGAAGACACTGGCGAAAAAGAAAACATGTTTTCCAAGCTGACCCCTAAACAATGCCAAACTCCTCTAAACGGTTCGAACGCGACGAAACGAATCGGCATTCCGAGTTCGTGAAACGTTCGTGTTCAGCCGCGATAGGTGCACGGTAAGGAGGCATCTAATAATTTAATCCACGCCTGCGTTACTCGTAATATACACGTTTCAAAAATGACGCTAAAGTACGAGGCGTAACAAAGGAAAAGTGATAGGAAACAGCAACAGAGCTTGCAACACACGCTGCACACAGGCGATGCGTTCGTCTGCTGCCCCTTATCACGCTTGATCTTCGCCGTCCACAGGAGTCTTCTTACCTTGGAAAAGAAAGCACCTTCCAGCCATTCCCAGAGTTGTTCGTGCTCTGCGGCACGCAACACCCAGGCATATTGCGAAACTCGCGACGGATCAGAACGCCGAGAAAGCGGCCGGCGTAGCTTGCACGCTTAACCGAAGCGCGGGCCCAAACATGGCGGACGCTCCGACGACGGCGAGGCGAGGCTACAGCACAGAACACCAATAAGAACACCTACAGTGCACTGGCGAGGCGGTAGTGACCCTTACCAAGAATGGCAGCCCTCTGAGCGGGGGTGCGCGCATCGAGGCACTCTATTGGATAGCGACGCATGCAGGACGCCACGAAGCCCACTGAATGTACAAGGACGCGAAGTTTCCATTCACATTTCCAACTAGACACACACGAAGAAAACATGATCGCACAAGCAAGATGATGCGCAATGTGTGCGACCGCGTCTCCTAAAAAATATGCAGCGCAACTTCGGACCCGCAACCAAGAACTAACTAGGCTACACGCAGCAGCTTGTTTAATGTACGAATTCAGACACCCATAAGTACAACAGCGCATGACGCCTCATTTTACAGCGGATCCTTTAGCGCGACTAGATGCACTCGAAAACGTCATAGGCGTGTTTCCACGGTATCCTCGGATAACAAGTCCATTCACCAAGTTTCTATTGAAATTAAGTGGACATCTTAGGAGTGATGTGCACCCAAATTTTTGAGAATGTGTGTTAATTAGGCGCTAAATGAAAATTTCTAAACCCCAGATTTCTGCCTGTTAGAGGCGTTATGAGAAATGCGTACAAAGCTTCCCCGCTGCCATCAGGGAACCAAAGGCTGCAGCAATCTTATATTTTGAAAAAATGGGGGTCATGGTTTTGGTGATGTGTACGAACAATTAAAGTGCGTAGGTTAATTATTATACAGCTTTGAAAATACTTCTTGAATGTTCATTGTTTCCGCATTTTCATCCGTTATACGAGGCGCTAGCCCGCTGTGTTTCTGGTCTCCTCGGTTAATCGTAGATGAGGCACGTTGTTTATATTTGGTTGTAATACGAAGCATGTTGCGAGTCATTTACGATCCAGCTTTATGTACGTAGGGTAATTACAGCTTTTTCTAGAAAATTACTCATACGAGCGTTCCAGAGAATTAGAAGCGTATTCTACGAATCGATTAGAAAGTTTTCCCAATGTCCTGATGGAGTGGACGCACTTTGAGAGAATATAGGTGGCATCTTGTGAGTGATGTGTGAGCGTCAGCTTGTGGTGGGTTTTGCAAATAATTCCTTAATAAGCAAGTGCTCGAAAGCGTTATGTGGTCGTTGTCCGCAATGCTTCCCAGCGTCTTAATATCACGTGACACCAGAGCACGCATTGGAAATACAACCCGCCCGCGGTAGCTCAGGGTCGATGGCGTTGCGATGCTGAGCTCGAGCTCGCGGGTTCGATCCCCCTGCAGCGGCGGCCGCGGCTGCGATGGGGACGCAATGCAAAAGCGCTCGTGTGCCGTGCATTGCGTGCACGTTAAAAAAAAAAAGAAAACCTAGAGGTTGCCAAAAGTTGGAGCCACCCATGCAGCGTGATGTGCCTTATGGTTTTGGCACGTAAAACCCCACTTTTTTTTTATTCAGTGAAAGTACGGGCCATGTTAGAGACTAATGTGTGGAGGAAACTTAACATTTCTAGCTTTATTTTGGGCGTTGCAAATACTAACTAATACTCGTTTTCTCTCTATTTTCAAGCGTTATTCGAAGCACGCAGAGGTCTCGATCCCCGGTGCCCTCGGCGAAATGAACGGGCACCCTGTTTATATATTTGGTGAAAATAAGGATCCCATTATGGGTGCATTGTGTGTAGGGAAAGTTCAAAGTGTGTGGGTTAATTATTGCTTTAGCAGGTGGTTATGCAAGCGCCCCGCAGCGTTATCAGTGTTTTCTTTTTTTTTTTTTGCGAACGGTGTAGAATTTAGCCCGCTGTCTTCGGATAAACTATAAGGGCCAAACAATGAAATCTTCCTTACCTCAGTAAGGAAGCCTTCATTGCGGTGGGTCTACCTTATGTCACTCTGAAAGCTTCCTTACTGAGGGGCCCTCGGTGAAGGCTTCCTTGGTGCTTCCTCAGCATAAGGTAGCCCCAAAGCTACCTTCATGCGTCCTTACGCCGCTCCTGGCCCTGAACGAGCGCTTCACCTCACTGCTTAACCACGTGACCTTTGCTGGCACATACGCGCTGTCCCCCACCTGCGGAGAAGCGCGAGCACGGTACGTCTTGCCAGGCATGTTCGTTTCAGTCACGCATGCGACATGAAAGCGTTGCTAGGCGTTGCACGACGCCGGCGTGCCAGCGTTGATGGAGCACATCAAGTTTTGCACTGTAATGCGCTACTTTTTTTAAGTTTAGTAAACAAAACTAGAAGAAAGCGTCCACGCTTCTCTATATTGGCTCTTTAATTTAAAGATTGTGCGACGCTACAACATTTTTTGTTCAATAATGGTGGCCGCGTAAAGCTTTTAAGAGAAAATCTCGAACCCAGGCATGCGGCAACCGCTCCTTTCGTGAGGACAGGTGAAGGGAGCTTTCAGAGTACGCTTGCTTACTCCATCGGTCCTTCGCTGTAAGGAGGCCTCACGTAAGGTTAGGAAGCGCTCGAAGGAAATGAACGTTTCATTGTTTGGGCCTAAGTGCCACCGAGATCAAATACGGTGAAAATGAGAGCAAACATTATGGCTGATATGCGTGCGAAGGTAAATATCTGGATAAGTTAAGAAGGTTGTAAAAAAATACTTAGAAAACATGCTCGAAAGCGCTAAACGACCGTTATCCACAATGTTTTACAGTGTCCTCAGAGTACCGTACGGAACACAAGAGTTCCCATTTGAAACTTTAACATTTCTGGCCTAATTATGAGCTTTGCGCTCGTTTTATCCCTATTTTCATGGGTTGCACGATGCGCCGGTGAACTAAACGAGTCGCCCTTGTTTATATTTCGTGCAAATAGGGGGCAATTTGTGGGTTATGTATAGGCAAAGTTAAATGTATGTGGGTTATTTACCGTTCTTACAATGCGGTGCATGCGTAAGAACTCGAGGGCATTATGAGTGCGTTTTACAAACGCCGTAGGATATACCCCGTTCTCCTGCAAGAACTATAGCAGCCACTGGATTCAAATTTGCTGAAAATGGGGAGGCCATTATGCCTGATGTATAAAGTTTGTCGATGAAGTGCGGCCTTTGAAAATAAATTCCACAAACAAGTGCCGGAAAGTGTTACCTTATATGCAGGCAGCGTTTTAAACCGGCGACGGTCAACGGTTGAGTCATCTGCGGACAAAGTGTTGAAGCGTGTAGTGTAATTATAATTACAGGCAACTGAAATTCCTAATGTACTCGTTGGCTGCTCGAATGAAACAACTTCGCTGGAAAGTGGGCTATGATATTGCGAGGTCGCGCAAGTCTGCTCTCTTTGTTTCTCTATTGTTGAGAAACAAGACAACCCGCAGGACTTATATACAATACCCGAACGAATTTGAAAGCAAAGGCAAGCTAACGCTTCTTTCTTTCTTTTTTGGCAGACCCGCATTTGAAGCCACATGAACCATTTCAGAAAGCTCCGAACCGGTTCGAGTGGTTATGATTTTCGCTCTGGAGCTGAACCTGGGGCCCTATAACGTAAAACTATTCCAATGTTTTTATTTCAATCTCCTGACGTCCAGATTGCGTAACTGCCGACGCAAGCATCGGGCGGTGAGCCGCAGCGTTGTCTGGACAGACCAACCAAACGCTCTCCTCGTTTACAGGCGGGCACTTTTGTTTGCTTTAAGAACGAATAGCATTGCATACAGTGAGCGGCTTGTCTTATCTAATTGGTTCACAAGAGGCGAGCATCACGCTCAAGCGGAGAGGGATTCGACAGGGCCGAGCCAGTGCGCTGAAAATCGATAACCGGATGAAGAGGGTGGTGCCGGTGTCTGCAATTGGTCCGCTTTCCCTTACTTAGCTTGAGGTGGCTGGTCGAAAATCGCGGCGGCATGCAACAGAAGGTTAAAAAAAATTAAATTATGGGGTTTTACGTGCCAAAACCACTTTCTGATTATGAGGCACGCCGTAGTGGGGGACTCCGGAAATTTCGACCACCTGGGGTTCTTTAACGTGCACCTAAATCTAAGTACACGGGTGTTTTCGCATTTCGCCCCCATCGAAATGCGGCCGCCGTGGCCGGGATTCGATCCCGCGACCGCGTGCTCAGCAGCCTAACATCATAGCCACTGAGCAACCACGGCGGGTGCAACAGAAGGTTAAGAATGCCGGTAAAATGGATTCTCAGAAAAGAAGAGTTCGCAGATCGAGGTCGTAAACGTGCCAAAAGTGCTCAAAAACGTTACACGGCCACGCAAAAAGTTTGATTGTACGTAAATAAACCCATGCTCTCCGTCATGCGCGAGTAGCCAGTGCCTGAGCGATCGGCGGCAGCCGTCTTTTATTCCTTTCGGAACGGGGCAGCCTGCGGCTATTCAGAAAAAAATTCAGTTTTGTTCGGCATATTAATGCATCTTTAACGCGTACACGTCACTTTGGCGCGGTGACTTTTGGCTTTTTTGTGACGTGGCGTGCGAGGCAGGTGAAGTGGGTGCAACCCGAGAACTTTTGACCAATAGCCGAGGGGTAATGGCGAAAAGGCGTCGAATCAGAAATAGCATTTTTTTCTTTTGTTCAGTCCAATGATGCATAATCAGTGTGTACGGGTCATATCAGATGAGGAGCCAAAGCGGTTTTAGTGACGTCGCGTGACAGACAGGCGAAGGGGGCGTGTTTCAAAAATGTTTTTGACCTATCGCGGATGTCTGATTGCAGAATTGGAATAGAAAAGTTTGGAATAGCTTTACGTTATAGCGCCCCTGATCCGAACCGAATAGAGTGAAACCGAAACCAAACAGCGAAAAGATGGCAGTTCGACACCCTTGTTGACGGATTCTCTCGAAGAATTCCGAGCGGTGGATGGGGAAGGGCCTATACCTTCAGCTTGTAGGCCTCAGACTCTGCCCAGGCGGCGCTGCGGAAAAAACCGTCACCAGCGCCCCCATCGCAGCCTTGGCGCGAACTGAGTAGTGCAAAAAGAGCTGTCCGCAAGCGAAGGTGCATAGGCCACAATGGACCCTCCTCTTTCAGTTGTGTTGAGGCACGGTTTCCTAAAAATCAAGGACCTGGAAAGCTTCTTCCGCCCATCCACGCTTCGGAAAGGGAGGAAGCTCAGCAGGGCGAAGTACGTGTACAATATAAAAAAAGTCTCGGGTGTTATTTCGGCGTGCTGCAACTCGCAAGTACAAAGAGCATCAGGTTTGTTTATAGCCATATCATCATAAAAATCTAAGCATTTCAAATTGGCTCATATTGAAAATGTCCTGAACACAAGACTTAAGTATCTCCTATATTTTTATGCATTTTATCCTAATCTTTCTTCTCGCAATTATTTACAGAGAGTAAATCCTTCCATAGCTTTTTTCAGGGCAGCAAACAGAAAACGTTTTCCAAGGCAGCAAACAGCGTGCGATCATAACGAAAGTAAGCTTCCTACAGTGACTACGCGCCGTATCTTTCTGTCTCGCAGGAGCTACAGCATCAATCAGTAACTTTGAACTTTTCGCAGACGCTTCAAGCAACACACGCGCACAAATAAATGTATGTAAACGCGACATCTTTTTTTTTTTTACACACGTGCGTTACTTCGCAATTACTCATCCAGTGCTCCTACAGCAACGTTATTGCTCACATTTAAAAAACACGAACAGTCGAGCAGGCTCAGCACATTGCGAAACGTTCTTGTTGTATCGGCGCAGGACATACAAAATACCGAAACTAGAAATGAGCTCGCGATACAACGATGCTCTAGAACAGAATTTTGAGTTCATAAACGAACCAAAATGTTTGGTTAAACCGACCAGCCAAATCTCTCCGTTCCACTTGTTGAGTCAAGCAGTGGCGGACGTCTGTTAACAGGTGGAAATATCGATGGCACATTCGCAACGTTGTTTTTTCTGTTGCCAACGAAGTGGCGGCTGCAGATTCTTGAGTTCTCGCTTGGTTGCCACGGTCCTCCGTCAGGGCTACGCAGCACAATTGCAGCAAAACAACATTATCGCACTTTCTCATGCGAGCCGCTGTGTTGTGGGGAATGCAAGTAATTCGATTACCGAACACGTTGAACATCCCGTATCCAGCGCTCTCGCCTTTTCCGTTCATAGGATCGCGACGGAAATCGGTTAAACTGATCGTTGTTATTCAGTCCTTCACGTTCATGGCAATTTGCAACACAACAGTAGCGTCGATTGCGGCGTTTCTTCGTAGCGCGCGGAGCTATCGAGGTTGCCGTCGTTTCCGCCATCAGTCTGACGATCGGCGGCTGCAGACAAAGTCAGCGCGCCGAGCGCGATGCTCCGCTTAGGAGAGCTCACCGTACTAATATGGACGTGAGCCAGCAAGCGCTTTATGGCAGTTCGGCGGCGCGTCCCACCAGCGGAGAAATTCATAGCTTTCTGTGTGGGTGTTAAATGCGCAAAACACTCGCAATGTGGACCAGAATCTAGTTAAATCGTTGTTTCGCAGTCGCTAGCTACATAGGCAACTTAGCAAGGGAGTCGGGCTTCGCACTACTCAATTACTGCCTCTTCACAAGTCGCTAGCTACATAGGCAACTTAGCAAGGGAGTCGGGCTTCGCACTACTCAATTACTGCCTCTTCACACCGGCAGGTGGCGCTACGCGTCTTACAAAACTCCAGAGTCTGACGTCTATTGACCCGCTGTCTGACCTGCAGCAGGCCGTCCACTTTGTGCCTGTATCTGTACTTTTATTTCTCTCTAAAGCATAACAACTATCCCCTCGAAACCGCGCGCGTTATTTCCAGCTACCGATGCCTACGAGAGCGACGCAGTGGCAAACTGACATCCAGGGCCGGCCTGGGTGCTTGAATCCAGGTCGGACAGCGCTGTAGTACTTAGCCTGCTGTTCGTGCACGAGAGAGATATCGTTCGCGTGCTTGAACTGTCACGTTATTACCAGGCCAGTAATGCCAGCCAAGAAATCCCTGGTGGTAACTCCGAGCATCCTAAACACCGCATTAGTACCATGCGCCGCGGTGAGTCTTCTTGTGGGTCCGATTCGTCGACGGTGCCTGTTCGGACTATGTCCGCTGCACTATCTTGAGGCCGCTTCTATAACTTTTTTTATGCGTTAACTGTGTGCAATAGCAATCACGGCATATCGAACGCGCTTGTTAAAATGAACGTTGCGAGGCTTTCTGGAAACGTACAAATTAAATTATATGCAAAGAAACATATGAGGCGTGCAAATAATGCAGGTCCAACGCACATGTTGAATCTACCTGAAGCGAAACGTTCGTGAGGCGGCCTATTAAACCTATATAAATTTATTCTTTTTTATATGACAATTCTTCTGTTATGCGTTCTCCCGTCGCCGCGCGACCATTTTTCATTGTACCAAAGAGTAATGCAATGCTTAAGGGAATGCTTATACAGGGTGTCGCAACTATCATGCACCAAGATGACAGTCCACATATGCCCCTCCCCCCCCTCCCCCCCCCCCCCCCAAAAAAAAGAAAACAAGAACAGCCGGCCTGGTAAAGGGAAGAAAAACAAAATTGGAAACATTTACTTTAACAGTGACAAAAAATAAATAAATAAATAAATAGAAACCAAGTCCCCTTTGCGAAACCACCTATACATATATATATAGACCTTTTCATCGGGCGAGGAATAAAGGGCGCGCGGCGAGCCTTGCGTCCTCTCTGGCTTGTGCGCTCCGGCGCGGCGCTGCTTGAAAGTATTGCTGTCGTGTGTTGCGGAATGATTTGGAGATGTTTTAGATGTACTTTGTAAAATTTACGCAATGTCCGTTCATATAAGGTCGTCAGGGAAGCCTTTCTGTGCATCGGTAACTACAGTACGCAGAAATATCTTTTGGGGGCGCAAACATGTGACGCGCATAATCAGCCGCGGTGTGTGTGTGTGTTGAGAACTATTTTGTGCAATTCAATAACCGGTGTCTCTGCATTACCAGCATGAAATGGTTAATCTGCTCACTATCTGATCTCTTGGCGTAGGGACTAAAACATAAAACATGAGCGCATGCTCGTGTACGGCCAACGTAAGACAACCACGAAACATCTAAGCGGCAGGCGCTATCAAATATTTGGGATACACCGGCATCATTATCACGCATTTCAAGTCTAATAGGCTTGAAATCACTATATGTCTACGCTAGCCTCCTGCATGAGGCCAATGGCGCTGCTCAACACAGCGATTACTGCGGTTGGTGAACCAGCATGATACATATATAAGCTATGTGATTCGGCATTCCCTTTTTGCCCTGTAAAGCCATAATATATGAGAGGGTTCACATAAAAAGAATGCCATGGCTATTTTGAGGACAAAATTTCGGTAATATGTGTGAGTGCGTCGTAGAGAACGGAACGAAGTCAACCGAAAAAAGAAAATTCGGATATCATCCTCTTTCTCGAAAAAGAAGGAGAAAACGGGCTAACGCGCGCCGCAGTACGACCTCGCATTGTCACGCCGCACAACGTTTATAGATCTGTAAACGTTGATGCCGTATGCTTGGACCATGTGCTATATAGAAGATATCTGTGGAAGATATATAAGATATCTGTAATCCAGCACCTACCTCTGCTTAGGACGCTAGCGCAGTTCGTAAACGGTCGCTTTGCTGGACAAGTATAGTTCACACTGTAAGGTATGCTGTCATTACTAACCAAAACTATCTTATTCATGGGTGGTAACCTCGTCCACCGAACCAAGTGGCCATGCAATGTAATCTGCAGCTAACAGTTTGAACGCTTGTCAAAGTATAACAGCACAGCTTATATCATAGCAGAATGTTATCCACGTTGTTACCATCGTCGCGTATGTTTTATTGTTCCTAAACCGCACCTTAGAACTAGAGGGTAATAGTGCAGTAAGGTCACATTAGTGAATGAAACATTCAGAAATACACAATTGATCTCAGAGGCTGATTGCAGTCTATATTATGCGCGCACACAACGCGCTGGGTGCTCCGTCCGCCTCAACGCGAGCAGAAACTCCGGCCATCCTGTCTTAAACCACTTCAGTACTTCTCACAGAACCGTTTACCACGTGCAAGATGCACGTAATACAAAACAGACCGCACGAGCGCGAAAACAAACGGAGCGCTCGCCCAAGCCAGCATGCCGACTGCCTATAGATGGCGCCAATGCGTAGCACTATGGTGGCGCCCAAAAAAAAAAAAAAAACGGTTTATACATATTTATATTATATAGGGTGTTTAACGAACAATTACAAAGTGTTTTTTTTTTTTAATCGCCTGTGGCAGATAGCTCGATTTCAGTCCATTAGCTGATCTACTCTAAGAGTCGGACATTACACAGAAAACTGAAGTGCACAATCTACTAACTGAAAAAATGCACTAATTAAGCTTTTAACTAATTACCTTATGTCACATATTGCAATTCGCAAATTCTAGCTCCTGAGACTGCAAGGTACAAGAATTGCGTGGATGAGACCATTTACGAGATATCCACCGTCAAACTTGCGGTAGAAATGCAGCGTCGTTTCACTTTATTTACAAAACGTCGTTTTAAGCATCTAAGCCCAAAAGTAACCGGAACGCCAATGCATTTTTTCACAAAGTTCGGGAATTAATATCTCGAAACTGGTATCATCCTGAGAATTCGTTCCAAGCGGATCCGCCTTGCGAACTCACCGGCTAGGATGTGTCAAATGCAATATGTGGCATTAGGTAATTCGTAATAAACTTAATTAGTTATTTTTCTGTTAATTAGTAGATTATGCATTTCATATTTTTGTGTGCAAGTTATGTCCGCCTCTTCGAGTAGACTGCAGCTCATATGCCACAGTCAAATTTTTCCACACGTGTTTTTGCTTAGTAAAAGGTTTTGCTGAGCGTCTTTCGTTGTGAGAGAGATAAGTAGCCTACTGTGAACGCCGAAGTCGTCGCCTTTCCTTCATATTTACGTGTACTGTTTTGAAAGATTGTGTGGTGCGACGTCGTTACGCTGTTGAGACGCGTCTGTTGAGTTCTCGCCGGTTGGCTAAGAGGCCGAAGACTTTGAGCAGAACGATAGCGTCGACTGGGACCGCCTGCCTTAGCAAAGGGCCGGCACGGCCTTCAATTTTGTTCGGGGTCCCCGGCTCGCCAGTCCATCCTTGTGCACAAGAAACGGCGAATTTTTTTCCCACGGGAAAGCAGTCGCTGCGGACAGCTGGGCGCTCGCTTGAACGCCTGCACATGATTGCGGGGGCGAAAGGCGTCATTGTTTCGCAGAAGACGCCGGCAAACGCGACGAATCGCAATCGGAAGGGCGGTTTGGTTGCCTGCACACAGGGCGAAAGGATTCCTCGTTTCCCTGAAAGCGCTCCGAAACGCGGCCAGTCGTCCTTGAGGTGGTCCCCCGCGGGTTGTTGGGCACAATGCCGGTTCCTCGATGTCAGCGCAGCCTCCCGCCGTTCAGGGTGGTGACAGCCATTGAGCAGGCACGCGCCACACCGCCGCCATTGTGACCGAGCTGTTGAAGCGGCCGTACATGGGCGTGCATTAGTCGGCGCGGCGCTTTCGGGTTGCCTGCTGTTTGCAAACTACACGGTGCAGCGAACGTGTTCGCTAAGTTTACTTTTCGGTCTAATTTTATAGTTCAAGACACTCCGGCATGCCCGTTTGCGGCACGTCTTTGTGCACCAGGTAAACGGGAAAACGACACATTTGACTTGATTTCCCAGCGACCGAGAACGCAGGAAAACGTCTGCAAGAACCTAGTTCTACTGAGCTATTGTGCTTAAATTTGTGTCTTCTTGCAAAACGGTTTACAGAAAATCTTCCGAAGCATAGGCGTTCGCGGTCGTAGTCATTTAATCAAGTCGATGAGAAAGAAGCCTGCTCTAACCCTATGTTTAGTTTTCAACAATCACATGCACTGAGTATAGAAATTTTAGGAAAATGTTCTTGGAGAGTTTTGTCATATTGCGGCTCAGCACTGATTGTACCAATCAGATGCAACGAGGGGGGTGGAATATGGAAGTAAAACCGCCGCAGGTGCAATCTTTGAATGATCGGTTTTCATGTTTGTAAGGAGCATATAACATTAACTTTGTTTTGTCAATGCTCTCAACTTTATGTGCGTTGCCTCCTGTGGCTTCAGGCAGGTGAATGTGTTGGTGAGCTGCCCTGAACCACATCTTAGTTATTTCGAGGCTGTTTTTATTTGTTTTCATTCGAGTTACAGCTTTTGGCAATAAGCTTTCCCTTTCGTTTGGTGAGATGTGTCACTATATGCTGCCCTTTCTCACATTGCTGTACTCATTTATGGGTCGTATTACAGAACGTAGGACAAATGTGTTTTTCAGCAAACCGTTGAGGCATTATACTTCTGCAGGAAGGAAATATTACGCTATACCACAGGCAGGAAATATTCACAAGCCGAACGCATGGACTTATCCTTTATGCCAGATTTCTGCAAAGATGGCGCTCATTTATCAGTGTTTATAAAGGTTATACGACTGAGATCGCGTACCTTGCTTTTGCTTTTCACTTAGTAAAATACTAAATTCTGTGGTTTTACGACCCAAACCCGGATCTGATCATTGAGCGTTGTGCGGGACTCCGAAATAATTTTGATCCGCTGTGGTTCTTTAACGTGCACCTAAATCTACGTGCACGAGCGCTTTTGCATTTTGCTCTCACTAAATTTCGGCAGCTGCGACCTTGATCGAAACCGCGACCTGGGGCTTGGTTTTGACGCTTTGCTAACTTTAGGCTGTTATTCAGCCACGTGCTGTTTATCATTATTACCTTTCAGACGCGCATTTGTATCTCAATAACTACAGTACCTTCAGTTATTGGCAACGCTGGTTTCATCTAGTTTTCTCCTTTACCTTATCATGGCATCACTCAACTATAGTTCTTGCGTAAGTTGCGCCAGCCTCCTTGAAGGACAACCGTTAAGTATAGACCATATGCGTCAACGTTGTTTTCGAAACAGATTTGTGAGCGAAAGCGCGGCAAAAATGAATGGTTATCTGCTGGTTCGAAACGTTCTAGTATTTTTTTATTGTAGGCTTTCCAGCTCTGCTTTTTTTTTTTTCAATACTGCCAGTTTCGAACGAGACCATAGCAGGTGGGCATTCATACAATTCCAGTAGGAGAACAGCGATTAACAGCCTAACACTGGCCAAGAAAAACAAAGCAAAAGGAAAACGGCACAACAGAAAGGTGCCATATATTTACAAATCACGTGCGGTTCCGTTAAACTCACTGTACACAAATCAGCGCAATCAGCTTATTGTGTTGATTACAGAAATTACCGCACTAAACGTGTTTAAGGTTCGCCAATATGATTGGTTTACGCATTATCTAGCAGGTTACAGAAAGTTGAAAAACAAACTGTGTCACTTTATTCCACGCTTTCACTGCAAGCGGAAAAAGCGAGTATTCATATGTGTCATTATAGAACGAATACTCTGTTAGTGTCTACGAGTGTTTGTGGCGTGAGAGGTGAGATTTGGAACGTGATAAGTACTTGGAAGGATCTATTTTCAGCCGATTGTGGAGTACCTGGTGCAGGAATTTCAAGCGCGCTAGCTTTGCTCTGGCAAATAGTGTTGGAACTAACAAGTTAGTGGGCGGCGAGTCGTGACAAGTGCATTTGTTTTAGATGAATCTGGTGGTTTTCCTTTGGACCCTTTCTAGTTTACTTGCGTTAGACATAGTGTGCGGAAACCAGACAAGGTGACATGTAAATATTTCAATGCACGTAAGCGTTCAAACTGCGAAAATTACAAATTTTTGCTCTGTCAGCGAGTGAAGAACCCGAATTCCCACCGACCGTCACAGCGCGCCTTTACGTGATCCGATACAAATATGACTGCGCAAGCGGACGTGCCACCACCCTGTGCGGAGAAGCGCACTCTACCCGACGCCTTCGTTCGCTACGACCTTGGCGCCTGTCTGCTGCTTAAGCGGCGAGCCGCGTCAACGTAATGTGTGGTGGTTCGGTGCGTTACCTCACTGATATAACACAGATTCGACTGCTTCACACGCTTGAATTCCTTCTCTAACCTCAGCGTCCGTTTTCCACGCCTACTTTGCATCCATATTCCGAAACCCCCGCAGCTAACGCAACCAAAGCGAGCCTATTCAATCTGCCCCTTACCTATCACGTGTGGGCCCTTTTCTCCTCTAAAGTTTTTTACTAGGCTTTTAAGATTGGCACGCGACATTTCCTCCTAGTTTTTTTTCCTTCCTCCATGCAAAAGCACACACACACTCGCACGCACACACACACACACACACACACACACACACACTCGCACGCACGCACGCACGCACACACACACACACACACACACACACACACACACACACGCACGCACGCACACACAGAACGTCCGTTCGATGGCAGTGTGACTAGCTAGCTTGCATTCAGTATATCTTTAAAACTAAGAATCGGTTTCATTGTTGATTTTGAGTCGAATTAGTTGAGATTTTAACGCGCACGCAAACTTGTACTCACTTTTTATCCAAAAAAGGTGCGCGTAAGAACCGTGCAAATGGGGTACGTAGCGTTTCGGCCTTTCTGGGGCCGAATTCACAAAACTTTTCGTTCTATTGCAGAACCCTGGTACACCATCGTAATAACTTCACATAAGATATAAAACTACGTATCAAATTTGTCCGCTTTCAATGATCTAGTGGATGCCGTTTACAGAAACGGGATATCTGTTGTTGATGCAGAGCTATTAATTTGCAAACTTCGTGCTTGTATATTTTCAAACTTCCGAATATTTGAAAATCTTTTTAACAATATTCAGGCCTTAAATCGAAATTTCGCTTCCAACAGTCACTAGAATTTAACTTTCTCAAATGCAACCAATTTCATTAAAATCGGTCCACGGGTTATCTCAGAAAAAAACTTTTTTACCTTTTACATGTACTCGAATAGGCCGCGTCGGAGTTGGGCCCGACCTAAACCTTCCTCTTAATACTCGTATGCTCCTACATGGAGTGCGCTTCCGCATCTCGAGCCAGTGCAAATAACGTAAAATAAACCCCTTTTCTTCATTCCTACTACCGGACGTACTCATCCCTGTGCCGGGTGGATTCCTGGCCTAAACGCCTCCCCAAGCCGCAACAAGCGTTGCATTGATGAGCTCGAGGTCGCGAGTTGGATCCCGGCCGCGGCGGCCGCATTCTGACGGCTGCGATATGTGAAAACGCCCGTGTACTTAGATTTAGGTGCACGTTAAAGAACCATAGGTGATCAAAATTAGTCCGGAGTCGCCCACTACGGCGAGCCTCAATATCAGATCGTGGTTTTGGCACGTAAAACGTAACAGACAGAACTTATACACACGTTGCTCTTCTACGTCCGCTATTGCACAACCGGCAACAGAGGCTCAAAAGAAAGCAATGCTGATGGAACTTTACACAAGGACACTGCTTGGCGAATTTATGGAGACAATAGGGTATTAAGCGCGGCTAGAGACACATGGCGGTATTAGCTACCCTTCAGCTTCAGTAAAAACATTCTCGTTACTTCTGTGTAACGTGAATGCACACGATTCGTATTCACACGATTCTGCGGAAGAATTTCTAACATTTCAAGATTCCAGAGCGAAATTCCTTGCCTCTGTCTTTTAGCGCCATGTGGGCCTCTAGTACTGACATTTTGGTTAAAACCGAATTTAAGGTTGCAAGTTCGGCGTGCTTTTTCGATTTATTGCGGTTTTAACCAAAAACGTAAGAAACGTTTATATGGGCAATTGTTCGAAGTGACGTGCAAGGGAAGAAATCGAAGTCCTTATGTGTCGAATCGGTCGAAACATCATCACAAGCGATAGCAGCAGCAGCAGCAGTAGTATTAGTAGGAGTAGTAGTAGTAGCAGTAGTAAAGGAAGAAAAGGGACATATAGTCGTTGGGTGGTGAGTTGGTTAGGATTCAGGTAGAAAATTCGGCTCAGAAACAGATGCCCGCCGTAGCGCACATCTTTTTATCCCGCCACTTCTCTCGCCCGTCCACTTTCCCTTTCTGTCAGCGGGAACGCGCCGTTATTTCTGTCAGTCGTGCCCCGGAAAGAAGAGAAACGCGCCCACTCAGACGCGTTGCGAAATCTCGGAGACCGTAATTTTGTTTACAAAAGAAACCACCAGATGGCGGCACATACTCTCTCCGGTCAACCGCCGGTGGCTCGCGAAGGGGATTTCCCTCCGAGATTGAACGCGTGAATTGTCCAGAACGTATTTCGGTTTGCATTGTTATGTGACGTACACTTCATGCACTTGTCTTAAAAAAAATCCAGAATTAGCTTACAATAAGGCTATGACAATTTAAGTCGAGCTCTCACACTTTTAAGTGCAAGTTCTTTTCAGAGCTCTACAGTTCACGCGGACGGGCCTCGCAATCGGGGACTCCCGTTTGTTCGGCACTCGGTTCTGCGCCGTGCCTTCTGCTGTCAGTAGAGCGATTGCGTCGCGTCGCGTCGCGTCTAGTACGGCCGCGTTTGAAGTTAGCGTGCATCCGCCATAAAGCTAAAGTAAGTTGGCATGACGTTTATTTTCTACATTCATGTTGTTTAATACGATCAGGTGCCTTTCGTCTTAGTTTGAAGTGAGCCGCGTGCGTAAAATTAAGCGCACACAAAGTTTGTTACATACATGACCATTGCAATACCAGCGGGGTACCCTAGAATCACAATAGCAGTGCATTTTCTGTTGCATATCGCACCTGTTGGAAGGTTTAAATGATCAAATCAAGGCGCGCATTTAAGAACTACATCGCAATTTTTCTTTGCATGCTATTGAATGTTGTCTGGAACTCTCAATGCACTGATGTATATATTGCCTTCTGGTCCGAAAGCTAAATCACGGTTGAGATTTTCGTCACGAACTATTTAGACACTGCTGGTGAAACGCCTGGCAGTAACCATCTTCAATCTACTTCGCAGCGCTGAGTGAATTGAAACGCGCGCAACAAACACGGTGCTCATGAAGAGCGGAGTAGGTCGCACGCGTTGTCGTCTGCTTTTCTCCACCGTCGTGTGAATGCCGGCTGTGTAATGATCCGACGTACGTCACATGTCAGGTGACTGATTTGTTCGCGATCGCGGCCGTCGTGTAAATTCATATTTAACGGCAATTATCCACATGTTCTCGAATGCAAACGTAGATGCACAAGTCACGCTCGTGCACTGATACTCGCGGACAGCTTTCAGTGGCAATGAAGGGAAAGCTACGGAGGCAAAGCGCGCCCAAGTGAAAGCGCTTCTGAAAAGAGTCCCGTGTTTTCATCCACGTTAGTTTAAGCTGGGGAAGAGAAAACATAAACACCTTATTAGCAACAGTTCAATAAGATAAAACACACTACTGAATGTACAAGTTTACTTATTTTGTGGCTTTTCCCTTCCGCGTTTGGGGAAACGCGAAACCGTCGCACGTGAAAGCTGCGTCGATTCAGCGTCTGTTCCGAGCAACCAAAAGCACTGTCAAACGCTGCCGGACTACTTGGCGCGGTAACACATGTGCAGCAGCCACGCGCCCGTAGTTTCTTTCATTGCCACAGAAAGTTGTTCGCTAGTATAGGTTACTTGCCAATATCCTTTAATGGGGGCACCGCGCTGTGCCTTCTGTTGACTTTTCTCTTAGTAAAACTTCATGCTTCGTTCATGCTTCGATAATTTGTTAAAATCGAGCTACACTATAACTCTATTACCATTCCTTTGCATAAAATTAACGCTCAATCCATCGTACTTGGTGTTAGTGCACCGATGCACTAACGCAGAGGCATACCGGTGATGTAGCGTACCGATCGTTCGCGTCTTGCACAGTGTGATGCAATAATTAGGTTGAAGGAAATCGGTTCGATCAATATGCCTCCTTGCCTCGCACTTTTAGGCTCGCGATTCGGCATGACCGCAAATATCCAACATTTCTGTCATGCTGACATGGGTACATCACTTGGTTGTAAGCAGTGCTATTGAAGGAAGGCCATGAAGCGGATGGATCAAACTCGATGAAGATAGCGTCTTGCTCTTGCTTTTATTCATTCTTTTTTATCGTCCTTGTTTTTGTCCGTCATTCACCGTTCTCGGTTGGCAAAATTGGCTATTGCTTTTTTTTTTTTCTTTCTTTCTTTCCTTTTTTGTCAGACTACATATCTGCCGAAAATAGGTTTACTTGGGTCTTTGTTTATTGGCGTTGTTCACCTTGAACGAATCGTTACAAACCAAGGAGCTTAAAGAAAAACTGCTGGAGTGGAGCGAGCGCCCGTCAAGTGAAGCCGCCGCGTCGCCATCTTGCGGGGGGCAAAAGCGCGCTGCTCGCCGCAGCTTGTGTGTTTCTGGTCGTCGTATCTTGCCGTGCGCGGTGCTAGCGCGCTCGGGTGTTTTTAGGAAAGCTGACGTGTTAGCGTTATCCTTCTCATTTAAGTAAGGTTGCAGATTAATATCCCTGCCACACGGGCACAGAAAATGACATTCACTGGCTAATGCCTTAAACTTTAATGTCATTCGCGAGGTGCCACACGGACATGCTAAATGGAATTGAAGCTTAATGCCATTCGCGACGTAGTGCGTTCTCGTAACTCACTTCCCCGTCAAATGCGTACTCTAGTTCCCAATGTCTCCACATTCTGACGTGACTAAACGAATTATTAGTGAAGAACAATTAATATATTCTTCACTTTCTTTAAAAAATTGCTCTTTCTCGCAGCGTAGTGCGTTCTTACAATTATTACAACTCACTTGGCCGTCGAATGCGTACTCTCGTTTACAATGTCCCCGCCGTGGCCGTATAGTGACCATATTCTCACGATATTAAGCAAACTTGTAGATAAAAACAACAAATATGCTCTTCACTTTTTTAAAAGCAGCTCTTTATTTTCGCAGAGATCAGCAGGCGATCTTGCCGCTACTCACAGCTGGCGCATTAATCGTGAGCGCGTTAGCCAGGAGAAGCTGTTCGATTGCACGGCGGCGGTTCCTTGCCTTGTTGGCCTCATACTGAAGCCTTCCAATTTCTCGACGATGCTTGACTCGAAGAAGCACATACGCCAGAACAAACTGGAGCAAACGGTCAAATTCTTCGGGATCGCTGCTTGAGAGCTTTGAGCGCCATTTTACCAATTTAAATGCTTTGGATACGCTATGGATTGGCCGTCGAGCTAGCTTTGACTTCAAACAGTTTACGGCTGGGTGCGACAATGACATTCCTGAAGTGAACTACATACAATACGCCTATTAATGTTTCTCATGCCATTTCTTAAACATCTGCTCCCTAGATAACTGTTCTTTATTGTATTACGATTGGCAAGCAAATTTAACCGTTTTACTGCAGCTATCGCCATCGCAACGCTTAATGTCATTAAGTATGCGTGTGTAGCACCGATCGAAATATAATGGCATTAAGAAACTTAAGGTCTTAAACTTTTAATGGCATTAACCTCGCCCGTGTGGCACAGGTATAACAGAATAAGGAAGGCTCTATATTTAAGGCTTAGAGGAAACGGCCGCCGCGACCGAGGCCCTCCGTGCAATGAGGATGCTAAAGCACCGGCAACACCTGATGATAATGGAGATAATAATTAATACTTATGCTTGCTGCATGTACTGCTATTTCTCATGCTTCATTTTCACTTTTTAATGGCATTTTGTTCTGACAGTTTTCATGGTTGATCGATTCCTACACTGCATTAAATAAGGTGAATAAACGCTAATTATAGCGCGAAGATTTTTTTTTCTATGTTGCGGCAGCTGCATATTCATGCCAATAAAATGGAAAAATGCCCCAGTACTCGGATATCTGCGATCCGGGGACCTCCAATATGGCTCGTCTCACAGACCACAGTGTTGCATTAGAACCTTAAAATCCGTTGAAGAATCAGGAACACCTTAGACTTCTGTCAACCAAAGGACCAGGCATGATTGCGTAAAGGCTACTCAACAATAGACCATATTCACACTATCAATCAGGTGATATAGAAATGTGCGGAATATAACCAACCGTTATATATAGCTTTCATTGATTAGGAGAGAGCGTTTGATTGAGTCGAAACCTAAGCAGTCATGGAGGCATTGCGGAATCGGGATGTAGACGAGACGTATCTAAAAATACTGAAAGATATCTATAGCGGCTCCACAGCCACCGTAGTCCTCCATAAAGAAAGCAACAAAATCCCAATAAAGAAAGGAGTCAGGCAGGGAGATACGATCTGTGAAGTGATTTTAGAAAAGGAAACGGAAGAGATGAGTGCAGCGCCGTAACTGTCTCTCACAGGAGGACACCTCAACAGCACTGCACGGGGAAGGGGAATGGGGAAAAAAAGGTGAAGGAGAGAAAAACAGGAGGAACGTGGCAAGGGCAAAAAAAAAAAAGAAAATGCGAGTGCGGGGCTCAGAGCCGCGCTCTCAAGTGCGTCGCATTGCAGTATTCTAGCAGTGCCGAAAGAGCGTGCTTCACGATGGACGAGCGCGGTCGCCGTATCGCAAGTCAGTCCCAGTCGTCGATAGACTGTACACAAGTCCGTGCGCTCCACACCGAAGTAGCAAGTGGTCGAGCGTCTCCAAATCGCCGCAGTTGCTGCACGCGGGGCGGCCAGTTCCCTGCAGCCTGTGCGTTCTAGCAGCCGTCTTGCAATGCTATTCACAGCGTGTTTACAGGAGGTATTCAGGGACCTGGATTTGGAAGAATTGGGGATAAGAGCTAATGGAGAATACCTTAGTAACTTGCGATTCGCTGATGATATTGCCTTGCTTAGTAACTCAGGGGACCACTTGCAATGCATACCCGCCGTGGTTGCTCAGTGGCTATAGTGTTGGGCTGCTGAGCACGAGGTCGCGGGATCGAATCCCGGCCACGGCGGCCGCAATTCGATGGGGGCGAAATGCGAAAACACCCGTGTACTTTAGATTTAGGTGCACGTTAAAGATCCCCAGGTGGTCGAAATTTCCGGAGTCCTCCACTACGGCGTGCCTCATAATCAGAAAGTGGTTTTGGCACGTTAAACCCCATAATTAATTACAATGCATGCTCACTGACCTGGAGAGGCAAAGCAGAAGGGTGGGTCTAAAAATTAATCTGCAAAAAACTAAAGTAATGTTTAACAGTCTCGGAAGAGAACAGCAGTTTACGATAGGTAGCGAGGCACTGAAAGTGGTAAGGGAATACATCTACTTAGGGCAGGTAGTGACCACGGATCCGGATCATGAGACAAATAACCAGAAGAATATGAATGGGCTGGGGTGTGTGTGGCAGGCATTCTCAAATCATGAACAGCAGGTTGCCACTATCCCTCAAGAGGAAAGTGTATAACAGCTGTGTCTTACCAGTACTCACGTACGGGGCAGAAACCTGGAGGCTTACGAAAAGGGTTCTACTTAAATTGAGGACGACGCAACGAGCTATGGAAAGAAGAATGATGGGTGTAACGTTAAAGGATAAGAAAAGAGCAGATTGGGTGAGGGAACAAACGCGAGTTAATGACATCTTAGTTTAAATCAAGAAAAAGAAATGGGCATGGGCAGGACATGTAATGAGGAGGGAAGATAACCGATGGTCATTAAGGGTTACCGACTGGATTCCAAGGGAAGGGAAGCGTAGCAGGGGACGGCAGAAAGTTAAGTGGGCGGATGAGATAAAGTTTGCAGGGACGACATGGCCACAATTTGTACATGACCGCGGTAGTTGGAGAAGTATGGGAGAGGCCTTTGCCCTGCAGTGGGCATAACCAGGCTGCTGCTGCTGCTGCTGCTGATGATGATGATGATGAAAGAATTGAAAACCGCTGGAAAAGTCGGCTAACAGCGCTGCGAAATTCTTGACAGGCCGCTTCCTGCCCCCGCAAGATGGCCGCCGCCGGCTTCACTCGAGCCCATAGTAGAGTTTACTAGACCCATAAGCCGGTATAGGCCACTTCCACTCCAGCAGTTTTTCTTTAACCTCCTTGTTACAAACTGGCGCAATTTCGCTGCTCTCTTCAGCTGGTAGACAAATATGTTTGAACTTGCATCACTAGTTCGAGCGAAGTCTCTTCATTTCATTATTGGCGTACTTTGCGGCTCATGTTATTTATGCGTTGCACATTTACCAAAGGTGAGGTTACATACTCCGATTTCCTCGCATTAAATATTTGAATAATGCGATATTCCTCAAACCGCGAGCATGATCGTGCGCATAACATTCGCGCATAAAGCGCATGAATTGTGGCTTGATATGCGGGAAAAAAGTGCGTGACGCGAAAATCCACTCATGTACAAATGTTATCGCGACATTTTTTTTTCTTTCTTTAAGCCTTCGTTATTTAAAACTATTCGGTTTTACCTGCCAAAACCACTTTGATTATGAGGTACGCCGTAGTGGAGGACTCCGAAAATTTCGACCACCTGGGGTTATTTAACGTCCACCTAAATCTAAGTACATGGGTGTTTTCGCATTTCGCCCCCATCGAAATGCGACCGCCGTGGCCGGGATTCGATTCCGCGACCTCGTGCTGAGCAGCCTACCTTCGTTATTTGCCTGTGATTGTCTTATTAAGAGGCGAAGGGTGAGTTTGCATGCTGGTGTGGACATCGCAGATGGATGCAGGTATTCTGGCCCCCGCTATTAATATTTTCTTAATGAATGCAGAATTCAGGCCGAGGGCGTGGGTCGCTTCTCACCCGGCGCTCTTCGAAGAGCGTGGCCAGTAGCCGCGCTTGAGTTACTCCTTTCGTTTTTCACATGCGGGGCAAGTCGTTCCCGCACATGCTACCCGTTCCCGCACATGCTACCCATTAGTTTCTGACAAGGCGTTGTTTATATAGTGTGCCCTGTTCCGTAGCGATGAAAAATAAAGAAGAAAAAAAGAAATTGCGGCTACAATTCGTGTGGTCGTCACAAATGGGCAGGCAGCCATTGAGGCCAAAAGGAGCCGAGCCCTGTTTAGCGCTTTGGTTATTGAACTACATGCTTCTCGTTGTTTGCAGAAATGAATGCTCCTCGTTGTTCGCAAAAACTAAGTTAATTTTCAGATAAGACGAGAAGAGCGCTGTAACGGCAAACCGCAATTACCAGTGGCCAAAGCCACCAAAGAGGTGGCAAGACAGCTTTGAGGAAGACCCGAATAGAAGCTGAGAAAACAAGTATATACCCACGTGCTAGCACAGACACTAAGGAACTCTCTGGTAAGGGTGAAAGACAAACTTTCAAAAGTTTCCAGGAGTGGTATACACTATTCCTTGGGTCGAATACGATTGCGTATGTGGGCGAAACAGGCAATATTGCGTAGATATTAAAACCACACCGTTACGATGCCAGGAAAACGAACGTTGTGTCAAACTAACTGGCGGAGCACACAAAAGCGACTAACCAGGTAATCAATTGGGACGACGCAAGAATCATTGACAAGGAAAGGAATTTGGCTTCGTGACTTCACCATGAATCTCTGATCATTAGGACAACGGAGCGCACCATCACAAGTGTATGCACGGTGTTTACACCACGTTTTGCAACATAACCCCCCCCCCCCCCCGCCCCATAGCTGGACTTTTTTCTTTTTCATCTTTCTATTATAGTAATTTTTGGAGTCGGCGTCCAATTTCCACTACTTACCCAAAGTATGTAGGTGATTGATGTGGGTAACAGCGAGGAAACTCGTGAAGATGAAAATGGGACACAGCTGATGGAAAGAGAGAGAGAGAGAGAACGATATACGGGAGATTAAGAGAAGTGAAGCAGGAGACAAGCAAAACGCGCCACAGTTCGGGACCGAACCCACAACCACCACATGTCGGATGTGCTAGTCTACCAATTAAACTACCACGGACGAAGGAAGGGAAATATGTGCGTTGGCTAACCTTTTGTCTGGCCCTTGCTCGCGGTCTGGTGATTACTTTCGCTTTCACTTCAGTATTGCCACATCCAATATGCGGCATGCAGAGAAAGAGGAAGAACTCGCGCATTGCAGAAGACGAGGTCCACGCCTAATCGTTCTTCAATTTATTCATCGACATTATAGATGTATAAATTTATTACCTGAGCACCTATGTGAAGTATGCCCTACTCTTGGCCAATCCCAGTGAGTGGGCATGCGCCAAACACATCAAGGTCATCAAAATCATCATCAATTTACCTAATTAAGGTGACCTGCCCTGTTATCACAGTTCCTGCTGTTTATGCATCGCGGCAATATTATATGAAACATTAACGCACCTTCCCCCTCCCCTTGCGAGGGACTCCTGTCAACGGACCCTGCCTTTCCCACGTATCGTCGAGCCAAATGGCTGGTTTGCCGGATTTGCCGATGTAATGGCGGCACGGTCAATGCGTCAGTCAGCCCGTATGCGTGAAGCCGATGTGTTTATGAAGCGAACGACGTCGCTCGCACCGCCGGTACATTTAGACAAATTTGGGTGCGATGTGGAGAAGCAGGCTTACGAAGTAGGAACATAATAGGCAGAATACCTTTCTCTAGCGTCATTAGGGAGGTCTAGAAGTAGCGTACCCAAGCGTGTTAGCGTGCCCAAAAAGCTCCGCTTGTGTTGTTTTGTATTCCTTATGCGCTAGTTCGCATGCCCGGCAGACAGCGTATCCCTAACTTTGGGTCGCCCATTTCCCAAACTACCCATTATATAGTTGTTACATGCATGCCTCTACAGCGTTGAGAAATTCTGCCCTATCCGTAATGAATAATATAATGCGACCGTCGTAAGCACAGAAGGAATGAAGGATCCGCACGATCTCTGACGTACGAGTCTCGCTGCTGTCTTGCAGATGCCAAAGCGCTTTACAGGGAAACTTTGCGGCTTTCTGTTCAACCACTTGGAGCGCTGTACGTTCGGCGACCGGCTCTGCTGGATCCATCGGACGTCGGGAGTCTTTCAGATCTTATGGCGGCACGGCAACGGAGCGTCAGCTACGCCGGAGGAGGACTGCGCGGTCTTCATGGTATTACGACACCCGCCACAATACCGTCATGGTGCAGTGCGTAAATATATGCTAATGCTGATGTCTTGGGCTGATAGCTATATTTTATAATTTCTTGTTCGCGTTAATTTGTCCACGATAGTGCGTATCTTTTTCAATACATTCTCTGCCGTAACCGTGGTACTTGTGCACCACCATCCAGGTTTCAACGGCGCATTTCTCGTCACAGCATATCTAGAGAATGGTGAAAATCTGGGCGTGTTGGTGCATGATATTCGATGCGTGTAACACTGGTTGAACACAACGTCCAAAGAAAGACGATACGCAGAACCAAGCGTAACTACCAACAAGTACACGTTTATACATTCACTAAGCAACCACGTGACATACGGAATACCACAATCTGAGATACGCCATATATTCCTTGTCTGTGAGCTGCGCAGAGGAAGTCTTGACACAATCTGTAGGCGCGATGTCGTTTCATCTTCGATTATTTACCCGGCGAGCTTACATGTATATTACTGGTAACAATACATGCGTTAACAATGGTTAATAAATTTCTGACAATCTAAGGGAGATTGGAGAGAGTTCAAAGGCGAAAGCAGTTTTCTCGGCCCCCTCGAAAGATGGTCAGGCTCTGCAGGCTAAGTAACTGCGATAAAGCGCACAAAGGCATATTTGTTTCCTCCACGAGCAGCGTCGTTTATCAAATTCCTCTTCTGAGAAGAAGTACTCGCATATAGGGCAGGCGGGACGTTGCATATCGACGATAGGTTAAGTAAAGAAATACGTGTGATGGGCGGCTCACCTTTCATTGCAAATCCCGTGGCTGTGAACAATTGTTTAATGCATGTACCGCATGTTTTCAGCAAAATGCCTGTAAGCTCGCTAGGGCAACAATCGAAGCTGAAACTATATCGCGTCTATATAACACAGACTGTGTTAGCACTTCCTATGCGGACCTTACGGAAAAGGAACTAGTGTTTTTTTTCGGACGATGATGGTAGTTGCGCATGTCATGAGGTTGCATAGCGAATGTATAAATATGTACTTGTTACTGGTAGTTCCGCCTTGCGTTGTGTTTCGTCTTTGTTTTGTCGTTGTGTTCATCCTGCTCTGCAAACATTGAAAGCATTTCTTGGTTTTGGCAACGAACTTAAAATTCAATTTCTTATATACGTTCTGCAAACATTAACCGAGAAATTAAACAGGCATTGGCAAAATTTTCCCAAACCTCCTTTTTTTCTCTTTTCTTTTATTTATAGGCAGCAATTAGGTATAATCTGTATTGTCCGCGATGCAGGATAAAAGGAGGTGGTTAAGCTAATCACGGTCAGTTTATATAATTGGCCAGCTAGCACTCATTAATTCGCGCGTACCCCGCTAAAAACAGGCGTGCGCTCATTGTGAATTCGGCGCAGCGGCTGCCAGCAAGTTGTGTGTATACGATGAGTTGCACAGATGCAGAGTTTGCTTAGTCTCCATATTTTGACATTCAGCCATCTCCTTTACAGGAATGGCATCGGTACAAGAACCGCCGCTCCGTAGAGTGCGCCCCATTGGATGCGAAGCAACGGTTTCGCGCAGCCTTGAACAAGATGAAGCTGGTTGTCGTGAAGGGCTGGGAGAATAAAGTTCCTGAAAAGAACTTTCAGTATCGCAAGTTTCCTAAGGAAGATTTAGGTCAGTATTTCTGCTTTGTTTTTCGGATCATAGCGCCACTGTTCAAGCAAGGTGCCCTACAGGGTGACAGGTTTGAGTTGCGCTTAAACTATTCTCATAGTGTAAAAAAAAAAGAACGTATTTTTAAGGCCCTAGCATATTTGGTATAGCTGATGGCAGTCCACGAGCGCTGTGCGTATGTGCACCTCTCTTATTTGTCTCCGTTCATGTGTTGAGCCAGGTAAGAGGGCCACACTTCCGAAAAATATGAAGTCAAACTAAACTGAAAGGTTGGCGCCTTCTAGCCAGTGAAAGAGACCGCCCACGCAGGTCGTGCGGGAAGCATGCGCCCAGCTGTCTGTATAGTTTTCGCGTTTTACTCTCCTTACCTTGTTTATCTTTCGATCGTATGACTCCGTCCATTTTTCGCCAATGCCGGCGACAGCAGGGCTACCTTCTCTTTTCGACATAAGCCACTAACTGTGAGCTTCGTTCTTCTTCTTTCTTTGCCGCTTCTCCCAGAGTACCTGCTCAAGAAAGGAGACCAGCGTGTTCCCGCTTCGCCCGCAGTCTCTGGTGACGACGTGTCCGAGACTGAATCTCAACCGACCTCGCCCCACGACCTATCGAGCCCTGACGCGGACTCTGAGCCAACCTCGTCCGACAGCTTTCACAGCGCGGGATCCGAGCCGGAGAAGTCGCCGGAGGAGGGGTGGCAGCCGCAGACGGGTGTCCGCTATTCCTACATGACTTCGCTGGGCTCCGAGGCGCCTTACAGATCACTGACCAATGACGAGCAGTTGTTCCCTGAAGAGGTAGAAGATATGTTCTACAGCTACGACAATGACGAGAGCGCTGACAAAAGGCCGCTTGAGCAGCTACCTACGGACGAAACCCTTCCCCGTGACGAGAACATTGATGAACTTTTTGACGATCCATACCTTGGCGAGCTACTGCTCATGGACGAAAACACTCTCGTTTCTTCATTCGGCAACTATTTCTCTTCAAAGCTATAGCAGTGTCACTTGGTGATTCGTCGGACGTGCACTTACCACATGTATGCTTGTCCACCCGCAGGGCTTCTTGTTGATATGTTTGCCTTTGCTTTCACCGCTTTGTTTTACTCTCTCTTATGGTTTGAGTGTGTGAAGTCGCGGGTTATATTTCAGTGGCCGAATTTCCATAAACGTAGAAAGCAAAAACATTTGTTTGGGAGATTTTAATCTGCTTTATCGAAACAGTTCCAAATGGTCAAAATTCACCCCGGAGCCATCCACAGTAGTGTACATAAACCACACTGTCTGTTGTAAGAGCCTCTTCATTATTCCTTTAGCTAATGTAATAAGGCGGCATACAAGGAAATGGTCACATTTGTTCGAAGCCGCAGCGCGTGTCCTCAATGATGTTGTGGTTACGACTTACTAGTCGCACGGGAGATGGTAAACTGTTGTGCCTTATACTGCAAGATAACGTTTAATGCCGATAAACTTACTCTTCTATGAAAAGACGCGGAACTTAAAATTGCGTTGATTTAGCAAAGGAACAAAGGCGTGCACTTTGCTTGGTTATTTTTTAGTTCAGTGACAGATTTTTTTTTTGCTGTGCGGTTCACCATCAGCCTATTTTATGAGCACTATACAAGACGAAGGTCTCCCCTAGCGATCTCCAAGTTACCGTGTGTATACCGCTCTCAAAAAGACAACTTCTTTGCGCGGTTTATATCTTAGCCAGTAATTCGTAATTGTTGTTTCCCATGTGACATTTCGCCGACTCCATGCACACTGGCGCTCAACTAGGAGGGATCCAATACATGTGGGTATCCCGTCTAAGACCTTTGGATGAGATGAATTTTAGTATCTGTTCTTATGAGTACGTACTGCCGTGTCATTTCTTCGTTCTTTTCATATTGCTTTTAAAGGGAGAATGCTGCTGTCTGTACAAAGCTCGGGTACAGCGAAGGAATTGCGCCGAATATATTGAACGCGTTTGCAAAGTCTTAATGCGTTTGTAAAGTCTTGGGTACATTTCGGACAGTGGCAAAACAGACCTCCAGGGACTTCTTAAGGGGTGTGGGAACTTTCTTTTCGCTGTCTTTGATGTAAGAGTAGATCGGATTGGCAAACATCTGCAAGTTCTTTTCTCCTTTTTTTTTCCTCACTGTAAGCCCTACAAACTTTCTCGATGATTGCGGTCTTTAAAGAGAATAAAACACACGCATCCAGGTTTACTGACTTTCTGCTGGTGGCTGTTATTTTGTACGGCAACGATCTCGGGCATCTAGCTGGCCCTGTGTACATAGTGCTCATGTCCTAATCATTTTGTTATTATTGTTATTTCATTATTTTGTTACATATTGTCCGTCTTTGGTGTCTCCCGTCAGGAGCAGTGTTTATATATGCATAGTGTTTGCGTGGCAGTTTCACGCACTGTAGTGAGTTTGTTGCAATAGGTGATGTGATTCTAATATTGTTGAATAAAACATGGTTCATTGCTGAGTACCTATTTTATTGACTTAGTTGCTTTAATTATTCGAAATTACTTCAAACTTGCAAAACATATCGTCGCCTCTATCGACACACCTCAACCGTGCCGCCTCGGAGGAACACTATGGTGACCGTCATGGATGGTCACCATACTATCACCACCGTAATTTCGCACTCAGGAGCTGGCACGTTGACAGAAGCCCCGTATGTGATGCAGCTGATTGCAGGGCAAAGGGGCTCGGCTTTTAGAGTGGCGTGTTAGGTAGGAGATGACTTGCCTTTTGGATTTCCGCCTGTATCTGAAATAAGCGCACGGAGTGTTTTAGAACTTCAAAACCAAATAGACGGGTGTTCCAATATTATTGTCGCCAAGTTTCTAATATATTCATCCATCACGACTTTAGAAACCGCGCAGTTAACGAATAAAAGTTGGTCCATTAAGAAACTGTTGACGCTACCCTCTGTGGGAAAATTGTGTCGGAGAAAGCTCGTACACCCCATTTGTAAACAGCATTTCCATTGGTAGAATAACGCTTTGTTACACCGAGCGGGCCAGAAAAATGCTGCATGTCGTCACTCTTTGGGACGCCTCAACCGTTGTTAAAAGATACGGTTTCAGTCGCGCGATTGTACCGATTTGGTTGCATGCGGTGGTTCTGTACCGCGGCAGAAGAATGAGCACGAAAGCGGCAATACTCTTCCATGTCGCTATGCGCGATCACAAAGAAGGAGAGACTGGCATTTCGCTTACGAAGACGCCGAAAAATTATGTCGGCCACATAATTTTGATAAGAACGAAAATGGAAGTGCGATGAAAATGGGATCCTGGGTGGTCCCCATTTCTTTCTTCTACAGCAGGTGCGTCCGTGAACAAACCAACTATAGTAATGTTAAAAACTAATTCATCGCACTCTGGAAGAACGAATCTGCAAGCGGCACACGAAATAGCTGTGTAGTTTTCTATTTTACGATTGCCTAATTTACGTGCAACTACTCTTATGCTACACCTGGACGTAGCTCTACCATACGAACTGTTTCTGAATACCGATAACCGCATTCACAGAATGTTATTCTTTACGTATTTAATAATTGCGCATAATAATAATCATTTTTGCTTTGACGATCTTGGTAAGCCAGCGCATGGGCTTTGAGCTGTTACGACCATTTTCTGTTAATGACCTGCTAAGTTGCGGGCAGACTATACTGCAGCAAGTTTGACACCTGGGAGAGTTGACAGGGATCCACGAAGAATTAAGGCTATAGCGCGACTGGCGAGGACGAAGAACACTCATCTAAGCTTCTCCAAAGTGATCCTTCATACTAAAATTTTATTCGAAGAAGAGGGCGGGGGGGGGGGGGGGGAATGCGTGTTATGAAGGCAGCACTAATCGCGCAAGGGCCAAAACTGAGCCGAAGGGTATCATTTCGAACTGGTGAATGTCAGAGAAAGAAAGTGACATAAAGCGAAGAAAAAACTTCTGGGAATTCTCAACTCACTGCGCTGATAATACCACAGCCTGTATACCACGTGTCCCACGTAACTTGTGTAAAAATTTAAAAAATATGCACGGCCCACGTAGCTGCACAGAAACAAGGCAATGTTGTTTGACGTCGATTGCAACAAGTCAGGCTATCTTTTTTTTTATTTCGCCTAATCACATTATCAGTTATTAATTACTGAACTTCTCAAATGTTATATTCAGAGCAAAAGTGCCAATGCAAATGAAATTCCCGATCCAGCATTTGTTGCTCAATACGTGCCACATAAAAGTTTTTTCCAAGCCTGGAAGAAGTCGGTTCTTTCTTCTTCCCCCCCCCCCTTTTTTTTCACATCGCGTCGATCATTGCGTACGTACGGTGAGGCGATTCGCTTAGGAACCTGGAAATATGTTCAAATATATAAAAAAAAATGACACGCCATCGCGGCCCTGCGAAAGTGGATGTCCAGCGAAGCTGTTGAAAACCACTACTACAACTGTTGAGGAGTTGTGCAATGCTTTCTGGCTTTAGAGTAATGGTAGTAACGCTATTTTAGAGTATTGGTAATAATAGGAGTAATCGTAATTTTGACAGAACGCGCCACCTATAGTGGTGCTGCAACGACATTGAAATCAGTTGATAGGCTGGTTATTTTATATACGCTAGGGACGTAACTTCCCACGTCACAAGCTGCCGTTGCCGCGGCAGCCTGAGCGACAGTAATCTTTACCGAAAAACGCATGCAGGTAGCGCTGCGTGCTTCGCATTGCATGTGGGCGCAGGAGCGCCTTATCAATTATGTGGTTCGAATGCTTTTTTTGAGCCTGTTCTTTATTGAAACGTATGCTGTTTTGTATGTTGTATGTATGAATCCAAAGAATGTATGTGCTGCTCGCTTCACTTTGCTGAGTGCCTCTGCCATTGAACTTCGGGGTATGAGCCATTCCCGATGATAGTTTTCTGTCGACGCTACGCCACGAAGAAATACCGGGATCCTAGCCATAGACAGCTTTGCTGTAAAACGTGGCACCTCATTACGTAATTAATTTTCAGTGAAAGTGGATAATTTTCAATCTACCGTTTGGCACGGATGATCAGAGGGCCAAAGGGAAAACGTAGTATAAATTTCGTTCGGATGCGTTGATAGTGAAAAACTGTTGGACTGACCTCAATTTATCCAATATTCTCGCAATAGACGCGAGGAAAGCGAGACGAAACTCGGTCTCGTTTCGAAAACCGGCGAATACGGAAAGCGACACAGATTTCGTGGTTCGCTGAGATCGCATAATAGATAAGTCGGATGTTAAGTTGCCTTCGCCCCGTAGACTTAATTTGCGCCTAGTGGAGATTCTGTGCAGCGCTCGTGTGCGCAGGCTCGCGTGTGTCATTTATTTATTTATTTATTTATTTTCTTATTTCTTTCTTTCGTTTCTGTGCCACGGATGCGAAATTGTGCAAGCTCGCTCCGACAAGCGCCTCCGTGACCAAATGCTGTCGCTGCTCACGGTGCCAGTGACACAAGTTGCACTGGCAGTGTCTTCAATACGAAGAAATAAATAAATCTTCATCTACCATTCGTTCGTAGCATGATTGAGGACACTAATATCGCTGCACGTAAGCGCCTTCTCGAGTGGCAGTTATTTAAATCTCGCGCACTTTCTTTGCAAACCTGGAAAATTCAAACCACAGCAGCTATCCCCGTGGAAATAAGTTGTTTGGATATTTGCCAGGAGGCTCTTCAACTCATCCGTTGGTTATTCATAACCCACGCACACAGTAAAAAAATAAGAAATACTCCAAGTTGCTCAAGAGGACTGTGAACAATATTAAGTTGGTTGCATTCTCGAAACGCACGTGTGGCTTTTTTTTTTTTTAAGCTTGGCACGAGTTAGCTGGAACAGCCTGTATATAATGTAATGTTGTCCGGTATTTATGGAATAGGAGTAGAACTTTCATTTACTGTGGCATGTGACATGTGGCAGCTGCGATATCTCGACTAGAAACAGGCAACGAGTCCAATCGCAACGAATAAAATGTTTCTTCTGTGTCTTTGGTTTCCGCTTCAAGATCAGAGGCAGACGCAAGCAGAAATCTGCTTCCGCGTTCTCGCTCGATTTCGTGAAGATTGTGCGAATAGGCTGCCAACGTAACGTCCCAGCGTTGCAAACGAGCAGCCGCGATGGTGGGAATCCCGGTTGTCGGGCCCAATATTGTTTGAAGAGGCTTATGGTCTGTGACCAAGGTGAATGAGCGCCCATAAAGATAGAAGTGAAGCTTCTTTATACCGAAAATGATGGCTAACGCTTCTTTCTCCAGTTGACTATTTCTTTTCCGCTTCAGATAGCGTTCTTGAAGCGTAAGCAATGGGCCGTGCCCTTCCGTCATCGTAGATATGAAATAGGACTGCTCCTACACCATACTGAGACGCGTCGCATGACAGCCTAAGTTGTCTTTCAGGGTCATAGTGTGCGAGCCTAAGTGGCTGTGCCAATAGCGCTTTCACTTGGTTGAACGCTTTTCTAGCATGCTCGTCCCAGTGCCACGCTACCTTTTTTGCAGAAGTCTAAAAAATTGTTGAGATATTGTTGATAACTGCGGCACGAACTTGCTGTAATAGTTGACAACGCCCAACAA
This sequence comes from Dermacentor andersoni, assembly GCF_023375885.2. Classification (NCBI taxonomy): domain Eukaryota; kingdom Metazoa; phylum Arthropoda; class Arachnida; order Ixodida; family Ixodidae; genus Dermacentor; species Dermacentor andersoni. The sequence goes on from NC_092814.1 coordinate 151,577,090, forward strand.
AGACTGAAGCTGCTTCTTTGATTTCGGCTCTGGTGCCTGGAGAAGTGCGTCAACATTATCTGACAATGGGGAAATGCCTTCAGCGCTGATATTGTGCCAAGGTAGTGAAGTTCGCTTTGAAAAAACGAGCACTTCTCTTTCTTTTTTTACCCCGACACCTCGGCTTTGAAGACGCTCCAGCAGCGCTTCGAGATTAGCTAAGTGGTCCAGTGTTTTCCCAGTTACCAAAATATCTAGGCAGCAGCAAACACCCTTGAAGTCCTCTAACATCATGTCCATTATCTTTTGGAAAATCCCCGGCGTGGAAGCGATTCCAAAAGGTAATCGGTTGACGACAAACAACCCCTTGTGCGTGTTCAAGGTTAGGTATTGCTTCGAGGCATCAGACATGACCACTTGCTGATAAGCGCGGTTCAGGTCGATCTTTGAAAAATGTGTGCCTCCAGACAGAGCTGCGAATAAGTCATCGACCTTCGGCAACGGGTAACGTGTGACGTCAAGGCACGCATTCACTGTCACCTTATGATCGCTACAGAGGCGTATGCCACCGTCTTTCTTGATAACGGGTACCACTGGCGTTGCGTAATCTGATGTGGCAACGGCCGTTATGATGCCCATTTTTTCCATCTTCGAACGTTCAACCTCAACCACCTTTTGCAGTGCGAACGGCACGTTTCTTGCTTTGAGAAACTTCGGCACCATGATAGGCTCAATACTGGGAGCAGATACGCCCTTTACGGCTACCACTTCCGAGTGGGATACCACCGATAACGTTTTTACAGTGTCCTTGATGGGGCGTTTCCCGCGCGAGCGTGCTGGAGGGGCTACGGCAAACTCGTTGCAGGTGCCCCCTTTTGTTGCACTTATAGCATTTGTCCTTTACGTGGGGACACGCTTCGCCGGAATGTTTCGGCGGACTCTGCGCGGGCGCAACATAGAAGTTGCCGAGGAAATTGCGATCGCATTAGCTTGCGCTGGAACGGACGCGAAATTTGTGATCAGTGACAGCAAAACTGCCATAAAAAATTTTAGCAAGGGAAGGATCTCGCCCTTAGCGGCCAGAATCCTAGGCCAGAGAAAGCTAGATAGAAAAATTCAAATAATTTGGACTCCGGCGCACGAAGCCGTCCCCGACAACGAGGCGGCCCACGAGCTGGCTCGAGATCTCTACCGCCGAGCCGCTACGGGGCCCCTCGATGACCGAGGGAGCGGAGAGCGCATGCTGAAATATGGGGAGATCACGCAGCATTATAGATTGGCTCGTAGACTGGTATCCCCGCCAGACCCAAAATTAAACAACAAACAAGCAGTCGCGTGGCGACGACTACAAACTTATACGTATCCGCACCCGGTTATGGCGAACCACATGTTCCCCGAGGCCGGGACCGACAGATGTAACCTTTGTGGGGCGAGAGGGACCCTCGACCACATAATATGGGAATGTCCGTACTCTCCCGGGGGAACGCACAAAATAGGTAGTAGAGACACCCGGGAGACCCTGCTGCGCAGCTCGGACTTTGAGCTCCAGCTCCGGCTCGTCCAACTGGCTGAAGAGGCTGCTGGGACCCAAGACCTCCCTACCTGCATCTGAGGCGGCGGCACTCGCCCCCTGACCTGCGTGTCGGGGGGTGGGGTAGATCACTTCATCCGTTGGACATTAAAGTTTATTCTATCTATCTATCGGCTACCCGCAGCGAAAACATGCCTGCGACTGGACACTCGAAGCCGCCTGTACCTTATGCATGGGGTTGGCTGCAGACCGCTGTACGTGCTTCCGCAGTGCTTTTCGTTGCCGCCTCCATAGCCACAGCGCACTCTACCGCTCTCTAAAACGTAAGCTTGCTATCCTCAGTGAACAGCACTCGCTGTATATCCTCTCTTGACAAGCCTCACACGAAGCGATTCCGGAGGGATTCGTCTAACGCGCTTCCAAAATCACAGGTTCGTGCTAGCTTCCGTAGCTCGGCAACGTAATAAGAAACGGACTCGCCTTCGACTTGCTGCCTCCTGTGGAACTTTGCTCGCTCGCCAATGACTGACGGTTTCGGCGACAGATGGTCCCCCAGGGTCTTCTTTAGTACCTCGAAGCTCTTGGCTGAAGGCAGCTCTGGGGCAACCAGCGATTTCATAAGACTGTAGGTACTGGGGCCTATGATGCTCAGGGATGCATGTACCCTGTCACCTTCGGGAACGCGGTTGACGATTAGAAACGACGTCAGCCGTTCTTCGTACGACGCCCAGTCATTCGTGGAAACGTCGAATGGTTCCATCTGGCCCAGTTGAACAGCAAGCTACGTCGAACCTGCACTGGCTTCTTCGTTCACGATATCAGTAAGCGAAGAAAAGAAAAAGCAGCACTCTTCAATCGTCGATACTGAAGAGAGGCTGAATGCCGAGAACACTTGCCTTCCTTGACGCTGCGCAACTCTTCAAAATCCCATCTTCGTCGCCACGTGTTACGTTTTGCGCCAGGCGTGCCGAAAGGATCAGACAAGTTCCGGCTGAACGACATTTATTAACCCATGCTTGTGGGCTGAGGCTCGGGCAAGAGAAGAGAGCCCGCTAGCATGCGGCACTCTGCTTTTTACACATAGTGGCGCATGCGCACTTCGCATAGTGCTCTTATCAACATGAGCGCCAGCCGACACAACATAATCGAGTAATTTAGATCAAGGGTTAGAATTTTGCTATCTTCATTAGGCAATGTTTAAAAAATTGGTGCAGCTAAAGAACAAACACCCTATATATTGGGGAGAACCTCTAACTGGTGTGTGTTCGTGATGATGTTAAGGTCCTTGTGTCGCAAAAAATCCGATGTTGGCGTGGGACGTCGCTTGGCGAAAAATCATTCCGAACCACAATCAGGCAGGCCATCCGAGTGGCGCAGAGGCGTTACTGACATAATTAAATTCCTCAAAGTAACATGCGTCTGAAAAATCGTAAAGTACAATCTAAACACAATTTACAGACAGGATAACGTCGGATCATGATCTGGGTATACGAGAAAACAATTCTGTTACGTGGAAACTCAAACACAAACCCCCTTTTCAGCATTTCTACCATTCCTATAGGGCGCCCATTCCCTTCAAGATTCGCGCGCGCCGACCTCGGAGGTCATGGAGCGGCACGCCCATTTCCTCCAAATGGCGCTCGCCTCCGCCGCATCGCGTGAGATATTGTGGCGAATCGACGTGTTTTAACGCGACAGCGTTAACACGCCCGTGTTGCAGAAAATCCGGCGTTCGGCGTCGGATGTCGCATCGACAAAAATGTGTTCGAACCACGTATACTCAGGCCTTCCATATCATGCAAGGAATTGACGGAACTAATTGAATTTCTCAAGCTAAAATACGTAGAAAAATCGTAAACTACGACATGCACACTACCTACAGACATGATAGCTCTCGGATTGCAATTTGACTATACGAGAAAACATAATTATGTTACGTGAAAATTTGAAAAAACCCCTTCACACACAAAAACAGGCCACGGCGTCCGCCATTTTGCGCGTGCCGGCGCGATGGGTGCACAAAGCTCGCCTTCGTGCATAGTGGCTTCGTGCATAGTGTTCCTGCTTCGTCCTTGTGTCGTTTTTTGCGCTATCTATCCCAGTTTACGTTCGTGCATAGCATTCGCGGCAAGCGTTCCCAGGTAAACATTATGGTTACATACGCTCCAGTTGCCGGGAAGCGTGAGAACAGTCAACAATCTTTGAATGATATCGCGTTCCGCTCTTAAAGGCGAAGTTAAGAGGAAGCTTTAGCTCGGGCCCAACTCCAACGCCGCCTATTCAAATACATGTAAAAACGCAAAAACGTCTTTCTGAGATAACCCCTGGACCGATTTTAATGAAATTTGTTGCATTTGAGAGAGAAAGTTAAATTCTAGTGACTGTTGGAAGCGGAATTTTGATTTAGGGCTTGAATTTTGTTAAAAAGATTTTCAAAAATTCAGAAGCTCGAAAAAATAAGAAGCTCGATGTTTACAAACTAATAGCTCTGCATCGAAAACAGATATCGCAATTCTGTAAACGGCATCCATTAGACCATTCAAAGCGGACAAATTTGATATGTCATTTTACATGTTGCGTGAATTTGTTACGTTAGTTACGAGGGTTTTGCAAAAGTTGTAATAACACATTGACATATTTTTTGAGGTTCATGTGTAACATACCAATTTTGTCCGCTTTAGATGTGCTATCAGATACAATTCACAGAATTGCGATATCATTTTTTCTTGCTGGGTTACGGAGTTGTAAACTTGATAGTTTCGTTTTCTGAAAATTTGCGATTTTCGCCAATTTTTTATTAAAAAATTACAACCTAAATCGAAAATTCGGAACCAACAGTCACTAGATCTTAAGTTTTTCTTTTAAATGCAGCAAACCCCGTCAAATTTGGTGCAGTGGTTGCCGAGAAAAACGAATTCTCCTTTTACATGTGTTTAGATAGGAGCACCCGAGCTAAAGCTTCCTCTTAAGCGTCCTCCAAATTTTTTCCAGGCCTCCGTGGCGGCGACGAAATCATTAAGTTTTTTGTGCATGCTTTGAGCTTGCTCTGTTTTTGTTTTGCTTATTTTTTTAGCCTTTAAAAAATAATGGGTAGTTTTCTTTTTTTTTTCTCACTTTTTTCGTCTGCGCGGGTGTTTCGTGTATATTTGGTTTCGCGCCACATGCAACTGTGTGGGACGTTAAGTCTTTATAGCCTTTAAATAGTAGCTTGGAAGTGGCAAGACTAAAAGCTATTACCGGTTTTACTGTGTGTGCTTTGGTATCGGGAATTTCGCTTTGGTAGGAAAGTGAGAGCGTGGCCGTGTGGTTTAACACGTGCGAAAACGTGTCATACTTTAAGTCTGTGTGGCATTGATCGCTTTTAAAACATCAGTGAGAATTCATTTCCGGCATTTTAAGGATTTAGATTCTGTGCGTATCGGTTTTTGCTAGAAGGCACGTGTCCTGAAAGCTTCGGTATTTGCATTAGAACAAGCCGTGCAATACATGGCAAGAAAGCCGGGAACGTTTTCAAGAACTTTCGGCACGTTTACGACCTCGTTCTGCCAACTCTTCTTCGCTGAGTAATGGAGAGGGAATCGAGTCAATCGCCAGACACTGTGATGTCGATGCTGGGCTGAAGAGAATGGAAGCTTACCAGGATGAGCTTGTCAAATAGGTCGAAGAGCTCAAAAATGAGCCAAATATGGAGCATGATGGACAGAAGGTAGAGTAAAAAAGACTTCAAGCAGCCGAGGAAGAGCTGAACAGGGCCGCCATTGTGAACGAGAATGGTCGTGACAATGGAACGCAGTCTCCCGACGTGACAGGAGAGGGAGTGTCAGCAAAGCACGTGTAATGCGTGCAACAGGGATAGGGGGTAGCTGGAAAGAGCGGCACCGACTTGGGGCCGCCACACACAAAAAAAGCAGGAGCGCAGGGGTCAATGCACAAGTTCGAATCACGCAAAAAAGGAGAAAGGAAAGCAGGGAGAGGTAGAAGAGAGTGAAATGGTGATTATCGCCGGCGACTCAAACCTGGCTAGGGGCTCAGAAGCAATTGTGGTGAGGGCGAAAGGCGATAAAAGAGTGGCGGTAGGGACATTTCCAAGGCGGACACTGGGTTCTGTCATGGAGCGAGCAAAAGCAAAGCTCGCGGGAAGTGCCCACGTGCGCAACCTTGTCATAGTAACAGGTAGGCTAAATGACGTCCTAAACAGGAAAGGGACACGACTAGCCCAGCGCTTGACGAAGGGGGTAGAGGACTTGCGCGAGCTGTCCCCTCAGGTGCAGATCATGGTGTGCACCACAGTGCTGGAGGTGCCTGTACGGGACAGTCACGTACAAAGAGCCGTAGTGGCTGCTAATGAGGCGATATGGAAAAATAGAGCCGAGAGAAAGGTTTCGAGGTTGTCCAAGTAAACAGGGAAGTGAGAAGGCGTGGTGGTTTTGAACGCGACGGGATCCACTTCAAGTACAGGCTTGGACGAGAATTCGGCTGGCGACTTGCTGGTCGCGCTGTTGCTTTTGTAGGGCCCCGACGGGCGCTCAGGAGGCCAGAGTAGGTAGTAATGAAGAAGGTCCCCTAGGGGAACCCCAGAAGAGCATCGCCGTCGATAACAGAAAAAGGAGGAAAGCAAGAAAGACAGCTTACCATGCAATAGGCTACATAAACATGCAGGGTGGCAGAAGAAAGGTAAAGTGGGCACTATTATATTTGTCGGATGATCCCACCGCTGTTACCAGTTGTGGGAGTTGTCGGACGATCTCGCCGCTGCCACCATTTGTAAGGGTTGAAGGTCGTAGAGAGGAACTTGGGAGGAACTAGGAGTACAGGGTTTATTTACAGTATTTACAGTTTAAACAAGAGATACATTCGACAGTCTAAGCGTGGCTCCCAAATGGAGCACGCAAGACGAGCATACAGCACACAGCTTACGAGCACACAGCTCACGAGTACATTGACGAGCACAGAGCACGACGACGAGCACACTGTAGCAGCGACAAACAGCTGCTTATAAACACTCCGTTCGACGTCATCGTAGACTACCCGCCTTTTTGGAGGAGGAAGGCTCACACACACACACGCACTTTCACTGCCCCCCTCCGAGGGCAGACGACCTTCGCAGCACTCGGAGCTGACCTTCGCAACGCGACCGTCGTGGTGTCAATTGTCTTGCGTCCCCTTAACCAGGTGGTCACGCCTGACCCCAGCCGGCGCCTCTAAATTCCAGAGCTGCCTTTCTCCTGTAGTCGACACGTGTGTCAGCAGACTGTGACGAATCCTGGGGCTCCCGCACCGCAAAGCACCCTTTGGGGGGGACTCTTCTTGCTGCCGGAGTCCGCAGTTCTCTGAAGTAAGTTCATGGTTGTTTAGCGCTGTCCTCGCTGGTTCTCTGAAGGGCGCCCCCACCGCGGGTCAATCGAAACACGTGCAGCGGGCTGAAATAGCTTTGCAGAGCAGGAACGACAGAAAGCTGAGCTAGTTGGTAAGGATTCATTATGCAAAAAAGAAGTGAGGCGTGCAGACAAGACACAAGAGTAGAGAAGTGGACAACACGAACGCCGACTATCAACTGAAGGGAGCACTGAGGCGAAAAAAGAAAGACACAAAACTCATCTGCGCATGCTCAGGAATGGTTACACCACGTGTCAGTCGGTTACACGTGCCGGGCTACGTGAGAGATAACTGTTAAGGCACTTAATCTCTTCCTTATGTAAAGTAATCGAAGGCTGGCTCACGCACGCACTTCCACCATTATAGATATGCCATGCATCTACCATAAGACGCGTATCTTCATTCTTATGCCTGTACAATATCGCGCATTCATGTAACTCTGGCGTGCAGTTACAATCTCGGCAATGTAGCGAAAGATTAGAAGGCGATCCACCGGTTAACGACCTTTTATGTTCCATTAACCTCTGATTGATACACCGTCCCGTTTGCCCTACGTAGAACTGGCCACAGCTAAGGGGAATTTTATAAACCACACCCATACGACAGTCAGTAAAACTGTTGTTCTTATTGTGCTTCACTGGACAAATATCTGTTCGTTTCTTGCCTTTTACCCGCTCCTTTTTTCTCTGTACGGCAGCGCATATCTTACCTAGCTTATTGGGAGCAGTGAAAGCAAAATTAACATCATATCTACTTGCAACTTTTTTAAGCCTGTGCGACACTGAATGAATATACGGAACAGCCACTACTCTTTTTTTGCTATTACTGCTTTCTGTAATCACGTCCGTCCCTCTCGAAACCGACTTCTTTAGGCGCTCAGCCACAGGGGCCACTGCTACACTATGATAACCTGCTTCCAATAGGCGCCGGACCTGCGCATTAAAAGTGGCGCTCATTTGTGCATGCAGGATCTGGTGAAGGAAGACTTAAGGCACGACATGGCAATCCCGTTTTTTACTACTTTGGAATGCTTGGATTGAAAGTTTAGCAACGGCTTCGAAGATCTTGGGGAGTACTGCCAACAAACATGATTTTGTTCGAAGACCAAGGAAATGTCAAGAAACTTAATTACGCGTCGCTGAGGAAATTCCTTGGTAAACTTTAATCCTCCTCCATAAAGCTTAAATTGCTCACTTACTGAGGTAGCAGCGGGATCGAATTCTTCCCTATTGCAGAAAATCAGGTAATCATCAACGTAACGAAATATCTTGATAACGCTATCACCTAAGGCTTTCTCTAAGCAGTTGTCAACCTTACTTAGGTAAATATTGCTAAGAATAGGGGCAACCTTTGAGCCAATACAAATGACTGATTTCTGCAGAAAAACGCCATCTCTCCACCCAATCAGCGTCGACTTCAAGTACATTGAAAGAATTTCTAGAAAAGCTCCCGCAGAAACACCGCATCTGTCAATAAAAGCCGACTCTTGCACTTGTTCTTTAATGCACTCATTTACGGAATTTAGCAACCCGTCATGCGGCAAAGAATAATATAGGTCTTCGATATAGGTCTTCGTATACTATAGGTCTTCGTGCTGTCCACTTCTCTACTCTTGTGTCCTGTCTGCACACCTCACTTCTTTTTTGCATAATTATTTGCAGAGCAGTACCCCCGCAGGCCGATCCTAACAGCACAGATTGAGGAGCAGTTAAATAGAGAAGAGATGTATGCAGTTACGGAAACGCACCTTAGAGACTCGGAAGAGCCGCCAGTGATTGAGAATTATGTTTGAGAAGGGTGCAACAGAATTAAGTCGGAAAGAAAGGGAGGGGCGCTCGGAATTCTCATCTATCAGGGAGCCAAATGGAAAAGAGTAAATTGAAAATGTCAAGAGCATCTTTCGTTATCAGGTACAATGAGTGGAAAGAAAACTTGGCTGGGCGTAACATATTTGTGCATAGAGAAGAATCAAGAGTTAGTGGAATGCATAAGTGCTGATATTAAGGTTTCGGGACCGATGCCGAAATTATCCTATTAGGTGACATGAATGCCCATATACAGGATCTAGATGGCTATACCGACAATCAGGGGAAGTCCGTGCTAGATCTTTGTGAGCAACATAATCTGGTTATCGTGAATACAGGGCCTAAGTGTGAAGGGGAGATCACGTGGGAAGTGGAAAACCGGCAATCGACCATTGATTGCTGTCTGATGACAGAAGTAATTCATGATAAGTTGAGGGAAATGGTCATTGACGAGGAAGGGTATAGCAGCATAGCGAGCGACTATAAACGCGTAATTTTGAAAATGGGACATGTATACTTGGGAAAGAGAGCAAGGAGTGCAAAATGGCCACTCCAAATTTCAACGCTGAACAAATAACAAATATAGGGCCGTATAACGTATAACTACCGTATTTACTCGATTCTAAGCACACCCCTTTTTTCACGATCGCGATGCCCAAAGTGAGGGGAGGTGCTTAGATTAAAGAAATCTAGAATGTCTCCCCCCTCCCTCTTTTTGCTGAGACATCACGACGAGACGGGTGCGAGAAATAACATTTTATTTTGCAAACATTCAAAAGAAAAATTGGTGCAGACAGTGAACCCAGCGCTTGTGCAGAAAGCTCAGTCGCTATCAATGCCACTCGAGTTCGTCGCACCGCTTGAACCGCTGCTCTCGGTATCCCACAGCAGGTCGTCTTCCGTTCCGTCGAAGTTGTTTGTGATCGAGCACTTCTTAAATGATTTGACACACAACGTCCACTTGGACCCTCTTCCACGCGTCCGAAATCCATTTTGCGATGGTTGATGGGGACGCTTTCTGCAGCTTTCCCGTCGGCGTCTTCTTCCGGTCAGGGTTTCGCACCCACTCTTCGTACTCCTGTCGGAGATTGGCTTTGAAGAGCTTGTTAACTGAAGCGTCGAGGGGTTGCAGCACTGGCTTCATGCCACCCGGAATCGCAACCACGTCGCTATTGATGTTCCGAAGCTTTGTCTTTACCTCCGGGGTCAGATGGCCGCGAAACGCGTCCAACAGAAGCATCGACCGTGTGCCTGCAGGTCCGCCGAGCAATGATTCCAGAGTGAGTAAGCGCGTTTGGCGGCCTTGGCTACGCGCTCTTCCTAACAAATACGGGGTGCTTAGATTCGCATGCAAACTTTTTTCCTAACTTTTCCGCGAAAATAGAGGGGGGGGGGGGGTGCTTAAAATCGGGGGATGCTTAGAATCGCGAAAATACGGTATTCCAATATGTTTTTATTCCAATCTCCTGGCGTCAAATTTGCGTAACCGCCAACGCAAGCATCGGGCGGTCATCCGCTTGGTTGTCTGAACAAACCAATCAAATGCTCCCCTCGTTTATAGTAGGTCACTTTTGTTTGCTTGAAAAATGAATAACATTGCCTGCACTAAGCGGCTTGTCTTATCTAATTGGCTCACGAGAGGCGAGGAGCATGCTCAAGTGGAGAGGGTATCGATGGGGCCGAGTCACTGCAGTGAATCAGTATCGATAACCGGATGAAGAGGGTGGTGCCGGTGTCTGCAATTGGTCCGCTTTCCCTTACTTAGCTTGAAGTGGCTGGTCGAAAATCGCGGCGGCATGCAAGAGAAGGTTAAGAATGCCGGTAAAACGGATCCTCAGCAAAGAATAATTGGCAGAACGAGGTCGTAAACGTGCCGAAAGTTCTCGAAAACGTTACACGGCCACGCAGAAAGTTTTATTACACGCAAATAAACCCATGCTCTCCGGCAGGGGCGAGTAGCCAGTGCCAGAGCGATCGGCGGCAGCCATCTTTTATGCCTTTCGGAACGGGGCAGCCTGCGGCTATATAGAAGAAAATTCAGTTTTGTTCAGCATATTACTGCATCTTTAAAGCGTACGCGTCACTTTGACGCGCTAAGTTTTTGCGGGTTTTGTGACGTCGCGTGAGAGGCAGGTGAAGTAGGTGCAGCCCGAAAACTTTTGACCAATAGCCGAGGGCTAATGGAAAAAAGGCGTCGAATCAGAAATAACTATTTTTGTTTTGTTCGGTCAAATTATGCATGATCAGTGTGTACACGTCATATCAGATGGGGAGCTATCGCGGTTTCCGTGACGTCGCGTGACAGACAGGTGAAGGGGTGGGGGGGGGGGTCCAAAAAAGTGTTTGACCAATCACGGTGGGCTGATTGCAGAATTGGAAAAGAAAAGTTTGGAATAGTTTTACGTTATAGCGCCCATAGTCACAAGAGTCGAGCAAGAACTTGGCAAATGGCCAAACGAAGAGTGGGAATATAGTGAGCTTCTAAGAGTAATAACGACAGAAATACGGAAAGAGAAACAACATGTTCGTTGGAAAGGAAAAAGAAAGAAACCGAAAAGCTGGTGGAACAGGGAGATGCGAGAAGCGATCACCGAACGACAGAAAGCATCCCGAGAGCACAGGCAGGCAAAAAGAAAAAAGAACGCGCAGTTACCGCAGCATGAAGAAGCCAGTAAATGGTGAGTATACCGGGATGAAAAATCTATGGTTCAAATACTGGTACAAGCAAAGATAAAAGGTCAAAGTGAACGATGGTTGTCAGAAATGCGTGAGAAAAACAAGGCCGCACCTAGAATATTTTGGAACCACATAAAATTATTAGGCAATGAAGTCAACAACAATACAACAACATATCATAGACGAAGATGGAAATAAACTCTAAGGGGAAGCGACATTAAATTACATCCGAAAAATAATAGCCGAATCTTTCCAAGGCAATGACGAGGTTGTATTTGAAGAAAAAAGGAGCATGAAAGAGAACGAGATGGAAAAGAAGCTGGTGCTGACGAACTTCAACTGGAAAAAAGACGAAGAGAAAATTCCTAAGCGCACAGCCACAGGGCTAGACGAGGTTCCCCTTAGGCCGATTAATTAACTAGGACCAAAAAGTAAGGAAGCTCTAGTGAAAGCAGTGTAAAGAACTTTAAAAGGTAGATGAATACCGGACAGTTGGCGACAAAGTAGAATCAATTTAATTTATAAAGGTAAGGGGGAGAAAGATAGAATTCATTCGTATAGACCGTTGACCATTACATCGGTAATATACAGCTTAACAATGCAGGCAATCAAATTAAAGCTGCAAGAATAGGCCGAGAATAATGGCATTTTAGAAGAACTTCAGAATGGCTTCAAAATAGATAGGAGTCTGGATGATAACTTATTTGTCCTTACTCAGTGTATTGAAATATCCAAAGTAGAAAGGAGACCGTTATATGTGGTCTTTTTAGACATTACAGGAGCGTATGACAATGTAGACTGCAATATTGTGTGGAATATTCAGAAAAAGGGAATGCTTAGGCGACGGTTGTCTACAGCTTCTGAGAGAGATTTACCCATAAAATACCGTTTGCGTTGAATGGGAAGGGATGAGGAGCAAGGAGAAAGTTGATATCAACAAGGGACTGAGACAGGGGTGCCCTCTATCCCCGATACTGTTTAAGGTGTACATGGTGAGGATGAAGAGGGCGCTAGAAAGAAGTAATATCCGGTTTAATCTCTCATACAAACAGGTGGGTACAGTAGTAGAGCAGCAACTTCCAGATTTGTTTTATGCGGACGAAATTGTGTTGCAAAGTGATATGCAACGTCTAGCTAATATCTGTGGACAGGAAGGCGAGAATATAGGTTTGAAATTTAGCTTTAGAAAATCAGGTGTTATGGTATTCAATAAAAACAGTGAACAGACAGTCCCAATACAGGGCCAGTAAATACCTCGGGTAAAAGAATAAAAAGACCTTGGTATATGGATAAAGGAAGGAAATATATATATATATATATATATATATATATAATTCGGGGTACCATCAGGGCTCGATGGCAACCAATGGTCAGTGGGACGCCTCGCATTGAGCGTTCACGGGAAGACTGCAAATGAAGCTGTGCAGGGTGATATGGGCTGGACAAGTTTTGAAGTGAGGGAAGCTCACTGTAAAATTAATTATGAAGAACGAATGAGGAACATGCAAGAAAGCAAATGGGCTGGGAGAGTGTCGAGGTATTTGTACAGGAAAAACACTGATTCACAGTGGAGGAAAAGAACTAGGAAGCTTACCAGCAAGTATGCGGCCTGTAGGGTGGGAAACACAACAACAAAGAACGTCAAGCGGAAAGTCAGAGAGGCTGAAATAATCTCATGGGTGGCGACAATGGAAAAGAAACCTGCCATGAGTAACTACTTAAGAGGAAAAAAAACGAAATCAGGAAAGAAACAATTTATGATAACTCAAAGGGACGCTCATTACTTTTCGGAGCGAGATATCGGGATGCCTTAGAACACGCACCTATAAAGCGAGATATAAGAAGGAAGAAGAAGCATGCGCTTGCTGCGGTAAAGCTAGGGAAACGATGGAGCGTGTTTTATTATAATGTGAAGAAATCTGCCACGTGGTTGATTTAGGCACCACTGGCCTCCTTGAAGCCCTTGGGTTCAGCGAGAGCAGGGGGAAAGTAAACGTGTTCGCAATAGAGGTTAGTTAGAGGCGATTGGTAGATTGGTAGAAGAAAAGTAGGGAAACGACAGAAAACGAAGACATACAAAAACAAAGTTCGCAATAGGGGGTCAGAAAATTTGCTAATGGGAATTCATCGTGGGTTTTTTCATTTTATTTTTGTTAAACCTAGGTAGGACATTAGGCAGTACAGCAAGAGTTTGGTGGTGCAACCGACCGCCCCGTTCCAAAGGGGACGCTGATAACATCCATCCAGCGCGTGCCGTTTCTTCCAGAAAGCTCGATCGCCTTCGTGCATAGCGTTCGGCGCCAGCGTTTCCTGGTAAACATTGCGGTTACATAAGCTCCAGTTGCCGGGAAGCATGAGAAGCCCCCCAGGTCAGGGATCTTCGAATACTATCGCGTTCCCCTCTTCAAGGAGAAGATTAAACGTCCTCCAAATTTGAATAAAAGTGACATATTTTCCATTTTGAGTAATCCTGAACTTGTACTCGAATTGTAAAGGCGGGATGCATTTTTTTTTTTTTTGTAGCATGAACTTTGGAGTACGATTGAACTAAGAGCTTACTACTAGGCGCGCAGCTGGCGCAACAAGCTTGGGTATTAACGTCACGTTTAAACGATTTGAATCACATTCGTATCGCGGGGTTAATTTTAACAGTATCTTATAGGTGAGTGCACCAAGAAAATCTGGCACATGCACCAGCCTTCGAATTTCAACAATAAAAAAAAAGCTCCTCTGCTTGGATATAGCTAGCTGACGTCTCAACAGGGCAGCAGTTCGGCGAGAGTGGGGATTCCTTGCTTTAATTCAATCTCGTGTTTTGAACAGAAATTGCTGCTTATAAGCGTGCATGTAAACAGAAATACATGAAAAATATGCAAGCTTGAAGCTCGCGAACAGCACTGAAGCCCTTCCGCACATGGATAGCGAGGATTTAACGCTTCTGGTGCGCAGCCGATGATGCGGCAATTAATGATAGTCGTGTGTAACTACGCGACTACAAAAGCCGCCCAATTTTAACTTACTTATGTCACGGCAAGATGAGGTGTTTATCCACAACAGACAATTCATGCGCGGCTTGTCGAAGATCTCTCTCTGAAGCGGCTTTCACTTTACTTAAAACGAAGACGCTTACAGGCTTCAGACTTCAACAAGAGACAGCTAGTGTACCTATCCTCTCAGTTAGGTTCTTCATATATAAGAGAATAAAAAGTCCTGTAACAAGATGGCTGCTTTATTCAGCGAGCACCATGTAAATGCCTAGCGCCGCGACAAGCAACCATAACCGCGCCAGGCAATAGCACACGACGCTCGCACGCTTGGCGCCAAAATCCCTTCATAATTTGAAAGTACCGCCACTCTATGAACTCTGCCGTACCGCGCGACCTCCTTGCCTCCTCCTCGTCCCTTGCGCGTCCCCCTGCGGGAACCAGTTTTGCCCCCGTTTTTCTGCGCGACGATTGGTCTCCTTGCCGTTTCCATTGGAAACGCGCAGATCTTGAGTTTTGATTGTGTTTTTCTTTTTTGTTGGCGCCATTTTTCTGCTTAGCTCGCGGTAGCTCGGTGCAGCGAACGTTGCACTTGTGTTTCCTGCGGTGTTGTGCTAGCGCATGCCAGGCTGTAGCGCATATGACTGCAGAAAGAAGCCTGAAGATGATTATGCAATTTTTATGAGGCCACAAGGAAAACGTGACGGCTTGCGCAGTAAGCAGTGGCTGCACAACATTGGCAGAAAGAACTTTGTTCCGACAAAGAACAATCTTGTTTGCGAGGCAAGGCACCTTTCTTATTACTCGTATCAAAGCATCCCCTAATGCTTCATTTTTTTCTCAATTCCTCCGGCCGGCTCATCAGCGTTTTGGCTGCGACAACTTGTACATTGCATCAAAATGGGGGTGTCCTCAGTATGCTGATTATTCTGCTGGGACTCATCATGTCGCACGTCAACTGTTATTCCGTCGGAAATGCAAAACTATAGGTTCTTCTTTCCGCTGTGAGGAATTATGTACGAAGATGGCACCTCTCGATAACACTTTTTGTGATTGTTAAGATCCGTTGCCTGTTCTACTGAAATCGAAATAGCGGCTTGTAGAGAAGCTTACTTTCCAGCTGACCTCGATGTGTGCGTCAGTCACTTGGATACAATGTATGCAGGCCCTGAAAAAATTAATGGCAAGTACGCCGGTGGCATTGCGGGTGATGAGCGCTAGCTATTCTACGTTGCGTTTTAACCCGCCGTGGTTGCTTAGCGACTATGGCATAGGGCTGCTAAGCACGAGGTCATGGGATCGAATCCCAGCCACAGCGGCCGCATTTCGATGGAGGCGAAATGCGAAAACACCCGTGTGCTTACATTTAGCTGCACGTTAAAAAACCCCAGTTGGTCAAAATTTCCGCAATCCCCCACTACGGAGTGCCTGATAATTAGATGGTGGTTTGGGGACGTGAAATCCCATAATTAATTAACTAATTACGTTTTCAATGCATAAGCATTCTTTGGCGAAGACCCCAGCCCCGTCACGCGAAAAGTGTTAATGCCTTGTATCTGCAGAGAAATGCGTAATTTGCAAACATAAGACTTTTAATCATTATAATACTGCAAATGTAGGTGATTGGTAGCTTTATAAGTGATAAGGAACAATTTTAACCCCCCCCCCCCCCAAAATAAATAAAACGAGGATACCCATATAGATACATAGGGCTTCTTAGAAAATGCATGGGGAAGGTTATAGTAGGGTGGGCCAATTTTAAATTTGGGGTTGGGTCAACTTGAAATTTGTGGTCGGCCAACCGAAATTTGGGGTGTACCAACTTATATTTGGGGGTTGGCCAACTTAAACTTGGGGATAAGCCAAGTTGAAATCTGGAGATGGGCCACCTTGAAATTTGGGGGCGGGCCAACTTAAATTTGGGGATAAGCCAAGTTGAACTCTGGAGGTGGGCCAACTTGAAGTTTGGATGTGGTCCAACTCCAATTTGGGTGTAGGCCAAATTGAAATTGGGGGGTGGGCCAATTGAATTTTGGGGGTGGGCCAACTTGAAATTTGGGGGTACGTTTAGGCATACTTAGACAACTCCAGCGGAGTTTCCGCATTATTTTTGAGTTCTTGAATTTGCTTTGAATTGGGCTGCTACGAACGCATGAGTGGGTGACGATTATTTGGTTTCTCACGGACACATGCAATGTACAGGGGGTGTTCTCATGATCACGCACGCTTGCTCGCACTGAAATTGCACAACGGTTAGATTCAGTTTCACATTGAGCTACATAGCTACGTTCACATTGTTAAGACAAACACATGGACGGACGATGTACTCGCGACTAATTCATGATACGAAGGCACACTGAATATAATACCTGCGGCGCACATGCGCGCACTGGCAAGAAAAAAAAAAGCCAAACACAGAGAAATGTGCCACAAGCAATACTAGATCAGATGACAAAGTGAAGCATATTTTCATATGGCACAAAAAAATTTTATGAGTGTAAAACTCGTCTCAAAGCTACTTTTACATCAGTATGCCCCATTCATACAGCTTTAAGAAAAATCCAACCTCCTCATAAACGTTGTCTTTAGCATTCTCGATGTTGCTATCACCTGTTTTCAAAATTTCTACACCACTGGGGCGCGCAACTGGTCCAAAATAATTTGCCTCCATAGAATGCTGCGGCCCGTCCGCGGAAGCCCAGGCGAAAAAGCAGGCCGTGTGCAGCGCGCGCGGCCGGCGGGCGAGGAGAATCGAGGAGGAAAGCGCCGCGGACAGGAGTGTCACTACTTTCAAATTATCAAGCGTTTTTACGCCAATGTCGACGGCAGCGCTGATGAGCGCAGCGGTGGCGGGAAATGATACGTACGGCGCAGACTCACGCACGCTTGTGAGCGCGCGCCGCGCGCGCCCACAAGCGTGCGTGGCGCGCCTAGCTACGCAGCTAGGCGCGGAACATTCAACTCTCAGTGAAGCAGATTTATATGATGGAAGAAAGTGCTTCTTCTTTCCTTTTTGTGCTGATCTAAGAGCTATAAAAATATAACAATTACGTTTATAGATATCGAAGCATTTTCAAACACTGTAAATAACAAAGTACGAAGCGGCGTCTGCCAAGGCCTCTGTTTTCCTTCCTCCAAGCACGCTGTCGCGCGTCTTTGTGGATGTTAACCGCTATGTCGCTATGGACGTCAGACTCTGGAGTTTTGCAAGACGCGTAGCGCCACCTGCCGTTGCGAAGAGGCAGTAATTGAGTAGTGCGAAGCCCGACTCTCTTGCTAAGTTGCCTATGCAGCTAGCGACTGCGAAACAACGATTTAACTAGATTTTGGTCCATATTGCGAGTGTATTGCGCATTTAACACCCAGACAGAGAGCTATGGATTTCTACGATAGTCGGACGGGCCGCCGAACTGCCATAAAGCGCTTGCTGGCTCACTCTTCAGACTGATGGAGGGAAACGAAGGCAACCGCGATAGCTTCTCGCGCTACGAAGTAACGCCGCAATCGACGCTACTGTTGTGTTGTAAATTGCCATGAACGTGAAAAACGGAATAACAACGTTCAGTTTTACCTATTTCCATCGCGATCGTATGAAGGGGAAAGGCGCGAGCGCTGGATACGGGCCGTTCAACCTGTTGGGTAATCGGATTACTTGCATTCCCCACAACACAGCGGCTCGCATGAGAAAGGGCGACAATTGTGTTCTTCTGTAATTGTGTTGCGTAGCCCTGACGGAGGACCGTGGTAACCAAGCGAATACTCAAGAATCTGCAGCCGCCACTTCGTTGGTAACAGAAAAAACAACGTTGCGAACCATCCTGCTTATGTGCCATCGATATCTCCACCTTTAACAGATGTCCGCCTACGCTTGACTCAACAAGTGGAACGGACAGATTTGGCAGGTCAGCTTAACCAAACATTTTGGTTCGTTTATGAATTCAAAATCCTGTTCTAGAGCATCGTTGTATCGTGAGCTCATTTCTACTTTCGGTATTTTGTATGTCCTAGCTGCGCCGATACAACAAGCACGCTTCGCAATGTGCTGAGCCTGCTCGACTGCGTTTTTCAAATGTGAGCAATAAAGTTGCTGTAGGAGCACTGGATGAGTAATTGCGAAGTAACGCACGTGTGTAAAGAAAAAAAAATGTCGCGTTTATTTACATTTATTTGTGCGCACTTGTTGCTCGAAGCGTCTGCGAAAAGTTCAAATTAAGGTTCTGAGCGATGCTGTAGCTCCTGCGAGAAAGAAAGATGCAGCGCCTAGGCACTGTAGGAAGCTTACTTTCGTTATGATCGCACGCTGTTTGCTGCCCTGGAAAAGGCTATGAAAGGATTTACTCTCTGTAAATAATTGCGAGACAAAACATTACGATAACATACACAAAAATATACGAGATACTTAATAAGTCTTGTGTTCAGGACATATTCAATATGAACCAATTTGAAATGCTTAGATTTTTATGCTGATATGCTTATAGACAAACCTGATGCTCTCTGTACTTGCGAGTTGCAATACGCCGAAATAACACTTGAGACTTTATTTTATATTGTACACGTACTGCGCCCTGCTGAGCTTCCTTTCCGAAGCGTGGATGGGCGGAAGAAGCTTTCCAGGTCCTTGATTTTTAGTAAACCGTGCCTCAACAACAAACGAAAGAGAAGGGTCCATTGTGGCCTATGCAGCTTCGCTTGCGGACAGCTCTCCTTGCACTACTCAGTTAGCGCCAAGGCTGCGATGGGGGCGCTGGTGACGGGTTTTTCCGCAGCGCCGCCTGGGCAGAGTCTGAGGTCTATTCCTCTCGAGGCGCGGCATTCACTAGGCGCGCGGACGCGAGCTTGCGCGCGTCCGCAAGCGTACGTGTGGTCTCGGCGCTGTACAAAGTCTAGTAACGTTGGGGCATGTTGGGGCGAGGAGTTCTGTAACTGAAAAAGTATCAATAAACGTTGACGCGACCAGCCTTGGCAAACGAACGCATGCGAACGCTCTGTGAAGCCACAGTAGTCAACACGTGACCTTTGCGTCGAGATCACGGAGAAAGAATTGAGATTTGCTGAGACGTTAGGCTAAAAGTTGAAAAACATGCGTCGTCAGCATCACCGTTAATTATAGGCAATCAACGTGAACAACACAGAAAGCTTCGCTTACATCGATTTTTATTCCTTCAAGCTAAAATAAAGAACGCCCAACGTTCAGGATCTCCGATTCAGATACTAATCGACAGAATTTATTTATTCTTCTAAAGTTTCTCAACATAACGCGAGCCTCAGTCTGCGCACCTTATGCTATCGACATCGTACATACAGCTGCCCGCAATGTTAAGCCCAGCTGCCACCTCTTTCTCTATTTTTTATTTTTTTTCATCAGGTCGTCGTCTGCACGTGTTGTTCTGCAAGTTTAAGCGGCGAATTCTTTTGCGCTTTTTGTGTCGTTTGGGCTGCACATAATGTTCATTGAGGCTCTCACCCTCTAAGTGGTTGTTGGCAGCTCCAAAAGAGAGAAAATGCTGCCTGCCGCGTCACTGCTGGAACGTTGTACGCGATCTCTATTCACGAAGTCAAAATCAACGCTTTTACGCCGTGCCATTACGTCCAGCACTTCACGGCTCTGCCAAGACAGCCGCGCCAATGACAACGAAGAAAAGCTTCCTAAGGGTTCGCAGAATGTAGACTACAGTAAAGGGAACGTAGCCCAACTGTTTCGTGAGTCGGCAACGTTTGATGCTGAACAGCCCCAGAGCGCAGATGTGTGGTCATCGCCTGCCTATCCTGTGAGCTTCAAGGTTCCCGCTGAAGAGAAATATGAGGAGACTATTCGCATCGACCCCAAAAATACCAGCGTCATTTTGTTCCCGGGGCAGGTTCGTTCCGCATTTCCCTTTTTCGCTGATGGTTATGTGAGCGGTGTTCCGTTATAAATATTTTTGTGCTGCAGCGCTATCTCAGGGTCGAGATCTATTCATTCACCGACATCACTTGCACGATATGTATCGTGTGTAGCAGACGTTGCATGCAAAATAATAATAATAATAATTCATATTTTCCCCTTCCATATCCCTGCGTATCCCTTTTGACTTTCGAAATACAACGGTTCGCATATTGTGACAGCTTGCAAATCAGATGTTACTGCTGAGGGTCAACTTGCAGTCAGCTACACATGACGTTAACTTCCAGCCTGTTTCCTTTCGCGCATTCAGAAATTCAGACTCGGCTTGTCGCATTCGCGAAAACTAGATAGAATGGTTTAAAAACCATAATGTTTTCGACCATCCATGCAAATCGTTTTAGTCTGTGAACAAAAATACAAATGTAAAGGTAGGCATCGTAGTAGAAAGGATAGCTCACTGCGTTTTAGAGTCTCGATTTTCACTTTCACAATAATTAAATTCCTTCACTAAAATACTTCGTTCCTCATCTACACAAAGGCCAAAACAAAAGCAGTTCTCTTATTTTTGATTTTGTTCTCCCATTGTTGCAGTATAGCATTTTAGAATATGCACGCTAAGAAGCATTATTTCATTCAGCATTGATATAGTATATGTTTCTGCTGAGCAACAACAAAAGAGAGAGAGGAAGAAATTTACGAGAGGTTGGGCATCATATGAGCCACATCAGTGGAAACTATGGTCTAGGTGGCCAGTGGCACATCATAACTCACTGATTATATGGACAAATAAGTGACTGTGCTACCCTAAGCAGCTATAGTAGGTCATCAACACAAACATTTGTGTGAGCCTTTTACTAAGTATTAAGATTATGCTTAATTCAGATGACTCTAGCTCTACTCATGTCTTACTGAGTGCATCATGTTTTATGTATTTGGGCCTACAGGGAGTTTACTGCATCACTCTTAGCTGGAACTGCTCGTCTTGCAGGGCTCTCAGTTCGTTGGTATGGGCCGTCACCTCCTCCAGTACCCCAACGTGAGTGAAATGTATGAGCGCGCAAGTGACATCCTCAACTATGATCTGCAGCTTCTTTGCCTTGAGGGGCCCAAGGAGCAGCTCAACAAGACTGTACACTGCCAGGCTGCTGTGCTGGTCACTTCACTGGCTGCTGTAGAGCGTCTGCGAGCCACCCAGCCTTGGGTGAGCCTTGCACACCAGTGTGGCCCACGCCACTTAATGATTGTTTTGAGCTGACTATCTAGCTACTATGCGCCGTTGTGTTCAGTATCACTCGAATACTTGCTGTATAAACCAAAATATACATTGTCGGGAATTTAGGTCAATAACTGACTTTGACATGGCCAGATGACAACTCACAATGTGCTAAAAACTGCTATATGAGACAAGGGGTGACTTCAGCCTTTTCTTTCTGTTCTTTCTTTCTATTTCTTTCTTTCTTCTTTGAAAAAAAGATCTTGACCTATATTTCAGTTTATGCAGTACTTCCATGCATTATTTTCATGTGTTAATACAGAAATAAGGGCAACTGACAAGAAAGGTGTAAGTTTTTACATGTTCATAGCTTCACACCATGACTCTTCGTCTTGTCTTGTTTGTTTGCGCCTCTTATACAACATGCTTCTACAGTTCCTCGCCTTCTGCTTTTGTGCAGGCCATCGAAAACTGTGTTGCTGCAGCTGGTTTCAGTGTCGGAGAATATGCAGCTCTTGTATTTAGCCAGGCCATTTCCTTTGAGGATGGTAAGACTCTCCCACCTCATAGCATCTCATAGTGAAGTGTTGGAACTGCAGTGCACTTTGTGCCTATACTGCGAGCCTATACGTTGTGTGTGTGTGCACGTGCGCTTGCGTGCGTGCATGAGTGCATGTGGAACAAAAGAAATGGGGAATTCGAATGTTTTGGCCCACAGTGTAACCCAGTTTCATTTATTGATAACTCTGCACTTTAACGTTGACAACTAAATAGCTATCTAGTTTATGATTTGGTCGCTACTAAGCTGTCACTTGACATTTTCAGAGCTATCAACTTCAGAGGTGTTCTTTTGTGTTGTATCTGGTTTGTGAGGACTACCCCAATGTAGTAATAAAAAGTATGTTCAAGCTTCGCTGTCCCTTTAAAGGACACTACAGGCAACAATTGAACCAAGCTAAATTGATAGTGTTCTGCAATAACAACTGCACTACTGTTGGCAGAAACAGAACCTTAAGTAATGAGAAAATATTGTAACTGAAAAAAAGAAATGTCTGCACCACTTTGCAATTGTTGAGCCAGTTTCTGCACATTCCAGAAACAGTTTGTCAAGAATTGTCATAAAAACAAACCGCATTTGCTTGAAGGTGAAGGCGAAGCAGTTTGGTCAATTTTATTGTATTTGTCTACATAAGAATTCACACCTGCCAATTCACACTACTTGGTTGGTGTTCTCTGCATAAGCACGGTGCCCTTAATGTGCCACCACGCTACTCACTGGGGGTGGCAGCACACAGCAATGCACGACCTCCATGGTTGCCAATGCAATGTGATATTCATGCTCTATGTTGGTGTATGGATCATGCGCCACCCTCTGTTTTCTTGAGTTACTCAAATTGGGGAAGAGGCAGGCTGCTTTCACTTGTGATTTTCTCACCAAGTAATCTCTTGCCACAAGATTAACAATGAGTGATTTTCAGGAGCATGATCTGTCACTTTAGCCAGACTTTGCATTTCATTTTACTCTGTTGTTTGATGGTTATTGTGATTAGTCTGCCACCACTAGCCATTCATTGGTGCCATATTTAGCCTTGAAAGTTCTCAGCCAATGCCTAATGGTTGGGTGCCTTGGCCACATGAGAAAATTAAATTTTATTTTGTTGTTTAGAGATTTTTTCGTTGTTGGTTTCACTGGTAAATTATCTGGCAGCAGAATATCAGAATGTTCAACTTACATTTCAGAAAAGCTATAGTTTCATGTGCACTTTCTAGAAAGTTGAAAATAAAACAAGTTTATTGTTATAAATAGACAAGAAATAATGGAAAAGTGGTGAACTGACCCCATCATCTTTTATAGTAAAATTTGGGAATGCATGTCTTATAGGCTATTGCAGCTTTGATACTATATTACAGTGGATTGGTTTTTGTTCAGGGAAATGCAAAATATATGATATTATAGTCCTGCCGATTACAACTTGTAGCAGTGCAAAACCAGCCTATCCACCCATCTATTGTCTGTCATTGTCTGTAGTTGCATAAAGTGGCACACTTACACACCTCACAACTTAAACTTTTTCAAGTCCATGCTTGATACAGGTCATGGCTGCTTGTGCTATGCTGCTCTAGCCAAATGTGCAGTTATCACCTTCTTTTTGCTGGAGATGACCTATTTACTTGCTCTATTCGTGTGGCTTGTTCAGGATGAAAAACTGTGGCTTTTATTTATTGTTTTGGGCTGGTCAGCTCAGTGCTTTTGTGTGTGCTACATTCTTGAAGGTGCTAAGCTGTTCTTAGTCTTACATAACTTTACAAACGAATAGTTGTAGGACTTCGTTACGCCAAGTAAAGAAAGAGCTCACCAAGCAATAACCTAGTTTGCATGAACAATATTTTTTAGTTGAGTTTATATATACAATACATTTTGTAATTTTCTGCTAAGGATTAGTAGTTCACTGTGATAAACATTTTGATTAAAAATATGTGTTAATTGCATTACCTTGGGATGTCATCTGTGTTCAAAATTTAGACTTGGAAAGACCATATATGCAAGTGCTCAGCTCAAATTGTGCCTGATAGATGTCATATTAGATTTTGGAGTGGTGCTGTAGACCAGTGTGGTTACACACACTTAACAATATTTTTAAAACTGGTACTGTCTGGTGGTGTCGAGTGAAAATTGCAGCTGTGTGAGTGGAGCACAGAGGTATTAGAGCTGAAAGTGCTTCTTTGTTCATGGAACGTAGAATAATATATTGGGAGCAGTCAGACGGCCAGCCACCCCGATCTCATTACCTCTCTCCACTCACAAGTTTCACATTTTGCCAAATCACAGTGGGACTGGGTATAAATGTATCTATGACTGGAGTGTGCTCATTTGTTTGGGTTCTTTGCTAGGCACTGGCATATTCAGAAATCTTTTTGAATGTTGAATAATTAACATAGTGGGGCATAGTTACCATTCTGGAAGACATGAAAATAAGAAACTATGGCTATTATAGTGTTCCCTGTGCTTTTATAAAGCATATTGGCCATTTCAGTGGAGAAAAGATGTTGAGTAGTCATGTCACACATTTAATAGGTGACACACATTGTAGTGTAATACGAAACAGTATAAGCACCCGATGCCCATTCTAGTCGTGCCTGTGAGTGTTGGTTGAATTCTGAGCACAAACAGAGGCACAACGGTTAAAATATAAAAGAATCACATAGACTATCATGCTCATTATGAGCTGCAGCATGCGAGCCGTGGTCACAGCTACGCTCTCGAGAAAAAACTATTTCGAGCCAAACTATTCATATGGTAGCGGATTAGCCAGTGCAGCTGTCAATCGCAGACCGAGCAACCAGGGCCAAACTCCACGTCCAGAAACATTCTCTTGAATTTGGAATTCGCCCCGGTGAAACTTGAAGGAGGTGGCAACTCACGCTTCTGCCGCTTAGATGCAGACATGAACGACCTAGCTTGACGCTTACGAGTGGCTTCCAGTATGCGATCTTCATCAGCAGCTTGCGCTCAACGTTAATGATTAGACTCTTGCATCTGCTTTCACTGACATTCTTTGGAGGCAAAATCACTGCCCACATTCTCCACTTTTGCACTGGCACGTTGTCGTTGGCTATAGTAGCTTCTCTGCTGTCGGCGCCACTCCTCGCACTTGGCTTGTTCTTCAACCGTACGCACATTGCGGGGTCTTCCCACTTTTCCCATATTTGTTGGAGTTGAAGCTGTTGTAATGGTCTACCTCTGCAATGCACAATCCGGTTCTTATACACTGTGGCGCACATCCGCGTGTTCTCCCGCCACAACTGCCGCGCCGTTGTATTGAGCGCAGACGACAGCAGACGCAGCCGGCAGCAACGGCGGCCAGTGTGGGGGCACTACCTCACTCTGCAGATGCGGTGCGCAGTGAAATCATGTGTCCTTTCTTTCTTCTCCACCATACTATCGTGCGTTCTCCCCTATAGCCATCTTTTTTTGTTCACTTTATGGACATTAGCCAGCCCAGATACCCTGCCTAAGAGACCACACGTAGGGCTTATTCATACAGGTCTGTCAGGTAAACAGCTTCGCTGTATAAGTGATGAGGGTTTCGCCATTCCAGAAATGTGCATACCCCTATGCTTTGTGCTGTCTGCTTTCTTCACAGAGCGATAATACAGTGGCCTGTAGAGTTGTTCATAAGTCATTAGCCCTTCACGTAGCATGCTTCATCATCGTGCATGCTGCCTTAGCTTCGTAACTATTCTTTTTTATTATTATTGTTATGCTAAGAGATTTATTAGCAACGGGCGCGAACGGGTAGTCACAAGCGTTCGGCGAAAGACAGCAACCACGAGCTCATGCCGGTAGCGATGGTGCTGTGGCGCAGGCAGGCTACTCTTCTTCGTTACAATTGCCCTCCGCAGAAAAAGGCGCCAATTGGGTCGTAGTACGGCTTAGTGCGAGAGACGTGGACAAGTTCACGGCCGCGATGGCGTAGGTCCGTCGATGGCGTGAGGGGCTCTACGATGTAATTGACGGAGGACGTTTGCTCAAGAACGCGGTAGGGTCCTAGGTACTTTGCGACAAGTTTTGAGGAGAGGCCGGGTGTAGTAGTGGGTACCCGAAGCCATACGAGAGAGCCAGGCAAAAAAGTTGGTGCAGAACGGCCGGCAGGTTGACGAGATTGCTGCTGCCACTGGTCCTCGGTGGAAAAAGAGCGGGCAAGCTGGCGGCATTCCTCGGCATGACGAGCAGCTTCAGATAGCGGAGTACTTTCGGATGCCTCAGGTGTATATAACAGAATGGTATCGAGAGTAGTAGAAGGTTCTCGTCCGTATAGGAGAAAGTAAGGGGAAAAACCAGTAGTTGCTTGGGCCGCAGTATTGTACGCATACGTCGCGAAAGGGAGAACTTGGTCCCAGTTGGAATGATCAGAGGCGACGTACATGGAGAGCATATCGCCAAGAGTACGGTTGAAGCGCTCGGTCATGCCGTTAGTTTGCGGATGGTACGCTGTACTGGTGTGGTGAACGATTCGGCATTCGTCGAGTAGTGCCTTCAAAGCATCGGAAAGAAAGGCGCTACCTCTATCGCTCAGAAGTTCGCGAGGGGCACCGTGGCGAAGAACGAAATGTCGTAACAGAAACGAT
This sequence comes from Dermacentor andersoni, assembly GCF_023375885.2. NCBI lineage: Eukaryota > Metazoa > Arthropoda > Arachnida > Ixodida > Ixodidae > Dermacentor > Dermacentor andersoni. The sequence continues at coordinate 151,603,668 of NC_092814.1, forward strand.
GCAACGTCACGGGCGGTGGCAGTCGGCAGAGCAACTGTTTCAGCATAGCGGGTCAAGTGGTCCACTGCAACAATAATCCAGTGGTTGCCTGCTGGAGTGGAGGGTAGCGGTCCGTATATGTCTATACCAACACGATCAAAGGGCCGACTAGGGCAGGGAAGGGGTTGTGACGGGTAGACTTGTCCGGGAGGTAATTTTCGGCGTTGGCACTGAGCACAGGAGTGAATGAACTTTCTGACGTAGTTATACATGCCGCACCAATGAAATCGGATGCGTAGTCGAGCATAGGTCTTCAAGAGGCCGGTATGTGCGCACTGAAGGTCTGCATGGAAAGCGTCGCAGATAAGGTCACGGAGATGGCGGGGTATCACGAGAAGCCACTTGCGACCGTCAGAGAGGTAATTACGACGATAAAGAAGGCCGTCGCGAATGCAGAAGTGGGTAGCCTGGCGGCGAAGAGCGCGAGATGGTGAAGAGGTGGATGGATCAGAAAGGATGCTGATGAGAGCACTGATCCAGGGATCCTTGCGCTGCTCCGACGGCATGTTGCGCAGTGCATGAGATGGAACTGTGGGCTCAAGGGCGGATAGGCAAGCGCAGTCAGCGGAGACCGGTGAGCGAGAAAGGGCGTCAGCGTCCGTGTGTTTGCGACTGGAACGGTAGAATCGAATAGAATCGAATAGAGCCATCCTTTTTCTTAACAAGTACGACTGGTGATGCCCAGGGACTGTTGGAAGGCTGCACAATGCCACGCTTGAGCATGTCAGCAACCTGGTGGTCAATGACACGGCGCTCAGAGGCGGATACTCGGTAAGGGCGCTGCTATAAAGGTGCATGACTGCCGGTATCTATCTGGTGAAAAACGGTCGATGTGCGGCCCAAACTGGAAGCATGGCTGTCGAAAGAAGCGCTGAACCTCTGCAGGAGAGCAATAAGCTGGCTTCGTTCTGAAGATGACGTGCCATCGTTGATGGAGCAGTGGAAAGCGTCGAGGAGTGACTGATCAACCGCAGAGTCACAAGTAAGTGCGCCAAGGCCCGCAGAAGTAGAAACGGCAGGAGCGTCAAAGAGGCAAAAGGTGTCGACCGGTTGAACAAGGCCTAGGCATTCACCATGAAATAAAGCTAAAGGGCAGGCCGTGGGATTGTCGACGACCATTTTCATGATGCCATTGCGAAGAGTAAGGAGAGCAAAGGGCAGCAGAGAACATCGGCGGCGAATGAACAGCTCAGAGGGCGTAAAGAGAACAGTGGCATCAGAAATAGCAGCGCACGACACGGGCACGAGCAGGGAAAAGCGTGGAGGGATGGAATTGTCTTCGGAAACAAACAGTTTAACACTGGAAGGGTCGTTTTCGATAGTCTCGACGTGGGAAGTGCAGAAAGTTTGAGTTCGGCGTGACAACAGTCAATAACGGCGTTATTATTTGCAAGGAAGTCCCAGCCTAATATGATGTCATGGGAACACGTGGGCAGCACAACGAATTCGACGGTATACAGTAGACCTTGAATGAAGACGCGAGCAGTACAGGCAGTGAGAGGCGTTATATTTTGAGCATTCGCGGTTCGAAGGGAGAAGTCGGAGAGAGGCGTCAAAACCTTTCGTAGTGTGCGGCAGAGTTCGACGGAAATTACGGATACGGCGGCTCCTGTATCTACAAGTGCCAGGACGGCGATTCCTTCGACAGAGACTTCAATTACGTTGGCTGGAGAGGTACGAGGACTTGGGCATTGCGACGTGGACGCAGTTCGTGCCTCGGGAACTGCGGCCATCAGTTTTCCTGCTCGGTGGACACGGGACGGCGCCGCATCGGAGAAAGCGAGCGACGACGGGGAGATGGTGAGCAGCGAGTAGAGGCGGTTGGGCGGTCAAGGGAAAAGGAAGAGGTAGGAAGGCTGGAGGGCGAAGAGGAAAACGGAGCGGGCTAAGGTGGCGCTCGCCAGATGTTCTGAAGAGGAAGCATGCCACGACGACAATGGCGCACCACGTGACCAGCACCACCGCAAGCAAAACATATTGGGCGGTCATCGAAGGTATGCCACTGGTGGGGCTAAGGTCTGAGTCGCGGTTGAGGATTCGGAAAATGCTGTCGATCGGGCAGCGGCATAGGAGGAAAATGCCGTCGGTCGTGAAGCAGCATAGATGGCAGCAAAAATGTCGGTGGTCGATGCATAGAGGGCGGCAGGGGCGTTTGTGGACGAGATCGGGAAACTGCTTCAGCTTAAGTGAGAGGAGCCGTGGCTGGTGTCTGCTCAACGGCTGGAGGAACGGCTTGAGATACTTGTTCTTGAATGAAGTCGCGGATCGTAGGATGCAAAGCAGGTGGTGGTTCCTGGACAGAAGATATCAAAGATAGCTGGCGGGCGACCTCTGCGCGAATGAATTCCTGAATTTTTACGAAGAGAGCAGCATGGTTGTCGTCGACTCCAAGGCTTGATAGAGAGTCGGCGGGCGGGGTGGGATGTCGGGTGTGAAGCCGTTGCCTGCGCAACTCGTTGTAACTCTGGCACAATTCTATCACTTCAGCGACAGTGTGAGGACTCTTCGATAATAACATTTGAAATGCGTCGTCCTGAATACCCTTCATTATATGTTTGATCTTCTCCTCCTCTGACATCGACGCATTCACCCGTTTGCAAAGGTCGACAATGTCCTCAATGTAGCTCGTGAAGTTTTCTCTGGCCTCTTGCGATCGTGTGCGCAAACGTTGTTCTGCACGAAGCTTTCTTACTGCAGGCCGACCGAAAACTTGGGTAAAGTTGGTCTTAAAGACCAGAAGACCAACCACGAAGTGAGGTTGGCTTCATGGTTTAGAAACCATAGTTTCGCAACGTCCGTAAGGTAGAATGCGACGTTTCTCAACTTGGTAACGTCGTCCCACTGGTTATGGGCACTCACTCGCTCATATAACGAGATTCAATCATTGTCTTTGTCATCTGTGCCGGAGAAGATAGGGGGATCTCACTGACGCAAGGCACCGGCACAAACCAAGGTGGCCGGCGCCGTTGGAGGAGCTGGAGCAGTGCGTGCGTCGTCGGGCATGATGGGGGGTAGAGTGCGACTACGAAGTTCCAGGGTGGTCGAAACCCAGCACGTCCACCACTTGCTAAGAGATTTATTAGCAACGGGCGCGAACGGGTAGCCGTCACAAGCGTTCGGCGAAAGACAGCAACCACGAGCTCATGCCGGTAGCGATGGTGCTGTGGCGCAGGCAGGCTACTCTTCTTCGTTACAACCTCCTTGTTTCTGCCGTCAGCGTCGCCGTGAGGCTCCATATAAAGTCAAAGGGCAATAAAATTGTCGGCGCGCACCATGTGCTGTATGTGCGAATGAAAGCGTGCGAGGGTGAGTCTGCGGTCGTGGCCAATCTTGCGCACGCAATGGACGAAAGTGGAAAGGAAGCGCGCCGCCTTCCATCGCGCGCGAGGCTTCGGGGAGAGAGTAGGGAGGGGGCACATTCTACTCTGGGCGGCCCGGGCGGCCGCACACGCCTGACCGGACTAGTGTATCTTGAAAGCTATCTGCGACAGGTGCAGAGTACGCGCTACGCTGTGTTTTCACAACCTAAGTTCGCGTTGATGCGAGCGGCTGCACGAAGGTCAATTCGCTCGCTGCTGCTGCCATGTTTCCTCACTGCAGCATTTTTACAGCGAGTTTCCGCAGTCATTGAGTGAGATGTATTCATGTTTGCTTGTGCACGCGTGACACCATGCTTGTTAATTTAGTTAGTGTGCCTATGTTTACAAGTTTATACAGCTGATAAAACTTACTTACTTCGTATACTAGCTGTCCACTAATTTGCTATAGCAATAAATGTTGTTATCGCAATAAATTTGCTATTGCAGTTTCGCCCAAAAGGCAAAACTGCGACTTCTTTATTTATTATTTTTTTTATCCACGATAGAGTGATAACTGATCGGTGATCCAGTGTATCATGGCTCCATGAAGAAAGCAGAGGATGGAAAGCAAGGGGTGTGTGCATTGCTCAAATTGCGACACCCTCTCCACGTTTTTCTGGAGAGCATCGTTGCATCAACGACTCATGTGTTGCACTTCATATTGCACACAATAGTACATTATGTTGATAATGACAGCAGCAATGAGAACTGGCCTAATCATAGTCAGATTGAATTGATTATTTAAATGTAATTTTTTGTTTGCTGGCAGTGAAAAAAAAAAAATTAAGTCAGCCAATAGGGAAATTTCTGGTGCTGCACCTCTTCATGTACTCACTAAAATAACCTTGATTCAGCTAAACGAGGTGTCGTGCCATATTAGGCTGTTGGAAGCATGCAGTTGTAGCATGTGTGAAGAGAAGTGACTTTATGGCTTATAAGAACATTTACGAAATATTTTTTTTTTGCCCAGTTTATTAAAGAACACACTTGAATGTAACACTTTGTCGCCAGCTCGCTAGCTTAAAAAATTGAAGGTGCAATAAGTTAAAAAAAGAACTCCTAAGTTGTTCTGCATGTATTGCATTCTCTATAGAGTGTTGACATCTTATAGATGCAAGCGGCAACTATATAATTTTGGTGGTGACTCTTGATGTTTTTTCTCTAGCTGTGCGGCTGGTAAAAATTCGAGGAGAAGCAATGCAAGCAGCCTCTGAGATGGTGCCAAGTGGCTTGATGACTGTCTTCCTGCTCACAACGGCAAAAGCGAGCTTTATTTGTAAGCTTGCTAAGGAGTGGTGCATTCGCAAAGGTATTGAAGATCCAGTATGTAGCGTGGCAAACTACTTGTTTCCTCATTGCAAGGTCATTGGAGGTCATGAAGAGGCAAGTAATGAGTGTTGTTCAGTGAATAGAATAACAATTGATTTAGTTTAGAAAACCAATGAAGACAGTACTTATCTGAGTAAGTGCGCAACTGTATCTGATGTGACTGAAAAGTATAAGGATGTCAGTGTAGCATTAGCATAAAAAATATCCCTGAAAAATCACAATGATAAAGAAAGTGTCTTCACAAATTGTCAGTTATTTAAAGGCACAGCAAAGATTAGTGTAAAAACAGTTTGAGGTTCCTCACTCCACATTCACAGCATTTGAGCTTAAAAATCTTATTTGAGTTACTGAACTTGGACTTGAGTCATGTATTCTGTTAGCGTAAAAGTGAAATGCAGAAGACACTCTGCATCTTCTAGATTTTTTTTTACATTATGTCAATGTACTAATTGGCTATGCAGGCTTGGAAGGGAACATGGACACGACCAGTACATGTTGAGGGGGTGTTACATTCGTAGTGCAGCCTGCATCTAGCTCAGTGGCCATTATGGTGTGACTTGAGCTGACCTTTTACTTCTTGGGTCTAGCATGACTACATGCTTCTGTACTCTAAATGCATTTGCTTGGTTGTGCAGGCACTAAAGTTTATTGAGCTGAATGCCCGTGATCTCGGTGTAAAAAGGATGAAAAGGTTGCCGGTGAGTGGGGCATTTCACACAGCACTTATGAAACCGGCACGTGAACCCCTGGCCAAAGCTCTGCAGGCTGTGCACATCAATGCACCACGCATCATGACCCACTCCAACCTTGATGGAATGGCCTACCGTAACCCGGATGAAATACGACGCAAGTTGGAAGAGCAAATGGTTAGTGTCAATCGATTATGTGCAGCTACTGTGATTCAGAAAATGAATTCTCATGCATTTGATAGGCTGAAATAATTGGCACTGTCATATCCCTTCATATTGGATTGGCATGGTCCTGCATCCCCTAGTCAGATCTAACATTACTGTTTTTTAGTTTCGCTACATGTGAATGTTGCATGAAAAAATACACAGTTATCAATGTTTATACAACATCTCAAAGTTCTGGGCATGTTAATGGTTATGTAGATGTATGTAACTATGAGTATTATTGGGTCATGTTAAATCTGTTAAAGGGACACTAAAGGCAAATACTAAGTCGAGTGGACTGTTTAAATACCATCCCAGAAATCTCGCAACGCTTGTTTCATACCAAGAAAAGACTTAGTTTACGAGAAAATTGCATCTGAAAGGTCCGAATGCCTTTTTATAAATTCAAATCTCCCGCCCCCCAAACGGGGGAGTAGTGACATTGCCTAAGCCATCGCCACCCTTTGCTGCCTGTCGTCGGTGAGTAAAACGGCACCCGACAGACGACGGTACCGAGTCAAGACAGAGTGGTGGATTTGCCGCTGCAGCTGCTTTTTGGTCAAGTGGCGTGGACCGCTCGGGCATCTCGCGACATCACATGGAAGTTGAATTCTCTGCTACTTCCAGTTTGTGTGAGTTTCACGAGCCAGCAAAACCAGTGCAGCACTACGCAATCAGGAAAGTACTGAAACGTGAAAGTGTGGGTGGCGCAGGGTCGAACGCAAACGAAACCATTCGACCGCTCACGTCATTGTTAACGGCAATTTCAATGAGTTCTTTTTTTCTAAAAATGAAATAGAAATGTACAAGTGGCATTTTATTTCATCTTATAATACAACTCAAGGATGTTTTTTGCAGTGACTAGCTGAGCACTAGTGACAGAATTTAACTGAGGAGTGCTTTCGTCATCGGGCAAGTGCTTGAATGTCCCGGGGGAGTCTCTAATCATGTCCTGCATTTACCTCAATTTCTACATTATTAAGGCTGTGTTCGCGATAATATTGACTCCTTAGAGATTCTCGAGCACTAATCTGTCACTTTAGCTTGACCTAGTATTTGCCTTTAATGTCCCTTTAAAGCACAGAACTCTTTTTTTTTTTTCTTTTGAGCAACTTTTGCAGCCCCTTTCTCTTCCTTTCTCTCAGCATCAGAAGGTTCTGCCTATGTTTCTACTGCAGTGTCCCTCCATTTCTACTACTATTCTCCTGCTGTAGTGTCTTAAAAGGGGCCTGAAATGGCTTCTTGTGCAACAATGTTTTATGCACTGGCAGGTGGGCACTCGTTAGAGAATGTACTGCAAAATGTTTTTGAGTAGACAATGTAATTATGGAGTTACGGCTTTTGGGGGTGACTGAGTGCAGCAATGCACTTGCCACTGAATTCTCTGCACAATGCGTACCCTTGTCTAGTTTAGCATGTGTGCCTGTGTTTTTCCATCTGCCACTTGTCCTCCGCATCTCTAGTGGCAATGAAAGCTCCCACAATTGGTGTTCTGTAGAGCTCCTTTGCACAGCACAGTTTTACTCCATGGGTGTCATGGTGCAAAGACGGGTTAAATTTTTTTTGCAATACTGGCTGTTTCTATAGCTCTAGGCAGCGCACATGTGGCCATCACATCCACCTTTTGGAGCAGTACAGCTGTCTGCAGGGAAAAATGTTTGTGCAGGACACCGTGCTGTTTCTAATTTTTCACCTTTAAGACATCCCATACCACCATAGCCATGGTTAATTTGTTTCCTTGTTCAGCTGCTACACTGAGAGGATCGACCAATCGGGGCATTCCTACTGCAGTGTCTTAAACACTTGAAGCACACTGGTTGGGATGCCACAGAAGTGGCGTTGGTGTCAGAGTGATCATGACCTCTTTTTATTTTCCTTGTGTATTTTCTGGGCTCTTTGCAACACATGATGCCATAGTAAATGGCCTCTTTCAAATATAGCTGTGTGGTGCTCCATATGCTGTGCTTGTGCAAAATATTCAAACATTTAGATCCCCGTGAAACTTTCAGGTTCTCAACATTTGTGAAGCTTTACTTGATGGTTTCCTTGAGTGATAGTGTGAGATGAATCAGAGAAAGCACATACGCTTTTGAATTTCATGCATATTATTGTTGACCCTTCCACCAACATTGCATAGGCTGTATGATCTTTATTTGAACAATTTTGTTTTTTATGGATGCAGCTTTAATCTTTTAATCATTTTGGCTGTACTGTGTGCCTTTAATTAAGAAAGCAAGTTTAGTGCTCATATAGGCCCATAGCATTGAGTTCTTTTTTTGTTTGGGATTTGGTTACAGATGATGCCAGTCAAGTGGGAACAGCTTATTCAAGTGGTTTATAACCGGGAAGTTGGTGAAGAGTTCCCTCGGACATTTGAGTGTGGCCCTGGTACCACACTGAGGGCTGTGCTCAAGAATGTGAATGGCAAGGCTTGGAATGTCTCCGAAAGTATCAGTGCTTGACTGGCTTCCCCTCACCCCTTCTCCCTACCACCTATATTTTGTAATGTACCTTGTGCCACACCAGTTTCCATTTCTTTTTTGTACACAGTATTTTTATGTGCTATACTCTGGCAGAAAAGTGCAGTTTCTGTATGATGTCACGAGCTTTGAAGTGCTGCCTTTGTGAGCCGTCTTGTTAATTATGACTTGCACATTTCAGGGACGTTTATTCTGAACCATTGCAAAGCTTACAATCTGGGCTCTTGAGGAAGCTGGTATATGTGGTCTGTCAAAGTGTTTAAAATGTGCACATTGTGTTCCGAACAGCACTTGTAATGCCACATAGTTCAGGACATTTTTCACTTGAGCATGCAGCTTGGGCAGCCACTCAGAAGGGCTCAGCCATGATTTTTATCGCAAAATAAAGGCAGGTACTTGTGCTGTCACTGTGCTGTCCATCTTACTTGGAATTTACCTCTCCATGTGAAGCAAGGCTGAAGAATTTCATGGCGCACTATTGGTGGTATTCATGCATATCCAGAATAGGCATAATTACGTAAATAAAGTGGATACACATAAACAAGTGCTCTTACTCTTGTTTCCTTTGATATATATATATATATGTATGTGCCAAGAAATAAAATTGAATGTGTGTGTGGGTGTGGAGTGTTCAGAACCTTACTGTGGCATTTTTCTTGAATGATTGACTTATTGCATGCTTAAAGGTAGATCGGTATGCTGTAAAGCTGCCGTGTGTGAACAGTTCTGTCACAATCCTTGCTGTAAGCATTAATAGCTCATTCTTCCTACGCTGAGTGAGTTTAAAAAAGCAAAGTATGCATGCAAAAGTGAGGCGAAGAAGTGGTGCACTATCTACTAGAGCTGTGACCTGTGTACCACCCTGTGCATCTACCACTAAACTTTCACATGTAAGTAGTTGTATATATGTTTGTGTCTTGCACTTCCTCTTCGTAATATTTGGTGACGATGTGGGGTAATTACTCGGAAAGCAGCTTCGCATTGACCACCACTTCGGTTCTTCACCGCTGTCATAGAAGACGGCGCCTGATTAGGCAAAGCCTGCGTCAACTCTTGTACTTGCACATCTGCGCGATCCAGGAACCTTTCGCAGCACCGATGGCATCGACGTCGATGACTGGCTGAAGATGTATGAGCGGGTGAGCACTTGCAACAAATGGGATCCCTTGGTGTTGGCTGTGAACATAATTTTTTACTTAGCAGGAACTGTGTGAGTGTGGTTTCAAAACCTTTAAAAACTCCATGACTGGGAGACCTGCAAGCAGAAGCTGCGAAATCTCTTCGGAAAACCTCCAGGTCGGAAGGTCGTCGCAAAAAAAAAAAAAAAGAGAATACAGCTGCAACATCGTCTTGTGAAGACCAACAGGATTCTCCACAGCAGCAGCAGCCTTTGGAACAGGTGACGAAGAGTGTGCGCCAAAAGCTGGCAGCCATGGGTCCCGCAGCTCTGTACCCACCTGTCAGTGATACATGCCCTCCTATGTTTCCCTTTGTTCATACTATTGTGCACCGAGAACTTGCCAATGCCAGCTTTCAGTCAACTTGCACCTCATGGCCACTTTCCGGCCAACCAAACGTCCTTTGCTTGTGCATACTCAAGACCAATGGTTCCCTTGACGTTCTTGCAACAAGGCAGAGTAGTAAACACTGGATGACTGACCTACATGCTTCAATTGTCACCGAGTTGGTCACGTCACAGCCACTGGTCCTCAGTGCCGTTCTAAAACAGCCCTCGTCCAGACAGCAGTTCGCGCTATTTACAGCCGCAAGCTGATCCGAACCTGCATGCCACCAACAGTATGACCACATGGCGCCGTCACTCACCATCGCCAAGCAGTTGCCAGTCCCATTTGCCGCAATGTCTTCACCTGTCATTCAAGTCGCCTGTTTCCATCTTTCTGACCTGGGTTAGAAAGGAACCTCAGGAAAACTAAAGGATGCAGCTCCTGGAGGTGATGCTGCATTGTCAACATCTCCGCCAAAGCCTTTCACCCTCCCGACCAGACGCAATATAGTAAATGTAGAAGTTGACAGTGCATATGTGCCAACACTCGATACTGGAGCCCTTATCTCGGTAATGAGCAACCAGTTTCGTTGCCACCTGAAGAAAGTCCTTACACCTGCCGCATCTCGTGTTATCCTGGCCACAGATGGAGTAGCGCTCATTATCATTGGTATTTGCGCTGCGCAAATAACTATTACTGGTTTCAACACTTCTGTTTTATTTGCTGTCCTTAAATGGTGTTGCCATGACCTGAACTCTGGCCTCAACTTTTTATCGGACCACTCAGCACCGATTGACTGTGCTGCTGGTGACATCTAACTCAAGCTGCCTAATCACTGCTGTTCTCCGAAATAAACTGAGCCCTGTTTATGTTCCGTAGATTTTGTATGCCTGCCAGCTCAAGCCGACATGTACATACCTTTGACGTCCTTCCCATCTGTTCCTGATGGTGACTATGTGCCGACTCCCACTGTCAATGTTCTCCTGCTACACACGGTTGCCGATCCTCATACCATAGTGACTATCACCGACAACCCCATCTGTCTTCCTGTTATAAAGTTTGGTTTATGTGCAGAAGTTATCCCAAAAGGCATTTCGCTCAGCAGACCTTCTCCCATCGAAAATACTGCCATCTCGTTTTGGATGTTCCGACCTCGCCTAAAGACAGCTGCAGTTTGCAGCATCTGATCCTGACATTTTTAAAGATGATCTCTCATGGCCTGCTTACCGAACAGGCTGCGGATCTCTGTTGTGTCTTGGTGTCTTATCGCGATGTCTTTGAAGATTCCCCCCCTGAGGTCGACTTTTGTTGTGACCCATAAGATTGACTCCTGTGATGCTAGCCATAGCCGCTGATGTCTTTATCGTGTGTCTCATGCAGAATGCCAGACCATACACACTGAAGTAGACAAGGTGCTAGGCAAAAGTGTCATTGAGTCCTCTTCGGATCCTTGGGCATCGCCAGTTGTCTTGATCAAAAAGAAGGATGGCAGCTGGTGATCTTGTGTAGACTACTGTCAACTGAACAAGATTACGGAAAAGGATGTGTACCCTCTCCCGCAGATATGATGCTCTTGACTGTTTTCACAGATCCAAGTACTTCTCTCCAATAAACCTTTGATACAGTTGTTGGCAGATTTCGGTTGACAAACTCAACCCTGAGAAGACTGCTTTGTTACACCGTACAGCACTTACCATTTCAAGGTTATGCCTTTTAGACTTTGTAATGCCCCAGCAACTTTTCAAAGAATGATACACTCTCTTCTTCGTGGCTATAGATTGCCTATGTTATCTGGACTACATCATCGTGTTTTCCCCTACCTTTCACAGCCATCTCAGCTACTTGTTCGCCATTCTTAATGTCTTTAAGGATGCTGGCCTTCAACTTAATTCTTTTAAGAGCCATTTTGGACACCGTGAAGTCAAAGTTATTGGTCATCTTGTCAGTGCTGCAGGTATACATCCTCATCTTGATAAGATTCACAATGAACTTTTCAGTACCCTGCTCAGCAAAAGATATGCGCAGCTTTGTGAGCTTATGCTCCTATTTTCGTTGGTTTCTTAAAAATTTTGTGGATGCCGCTCGGCCACTCGTGGATTTCCTCAAGAAGGACACTGCGTTCCTTTGGAGCCATGAACAAGCAGACACCTGCTATACCCTCATCCGCTTGCTGACAATGCCACCAATATTAGGTTACTTTGATCCATCTGCACCAACTTAAGTTCGCACGGATGCTAGTGACCATGGCATAGGTGCTGTCCTTGCCCAACAGCAGAACGGAGATGAGCGCGTCATTGCGTACACCAGCCGCCCTTTGTCCCCTTCAGAGCCCAATTTTTCTATCACTGAGCGTGAGTGCCTTGCTATGGTGTGGACTGTGGCTAAAATTCACCCTTGCTTGTTTGGTCACCCATTTTCTCTCATCGTGGACCACCATGGCCTATGCTGGGTACCGTCACTGGAAGACCTGACTGACTGCCTTGGTCACTGGGCACTCAGATGCCAGGAGTATTCTTTCATTGTGATATACAAGTCCAGTTGCTTACATCTGGACGCCAACTGCTTGTCTCATCACCCCGTTTATCCTGCCCTGCCTTTTGACACCCTACTACCTTCGGTGTAGGGACACATGATGGAATATGCCAATGACGTCGTCATTCAGGCTCGTATGGCTCACCAGATTGCCTATGATCCACGTGCGGCGTCTCGGGGGTCTAAAAATGCTCAATACGACAGTAGCCACCGGAACCTTTAGTTCACTCCCGGAAATCTTGTTCTTCTGTGGTCTCCAATTCACCATGTCAGCCTGTCCAAAAAAATGCTGTCACGCTATACTGGGCCCTACCAGGTATTGCAATGATTAAGTGACCTAAATTACGAAATCCCCCTCGTTTACGACACCCCGTCCTCATCCCGGTTATGGACTAATGTCGTCGACATGTTCTGTTTAAAACCATACTGTTCAGCTAATTCACTATCATTCTAACAAGTGCCACGGTGGTGCTCCAGCAACTGGGGATTATGTTACGGTGCATTTGGACAGAAACGTGCATGCGAGAGGGAGATGAAGTGGTCAACTGTCTACTGACGCTTTCACCTGTGACTGCCCTGCATGTCTGCTGCTAAACTTTCACATGCAAATAGTTGTATATACATTTGTTTCTTGCACTTCCTCTTCATATGTTTTTTGCCTTAGCCGATCATGGGAAATCGGGGAATTTGATCAACCACTTTTCAACATGGTGTTAAACATTGCCTTCGGAACTTTTACATGAGCAATACCATGCAAATGCAGACTGAACTTTTGCTTTCGGTCTTATTTGTCGCAGCACATTGGGGAGTCTTGAAACATACAATATTAAGAGGACGTATCATAGAAACTGGCCTCCAGTGCTTCTCGCACTTTAAAATCAAACAACAATGCAAAGTGTGCACTTTGGCCAACTTGACTACATAATTTTTAAAAGGAAGCAGCAGCGAATACACAAGAGCCTCTCTTGGATTATTTAATTTTCCACTGTGACGTCTGTGCTAATTTAATGATGCCTCAAATGCTGAAACATGCTCATGAGTGCACATTGTTTTGATTACTATGTTAGACTAATATAGAGTACAGCTTAATTTTTTCCTGCAGTGGATTAATTTTATAAATTAGCATTTCAAAAGCATATGTACAGTGTATGATAAAATATCCTTCTGGTGTGGAGTTTTCACTTGTACAGTAGCATGGAGTCAATTTCAGACTGACCTGCTGAAGCTTGATTATAGTAGTCTGATCTATTACTTTTTCACCACAGCCTCTGCAGATGCCCTTATTCATTACTAGAAATAATGTACAAAGCTTATGAAGGCTCCAGTGTCAATGCAAGGTGCATGACTATAGACCCACTTGCTTACAGAGAGGAGCAGATCTAGCGCAATGATCATGTATGAGGTGGTTGGCGCACATTTGCAAACCTGACGACCATTCAAAAGCATGAATAATGCAGAAAGGAACCAGGCGCTTTCTGTAAGAAGTCAAAATAAATGCCTCCTGCATAATAAGCACATACCTGTTCTCACGTTTGTAAAGCTACAGCTTTCCCACGTCGCATGACACCATTCACACCCCCAAATCTGCATAAGCTTTTTGCCATGGTGTAACAAAGAAGGTGGAAACCAGGAGCAAGGCACATATTGTATTGTCAGGTTTTCTCACAGAAATCAAAATTTATTTTGCAGCGCGGGACAATGGATGAGAATTGTACAAGCTCGGCACTATTCCTTGAGCTGCTTTTGTTCTCTAGCTGTGCCATGTTGCACTCTGTGTAGATGGTGATATTAATTTTTGCACTGCTTCTTACACAAAATATTTCTTTACTACGTAAAAATAATCAGCTTCACATTGTTATTAATAAATTAATAACAATGTGCTTATAAGACAAGAAATTCGCCTTGGTTTGTAGTTTGCTAAGTTATTGAGCATGTTGTACCGGTACCTGTCGCTAATGCACAATGCTATAACGCTGCAACCAAAGCTAGGCTATTCTTCAGAGCAATACCTGAAGTACGCTCTACCTGAAGAATAGCCTAGACTTGATGGTAGCATTAAAGAGCTCGCATGAGTGCGGCTGTCACACCATCCAACCGTACACAGTAATGAATACTGATGCCTCTTCAAGGTATACTCATTCTGCCCTGCACCAATTTGGGAGGCAGACGATCTCGAGCACTGCCTTCTGTGGACGTGCCTCGAGCTGCAAACTGTCCATCAACGTCACTTGCACCGTGTGGGCCTTCATCCCAGCCAGCTCAACTGGACTTGTGGACCACATTTCCACTTTCTTTTTTTTTAACTTTATGCTGTAGGCGGGGCTTGTTTGTAGAAGGCATAATATTTATATTAAAAAAATCTAGGCTATTGTCTACTGTATCTAGCGACAAGCAATGATTAGTCATTGAAATTTTGTATGGGCACTAATTGCATTCCGGCTTTTAGGTTTAGTTGTTGCTTACACTCTAAACAAAGTTTACACCCTTTAGTGTGTACTTGTTGCCAAACAATAATTGTCACTGTCTTGCTTACATTTCTTTTCTTGAAAACTCTGCGCTCGCTACTTTCCTGTCAAGATACTATATCTCACACTGACAATGATGGTCATTTATGGATTTTATTGGCACAATCATGCTGATAATGCACACACCAATTGTGACTTGGAAGTATCAGGCACACAGCATTAAAAGAAGAAAAGGCACTTGAGATGATTATTGTTAGCGGACAAGATCAGCCCCAAAATGTGGAAACGTTTCTTAGAGTCAAGAATAAAGGGGCTGTTTTTTGTTTTTTTTAAGGCTTCACTTTGTATTGAAACTGGAAATTCTGTTTTAAGGTAAGTCCAGTTGATAGCATTCAAATGAAGTTAACTGGTTAAAGTGTATGGTTACATGCAACTCGGTTTCTCTTAACTCTCGGGTCCTAGCTGTTTTTGTCCTTGCAGTTTATTACAGGATACAGGCCCTAGTCGCTGATGTTATACTTCCTTCTACTTTTCTCTCCATAAACCAACCACATATATCGCTCATTTATTGAGTCTGTGTGTTCGAGTTTGGGCACTTGTGCATGATAGTTTGTGGTTCAGATTCATTGTTGCTGTTTTCTATTGGCTTGTGTTTCAGAAAAAAAAAATTTGGAACAAGCTTCTTTATTTTTTTATGACATTGTTCAAACTGGAACATAGATATATAATCTCAGATGCTTGGCATTTTAAGAGAAATAGGGAGAGTAGTGTGATGAGGGCAAAGAGAATTTTGTGTTCCTTTTCCGGAATCGCAGGGTGCATATGCCATCAAGTTATCAGGCTTTGTTATTGCTTGATAATTGGTGATATCCATTTGGTCATGGAAACCACCGATTGTGTATGTACATATTGCGAAATATGAGTGATCATGACTATACACTCTAAGAACAGTTTACACCCTTTGGCTTGCCCCTTCTGCCACACAACGATAATCGTCATCTGCCTTTATGCGTTTCCTTTCTTTAACGCTGCGAGCCCGGAACTTTCCAGCAACGAACGGCACGCGCGTTATCAGAAGGGGCACTCCAAAGGGTGTAAACCATGATGTAAACTGTTCTATGCGCTGATAACGCGCGTGCCGTTCGTTACTGGAAAGTTCCGGGCTCGCAGCGTTAAAGAAAGGAAACGCATCAAGGCAGATGACGATTATCGTTGTGTGGCAGAAGGGGCACGCCAAAGGGTGTAAACTGTTCTTAGAGTGTAGAAAAACATTTGAGGAAATCGCCATAATCAAAACCAGCTCAATACATTTATTCATAATTTTGTACCGTATGCTTTTAGATGCCGTCAAGGTTGGATGTCGTCTGCATTCCAGTTTCTTTGTGCATACCTTATACTGACAACTCTCCTTAGTAACATTACATTTACCAAAATTTTAAGCTTAACCATCGCTAACTTTTAACTGCAATAATGGCTGAACTCTCTCATGAATGCAGTAAACACAGTCTATCCAATGCGATGTGGAACGTAACAAATGCAATGTGCTCTTAACGTCAAAACCGAAACCAAAACAAACACGATCTTTGCGTGGCGTTTGAATGTAACTTTGCTTTTTGCAAGCGCTTCTATGCAAATCATTAACACGATGTCATTATGATTCAACAGTGGTGAAACTAATGCTAAGTGATATTGTGTTGTGATAACGACAGGGCACAGAGACATTCACACATCCACACTCTTTCTTGGCACCTTTGACCATGATATTCTTTGGGCTGCACCTTGTAATGGACATCAACGGTTTGCAGCTCGTTGCTATCGTTGCGCTTTGCGCGTTTCTGCTATGCGTGGGTTCGTATGAGCCCCACCGAGTCGAAACTCTCAGCTAAGTTGTGACAATGTCATTAAATTCAGCAAATCGCGTGATGTTTCTTTTGAGAAGGGCGTGTTCAAGACATAGATCTTGTGAGTAATATGCACTCACATTACTTGTGATCGCGCGTGTTTTGTATTCAGTGATGATGTCTGCACGTGTAGCAGCGATTGCTGTGATGAGATGCTGGGAATGCCCTTGCTGAGGCTCATTTGGTGTATGCAGTTTATTAACACAAAAACAGCAGTTACTCCTCTCATTTTATCTCATATTTCAGCTATGAGCAATTGTAACTTGGTGCATACGATCAGTTTACAATAACGTCACCAACGACAAAGTGAGATTTATCAAACCAGACATTTTGGATCGCGATATTGATGCGCCCCTGATCCACGTACCCAGTCGTCTTCCCATTTTGTCAAACATACCACAAAAACAAGCTTACCAGCCTATGGGAAACACCCTCCCTCAATTATTAATACTTTGATAAAGTTGCACTCCGCCATCCGTCATATAAACCCTGAACAAGGAGCCGTTTTGGCCCTGGTGCATCATATATAATAGCTGTGATCTTTTAGTTGGCGATGTTATTTCCATTATAATTAGCACAACGAACTGGCTGTTCTGTTGAAATGTTTAGAGCTTGTAAAGTCTGTAGTTTTTCCCATAGGTGCTCGTCGAAGTGTTTCTTGTAGCGATACTTAGCGTTATATGGTCCGCAATGAGGCGATCGATCTAATATATTTGGCTCACATTTTCTTGCGCTGTCTCTTGGTTTTTGTAGTCTGTTCCTCTTCGGTGGCCACCAATGAATTGCGTCTCACAAATGAGGCCGTCAGAAAGAAGCGAGATGCCTTGTTCACAGCTGAGAAGGAACGTCAAGCAGCCCTCATCACGCGCGTAGAGAAAATTGAAGTGCGGTACTTGGGTCCAATGGAGGATTGCACCCTTATTATGAACAAAGGAATCTCTACGCCGCACGACTGTGCTAGACGTGAGTAAAGTACTAAAGTTGCGGTGGTTTCAGGAGTGTCGATTGATGGAAGAACTTGTAGTTATTTTCTGATGTGCACTTCGACAGTTGCGTCTATATGAACTGTAGTAGTGCGAAATCTAGCAATGCAATACAAAATATTTTACTTGTTTTAAAATCTTGGTAATTGTTATTGTAATTTCCTCATGATGCAATGTGCTGTGACCTTGTTCATTGGTGATGCCATAGAAACAATTGTAGTAGGAACCATTTTATAAACAGTTCATCCCATTTGACATCATACAAACTGCTCTCGTCTACCAACTGACTTCATTGCAGTTGTTTCCTCAGGCAGTGCATGTATCGTGATGCACAGCTTTCGGTGCCTAATGAGTTGGACCTTAAAGGGACTGACAACTGGCCAGAATGTGTTGCGAGACGTTGATGGAAATGAAATTACCATGATATATAGTGATAGAACCCAGCACGCTGTTCGCGATTTAAGTAGGAATTATAACTTTAAATTGGCCAAGAAAGTCTGAAAAACCAGTAAATGGCAAGGCCTGGCGGTGACATCTTGGTACTTCGGATGTAGTCAATGAAATTACTGTAAGTCGGCTGTTATTAAGTACAACATAACTATTGCTTAAAATTGCAGTTGCTATATTATTAGACACTTGCGCTTTATTCTAAGCTTCAGAAATCAAAAGCGCTTGCATGGCAACAGCAACACGCTGAAATGCGTATCATGTGTAAAAGCGTTGTTTCGTTTTCTACCCGATTGGTTTCATATTGACTGGTTAAATACCAAAGCAGTTGGGCAGGAAACCATCAAAACACGTAGCTATTATCACAGAAATACTATAACATTTCGGAAAACATGAATTGCAGGAACATTGACTTGGTAAACAAAATACTTTCTCACAGTTACGACTGCACTTGTCGTCTGCCTCCCACTAATGCCGGTGTACAACTGCTATCACTCTCACCTATCACTTTTTCCTGCATGCTTCCAGTGAACGACTACATCCTCACTCCAGATCGAAAAATTCTGATAAAGAATGTTCCATGGCGCTTTCCACTTTGCCACTTCATGATTAAACACTCTGACCGTAAGCTTTCTTTCCATTGCATTAAAAAAAATAAAAATAGGTACCATGAAAATTGGTTGTCAGTCCCTTTAACTCAGTGAACGGCATTGACAATCTTCTATGAGACCACCCCCTCCCCCCAACTTTTACTTTTTCTGTCTGAAGTGTGCTGTCACTGAAAGCTGGCCACAAAGATTCGCTTCTTAAAGGGACACTAAAGTGAAAAATTATTTCTTCTTCATGAGTATATTACCGTTCTACAACGCCAAAAACACCACTTACAACGATAAGATGTTTGGTAAGCCAGAAAAAGCGCAAGAACGAAATACAGGTGGCGACGCCTACTTAAGTTCCTGCACCTGGGGGTTGTGATGTCTTTGATTTTGATGGCATCTTCTAGGGCCTACTAATTATATATAGCGGTGCAGATTGACTACATTGTGTTCGAAAGGAACCAAATATTAAACATAACAAGTTTCGGGAACCTTTATTCAGCCAACGTGGCCCAAATGCAAAAACATACTTTGGAATCCCTGACGTAATGCTGACTTACCGGCGCTGGGGTTTCGGCGCAAAATTCAAATACTGATACTTGGACCTTCATTTTCTCTTGTAATAATCAAACTATTTTTTTGAAATGACTGCCTGCAGGGTTCTCAAACGATGCTTCATTAGTCTAAACTGATTTATTGTTGCGCTTTAGTGTCCCTTTAAGTTTGCATGCACTGCTAGATACCTCATAGGGATGATCGATTAATTATTTTATTCAGTTAATGAATAATTGTTCATTCTATCCTTTCATCAATTAATCACTTTAGTTGCAAGGTTTTTCATCGATTAATTGATTATCTGAAATTTTTGCTGGGCACATTTAAAGAGGTTGAAACACAGCTACCTACTTTTATAAGACCCTATGTTAATGTTTGAGAGGTGTAACCAAGTTCAATACACAAGGGTATAAACATTTGATAAAGGATAATCTTTAACTTGGTAAAGACTAAATATAGTTGGCACTATTGACTTTTGAAAAGATAAACAATATATGTTAGAAAGTGGCACATTGTGTAGAATTAACTAAGATACATGGCACTAGTGAATCTATGTACAATACAGTTAAAGAAGAAATAAGAAAAATTACAAAAGTGAAAGGTGAAGTCCAGCTGAAGTATGCAAGGAGTTGCAGCATGCCCAGGGGAAAAGAAAATTACTGGTTTAGGACTTTAAACCACATGCTCTTTTATAAAGAGCGGAGGAATGTCAGTTGACTGGGATGTTTGGGTGAAACTGACACCTTTAGTGAACGGCCACGCAACCAGCATGCGAGAATAGATGCTCGGACGCTATAGAGTTGCTGAAATCAACATGGACTCCATCACTGTGTCAAACCAGCGCACTTGGTGTGCCACATCTTTAGTGGACTGTGAGTGGCATGACTATCAATGACGGGGTTACTATAGTAGCTCTTGAATTGCAAGGGCGTTTAAGGCGTCCCGCTTCGGGCAGCCTGTGTGGTGTGAGAGAAGAGAGGGGAAGCGCTCGGCTCAGCATCACTCGGGACACGGAAAAAACAGTCGACAGCCGCACAATCACTGCTCGTGCGCTGCCATTCCAGTACGATTTCAACATTTTCACGGCACTCCTGTTAAATTCTCAAAAACGATTAATTGGACAGTCGGCTAAATGAAAAGTGGACATCGATGAAGATTAATTGCTTTGCGGGGTACATTTCATCGATTAATCACTCATCGATATTACCAACCCTAGTGCAATTTTGGATTGTGATTGAATGTTAATTATACTTTCATGTTTGGGACATTGCAGACATCCATGAAAGCCTAGTGCAGAGAGGAGCCATAGCAGAGGTTGATGGAGAACCATGGGATATGAGTAGACCACTCGTACAGGATTGCCAGCTCAGGCTAAACTTCTACAAAGACTCTAACCCCTACTTTGCAAACAAGGTACAGCCCTGGCGCACCTTTTCCAGCCTATTTTGCTCGTTTGCAAGTTGTATGTTTTACTTCCTGTCCTCCTGTTACTCACATTGTAACCAACCTTGCTATTTACCTGCTCAGTATGGGCACAATAAAATTGCAGAATGTAGAAAAATGTGATTGTTATATTAATTATTTTTTTTTTGCTCTTTTCCAGGCTTTTTGGCGAACTGGCAGTTTCCTTCTTGGTTACGTAGTAGACCGTGCTTTCAAGGACCAATTTTATGTACAACTGCACAGTTGGCCACAGCCCCAAGGTCAGTATCTAGCCACACGGCTTGGCAATGAAAGAGTAAGGAGGTCCTGTAGCAATGAGGTATCTGTTGCACGTTTTAGAATATGTAGTTGAGAGCAAATTCTCAGTAAACCTGTGAAGTACTTTGGACCTACCCTCATTTTAAAGCACACATTTATTAAGCTTGAAATGATTTTAGCTCCCGTTGTAGGCGACCTTCAAGTGAACGTGAGCCAAAAGCCAGAGCTGTTATCTGGGCACTCAAACGAGAAAATCTGGCCAATTTGGGAGACGAAAACAAGACATCCCAGCAACTAGTCAAAACCACATTACATAAGCTGGTTACTTCCCAAGTTACAAAAAATATTGCTTCCGAGTTCTTCCAAATGTTTGTTCACAATATCAATCAAGCTCTAACTTCTAGTACGCTGAAGTTTTATTTGTCATTTCCAATAGCCACGTTCAAAAGGCAGATTCAGGGCACTATGCACTTGACTGTCATCTTTTGGCACTGAGACAGAGTTATCTGTGCTCTTTTCAATGCCAGCAGTTCGTGAGGCAGGCAGGCTTATTCAGCCAGAAAAGGTGCAAGAAGAAAATACGGGGGGTGGGGGGGAGGAGAGACCAGCTCGCTGTGATGTCATTTATTTTGACAGAGTTTGCTCAGGCTTAGTTAATGGTTTACTTATAAAATTGCACTGCATTGTGTTCTAAAGGAGCCAAAAACTGGACATGGCAAGTTTTGGGAACTTTTACTGAGGCAACGCGGCCCAAATATGAAAAAAATCCTTGAAATCCATGACATCACACTGATGTACCGCCACTGAGTCTAGGTGCAGATCAAAAAATTTGAACTTTCAAGTTCATTTTGTCTTCTAATATTTGATTTATTACTGAAAAATTAACGAAAATAAGAGTTTCCAATGAATAATTTATGAGTCTAAACTGATTTAATGTTTCTTTTTAGCGACCCTTTAAGCTGTCATAAAGTTTTTTTAAGTGAGGTATTTGGTATGCTGTTATTTGTCTTTGACCTTGTCCTTGGTGTTATAGCATGCCTTAAATGTGTAGCCTATTTTGATGTATTAGTTGTTAGAACTTTAAGGGAGATGCAGGTCAAAAAGTCACACTTTTATTTTAAAAAATCCGTTTTTAGATTTTGATCATAAGATTATGCTTTGACCTTCTATTTTGACGTGTAAAAAAATCAAGCTTTTTCTCCTGCTGGAAAACTTACAAATTCCAATTGAGGCATGGTAGCCATAGGGGCCTTTTTGTTTTTCATTCATGCCCTACAGATAGGGCTTACAGCCACAATTTTTGCCCACGTGGTGAGCTTTCCGGATGTAACAACAAGTGAGCACTAGCGCTGGGTGAGTTGGCGCCAGTTCATTCTCCACTTTTCACCAGCGCTCAGGCGAAGGCTGTGCTTTTTACCTATGGGAGACTGACAAGCGAAAAGCTGTTGTTTTGCTGTATTCAAGGCAAAACCCAAAAGGTGACTGAGCCTTTCAACAACAAAATTTGATTGCTGTACCCAAAAGCAAAATTTGCTTTCCGCAGTGATATGGGTATGGCCACTTCTATAGCCATACTGCAGTTCAACAAAGACTTTAAGCAGATTCTCCAGTAGTTGGCGATTCATCCAACTCGGGAGTTGATCGCTCTGAGCAACCAGAGAGACCAGAGAAAAATCAAAAGGATCTCTGGATCACAGGAAGCTGAAGCTAAATCTCGTCATGGCAGTGTCACAAAGAAAGCCCGGCTGGGGGAAGGAGCTCACAGATGTTCTGAGGGTACCTCCTACACAACATTAGAATGTTAAGCTTTACACTTATTCTGGAAATACTGGCCTGCATTCTGGCCAAATTTCATGCAAATTGATTATCTGCGATAGTAACTATATGTCTAGAAACATTTATCTTCATTTCTCTCTCTATTTTTTCAGTCTTACACTGTTTTTACTATTTGTGCACCAAAACTCTTGTATTTGTGTTTAGTGTGACTCAATCTCTGCCATATTTTGCATGCACATGCAATTTTGGTCATGTTTATTTAAGGAAACTAATCATCAGTGTTCTTGATAACTACAGTCGAAATAAATTTTTTATAATACTAAAACTAAAATAATTTTGAGCTCATTTGTAATTATTTGTCTACAAGGAAATATATAGCCTACCTTATAACACTCTCGTAGGCCTTGTTTGAAGCCCAAACCTTGCTGAAGAGACCCTACTTATCCACTTCCAGGAAGCACAGAAAAGTAACCAGATAACATATTGTGAAAGTGAAATTATATTAAGAAATAGGAAAAAAATTCTACATTGTGTATAAATTCCACCCAATCGGCTTTATTATTAAGGATTATGAATCTCTGAGGTGCACTTCCCCTTAAAGGGGCCCAAACCACCCCTCGGGCTTTGTGAAATGACATTCTGTGGATAGCACACACTGCTGTATCTCAGCCAAATTTTGCACTCGTGCGCGGCGCACGTGGCTCACAAGCGGAGTGCAAAGTCACCTTTTTCTGAAACACTCTTTTTACAAGCGAGACATTCTTCTTGCCCTTTCGAGGCTGCTGGCGGCTGCTCCTTGACGTCGGCGGGCAGATTCCCATAAAGCACTGCTATTGGCCAATAGCTGACATCAATCCAAGTAGGGTGTTTGGATCTGTGCGCTTATTTCTGCTGTTACTGTGTGTATTTATTGACACAGTTTACTAAACAGGCTGAAGTAAATGAAAATTTGCATTTTGAATTTCGACAAGAATTATATACTTTCGTAAGAAGCTGACTATCGTCTGATCACCCTCGGTTGTAGTCGCCCGCATAAGAATGAAACTTTGTCCACACTGCTTGCTTGTGTCGTAGCTGTTGAGTCTGGCTAATTTTGATTAGTTTTGAACACTCAACTAGCCTTGAATCACGTAAAACTTAAGGTCAGACCTCAAGTACACTTGCCAGTGCGCGCTGACTCCTGGCAGCTCCTGGCTTGGCAGACGCCGCTTCATATTGAGCTATTGACAGTGGTTCTAAATGTGCAATCAATTTGGATGTAGCTACTATCCGTCAGCCAAGCTGGTGCAGGACAAAGTCGGACAGCACCATGTAGTGCAGCCAGACTGAGCACATGAGCACTTGCTTTGACATAGTTACTAGCGCGGACAAGACTAATGGAAAAAAGGGGGTACAGGACAGAGCACTGCTCTGGTTAAATCTTGTGTGCACCATGCTTTCTGCAACGTTCAGCAACAAGTGAGCCGTTTATGTAGGGCAGGGTATCCCAATGACACTTTGGTGTCTGTCATAGAGAGCCTCATTAAAGAGGTAAAAGTTGACCCGGAAGCCGCTCAATGCAATTACGCACATCCCTGTGGGCGCCCTGTAGACGTGCGATACGTACATGGGGTGTCCCGCCGCCTAAAAAAGTTGGCGAACAAGTGTGGTGTGGGTGTTGTTTTTTTTACCGTCACTCAAGCTCGCAAGAATGTGCAGGCTGGTAAACAACGCCGGGAGTCAAGGTACATGCACTAAGGAGCATGTCACGCGGTTTGTTAACTGCAGTGTGGGGGTGATATACAAGATTCCACTTCCCTGTGGAAAGTGCTATATTGGACAAACAGACAGGTGCCTGGATGACCGGCTTAGGGAGCACCGGAATGCTGTAAACACTGGCAGGCGCTGGTCACTTGGCTGACCACTGCCATAGATGTACACGTAAATACTCCCCGTGTTTTCATACACGCAAGTGCTCAGATGGTTCGCAAGGCAGTTAAGTAGGGAAATATTTAAGGCGTATTGCATTTCAAAAGCTGCTGATGAATGTGTAAGCGCTCCACCACTGGCAGTCACTGATAAAGAAGTCTTTCAACTTGAGAAGAACCTGGTGAATGCTTTCTAACTAGCGCTCTGTCCTGTCCCACCTTTTTTCCGTTAGTCCTGTTTCCGCTAGTAACTATGTCACAGCAACTGCATCAATACCGACTAGCCCAACTTTCTGCATTAATCACATGAGCACAAGTGTGCACTCCAGCCCTGTCGTGCACATAATAAACGTTGCACAGAGTTGTGCAAAAGTTACGCAGCCGTCTTACTGAGCTCACTGTGGCTCGCCGAGGAGCACCATATTCTCCGAGTGGTCTCTGTGGGCAACATGGTTCAGGCGCGTGGCAAGCCTGCCCAAGCACCAACATCCAACTGGAACAGGTTGTGGGATTCCCGAGTTGCACACTTTCGTGGTGTATTGCTGTCATGGTTGAAGCTTGTTACAAGCAAACATAAAGTCAACGTTTCATTCAACTCTTGGAAATTGTGCGATTGCCATAGAGATAAGTGCGAAAGCAAATGTGCTACTTGCCACTCAGTGCGGTGAAACACACCCATGCATAGCTATCTCAAGGTGTACACGGGCCCTTGAAACCTTTGAAAACACTTGAAATTGAAAAGTATGTTTTCAAGGCACTTGAAAGTCCTGGAGTTCATTTTTTTTTCTCTTGAAAACCCTTGAATTCCTTCACCCCGCACTGCGCGACTTTGTCGCAGTCATACTCTCTTGCGCTTTCTCCCGTCTTCCTTCCACCCCTTCTGCGTTGGCGCTGTCGGACTCGTGTTTCAGAAGAGTGGAAAGGAGATGGGAGAAAGGTGCACAAGGCGGCGAAATCCTGCCGCATCCAGTGCATGGTACAAAAGCGGGTGCAGCAGCTTGCTTTTTATTGTGATAGCAATTATGTGGACACTCTAAGCACGTTTTTGCTGTCTCCGTGATGTTCTGTATAAAGTCCAAGGACAATAACACCATCGCCGTGCCTCATATGCTGTATGTGTGAGTGAAAGCATGTGCGGGAAGCCTGCGATTGCGGCTCAGTCTGGCGTGCGTAAAGAAGGAAAGCGGAGAGCAAATGCGCCGTCTTCCGTTGCGCGAAAGGTCATGGAGGGATGGGAGGGAGGGGTAACGGCGTTGTGCTTTGACAGAAACTGTGTATTTCGTGGCCGTGCGCAAAGGAACTTGACGATCGCAGCTCAATCTCGCGCGCGATAGGAGGAAAGTGGGGAGGCAGCTTCAACTCCGCCAACAAGTGCATACTTTGCACGGTCACACGCGACGTATCTTGAAAGGGATCCACAGACGGCCATACCTTTGTGCGCGCTGTGTTCTCGCCACTCTTGCGTTGAAGCGATAGACAGTACAAAGGTCACTTCGCTCGCTGCTACTGCCGCACTTGCTCACAGCAGCATTTTAACAGTGAGTGTCTGTGCACTTCGAGTGTGCTGTATTCATGTTTGCTTGTGCGTGCTGACACCAAGCTCGTTAATTCATCATCATCATCATCAAAAGCCTGGTTACGCCCACTGCAGGGCAAAGGCCTCTCCCATACTTCTCCAACTACCCCGCTCATGTGCTAATTGTGGCCATGTTGTCCCTGCAAACTTCTTAATCTCATCCGCCCACCTTACTTTCTGCCGCCCCCTGCTACGCTTCCCTTCCCTTGTATAGCGTAGAGGCAGAGCATCCGCCTCGTATGCAAGAGGATCGGGGTTCGAATCTCGGTGCCGCGCAATTTTCCACCGGATAAAAAGAACAAAAAATCCGCGTGTTGATAAAAATTGCATAAATAGGCCTGGAGTGCGGCCTGATCCCGGTGACCAGAACCGGTAATGCACTCATGCACTCCCTCACCAGAGCAGGATTGGCCACCCTGGTGCAGCACTTGGCCACAACCTCCTATATGAATACAACAATCGTTAATTCAGTTGGTAAGCAAATATTTCCAAGTTTATAGAGCCAGTAAAACTACTATCCTTACTTTGTATAGCTGTCTACTAGTTTGCGATTGCAATCGATGCTTTGCTTTTTGAGCGAAGCTGCAACTTTTTATTTTTTCACACGGCCCTTGCACTTTATCTTTGACATTAATCTATAGCAGATGCACTGCGAGCAACACTATCAGCCACGGCGGCTGAGTGGACGTGAAAGCTTTGCAGGTTTCGTTTTGTACTATCGATGTAAAGACATCATCGACATGGTATGAAAGCGTACCTTTGGTCACGGGCTTGCTGATAAAAAAGATATTTTAACCATGAAATTCGTTTCTTTTTTCGGTTGTGCAATAATGCAAGAAATTTTACGGCCCTTTTTGTGTAAGAAAAATTAGCATAAGAGGTCCAGTTTCAATATGATAAAGTGCTGATTTTACCACCTTCGTTACCTCCAAGTTTAGCTATACTGTTTTGAAAACCTTGTTATAGTAAATTTTTACATGGGGCGCTGCTCTGCACCCTTTAAAAACTTTGACAGTGCCTTGGAAGTCCATGAATGTTCTTGAATTTCTGTATCTGAGACCTGTACGAACCCTGTATCTACTACACTATAGCACAGCAAAGTGATGTGACACCATGAACTCAACTGTAAGTTGAGGGATAGCCTCCGAGTATGGCGCATCTTATCTGCCGCAGTTATTAGTAGTGGTATCTATGGGAACATCCAAAATATAATTTGAACTGCGTGCCATGGTGACGTTCAGTAGGCGGAACGTTGTGGACACTGACCCGCTCCACCATGACCTTCACAGTGCAAGGCGTTGAGGAAGTGGGAGCACCACGAAGGGGATCAAAGGCTATCTTTCATTGCCAATAACTACGCTTCTGCAGATTGAATTGAAGTACTTTTTGCATCAAAGTGTTTTTGAAATAGTCTATTTTAGCTTCAAACGCATTTCTCGACTTCAATAGAAAGGGTTTCAGGGGCCCTTTAAATGTAAGAACTGGTCTGCTTTTAAAATTTCATGTTGGCAAAATAGTGGAGCTGTTTTCAAATATTGCACTTTACCATAAAAACTGTCAAAGAAGTGCAAGATTTTCATTTTTAAAACAAAATGTTTATTACAATTTGTTCATGGGGTGCTTTCCTAAATAAGCCAATGCTAATTTTGAATAAAGTAGAAAATTGTCCATTGCTTTTTTTAGTCGTAATGGTATAACATGATAAATTTTGTTGGGGCCTCCAACTGTGTATGCTAACTCCAAAATCAAGTTTTTTTATTCGCACAGCCGTTGCAGACATGTAGCAACCAGTCGGTAGCTGGCTGTTATTTCTTTATGATAGGATGTACATGGTGCACCCATATGAAAGTGAACACCCGATTTCCATTTAAAGTTGGCAATTTTTCTTGTTCCTTCTCTTAAAAAGATGTTCCACGAGGAGAATCGTTCAACATAAGAACTATATACAGCAAACAGCAACGAGTGGGGTTATAAATTGCACATTTGCAGAAATTGCTGTTTCGGTACAGGTGATGTGTACTCTTTCATATTGGTGCATTGTGTACAGACAAGTTTGGCTACTCTTGAAACTGTACCCCAAGGTTCTGTCTACCTCTTCCCTTTTACCCTTGTGTTAAGTAGAAGCCTAGTTATTCCAGTGCACCTCTCCGGCTTTCTTCTCGTTAAACTTTTTTGCTTTCTCTCACTCCAAAAAATATTTCTTTACACAAACTTGTGTGATAATTATCATTAAAATTCTCCAATAATTGCCGTGTGTAGAGGCTTGTTAACATGCTGCAAGGACTTGTATGTATCTTTTGAAGCATTTATTTGCAGCTAATTCTTCCTCAGCCAACTTGAAAGCTGCACTTAGTAGGCATTGGTTTCAGGAGTTATTAAGTGGATAGAAAAAAACATCAGTGTTTTCAGCATTAATGGTGAGTTTGGGAGAACCGAGTATTTCAGTGATCATTTATGTAAACAGAAAACAGTAGCATGCCAAATATGGATGCTTGTTTTCTTTATTTGCTTGGGTTTCCACGCGGCATAACTTTAGGATGGAGTTAAATGTAATCAAGAAGGTCAGTTTCATGCAGATACAACAAAAGAACATGTTGGTATGGCATTCTTTGTCACAGGTTCACTTCTTTTGATTCTGCATAATTTTATTTAACCAGCTGGTACCAATCATCTAGGTAACTGCAGAGAATTTCAAGCATGGCACTACAGATTTTATATCCTGATAATTTGCTTAGTAATAAAATTAATTTTATGAAAAGTATTGTAGAGAATTTTAAGAGGAAGCAGTTGCACTTTACCACCTGTTTCTCAACTACAAAGACAAATACCTGAAAAGCAGTACTGCTTATGGCACTGCAAGAGCAAATGCTCTTGAATTACAGTAAGTTGTAGATCGCCTCATGCAATAATTAAAAACATAGTTTTTCATGTGTAATTTTCTGTACGCTAACAGTGTACATGTCACTGTGATGTAAGCGGCTGACATGAGGGAAACATTGCTTGGTGATTGCTGCTGAGACCTGTTTCACTTGTGTTGCAATTCTTACAATACCTTGCAATAAGTATTGTTAAAGTCTGCTTAATTTATGCTTCTAGACATGTGAAGTTGGAATTCTGTGAGAAATGGCTGTTAAAAACATAGGTTCAGTACATGCCTGGAGAGCTAATTATTGTGTGGTATTTCAGAAACAGTGTACTTCCTCCTTACCTAGCATTGCACTGCTGAGCTCCCTGCACTTGCTAGCATTAGGGGAGAGATTCCTCTCGTTGAATCTTGCATTGTCTGTAAGAGTGGAACTGACAATATGCTTACACTATTGAATATCACACACCTGCTGCTATGCACCTTAATTGAGAAGTTTGGCCTTGTTGTGTGGCGGCTGCATGTGACTGCCCAGTAGAACTTTCTGTCCAGCATAATCTACACAAATGCAGTGAGTGGTACATATAATTAAGGCAGCAGATTACCATAGCACCTGCAGGTCATAAACACTGTAATGGGGATTTGCCGTACTTGCTGCATTCATTGAAGTGTTTCTTGAATTTATTTTCATGTGCAGTGCGATCTGGCAGCTTTGTGTACAATGTGGACCTTGGCATAGAAAACTGGGAACCTCGCCGAGTGAGTTATTTTAGTATCTTATTCTTCCAAATAAAACTTTTTTTTAAAAACTTTTGGACAGTGTTTCTTGTCTTATATACTAGAGCTGTTGGTCTTACCAAAACATCAAATGTAATCAGCACACACAAGAAAGATAGATGGGGTTCATCTGCACAAAATTTGAGACATGCTTTGTCATTAGTGAGAGCTAAGCATCATACCCTGCCTTGTGCATGTGGTAATCAAATAATTTTGCATGTTATATTAGTGATGTGTCAAATCTGCTATACTTCAAGAAGTTATTGTTCCCTTTGACTTGATTATCCACAGGAATGACAAATAATTATTTGTAGAATACAAAATTAATGCATCACCTTTTGTTACTTTAGAGTATGCAGCATTGTTCAACAGTGCAAATAAGACAAGTGAAATGTCATGTGACATTCGGAATTTCAATATGAAGAGGGCAAAAGAATGCCTGAATAAAGCTGAATTTAGGCTGCTTGGTGGAGGCGTGACAAGAACATGTCGATGTGCGTAAATGCGGAAAATGAAGACTCATTGGAGTCTCAAAAGGTTTCATTTATTTCGCCTACAATGCGAAGCAGTGACAGCAATAACTTGCAAATTATTAAGTGCTGCAAGGCTTGCACTGTTTCAAGCTATATCAGTTGCAGAAAATGCCTGAACAATCCGCTTTGAAGAGCTGCGGCTCTTGCTTCTACCTGTCCCTCTCCCGTCTTTAACCTTTTGCAGCTGCCGTTACTTTAAAGGAGTATTGACATAAAAATATTGTGTTGCTTTTATTGTTTTCATTACATAATTGTCACCTACATAATTAAGGTATGAAGCCTCATTATCTCGAGTACATAATTAATCATTATATTTTAATGTGACCAGATTCAAGTTCACCCCATGTGGAGCACGGCTTTGAGAGCAATGTCAGGTTACAATGTCAGGTAATGAGGTTACATAATGGAAATTGCAATACCTGGTATCATAAACCATTGATATGTGAGCCAATCAGTGCGGAGTTGTTGGCTTGTTGCGTATAGATAGGAGGCACAGTGCCAAATCAGCCCTTCCATCCGCGTCCACTCAGTGCTTCTGGGCATTTGCATGGAATGAGCTTGGATCTCTGGCATTGCTCCTCCAAGAGTGCAAAGTGTCCCGCACTACTCTAGTAGGGTCAGTTGGTTTTATTTAAACTAGAAAATTAGTACCTAACTGGGTAAATTAGTAGTAACTGGGGTTCCACATTTTTGGTCTAAACTTGCAAAGAAATGTAAAAAAAAAGTAGGGCAAAATTTTTTAGCGGAATTCAGTTCAAAAGGGTGAGTGAAAGCAAATTTACCTCAGGTGAATTTGCTTTCCCTGACCCATTTTGGTTAAAATAGAATTCTGTTAAAGAAATGTCGCCACAGTTCCTTCACTTTTTCAGAAAAAGACAGCTTTAAGTTAAGACACCAATTAGTGTGCATCTACGAGCCTGCATGTGCTCTGATGCAAGGAGCCTGGTGAGGCCAGAGTCGTGTGTCAGCCTTCTGCCTAAAAAATCCTTACTGCTCTTTTTTCTATTTACGCCCATTTTGCATGCTGCTGTGATGAAAGTTAGAAGTCGATGGTATTCAGAGGGTTTGGGGGAGCCCTGGCCCAGGCTCTTTCAGTCTTTAAACTGCGGCCGTTGTGGTGACTGAACTGGACACATTCACTGATGCTAAAGTGGGGAGGAGCATGTCTACGTAGCAGTTATTTTCTTTTTGAGCTTTGTGCCCATGTAATGTCACAAATAGTCTCATTCTATTTATGCTCGAATGTCAAATGCACTAACTTGCAATTCCTACATAGTCACATTGCCGTACAGTGTTGTGCCTTTGCTAGACTGCGTTACACAAGCTTTGCTAATCTCTCATCTTTGTACTCTCATGGCTTCACAACATGTTTGCCACTGAGCTCCATCTGGTGTTTCTCTTTCTCTCTCTTTTTGAAGCATAATGTACTCAACTCATACTTTAATCACACACCAGTACTTCTTCCCTTTTCACATTTTACTGGAAGTGTTTTTACGAACACCAAATGGAAAAGGTTAGGTCAATTTGTGAGCACAGAAGGGATATAAATTGCCGAAATGCAAAAATTGGGCAGTTCTTACCTTTTCCAGCTATATGTTTCAAAGGGGGAAAAAACTTGAAAAAAGAAAAAGAAATTAATCCTCTGCAATGAGAATAACTGGCAATACAGTTGTGATAAAATTTGTTGATAGCTGAAAAGTAGAAATGGCAGTTGTTGAAAAGAAGGGGGAAAAAATGTTTTTGTATAACACCTATATCAAGTTAGTGCAGCCCCTAGATATATATGTTGTTCAATAATTTGTGCATGCAGAGCATGCAGAATCTTCGCTCCTGCTTTATCTCCTTTTATCAGTAAAGTATGCAAGTTTTTGCATGCAACAGTAAAGAAACACTACCAAGAAAAAGCAATTTGGTTTAATATGTTCGTCACTTGGCTATAGGCCTAACAAAAGAATGCAAGGTTATTGTTTGGAGCATATAAAGTTGCCTCCTTGCTGTTTTTACATTGAAAAAGGACGGTTCCGAAACTGATTTGAGATACACATTTCTTTCGGAGTTGCTCTCGGTAACAAAACCACATTCCTTTTTAGGATGAATTAGATGTTCTGTCTGGGATGGGCAGGAGACTTGCAACAAAGCCCCACCATTTTGAGAGGCTTGAGGTAGATGCTTCAGTTGCACTTCGAATGTTTGAAGACAACAAGTGAGTGTTGTTTCACAACCTTTTTCTACTTTGGTGTAGTGTGACTTAGCTGTGAGCGAGATCTCCATTCTATTTAAACTGATTTTCTTCGCATAGTTTCATAATCTTTTTGTGTGTTATGCTTAATTTACTTAGCTGTATTGTCCTCTTCATGAGGTGTTTTTATTTGTTGAATTTCTTATTGTCTTTATATATGTTTTATGTCTAATTGAGACTATGTTCTAACTTGTGATATCATATATGGGGGAAGCAAATAATTTATTAAAGATCTCCTGATACTCTTGTAGAGAGTATAACTTGTAACTTATAACTTGTAGAGATCAGGAGTGCCAATGTCACTACGCCTTGGCACTCCGCACAGTGCGGTTTGCACACACCTGCTTACCAACCATGGTCCTGTTCAAGCTCAAGGAAACAATGGGCAGCAACCATGTTGTACACTTGGAGAGCTTTTATTACATATGCAACTAATAATTTGAGCAGGTCAGCTAGCTCTGGTTAAAATCACTAAAGAACTCTTAGAAAGAAATATGCTAGGTGAATAGGTGTTTCCGACTTGCCAGCTGAGTCTACGGGCGGCCATGTCAGCGACGACAGGAACATGGCTGACTAACCATGTGCTGAAAAATTGTGAGCGACAGCGGAGTGCTCCATACGCGCCTCTTGCTGAGGACCAAAAGGAGTTAGGTGATGTCAACGGGATCTCACATGAATTGCTCAGTCATGCTGATAGCACTCGCACTTCCTGCGTGCAGCTCTTGTGAGGAAGGTCTCCTCCCCTACCTACTGGCATGCGTCTGCCCTTGCCATGTGAAGCTTCCTGCCCTGATGGGCATCTCGGGACACGAGGGTTCCCAAAAACTAAAATGCAGAATGCACTTACACGCATTTATAGCATCGAAGATAATGCGTTGATTAATTTGAGCTGCTTCTAGTATTTAGGTGTAACAGTAACATAAAATGCACTAGTGATCCTAGGTAGACAGCGTCAGCGTAAAAGAAGTTCTTTTTGAGAAATAAATGGAAGCACATGACAAATGAAGTGAATTGCATGTGAAACTTATTTTCTCTATTCTCAGTTATGGTGGTGCTGTTTGGAGCATTCATTGAATGGCCTTAAAGCAAAAATTGGAATGTACTCGGCAAGTTTTAGTGCTTTTTATAAGCTTAAAATATTGACGCTGTCTCTGTAACAAAACTGCTGCTGTCATGTAATTTATGCCTACTATTAGGCACGAGTAGGCATAAATGTAGATCGGGATTGTTTTTCAGCCATTGCAAGTGCAGTTAAAAATAGACATGTAGACGTGAAATGTCTCCAGAGATGGCCTACTGAACAACCCATTCCTTGGTCATGCAACCAATTACTAGCACACACTGTTTTGTTTTGTTTTTCTTTCTTTCCTGAAGCCATATGCTTGTGGAACAGTTTACAGAATGCTATGATGCAGAAATACTATGTGACTTTGATTGTGCTTAGCCCCTTTCTAATGTTGGTAATATCAGTGAATAATTAATCGATTAAAACTGTCCCGCAAAACAATTAATCTTCATTGATGTCACCTTTTATTTCATCGACTCAATTGATTAGACGTGTTTGATTAATAGTTTTGGAGAGTTTGACTGGAGTTGCGGGAAAATTTTTGAATAGTACTAGAATGGCGGAACATAAGAAGTGACTGTGGGGCTGTTGACTGTTTTTCCGCGTCCCAAGTGATACTGAGCCGTGCACTTCCCCACCACCGCACACGCCATCACACTGCCTTAAGCCGGAGGCTTGAAATGCCTTTGCAACTCAAGGCATACTATAGCAACCCAGTCATTGATTGGCGTGTCACTGCCAGTCCACTAAAGATGTGGCACAGTATTCACGTCCATTTGGAGCATGTATTTGACATAGCGATGGAGTTCATGTCGATTCCAGCAAATCTATAGGTTCCAAGTGTCTTTTCTCGCATGCTGGTTGTGTGGTCATTCACCCAAACATCCCAGCCAATTCACATTCCTTCACTCTGTGGAAAAGAGCATGTGGCTTAAAATGCAAAACCAGTAATTTTCTTTTCTCCTGTGCACATTTTAATTTCTTGCATATTTTAGTTGGACTTCACCTTTCACTTTTGCCATTTTTCTTATTTCTTGTTTAACTGTACTGTACAGGGATTCACTAGTGCCATTTATCTTGTTTAAGGCTGCCCTAAGTGCCATTTTGTGACATGTATTGTTTATATATTTAAAGACCACTAGTGCCAACTCTGTTTAGTCTTTACTGAATTAAAGATTATTCTTTATCGAACTTTATACGCTTGTATTCCTAAAGCAGTGACTTGGGCTTGTTGGTAAGACATCATGAGGCTTATAGCGCGTGAAAAAGACAAGGACGAAAGTGAGACGTGACACACACATAGCGCCTGTGTGTGTCACGTCTCACTTTCGTCCTTGTCTTTTTCACGCGCTATAAGCCTCACAATGTATTTCTAACTTGGTCTCACGTCTCAAACATTAAAACAGGGCCCTACAAACGTAGATAACTGTGTTTCAACCTTTTTAATGTACCTGGCAAAAGTTTCGATTAAAGTCTAAAATGAATAAAGAAATGAATCAACCATCCCTATCCCTTTCATGTGCTGTGTGCACAATTGTGAGTGTAACAATAGTGCATCAAAGCAAAAGCACTGATGAAAATAAGATCAACTTGTTCAATGAAGGTCAACTTGTTTGTATTGTATTGCGCATGCTTCGGTCTACTTATATCTGATGAACAGGCCATCATTGAGGGATTTTACCTTTAGAATTTTAAGGACAACATGCATTATCAACATTTTGTAACAGCCTGTAACAAGCAAAAATGAAATGCTCTTCTTTTGTGCTACAGGTATAAGGCAGAGCAGGTTCCTAGAATAGCAGCAGCATCACCCACTGGTAACACAGTCACATTGTACCGTTTGCTGGACCATGTGGACATCAGTTCCGGACCCATGGTTGGGTCTCTCGATCACATGAGCCGTTTCAAAGTTGTTGCGGTAAGTGCTAGTAGATAGGATTCTGTGTACTGCAGCTGGTGTAGCAAGTTCCCAATGTTACTAATGGCATGTGTTTATAACATTAATGTTAGGAGTGTTATTTTTTTAATACTGCTCTGCAAATGTTTTGCAGAATAACTTACCTGAGCTTATAGGCATGTGCTTGAGCTCTGCATGGAAAAGTTTAGCTGTGTACTACAGTACTGAAAAAATCGTAACCTTGCAAGCAGGATTTCTCATTTCTTCTTTGTTTTAGGTTTATCCCATGGACACATCTGTAGGGGTGCTTTATCGATTCCAGGGCTTGGCCATACCAAGCTCATTTTCTGTAAGATTCCTGTGTTCTATTCCATAGATGCTATGTAACCTTGTTTTGTTCATACTTCTTTTAATCAATATATTTATATTTTTACTTGATTACAGATAAGTGAATTTGCATATAATGTCTGCTGTGAACGCGCACAAAGAATGGTAAGTCTTCAGTGAGCAACAATTGATACATACAGAGTGTTTTCTTTTAGACCACGCAGATTTTTATTAAAAGATTGTAAGTGTAGCTTTCCTGAAATCTTTGTAGAGGAGCTGTAAGTTGGGATGGAATACTATGATATTATTAACTATGTTTGAGAAGACACATTTTTAAATTAAAACATTGTAAATTATAATTGACATTTTCATTACAACCTTAGGTGCAGTTGTTTATGTGTTAATTTGAAGGCGATCGCATTTTAAGGCACTCCATATTTTTTTAAATCCTGAAAATTGCACGTAATTCGAGATTTCATCATTGCATTAACAATGCTCAATCTTAGTTGAGGAATTATCGATATCAGGCGTACTGGGAACACCAGAAAGGCAACCTTGCTATTATGTTAGTTGGAAACACCCTGTTATGAAGTACATGGTGAAGATTGAATAATGGCACATCATGGTGTATGCTTGCCAGGCAAAGTGGCAAAATGTTTTACCTGGCAAAGGACTTCGTAAAAAGTATGGCAGTGCCATAAAATGCAACTGCCTCCAAATATGCCTTATAGAACTGCCCCAAGGTTCCAAGAATAAAGTTAACAAATTTTTGCTAGTCTTCTCAAACTTGTGTTAATAGTGGCAGTGTATGTCCGCCTTGCCTTACAACTCCTCTGCAAAAATGCCATTTGGATGGTATAGACCCTCCATGAGTACTCCTGTTAAACAGTGTATTCTGAATGTATGCCTGCCTAATGCATTAGTTTAGAGGGCAATCACATATGCTATAAGAGACTTGATTGTCACAAGAACCTAATTTTCGTGATTTTTTTCAAGAGCCCTGCTTATGAAAAATGTATTCAGGAACGATTTGTGGAGCCAGTTTTTCACTAGCATGCCCCTCTGAAGCAGTGTCAACTTGCGAACTTTAGCGTCTACGAATTAGTGTGTATTGAAATTGCAAAAAAAGACTTGTACACATATTTTGTTTATAGCATAATCACAAAAATGTGTGATTATGCTATAAAAAATGCTAAATGTGTTCACACGTATCTGGGTTCTTGTGATGTGTGGCCATTCGATTCAGTCTCAGCACACTGTGGCACTTGTCCTATGGAAGGTAGAATGAATTATTCATGCTAGTGCCTTCTTTCATAACAATAGCATTGCAAGTGCAGCTTGACAGATGTTGCAGACTTTAAACAGTGATAGAAAAGTAGGAAAATCTGATCATTATGTCAAAGCTGGTGGTTCTAAGTGTCTTCGGTAACGTAATGGACAATACACATTGGTGTTAACGTTGATCAAGTTGTATAGCTATTAGTGAACTTCACAGTACCATTAAATTTTATTGATGTGCAAAAGTGCACGTGTGGGTCAATCCTATAATGGCTGTGTGGATTCCTGTTCAAAGCTACAAGTCACTTGACACAGCAAGTTACTGAACAATGGTGCCATTTAAAACCATGAAACATTAGGAGAACCTGCAAGAGCTATTGTTGAAACTGTGAGGCACTGCAAAAACCCAGGATGTCCGTGCAGTGATGCAACATTCAGAATTTAACTGGTGTTCTGTCTCTGTGAAGAGACTGTATGCTGTGCCCTAATACAGTGGAACCTTATTGATATGTTCCTGTTAAGGCATTTTCCTGGTGCCAACATTCGCAATCAAGGACATAAAAAATGACCCAATAGAGTTACACTCATTTTTTACCGGATCTTACGTTCCCAAAAATACGATTTTTCGGCACTAGTGTTCAGTACATCGCCAAACTGCGATCATATGATACGTTTTCTGGCCGCTAGATCCCATGTAAACAAGAAAATGAGCGAGGCGCGCCCGATCGAGAACAGTATATAGCTGCCCGCCGCTGCAGCTTCACCGCAATACTCGCCCGTCCATCTTTCACTCGGTTCCTCATTTTGATACATTGGGTCAATACAAAGTCAATACTGGCTTAAAACAACGCATATAACGCGGAAAGTAGATCAAAATTTTTATGCTTATAAATGGCTCACTCCAAGCGGCCTACTGCGTATGCGGCTCTTTTAAACGGCCCTGTTCGTTCAGAGAAGGGCCACTTGGAAAATGTCACGCATAACGCCAAATGTTTATGCGGTATTTCAGATCAAATCTGTCCTGCTTACTAAGCGGCTCAAATATTATGCGGCTCAAGATTATGTGGCCCAACGGGCATTTTTCATGAAAAAATGGACAGGCGCCACCCAAAGGCATTTTGCACGAGGTTTCATACATATAGCTTAGAACCACATTATAGGAAATGTGGTAACACTCATCACACAAACATCGAAACACACATTGCACAAACATGGACACACTGGGAATCAAACCCGGGTACACCGTGTGACACCTGAACACTAATCACTAGACAACATTGCTACGCTGACACGGAGGATTCGCATAGCTATTTGTACGTACATTCGTGCTTCCGAGGCTGCCGTTTTATGTCAATTGGTCACCGTCGGCGATCTTGTGTGGTATACATATATTGTGTAACTATTGCCGACGCTTATGTGGTTAGTGATAGTAAAGATGTATTTAAAAAAGTAGCAGTATTCGCTTTGAACAGCTGTCATGTGCGGCGGAAAGGCTAACAGTGATAAGATAACCGAGCATGGGAGCTGCGCGAAAACAAACTGCTTCGACAGGCAAATATTGTTCTTCAATGTTTTGTCTTTATTCACTATGCTGTGGATTGGTCGCTGCAGTCACTGTTTAACCGGGAACGTGGCTTTGTCTGAGAAACTTCCAACCTCGTTCACAAGGTTCAGTCAAATATGATCCGCCGCCAACATGCACACCTGCATATATAGGTAACTGCACTTGCTTCAAAGTTGCACTTCCTTGACATTATACCGGCAATACAGCTACAGTATTCTGAGACGTCTAATAAGCAGGCGAGATTTTGCCGGCACATGTGTAAGTTTGTTGAACCGACAAATATTTCTGTTCACTTCCGCTGGCCGCAACAAGGATTCCCCGTCCGTAAGACTGACAGATATAGCTTTTGTGAGTACAAGAAAAATGCTCCTGAACCGTGCGTTTTATGCCGCTTCGTTGTAGTTATTGGCACAGTTTATTTTGAAGCAGCAAGGCACGTCACTATCTCCATTCGTGAGCCTAACGTAACTGTATTGCAAATATCGAAAGCCTCACCCCTTTGCACACACTAGCTTGTTTTCACCTATTTACCTGCCAGGTGCATGTCAGCACAGCTACCGTGGCCATACCTACAGTGCCATCAATGTTGAAAGAAGGAAGGGAGGAAAGAAATTAGAGTATGGTTAAACAATTTACATTGTGGGACTTAGCATACCGAGACTGCTGCGGATTACGAGGGATGCAGTAATGGAGAGCTCCGGATTAATTGTGACCACCTGGAGTTAATTAATGCGCACCCTTTGGGTGCGCGTTAATTCTATTGGAATGCGACAAGCGGGGCCGAAGCGCTAGTACCACCAGGTTACCGCGGCAGCTGTCGTCAAAATAATGATTCAGCTGTTTTAAAATGTATAAGAAGGCCCGATTTTGCCTGTGTATTGAAGCTGATAACGGCTCCATTCCTAGCCTTTCAAGTCGATGGCTCCGATGCAGAATGAACCTGGAATAATCGCGATTTTCCCTTTGTTTTGTGCTACATTTTTATGATCAGCACCACCGCAATGAGCACTTTCTGCTGTCTGGAATGCAAGCAATTCACCGTGCACAAGACGAACCGCATTCATGCACAAATTACTTTTATATATATATATATATATATATATTTTTTTTTTCTTTAATGCCAACTGTATTAAAGTGGACACGCTGTATTAAGCGGGCACGACGCTATTGTGCTGTGTGTCATGCAAAGTAAGGTGTGCCAGGCAGTGGTTGCAAGCAGGTGAGATGGACTGCATGCTTGCATACGCAATTATCTCGAAGGAACAATTGAATCAGGATTTAGGTGTCATGTACAATAGTTGAGTGCCTCTGCCTTCCTTATATTTGCTATGTCAACTGCACCCATATACACAGTTATTAAAAGCATGTTTTTCTCTTACCACCTGAAGTATGCTTTAGCGGAATGTCCACTTCATCTGTGTACGCAGTCTGAAAGCATGCTGTACATTCATGCAGACACGTTCATGCAGACTTTGACACAGAACATAGTTTTCAAAGGAGAATGATTTATTTACAATACAACCAAGCGCACAGCATAGTTTCAGTGTAGCTTCTTAACACAGAATGAGGACTTAAATGCCAAGCTCTGACAGTAACAAGTGGAACACAAACTGCGACAGGAAATACAAAAGCAGATAGGCAGTGTTCGCGCCTGCAGCTTTTGAAATCGGAAACAAGCATAACACATGAACTTGCATGAACTTCGTGCGGTTGTGCCCGACAAAAGCTGGGCCTCTCAGAGTTCGTTGCTTTCTCGTTCCTTAAAAAGTTTTGTTTAGAACCAAATTTATGTAAAATAGCAGACAAGTACAATATCAGGAATAGATTACATGCGTCCCAAACTTAGTGTAAGGTCACATTTTTTATAGATAGGTTATCTATTGAGGAACTTAGACAGCGAAGTGCTTGCAGCTAATGAAAAGATAGCTATCCATGACTAGCATGAAAAAAGAAAGAATGAAAGTGCTGCAAGGATATGTACATATTCGAATTGAAGAACTCTTGTGGGAGCCAAGCAATGCAAACTTTATTTTTTGGCCTGTGGAGCACACTCTATATACATGTCGCAGTGTTTGGGTGAATGCAGGGAGATGCAAGTGAAGTTCTTTATATATACATTGCCAATAAGAGAAAAAAGAAACATTTCCAGGTAAATATTTCATGTTCACATAATTGCTTGGTCGTCACAAACACGTCAGATATCGTTCGTATATGTTCAGAATTATTTGTCCTGATGACTCCTGGATCTCTAGTCGATCGTTGTACCTGGAAGGAAAAAGAAATTCCACTAAATGTTAGACAATTCCAGAAACTGTTTCACCTTGGCCCAGTTAAGGCTATGTTTTGTTCAATAGTTGTTCAAGGCCAATATAGTAGTGATCTTGTACTAAACAGTTCTCTGTGTTAGCCGTAAACTCCTGAGGCTGTGAAACAACAATCTGTGATCTCTTATGTGACTGCCTTCATTGTGGTGTGTCTAGAAAGCCAGACTGGACTGCACTTATTTGCACCTTGTTGGGGGAGAGAACCAGTGTCGAGACTGTGCTCAACACCTTTGTGTTGCCCTGCTACTTGACATGCGGGCTGTTGTCAGAGTGCTCTGTGTCACATTGATGTGCACACATTCTCTCACTTTTTATTTTAAATCTCAGCTGTCCTGTTTCCTTTCATTCCCTTTATACCCTTTCCTCAGCACAGAGTAGTTCACTTGTATTTATGCTGGTTAACCTGCCTATCTTCCTACCTTTCTTTCTCCTTGCTCCGAGAGCATGTGTCAGCATTATACTGATCTGATGCGAAAGGTGCAAAGGCAAGAATGGACAATCTAGTCAAGCCAGTCTAATCAACCTAGTAAAACGCAACATGGCTAAAACGTGCCAGCTGAATGTTTTCAAGTCATGCTCACATCAAGCTGCGGAGAGTTTTCTTAAGCAGATTGAACGAATAATGGAGGCAGGTTACCCACAACTTGTGCCAGTTTCCATAGCAGGAAAAATACTGAAGAAGTTCTGAACTCGCCAACTGGCCCAGGAGCCACCTCGTGAAAAAGAAAAGGTACCCGTCATGCCTTACATACACCGCATGTCGCATAATTTGAAGAAGATTACCGAGCAAGCTAATGTAAAATGGTGTTTTCTGCCTCATGCAA
Organism: Dermacentor andersoni; assembly: GCF_023375885.2. NCBI lineage: Eukaryota > Metazoa > Arthropoda > Arachnida > Ixodida > Ixodidae > Dermacentor > Dermacentor andersoni. The sequence continues at coordinate 151,645,404 of NC_092814.1, forward strand.
GCTTTCCAGGATCTGCAGAATGACCAACCCTTTTTTCGCAAGGCACCAGCCTGTGTCACAAATCACAAAAATAAATACCGTATTTACTCGCATAATGATCGCACTCGCGTAATGATCGCACCCCTGAATTTTGTCGTCAAAATTCAATTTTTTAAAATTTCCCGTGTAATGATCGCACCCCGAACTTGGCGCAGCGATATGTCGTGAGCCAAGTCTAGCTAATATTGATCGCGCTTACCATCTGTCGAATGCTACGCGAACGACTCTTCAAGACATACCAAGCGGTCTGCACGTGCCAAACATTCTTAAGCAGATGCCCCATTTCATTCCTTTCACCACTTTCCACACTTCCATGAAAAAGAAAAGCTACAGCCAAACTTGCCTTGGCTTTATTATTTGTGGGCTTTATAACGGTTGTGGTCAACAACAACAACAAAAAAGGCGCTTTTTCGATTCTTCTCGTCTGCACTCATGGGCACGCAACAAGTCGCGAGCGGCAACGATAGTAGCCACGTTTACACTGATACGTTAGAAGTGTACCCTATTCATACGCCGACGCTTGTAACACAGCTAAGATATTTACTCACCCTTAGCGGAAACTTGCCATATTAGGATAGTAGTGAAGACAGATGCCACAGTTTCCGCAGCATGCCGGCCGTGTGTTTCTATGTCACTGGCAGCTAAGCGTGCCCATCTGTTTCTGTCGCCTCAAAGTGGACATGGCTACGTTAATGCCGCAAACTTGCCGATATTAACGATATTATTCATTACTGATACGGAAGAAACTTTCAATGCACGTAATGTACTCACGAGAAGAAAAAAAAAATCGCGTTCGGCGCGTTCGGCTTGCTCCGCTGGCCGCCATTTTTGTTTTGGTGTCCTGCAGCCATAGAGTTTCTCACTACATTACCTAGAGGGAAATCTGGTGCTGCTGCACTGTGGTATGTATGGGAATGCCGGTATATTGTGACTTCGGATTGGCATCGTTCTCGGAGAGCCTGGACACTTTGAAGACGCGCTTGGCAAGCATCGTTCCATCTGTCACAATGATTAATTTGCTACTAAAACAGCACGTGAAAAGCTGTTTTACCTTTATTATTACGCAAAAACATGTTTTTTTTTAACTATGAGAACTTGTTATTGCGTATACGATTATATGTTACATAAAAAGTATCAGCGGGCCGCTAAAGTTGGAGGACAGAAGACGAGGCTCGCGCTCGCTTTGAAACAGTTTGTCATCTTTTCTTGCTTTTCTTCGCTTGGTCATGCATTGTAGGTGAGTAAAGATGTAATATGCGTGAATGGAAACATTTTATGAAGATTTTACTTTGAGAACACATTATTTGTGTAGCCATATCCACGTTTTAGATGAAGCCTCTTACAACACCAGCCAACATGAGCCTCACAGACACATATATCGTCATTCCCATGATGGCACGGTGCCCCCTTAAGAAACTCCCATAGACGGTGGCGCTAGATTTTCCTCTAGGTGATACGGTGAGAAACTCTATGCCCGCAGCAAATGCGGGACGAAAAAAATTTTGTTTTTTCGCGGGAAATTTAACCCGCGTAATGATCGCACCCCTGATCTTGCGTAAATTTTTCTGACAAAAAAAGTGTGACCATTATACGAGTAAATACGGTACATCATGTCATACATGTCAGGCAGGAGTCATTTATGAAATTCCTTTGTCATGTGGTAGAAAGTATGTGGGACAAACCGAGCACTGTGTGAATGATAGGCCGAGGCAACATCAAAACAATGTTAGAAATGGGAAAGAGGGCCACCTGGCAATTCATTGTAGAGATTGCAAATGTAAGCCAAATTTTCACGCCTGCCAGGAGCCGTGACAAATGGGTTAGATTAGTAATTGAGGCTATATTGTTTCTGCTATACGAAAAGAGTAGCCGTTACCATTATAAGGTGACTACGTCTCTTTCTTTTATTTTCATTTTAATAAAGGAAACTACTTTACCTGAACGCAAACGTGCACAGATGAACTGTGATAGTGCTCCATCTATAACATAGTGGCATTTTTTTCCTGACTGAACATTGTTGGAAGTAAATAAGGTTCCCGGTGTTTGTGTTTATCTTTTTGCTTGTCATCTTTGCACCTTTCACATCAGATCGTGCCTAACCAACATGCCCAGTTTTCCATCTTAACGTTATAAAACTAGGTGGTGATGATTTACCGCAGAAAGCAAAGCATTCTGTATCACATACTTCACATGTGCATAACTCGTAAGAAATTGTTAACATGCGAATGTGTCTGACCTTTCATGTTACAGCACTGTGTTTGAAATTTCACTGGCATTATCCCTACTTAGTCTGAATGCAATCACTGCATGCATAGTGTAAACAAAGTATTCAAGTCATGGCAATAGATGAACACACGTAAGCAACTAAAATGAGAAAAATGTGCTCAGTTGCGTTCTCCAGATTCTGCACGAACACATTTTACATATACTTGCCGTCTTCGAAATCAACTCAATGTGCTTGGGCTTATGGTTTATTTCGCAGTCATATTTATTCCCACTTGCAGGTAATAACTAATTGGCCCATATTGTCAGCTGGTGCTCAGGGGCACTCATTTATGCCCCTTACACTTACTGGTATTCAGCCACACTTGCGCTCATTTACTCTTGCCTAAACTCAGTGACTTCCCACTCTTGTGAAATCAGCAGAAATGAGTGAGAGGGCTCTTGAATGTGTGTCTAGCTGTAATGATAGTATAGTGCGTGCAAGTGCTTGAATGTCATCCACATGCGAACAATATTGGAAACACTTGTCTCTTTCTGCGCCCTACCCCATTTTTGTGCTGGCAAAATATCAGCTTTTTTTTGTGTGCTTCATGGTAAGCATATGACCTTTGCGCACTACAATGAACTGCCATTCTGGGCCTGATTCTTGCTTACCGGTGCCGTGGTCCACTGTATAGTCGCTCTGGAGAGCCGGGTGTTCTTTCTTTGGTGGCATTGTTATTACTGTCAACCTCTCCTGCCTTAATCCAGTGTAGGAAAAAAAATCAATTAGGTGAAAATAAAAAGAAATTGCAAAAATTGAAAATTTGAGAAACAAAAGCTCCCAAGAAAGGTCTTATTAAGGACGTTCCTCACAGCCAAAAACCAACACTGCATAGCAATCACTCGACATAAACGAAATGTCATACTTATGTTTTTTATTCTTACATACTTTTCTAGCCATGCAGCGCTGCTTTCTGACAACATTATGAAATGACGCAGGTGCTGAAATCCACAGATTTTTCAGTGACATTGTGAATGACATGCGAATATGTCTGACCTTTCAGTTACAGCTCTGTATTTGAAATTTCAGTGGCATTATTAGCACCAATGTCCATCCTTACTAAAGCTGAATACAATCAGTGTATACATAGCGTAAACCAAGTATTCAAGTCATGACAATAGACGAACGCACGTAACGCTCTGAATAAGCAACTAAAGCAAGCAAAATATGCTCAGTTGCATTCTCCACGTTCTGCACGAACACATTTCACATATACTTGTCTCTTAAATATCAACTCAATGTGCTTGGCCTTATGGTTTATTTCACACCCATATTTCTTTACACTTGCAGGTAATAACTAATTAGCCCACCTTGTCAGCTGGCACTTAGGGGTACTCATTTGTGTCCCTTGCACTTACTGGCATTAAGGTGTGCTTGCATTCATTTACACTCGCCTAAACTGATTCAGTGACTTCCCACTCTTGTGAAATCAGCAGAAATGAGTGAGAGGGCTCGTGAATCTGTGTAATGATAGAAGAGCACATGGAAGTGCTTCAATGTCATCCACATGCAAGCAATATTGCAAACACTTGTCTCTTTCTGCACCTCACCACACTTTTCTGCTGGCAAAATATCAGGTTTTTTCTTCGTATGCTTCAGCATAAGCATATGATCTTTTCGCAGTGCAATGAACAGCAATTCTGGGCCAGTTTCTTGCTTACCGGTGCTGTGGTCCACTGTATAGTTGCACTGGAGAGCCGGGAGTTCTGCTTTCTTTGGTGGCCTTGTTATTGGTGTCAACCTCTCCCACTTTAATCCTGTATAGAAAAAAAAGTCAATTAGGTGAGGATAAAAAGAAATTGCAGAAATTTGATAATCCGAGAAACAAAAGCTCACAAAAAAAGTCTTAAGGCCTATTTTGGAGCTAGTGGGTACCTCACAGCCGAAAATCAATACTACATACCAATCACTGGACATAAGCCAAATACAGAACTTGTTGATATGTTTTTTTTTTGTTCTTTCATAGTTTTTAGCAATGCAACTCTGCTTTCTGACATTACGAAATGACGAAAGTACAGAAATTCACAGATTCAGTCTGCAATAAAACTTGAAACTGTTAGCTTGGCGGGAGATATCACGCCATTGAAATTTTGACAGTGGCATAGAACTTCGCCCCTTCTACAAGTAATGAGTGTACCGCTGCTCTCCAAGAGATATTGTGGCGAATTCTGGTTCTAGTGCAAACTGATACTTCTTCTCTGCTGCTGCGTCGTCGGAGTTAAATGATTATTTTCGCGTCAAACAAGCTTCGAGCTAAATTGGGCTTTGAATTCCAGTGAACTTGACGCATTGAACAGGAAAGCCAAAAACCCACGCAAATCCACACATTACACCGAGGAAAGTGCGTAAGACACCAGAAAACTGTTTAAAATAAAGCTGTCAGTTGACAAAATTAACCTATGAAATGCAATGGATTCGTTTCGCAAAGTCCACGAAGGGGATAAAAAAAAACCCAGAAGATTTCATGGTTAGAAGGCTACATGCGATTACTAGCGGCATGATCAAACGCAAGCCCTAGTGAAAATCTGCACATTAAATTTCAATGAAAGGACACCTGGCTATGCGAGCAAGAAGTATCGCCAGCAATAATGCAATTTGAGGAAACCGAAACGGAACCCAAAACTTCAATGCGCGTGTCCGCATTAGTACTACACAAACAGACGTTTAATCACCAAGATTCGTTATCTGCTGGCTCATAATAATGTAATGGCAGAAGTTAAGCATTTAGTAGTATGGTAAGCAAAAATCAACCTACTGTATCCACACTGGTTCGCAGCTGTACAGCACACACTCCAGGGCCCGACGAGCCAGCGCACATGGAGGCTCACCACTGCTGATTGTCACCCAGCGTTCGCACTCGTACGAGTTGTCGAAGTTGCACTGGCTTCTTACAGTTTCCGGCAACATCGGCGGAATTGAACGTCACTGAGATCGCCGAGAGTGTTCATCGACGCGGCCAGACGCCTTCACAATGCAAACACAGTCGCATAACGTCGCTCGTACGAAAAGATGACGATAATTGCCACTGAAAAGAATCGCCTCGTCCGCCGGCTCACGCCATGTTTTTGCTTCTTGCCGGCCGGCAGTCTTTCCTCCTCCTCTGCCGTCAAAGCTACGCACAGAGGCGATGACTTCTTTCTTAGTCTACTCACTCTCTCCTTTTGCCTTTCACTTCGCTTTGTCCCTCGCAGCTTCTCCCTCATCACACCTTGCACCTTTTGCTTTGTAATGCCCTCTCAATGCTTCTGCGCACTTTTTGGGCACCAAATTTACAGGGCTGCATATAAACATTGTGTTTGCTCATTGGCCGCATACAGCCGTGAGCAACGGGTCGGCTGCGTTTTGTCACGCATGATCTCGTTTGAAAGAACGCTTATATGCGGTGGTCTGGGATGAACTGAGAATGTACCGCTTATACGGAGGACGCTATGCAGGACTTGACTAAGAATGTACCAGCAAATGTTCTCCATGGTCGTCGCACGCGGCATTCACAGCTATCACTGCCAATCCTACTGCAATAACCATCTTCGCCTATCTGTTTCACAACGTGTGGTGCCATCGTAAGTGTAGGGCATGCTTTTAATAGGCGATAACCAAAATCCGCTGCCGTTCCTTGCTGCAGACTGCGATCATATACGTTTTCCGGTTGCTAGATCTCATGTGAACAAGAAAAGGTGTGAGGTGCATGCGATCGAGAACAGTATATATAGCCGCCCTAATCACGTGAAAACAACGGCACGCACATTTTCTTATTCCGGTACCAGCAAGTTTCCGCCTGGGTCGTCGCACGTGGCATTCATAGCTATCGCCGGTAAACCTATTACGCTAAGCATCTTCACCTATCTTTTGCAGTGCGTGGTGCATAGTGCCATTGGTAGCTTACTGCACGCATTTAGTAGGTGATAATCCAAGCGCGCCGCCATTCGCTGCTAAAGGCGGCGCGATGTGGGCATCACGTTTTGCTTTGGCGGAATCCTGGCGTCGCCCACCAGCTCGATTTCGTTTCAGTTTCCCGTTGCCCTCTTAAAACACCACACAATATGATAACAACAAAACACATATTGGGCTGCCAGATCACCACAAGCTTGACACGCATCGGCGTCTCTTGCCACAACGATCCACGTGACGCGTTGCATTACGTAGATGTCAATGATAGTTGATTCTGTCAAACCTTTTTATAGTTACTTTGGATCGTATGTTTTCCCGGTTTGTGCATTTTTCTCAAGTTTCTTTTCCAGAATGCATGAATGAGGTTCTGCTGTAATATTTACATGGTGCTGATTGCATAAGTGCTTAATTTATCATTTGTGTGGCTGTCATTGTTGACGGCACTTTACGTCAACTTGCTGACAGCTCTACTCATTCAACAGTGTCAAATTCTTGCCCATGGCTACACCTTTGCTCCCATTCTGCCTTCCTTTCGATCATGTGCTGATGCTTTATTAATTATTCCCCAAGAATATGGAAGGTTGCTTGGTTATACACATAACTACCATCACATGAAAAAATTGTATGTAAACATCTGTTTCTTCTTTTTTTTTAAGAGCTTGATTTTGAGGCTACATTCTATTCTGATATTGCTGCCCTTTGTGTATTTTTGTGTGGTTTACAGATTAGATGTAAACTGGAATATATTCAGAGTTTATTATAGAGAGATGTTAGCTTTATTTTCTACATTTTCTAGTGAATGCAAATATGCTGTGTGCAGATGGTCATATAATTTCAGAGCTTGGCCACTTACAGACTACTCTTGTTTCTAAGACTAGTTCATTTCATACAGTCACAACCTTTTTATTCCAAGCTTCAGTATTCACATTGTGCCATTGATCTGACCAAGTCTGCCTCATATTACCATATTTTCACGATTCTGCTGCGCCTCCGACTGTAATGCACAGTTATATTACTGCCAAAACAACAAAAAAAAAAAGTTGGTGCCAATTTCGTCGTGCGCTTCAAGTAAAGGAACTTGAGTCGACGCATAATGCGTTGAAACAACTTCATGGAACGTGCAAAGGCACACAGACTCGTGCACACCTGAATCTTAGCGGCTAGTTGCATCAGAGTCCAACGACACCTCCTTCTCACTGTCTACCAACCACAGATGTCATATTTAATTCCATCTAATGCATTAGAAATGCCACATGTACAGCAAACTGGAATATGGTGACCCACACCAAGGCATAAAAAACAATGTATCTTCGATGGCACTGAGGCTAGTTATCTTTCATTTAGCTTGCTATTTTAGAAAGAATTGGTTTCGTTTTTCATTTGAGTCAAATTAGCTATGATTGTAACGTGCATGCACATTTAAAAGCACTTTTTATTCAAAAAAGTGGAATTGTGCAAATACGGTATACCCACTGTAGTGGTGAAGTGGCTTTGGCGTTGTGCTGCTAAGCCTGAGGGCACTGTATCTAATTCCTGCCATGGTGGCCACATTTTGAAGGGGGCAAAATGCAAGGATATCCGTATACTATGCATTGGGTGCATGTTAAAGAACCCCAGGTGGTTAAAATAATTCCATAGTCCTCCACTACGGCATACCTAGGTGGACTGGAAGTAGCTCTGATATTGTGAAATTAAGTTTTTGTTAGTTTCCAAAGTGGGGCTGTGGTAGACATATAGCGAATATTTTGCTTTGTCAGAATCAAACACAACTTCCCTTTTGTTGTTGATTGCAGAATTACACAGGTCTTCCACGGACTGAATCTGAAGCTGATGAGGAACCAAGTGAAGACAATGTGCACTTTGAAGACATGAGTGCTGAAGATGAACATGTCAAAAGCGAGACTGCAACTGCCAGTGTCACAGCTGCCTGCAAAGACTCTGCACCTGCAGCATCTAACCGTACCTCTTCTACCTGAGAAATCAGGAACACTTGTAGTTATGTCATGATAAAAGTGTAATACTGCTGGATGTTATACCTGTAGTCAGTGCCCTGTGGACATTGAGGAGTGTATTGTGCTGTAGCTTAAAGATTTTATGAGCATGTCATACTCCGTTAACTCCAATAGTTAAGGCACTACTTCTTGCATAGGCTGACTCCAAATCTTGGAACAGGTCACTAACAGGCCACATATGGCATTGTGATCAGTAATAATCGACTTACGCAGTAAACTTGCATACAACAGTAAATAGCCATTCAGCCCACAATGGTTCACCCTTAATTAAGTGTCAGATTTAACTTATAGAAAGAAAGCAATTGAGGAAGCAGTTCGGTTGTACTCTGTTTTATCTCTCATGACCTCCTATTCTTTTTTACCTCTTTGATAGTACAGTAAAACCTTGTTAATTCAAAGTCATCGGGACTACAAAAAATCTTCGAATTAAGCGGGTTTTCAAATTAACCGAACACACACAAAAAAAATGCAACCCAGGCAAAAAATTTCACTGCAGGAATGCACTACCTTTATTTGGCGATCTTTGGATTACCTAAAGTAATCCAAAGATCTGGATCTTAAAGATGCTGGTTTGCCGCGTCCTGTAGTTCGAGGCTCCAAGGGTCATGTTTTCTAGTTGGCCAACTACTTTCAGCATTTGAGAATTTTCACCGTGGCACTCAACAAAACTGCAGATAACATTCAGCGATCCGATAACTTCCCCGAGAGCGGGTGCTCGGGAGGGCTTGTGAGCGTCGTCGTCGTCGCTGTCATCGCACATGGTCGCATCAGCGGTAGCTTCACTCTCCAAGTCTGAGTAGCACGTTTGTTGATCATTTTCAAAGTTTAGATACTCGGCAAAGCCGATTGCACCGGATTTGCTATCCTCTGCGCAGAGTGCATTGATGCAGTCGCAGTACTTGGCTCCTTCTTCATCAAGTGCACATGAATAGTCAGCATCAGCATCGACGATCCTTTCCTTCAAAAAACCAGCGTGTTCAAAACACCGCATGATCAAAGTGAGTTCCACTTGCTTCCACGCATACACAGTAAGACATATGGCCCCGAGGAGGTCGATGGAGTACTCCTTGCCGTTGTCGTAGCAAAGGAGCATGCGCTTGAGCAGGTGGTGGCGGTAAATCTTCCTCATGTGGTGAATGATGCCTTCGTCCACTGGCTGCGAGATCGACGTGGTGTTTGGAGGAAGAAATACCATCCTGATAGCTTTCAGGTGTGGGATGTCGCCATGTGCCGGGCAATTATCAACAATGAAGAGTACATTCCTGCCTGTGGCCGCGAACTTGCGGTCAAGCTGCCGAATGTAATCTTCAAATATTGCACCTGTGACCCAGGCTTTCTTGTTGTGCCAGTAGATAAGCTCATCCCTTGGCGGCAGCCGTACATTTCTAAAGCAGCAAGGCTTCTCACTCTTTCCAACTACGACTAGTGGCAGCTTGTGTTTACCGCACTTGTTTGCGCTGAACAGAACAGTAATTCTTTCCTCACCCTGCTTTCGACCCTTGACCACGTTGTCTTTTGCTGCAAACGTTTTTGTGGGCAGCATCTTGTAAAAAAGGCTGCCTCGTCAAGGTTTCACCCGTATCACAAAGCAGCGCCCTCGAACAGGCTCCATCTAAGTTATCCAGAACGAAATAAAGGAAATAAAGAAAAATATAGTGATTGAGCTAGTGCCTTATCTGCTGCGCCCCGGCAGAAGTAGCACGTCGCGTTTGGTGTTAGTTGGAAACAAAACTGTGGTAGCTGTTTTCTTTGCGTAGATAAAGTGCACGGATGCTTTTTTTTTTTTTTCCACAAACCATATCACCACAAAAGCAAATTGACGTCAGTGCGAAGGTTTACAGGTGCATTTTGTTTCGTCCCAGTCACCATGTCTTTCTCTAATGAGCAGAAGGTAAACATGATCTTTGGGAGCTGCAAATGGCAATAAGAGGAAGGCCGCAAATATATATCATTCATGGAACTGTGGCGGTAGACCAAACGCATCGACTATCATCAGAAATTATGAAAACCTGAGGCAAACCGGCCGCTTTAAGAAACAGCGGCGGAGGACTCTATCCTTGAGTCTTCCTACGCACGAATGTTCTAGCATTTATGGCCTCAAACTCTCATCCTAGTGTGCAGGAGATGGCCGCCAAGGTACCAATTTCCAAGTTATCAGTATGGACGATTCTAAATGATGGCCTTTCACCTGTACCACCTTAACCAGCACCAATGCTTGGAAGATAGGGACCTGTAGGATCGTCTAGATTTCTCGAATTGGGTCCTCACAAAAGCCGATGAATCACAACTTTTTGAGCAACATCATGTGCACAGATGAAGCCAATTATCGCAGAAACGCCTAGGTAAATTTCCATAATGCAAGTTATTGGAGGGTCTCCAATCTACACTTGGCTAAGCGCAAGCGGCACCAGTACCAGTGGTCGCTCAATGTGTGTTTCGGAATTTACGCCAGTGCTATAATCGGTCCCATCTTCTTCGATCACACACTGACTGGACAGCGCTACGTGGACTAAATCCTTGAAGGAGTGGTGGACGAGTTTCTCAGCGAAGTCCCGCTGTCACGCCTTCCACTTCTGAGGTATCGGCAAGATGGGGCACCCGCACACAGCAGCAGCCAAGCACGAAACTGGCTGGATGCGACTTTTCATGCACAATAGATTGGAAGGCATGGGACTGTAAATTGGCCGGCTAGGTCACCTGACCTCTCTCCACTCGATTTGTTTCTTTGGGGTTATGTGAAAGATAGTGCTTACACAATTGAGACGAACGTTAGATTAGCTCAAGGCAAGAATAACGGATGTCTGCCGTAGAATTCCGGCGTCGGTCATCAAGAAAGCCACTGAAGATGTGATAAAGCGGACTCAGTACTGCGTAGCTGCAAAAGGAGACCTATTCGAACACGTCCTCTAGGCAGCTGCTGCTCAACAGAGCTTACGAATTCATAGATAGTAAGGGCACACTGAAATCTCATGGTGTTTGTTATTGATTTATTTTTGCAGACATCCTGATTGCCAATTCGGCTCACTTAAAAGTGCTATATTTACTTGAACGCATTGGTCTTGCCTTTCCTCTATGCATTTGTCGCTTCCCGGTCTGTTTATTTCACTTTTATTTTTTCACACGAACCTGTTTTTAATGAAACACTTTAATGAAAAATAACACGGTCACTTTAATGTTGCTTTGGTCTGAAGGAAGATATGGCACCAAATATAGCTTCACGTGCACTCTTTGGATATGGTACTAGCAAAGCCGGGACTTTGAAACATACTATGCCTATTGCATTGCTTTTCGCATTTCGTGTGTGGTCAGAGTGGCGCTTCGGCTGCGTTATCAAGGGACTTATGTTATCATTGTGATCAGTCGGCATTGAAAGACGGATAATAAGTGTGAGGTAGAAATGAGAGGAAAGAATAGCTGCAAAGCCGCAAAACCTGCTGTTGGTGCACCTTCCATACCATTATCAAGGTGATGCGCTGTCTCTTCAGGTTTGCAACAGGCAATGTAGTTGCTTTCAATCAGCTTACTTGAGGGCGCTGCTTTATGATACAGGTTGAAACGCACTCGCTTTATATTTTTCATATTTCGTGAGGTTTCTTTGCCAGTCGGAAAAAAAGTGTACTCAATTAGTACATCACTGAAAACACTGCAGTGAGATGTCATTTGGGGGTGCCTACAAATGCCTCATCGACAATTTCAAAATTAGGACAGTACTTGTAGAGTTAGATAATTAATTGCAATTACTGAATTAGATCTCAGTAACGAAATAATTATTGGCGGCTACATCACTGTACTGGAAACAATATGCACTAGGCTTTTTTTGGAGTAACGCAACTGCTCTTTCTTTAAGTCTTGGTGCTTGATAGTTGGGGAACACTGCATAATTCACTTAGTAACCGAAATGAGGCCAAGCCGGATTCACTCAAAATCAGAATCAACAGCAGTCATGCGCAGCAGCACTTATACTCGGACTCACAGAAAAGGAAAAGAGAGAGAGAGAGAGAGAGGCTGCAGTTTTGCCGGAAAGGCGAAGCAGTATTAGTGATAGGCAAGTGAACGACCATTACACGAAGGAAGATTACACCACCGAGAGGACTCGGGCTGTGAAATTGAACTGTCTCCTACTATGAGGTCTTGTATATACTCATAACGCCGTCACTTCAGCGATCAATTCTTTGAGGCCACACGAAATTTGATGATGATATATATCGGGTTCGGAAAGCTAATCGGGCTCCCCCCCCCCCACCCCCCAGGAAAAATGAAAGCTCTCTGCCTATGATACTTTAATTACTTAAATACAGTGCAGTGTCGGTGTGCAGCCAGTGTTGGTGGGTGCGTTTTGATGTGTGCAGATCATAACTCCAGGGTGTCTATATCGACGAAGTGATGAAGAGAGGCACCAGCAGTGAGCGAATTCCCCTTCGTGCTGCCTCTCATATCAACGCGCGAACTAGGTGTGTGAGAACACAGCGCACGCCATATAGTCATAAGCTGTCTCGGGTTGCCAGCCTTCGAACGCACTGCAGATTAGTACAACCAAGATAGGGATAGGCCGTGCACAGCGGCGACAAGGACCGTGCGCAGCCGAAATAAAGGCCCAACCACATGCAACTAATTGTACGTGCCTAGTGATGCATCTGGAAGGTCATGTGCACTTGTCCTACGCGTCTAGACCGAGGAGATGCATGGGCCGCATGCACGACGGAAGTGGCCGCTTGTGCGCCGACGTCACATGGCCGACATGTAAACTTCTGGCACGGGATTTGAAACAGGTTGTGGTGGATTCGGAATCGTGCCGAGACGGCAGGATTTACCGCTGGTTGGGTGTCGCACGCAGACGATGGAAACTATCAATAACGAAACGCAGGCTCGACCTGCACTTTGTCTGACGAAGCACAAGCACCATAGGAATAAGCAAGTGACAAGGTTCTTGTGGGTCGAGGTGGCGAGAAATGTGATGCCCACCGCTGCCGTAACAGGCAAGTGCTCAGAATTTTATACGGGTGTTATACGGGGCACTTTCAATCGCGATCGGGTCCAATCGAGATCAGATTTCTCGATCGCGATTGCCTAACTCTTTTGAGCAAGTTAAGAATTAACCTTTCTCAAACCCAAACACGAACATTTCCCTCGAAGGTGATTTTGCAGCACTGTGCTATGCGCAATAAAGTGCTCACTTGTGCGCGTATCGTGTGGCTGCTCGCCCTCCCCTTCATCACAGGCGCAAGAACTGGGCCGGTATATTGTAGTGATGCCTTTTCCAATTCTGTGCTTTTTGAGGCTTTTCGCGCTTGGCCAGTGGTCAGAGTGATGGTCTGCCCACATTATCAACGGGATCAGCGGGATGATAAGAATAGTATAGAATAAGGCATAAGGCATCGCTACGAAATAGCGGCCCTGAGGCGCGCATACGCTCGTGTATACACTTAGCAAGGCGCGTATCCTGTGCTCCGTGTGGTCGGACCTAAGAGATGCGCACTAACATGCCCTCATCTCCATGTAACCTGCTTCCATCTGTCGCATGTAACAGGTCTGTTATTAAAGGGAGCACTGGGGCTCGTAGCCTCCGCTGGGTACCACCGCTGAGCATCGGCAGGAGTGGCGGCTTCACACAGGTGCAGCAAGTGACGTGATGTGATGCGATATCATTGCATGTTGAAAACGAAGAAGGAGGCAAAGAATTCGTCAAAGATTTAAAAACAAAGCACGAGGAGACTCGCGTGGAAGGCCGCCTCACTAGTACCAGGAGAGCCGATTTAATGATCGCGTCGCGCAACATGACTGTGACATCCCTGAGCTGTCGAAACCCATGATGAATTTAAACGCCTATCACACAGGCACTTAGGAGCACTGTCGAGTCCAATCCGGATCAGGTGCTTGTGCACGGGCACTTCCATCGAAACCCATGGTGATTTTATACCTCTGTTACACGGGCACTTTGTAGCGCTGTCGAGTCCAATATCTGATCCGGATCCAGTAGATCGCGATTGTAGGCTGTTGTCTGCACCATAATTCTGAGTGAGCTCAGCCAACTCGATCCGGATTGTCGGACCATGCAACAGCTATCATTCTTGATCACAACGGAAAAGTTTGATCCTTATCGGTCTTGATTGCGATTGAAAGTGTCCGTGTTGCACCGCTATATTATGGAATGACCACTAGCAGAAGCGATTCAAACCGCCGCTGCTCTCCTTTTGCATCATAACACGCGGAGTCAAGATGCCACACAGTGCGGCCCACGTTCGCTTTAGAAATCATACGAATGTGCTAAAGCACTCAACTGTTTGCAACTTGCTACTACAGAAGCATTGCCGATCAAGCGCGCGCTGTCAAACACAAGAAAGCACAATGTGTGTCGTACGCGCAAATCAGCCGAAGCTCAATGCGTCACTCAATGCACATCGAAGTAGAGCTGCAGCGATATTCCCATAGTCATGAGCTAATGGTCATGACTGAGCTACAAGGCAAAGCAACAACGCTGCCGCGAATAATGGCAAGCATTAAGCAAAACGGCAAACTTCTGCACTCCAACTTGCTTGATTCCGCTGACGGCGGTTATCCATGCCTGCCTGCGTCCCTTTTCATACACTTACCCAGGAAACTGTAGAACTTGACAGGCGGCTGCAGGCCCCAGGTGTTTTTGTCACTGTTGTGGCAGTTCACTGCACAACAGTACCGGGCACCTTGGCTACCCGACTGCCGAACTATCGCGAAACAACGGCGACGCGAGGAGCAATTGCAAATATTGCGGGCCTCATCGCAAGCGCCTCACGGTGTCGGCGACCTCATACATAGTAACGCCGCTCTCCACCAGGGGAAGGAGTGGTGCCGGTGTCTGCCGGCACATCAAGCCACTGTCCTTCTAGAGCTCGCCCTCCCATACTTACCCTTGCACAAGGCGTGCGGCCGCAATCTTATCGCACTTGGACTTTATATGCAACATCACACCGACCTCAACGTCGGAAGTTCACCTAGAGTGTCAATATAATTGCTATCGCTATAGTAACTATATTTTCAATCACCATAATAAAGGAATTGATTTATAAATTATGCACAGCACTGTCTTCTGGCTCAATGTGAGCACATGCTTAGCCCCTTTATGCACTTAAAGTCCCTTGTGGCTTTAAGTGCATTTTTAAGGGGCTTTATATGCACTTGCAAGACAACGCCGCCTTCTATATCAAATACGTTCTGTATTGGGGGCGAGGACATACCGTGGCGGCATCAGCGCATGAATGAAGTGTAGAGCTGGATCATGTGCTGGAGCGTCTGCTTCAGCGCCCTCACATGCTTCGGTTTACATCGTGCTGCCATGAAATTTCGGTTGGTTACAGTAGTTTTACGCAAAAGCTTTTCTTTGTTTTGATTTTGAGGTTTTATACGATCTGTGAAAATATGTGTTTCTCCATGCAAATTTGGGACAGATTTCGCTCTACTTACTATCACAGAAATAGAAAGCATGGTAGCTTCTACAGAAGCTCAATGGTTGTTAAAGTATGGTGGAAAATTTTAAAGTGCACATATACATGTGCCATTTGCCAGAGTGAAAGTGTCAAATACGTGAAGAGAGATATATGCGACTATTGCAGCCAGTCTATAGATCTATACAGATTATTAGAAACCGCACATTAATAACAGCTTCAGCTGACAGCGAACCGCTAAAGGCCCACAAGTATTTACAAGTTCAACCTTTACCTAATGCAGCAATCTCCAAAAGATCACTCAAATCTGCAGATGTTTATGTGAGGAGTATTATAGAAACTGAGAAGGAGCCTCTCCACCAGCTGTCGCAGTGCCCGCCCGCTCTACCATGTTTCATTTCGAATGTAGCTGAAGCTAAAGTCTACGTTCGCAGTGTTTGCCATCGTAAACACTGTAGATAGTCGTGTTGCTCGAGCAGCACGACTAACGTACAAGAAAGGTCAGTTGATCAAACAAAGCACAGCAATATGTGAATTTTTCTTTACAACATCAGCTGTTCTGTTCAGGCTTACCTTGTATCCTTCTTACGTGTGTTTGAGCGATTTCAGCAGGCAGCTGGCACACTCAGTAGATTTAATAGAGTGCTCTCTCATCTTTCTAATGTTTCCTTTTTCGTCCGCCTCCACAATCCACGATAGAAGATTCGCTATCCACTCTAAACAACCATTTCCTTCTTTCCATTTTCCCTTGCCCAAAAGCAGGGTAGCAAACCAGGTACAACTGTTCCCTTAAGCTACAGACATTTTCTCTCGTATCACCTTGTACTCAGCAGTAGACCGTCGTAGTAACCTTCCTACTTGCATATAAGTCTGGCTTATCGGTGCTCAAACACGCAGCATCAGAACGTTCGCAAGTGTGTTGCACAAAATAAAGACACAAACTTTGCAAATCGTAGAAAATTTATTTGGAGAACTCGTAACATATGTTAATGAACAGCGTTACTTGCATTTATGAACTCTGTGATGAACGCTGGGTAATGGCTGCTGGTTGAAGGTGGCTGGACGATTTGGGTATTTTTTAATTAATCACGAGGGTATTAACATCAGGAGGTAGCTCTGTCTTGCACTGGACTTCTTTCATGGTTAGCTCTCATGCGAAGTACAGCACATCAACTATCGGGCACGGTTAATGCATAAGTACACCAGCAAGGAGTCTTGTCACAGAGGAGCTAGTACTGCTCAACGTATTGTGGAGCACACAGCAGCACACAACGCGTGAAGGCATACAGATTGCATGAGGCTTTTATATTGCAGTCAAACCTGTGGCCACCTAGTGCGCCATATTTGGCATCGAGCGGCGTATGTGAAGTGTATGTATTCCTATGCAATTGTGCTGCCACATGGCTGACGCAGGGCAGTGTGTGTGTAATCCTAAAGCTAGCATGTCATCTGCACATTCACATGCTCAGGGAAAAGTTACATTACTGAATGGACTACGAGTTGCATGTCTAGTTTCACGAAGGAACAGTCGAGGTAGTTAACCTTTCAAGTATACATGAGGGAAAGCGCCTCTAATTGACAAAAGTTTATTCACCTTACGCGCACCAGCAAGACATCCTACAGTAAGAGATGTAACTGGACTGTTTATGTAATAAGATGTTGCACTTTCCATGCGTTTTGTGACATATGTGACACTTCGCAATTTAAATGCCTTTGTGTGGCATCTCGAAGATAATGGCGTGCTTGCAGATGCAACAAATGAATTATGTAACAGTTGCTTGAGCATGTTCAGTTTTTTACTCTGCCTGTGAGATATCGGTCATCGTGGCGGCACTCTGTTAGCTGGAAGCATCCTTTCAATCTCGGTTGTTTTTTTCTGTGCCGGTTGAGGGGCACCCAATCGTGTGACGTTGGGTGAACCATTTTGCCAACCACACCGCGGTCCTTGCCTGAACAAAGGGAATTGTGTGGCTTTAGCTCGCGGCACAAGCTGAATTCGCTGAAAGGCGATTTTTCATTCATGCAAGAAAACGACATTGTCATCGTGGTTCTGCAAGATGAGCACTCAATTGCAGTGCACACGAGGTGCCGAAAGCGTGGGTACAAATTGAGGAAGCCTTCTGGTTTCAACGTTTACCAGGAGCGCCACAGAAGTTGCTTGATGTGGTTGGCCTGTTCAGGAGTGGAAGAACAGCTGTACGGCATCACTCACTTTCTGCCTCCTATGACTTCATTCCAAGAACTGTATGCATTTATCCTAATTGTTTTTAGTATTCAAAGTAGGTGTCACCGATGCAACGCTTTTTTTTTTCTCGTCAACGAAGCTTCTTTTTTTCCCTCTTTCTTTTGCACGCAGTGAATAGCTTGTTGTAGAGAAAAATAGTTTATATTTGCGTAGTCTTGCATGAAATGAATGTATGTTCATTTTAAGCTACAAGAACTCGTGCAGCCTAGCGACCTAAGGGCACATGTATATTGACTCTGTACGGCTCGTGCAACGTTAAACTGTGTAAGCAGAACAAGGAAAGGAACACGGAGCTGCGTTCACCCTTCGATTTTGTAGTTATTTCGTGCATGTGCAGTTATGTGCTTGAAGGAACTATTGGTTAATTGTCGCTGTCACTGCAGCCGAACTGCATGATAGCGTTCGCATGTCTTGAACATTCGTCAAACTTATGCTAAGCAAAACACAAAAATGAACCTAGTGCTGTGCTAATTCAAATTCATGCATTTTCTTGAATGAAATTGCCTTTTCTTTCAGTTTTCTTTTTATTTGTGGAGTTTAACCGAATTTTTCTACAAAATGTTCACCACAGATTTACTATATTAGTCAGTTTAACTATTTTATCACACTTTTGTAAATATTAAACAAATAGGTATGTTCTGCAGGCAACTTCCTTGGCTGCAGCTTGCAGCTTATAAACTCTCAGCTTTTCTAACTTGTGCTATGTCAGTGTGAATACCTCTTTCGTTCATTGATTGAACATCATTCCATGGTTCTAGAACTGGTCACTTCATTTTAAGCACTGAATTTATTACGGCACCTCCGACACCGCCAGAAGTCTCAAACTGGTTCCAGCCTTTCAACAGTCTGACTCAACTGACTGATCATGGCCTCGTCAACTTACAAATCTACCACAACACGTAGCTCTCAAATTGTCTTGTACAGTACGCCCTAAAGGTTGTGTGAACATGTGTAAAGCATTTTGGCACATGGTGTGAGCCTACCAAGAGCACAGACTACGCACCTCTACGTAAGTACTGTGTAGCTGCATGTATTGCCTTCATGCGCGGAAAGATATTGGAAACAGTCATGCAATATGCACGGCACGGAAGGGCTGTCGATACGCAAGTTAAGTGTTGAAAAGTGTTTTTAAATAATGCACCGGTGCTTATCGGTAACACACTTGAGTGCAACCGTTACATGGTGCAAGTAAGTACTAAACGAGTAAGCAACCGCAAAAGTGGGAAAGGTCGGTGCGATTTGTAAAGGGTGCTTATTTTATTATTTACGTTATAGTTAAGGCCTTGCACTGCAAGTACTCTATGACAATAACGGGAAGCTGCGCTAATATAGGTATTTGGCTTTTGCATTGAAAAGCAGCTAAAGCTGCTGTGGCGCCTTGATGGATGAACTGTACAGTGTAGAAACTTATGGACACAATGGTTTAGCGTGCTCGTGAAGACATCGCTGCACGGGTATGATTCAGTGGCGTAGCCAGGGGGTGACACATCAGGCATGTGCTCCTCCCGAAATTTCTGTTAGTATGCAGCCTGCTCAGCATTCCCTCACCCTCGTTCCCGTCCCTGGTCAAGTAAGTGCACTCTCCCCCGAAAAAAAATCTGGCTACGCTACTGGTATGATGGCCCCACATTGTGCTCCGATTGGAATATTGTACATGGCTAGTAATAAATGTACAGGGTAATATTTCTACCTGTCTCGCTCAGTTGCCTCGTAGAAGTACGTCCCGTCGCAAGTGTTTGCTTCAACGCTCAAGTACATAGGCCAACATGCTCTGCCGTTGCCTATGTGGCTTCACTCTACAATGTATGCCTGGCGGAGACTGAACCTTGCGTTGAATATTTGATGCTTTTCAGCGCGCTTTGCGATAAGTTAGTATCCACGTTACGCGAAGAACTGGCATGATGGCCTTAAGAAGTTGCTTTGCCACTGGCTTGTCGCTTAGCCCGAAGTCACCCGCGAGTTATGGTGGTATCTTTCTTGCAGAATGTGAGTGAAAATTAGAAGGATGTTGGGTAGGTACATCCCCGGCAAACTCGCTGCGCCATGGCAAACCTTCTGCGCCCGGAAGGACGATGACTTTCTGCGGCAATGCCTCTGCCTGTCAGGTAACTTGGCAGCTGTGCCTATGCGTCTTCTGTTCAGAGAAAGCCGTCAGCATTGAAATTTTCGGTGCAACACTGCAGCTCTCTTGTGGAAGTGGAGCTCCTAATTTGCGGGTTGCTCGAGTAACTCAACAGCAAGCTGTGGTGTTGTCACGGCATCCCTCTAGCACGGAGGCTCTTCGAACGTCCAGCTAGGCGACGAGCTGGACGGGAAGCCGGGCGACACGAGGTGGAACTCGTCTCTGTCGGAGAGCTCATTGCCCGAGAGCGACGCGGACCGGAGACTCGCCCTAGATGATGGCGCCGAGTCACCACTGTGCCGCTGCGGCGCCGCGGCCTCGTCGTTGTCGGCGGTGACGGATCCGTCTGCGGCGGCGAGGTCGTGCGGCACCGGCGGCGTCAGCGGTGTCACGCGGCTTCGTGCCGTTAGCGGTCGCCAGTGGCGGCGCACCGACTCTGGACTGTCAGTGCCTAGGCAGCGGCTGAGCAGCAAAAGCGGCGATGGCCGCGGCCGCCGCATCAGTGGAGTAGGTCGTTGGGGTCGCCGCTCTTCCGGATGCCGTATAACTGCGCAAGGAAGACACAAGGGAGACAGCTCATGCATGCTAGAGCTAGCTGGAAGCTCGCGCGCATCCGTGACGCGAACACATCGGGACAAATAAGAGAATGACGCCTGCACTCGCAAGAGTAACATGAAAATCACGTGTATATGCGTCGACCGAAACGATCGAACAATAAACAGAACTTGGTCGGATTACTACTATTATCATAGAGCGATTGCCAGAAAAAAATTGCATAAAGGCAAACGTGAAACGGTAATTATATATATACGTATTACACACGAGAGGAAGGGGGCTAACCGAGGAGCCCGATCTTTATTTAGGTTGCCTTCAGCCAAAAAGCTCACGTTCTCGTGACGCCTGCGGGAGAAAGGATGTTCCACATCCACCGCCAAGGTCCGTGAGTTATGGCGCTGGCTAACACTCCCAGGGTTCTACTAGGAAACATAAGTACCTAAGAAAGTGGCTGGGGAAACGGCACCGCGGTAGCTGAATTGGTAGAGCATCGCACCCGTATATATATATATATATATATATATATATATATATATATATATATATATATATATATATATGTACACGCACACGAAACTACGTCTTCACATTAAGTTTTACACATTACGTTTTCCCATTCACTTTCCAGGGTATTTATGTTGACCTACAGAACTAACCCTGTGAGTGTTAGGCAGCGCCACCACTCACGGCCTTGGCGGCGGATGTGGAACATCCTTTCTGCCGCAAGCGTCACGTGTAGTGAACTTTTGGGGCGAAGGGAATTGGTCAGTAAACCCACACATGCTACCTGAAGGCAACAATGGTGCCATGTCATGGCCAGATATACAAGGGCCCGCCGCGGTGGCCTAACGGCTATGGTGTTGCGCTGACAAGTACGAGATCGCGGGATTGAATCCCGGCCGCGGCGGCCGCATTTAGATGGGGGCGAAATGTGTGTGTATATACAAGGTGCTTAAATCTTCGCGCATTCTTCTAACGCCATGCGTTACTTGAAAAACATTTTTGTTTCATTATTTTCACAAGCGTGCTGTGTCATGCGTCAACTGAGAGTTCGATCGCATGAATTGACATTTACGAAGTTCGCCTTGCGTGGCTGCTATGTTCTCGTGGTGGTGTCCTGCTTTCGCTAGATTTCTGTTTTGAGTCTACGTACTACTTGAAGAGTCAACACGTTTACGTATAGACTTTGAAGCTCCATTCCCGAGTAAGGCATTTCAATTGTTGCCTTTTTATTATTCGTTCATTCTAACCACAGTACGAACGCGTGCACGGTCACTAAACAACAAGTACTGAGGTACGGTCGCTGAACGCCACAACCGCTAAAAAATCAATACAGATGAGCGCTACCCATTGGCCACGGTATGATAAATACGATGGTTCTCCTTATTACACAAGCTAAGCAGTAGCACCGTGCTCGTTGAGTCCTTGGCAGGGTGACCTCCCCGGAAGTCCAAGTGCCGCTGGCTCCCACAAAACAGCTGAGGTGTCCGCCTTGAGGAGGACGGCAGGAGAAAGCGCTCCCCTTAACGAGCACTGCTCCGAGCTCGGGCACTCACCTGCAGGCGAGCTCTTGCAGCGCGGTGGCACTGAGCGCGGGACGCGAAGTCCCGATGCCGAAGTTGCCCTCAGAGTGAGCGCGTTCTGCGTCACATCGTGGTAGGTGTCCACGCGCATCTCCACGCCGTCTTCATCGCGAAAGCTCAGTGTCGTGGGCCGCCCCATGGCTTCGCTTGAGTTGCTGCTGCTGTCCGACTCGCTGCCGCTTGTAGGCCGCTGGCTCGCGCGGCCGCCGAAAACGCGTCTCGCTAGGGCTGAGCCGGTTTTAGACTCTGGCCGCAGTACCTGCGCAACGTGCCAAAAACGTGGCAATTGAATCTCGGCAGCCTGCAGCCTAGTGGCGAGCAAGCTAGATTGAGCCAGACGGCAATTAAATGGCACGTAAATTGCCTTGATGGCAATTTTACGTGCCATCGCGCGAAAAGCTCCTGCGAGGTCGCTTGTCCGCGCTAAATAAGACAACGCGGCGGTGCACCCTATACAGGAGCAGTAAGATGGAAACCGGCTTTGTTGCAGCATGGTAAGTGCTGTTGTAGCCTGAGTACGCCATACATGCGCTCTGAATGTTAAAATTAAATTAAATTATGGGGTTTTACGTGCCAAAACCACTACTTGATTATGAAGCACGCCGTAGTGGAGGACTCCGGAAATTTTGACCACCTAGGGTTCTTTAACGTGCACCTAAATCTAAGTACACGGGTGTTTTCGCATTTCGCCCCCATCGAAATGCGGCCGCCGTGGCCGGGATTCGATCCCGCGACCTCGTGCTCAGCAGCCCAACACCATAGCCACTGAGCAACCACGGCGGGTACGCTCTGAATGTTAAGTAATTCCACCGATTCTATATACATTTTATTTTTCGCTAGCATTTCTCTGATCTTGTTACTACTATTACTGGCCGAATGCACAAATGATGCTTAATCAATAAATTGTGTGCTTTTATTTTGGAACATGTTCTGTTAAGTAAGGCTAAACTTACGTTATCTTCCCTCTCAGTTTAATTGAGCACGTATCTTGACACACAGCAGACGTCACACGGCAAAAGGTAAAGGCTATGTACGAGTCGCCAAGGTGGGTAAAGATGCAGTGCAAGGCAAATTACGAATGCGAATATTATAGAGAATGCTGAATTAACATGTATCGCTAAATTTCTCTTCATTGGACAACTTCGACGTACGTCCGACGCGATAGTCTAGTTATCACAGTTTTATGTCGTAGTCTTACTTTTTGCGAGCGTGAAATACTTTTGTGTATGAAGTCATGACGGATGCTCTTGAGACCCGGAAACCCACCTGCAACACTGTCTGCACCAGTTTGGGAGTCTTGGGCCTGGCCGGAGGTGTCTTAATGATTGGCTCGACGTGGATGCGCCGCGCTTTGCCCTCCAGTGTCTTCTCGTTCGACGCCTTGTTCTTCATCATCTGACTCCTGCGGGCACATGGTAGAAATTCCAGGTGCTCGCGTTTGTTTGCTATTAAGAGACTCAATGATATAATTCGTGGAAGTGTCGTCAGAATCGTGCATTCTTGTCTAGGTGACAGAGAGTGCCATTCATTGCATTATAAAAGCACTGAGCATCGTGGGCTTATGCACTAGCTGAGAACCAATGTCATGCGTTATAGAAAGAGAAAGAAGAGATAGAGAGAGAGAAAAGAAAAATTATATTAGGCAGACTGCCGGAGGTACGACATTTTGCGTACGACTTCTAATCTCCTTTGTCTCTTTTTCATCGTCTCCTCTAGTGTTTAAGCTGGCAGATGTGTCACGCACCCAGTATTGTCGTGAAAGCTACGAGCACGTGAGGAGGATCTGTGTAAAATGCTATCAGGCTATCCGTACAGGCACGCCAACGCTGCACGCGAAAGATATACGCAGACCTGCAATGCAGACCTGCATTGCTCGAGTGTTAACGTTGAAAAGGGCCGCTGTTTAACCGAATATGCGCGCTTCCTCTGGGCGCTCTCGGTATCTCCATGCCAAAAGATTACGCGTTTCAGCTGATAACACGCGCCCGACTCTCACAACAAACTATGCGCGCTTTCTGGCCGTTCCGATTAGGCGGTGATATGAAAAAATTATAACGCCAACAACGGCATAAAAAGAAAATCGAGGCGTTAATTTTTTGATGCCGTCTTCTGCCTGCCCTTGGCGCTTATAGATGGTGCGTTATTTTGTATATTGGTTCAACATTATTTATTACAGGACGTGGCGTGTTCAGCCACTGCCGAAGAAGAGAAGCTTCAGCAAAGGGGAACCTCAGGAAGGAGGCAAAGTTTTAACCACAAGGCCCCTTGTGGAAACACTGTCTGTAGGCCGAAGCTTCTCCGGCAATGCATTGATCACGGTGATCTCACTTGGCTTTGCGGCGAAGCATGGCCTCGACGTCAGGGTAGTCGTGCAGGACGTCGTTCAGATCGTCTTTGCTGAGCACGAAAAGGTTCGAGAAGCCCACCGAGAGTACGTCAGCAGTGCGCCGATTGAAGCCGGGTAGCCCGAGGAGGCTGGGAAAAAAAAAAGGAAGGTACCATTCACGTTACGAGTGTTTACAACGCCGCCATCCAAAAAAAAAAAAAAAAAAAAAAAAAAACACTCTCTAGCATGCCTCGAACGATTACACGTAATTAATTAGTGCATGTAACAGACTTATTTTTGGCTGAGTTTTTGTATATTTCACAGAACGCTGAGGCACTGTGCTACATATGCGAGTCTTACCGAAAAAATGTACCGTTTCCACTAAGTATCACCAGAACAGGCGCTGAAAATTCCATATAGGAAGCTGAGTGCTGTACTGTTATCATATTGGGGGGGGGGGGGGGGGGGGCAGAGTACTATTATCAGCAACTAGTCGTGGTTTTCGCAGATACGGCCTGCTTAATGCGTAATTTCTAAGTATAGGCAGATATCCATTCTCCCCTTTTTTAGCAAAGTAATTAAAAAATAATACATGTTCGCCTGTCTAGCTACCTAACGAAATTTAACCTACTTCATCCGAAAAAATTTGGGTTTAGACATGGGTATTCGACTAACCTAGCCCTCATTTACTTCACAGAACAATGTAAACTAGAAATTGACAATGGTAACTTCGTTGGTTCTGTTTTTCTAGATTTTACTAAAGCTTTTAATACACTTAATCATGACATTCATTTTCTAAACTTGCATCTTATGGCATTATTGGCAGCTCTCTCTATCTTTTCCGTAGTTACTTATCTGATCGTGAGCAATTAATATCCATCTCCGGCATCTATTCCACTAAAAAATAATTAACATCGGCGTTCAGCAAGGCTCAATTCTGCGCCCGCTTTTATTTCTGCTTTACATTAATGACCTTCCACAGTGTCTAACCACATTATCAGAATGCATCTTATATGCTGACGACACGACTGTCTTATGTTCGAGCAATTCTCTAAGCAACATTACAACAACCCTTACTGCTGAACTTATCAAAGTTAGTGCATGGTGTGCTAAAAATAAGCTTTTGATAAATCCCTCGAAAAGTAAGTTCTTAATTTTATATTCCAGGTCAATAAATAACGCGCAAGTTATTCCCCTCTTTATAAACACACATCCTATTCATCTATCAGATCATTGTTCCTTCCTTGGTATCAAACTTGATTCCCGCTTAAAATTTAATTTGCATATTAATGAGCTACAGCGGAAAACTTCCTATGGTATTAGGGTATTACTAAAAGCTAGATGTTACTTTGACTTGACTACTTTGGTCACCTTGTGTTATGCATTCATTCACAGTCATCTAAATTATTGTATTGCTTCCTGGGGTCAAACATATCATTGCCACCTTTGTACCCTCCAACATGTACAGAATCAAGCCATTCGCATTCTCACCTGGAGCAACCGACGTTCACATGTTACTGATCTGTACCGGGAACTGCACATACTGAATATTGACAATCTAATCAAATTTAATGTCTGCGCATTTGCTTATCAAGTAGTTAAAGACCATAACCTTCTCAAATTTGTTCTTATCCGACACCTTACTAACTCAAATATTACGCGCTTTTCCTCCAATAACAATGTTATACTCCCTAAGGTAAGTACTAACTATGGTTCACAAAGAGTAGCATTTGTTTTAATCAAACTTTGGAATTCATTGCCTTTTAACATTAAATGTGCCTTTTCTATAACGTCATTCAAACATCAGCTTCGCAATTTCATGTTTAAACTATAGCTCCGTTTATTGAATATGTCTTTTAAAACACAACTTCAATTCTGTCGTTTTTAATACTGTTTGCTTCATTTCTTACTTCAGCTTAAGCCTTATCCCTATCGTTTTATATTTTCAATTGTATTATTCTTTTGCCTCATTATGTATTTGCATTTGTATTTGCACTTTCGTATTTTTATAATTCGCTGCCTTTTTGCTGTCAAGTAGTATTAGCGTTTTTTTTTTAACTGTATGAAAGGTCCCCCTACAGTGTTTACACTATGGGACCTTTTTCTGTACTAAATATCAATATTTTTGTACCTGCACTAAGTATTCAATAAACTTCAAACTTCAAACTCAGGTAGCCGCCAGAACAGCAGCAGCAGCAGCCGAAATATCGACTGCGGATGGATGTGAAACAGCTGACTCTTCCGGAAATTACTCGCGAATTCTTTCACAAGGGGATATGAGCAGTATTTGAAAATCGCAGCCTCCTGCACAGAATTTCGCCTGCAGATAGTGCGTTTCTCAGATTGAATTTGGGCTTTTTCCAAGAAGGCAGATACGGGACTTCGCAATGTGGTTTCCGAGTGGCTCCTCCTCGCTCGTCTCCCCGGTGCAGCGTACACTACAGCAACATTAAGGACCCTGAAGTATGCCAATTGAACTCTGCGCGGCTCCTACCTCACTTCCCCGAACACGCTGCCTTCGGTGAGCGTTGCGAGCACAACGTTGTTGTTTTCTCCTCCGATGACGTGGATGACCCCTTTATTGACGATGTACATTTCCACACCGATTTCTCCCTGAGAGTAAGGAAAAAAAAATTTACATGCCATGTAGCTGAAACGGAGCTGAGCAAACCTACAATGAAGGAAGTGCGTGTAGTGGCCCGAACACAAAAAGCGAAAGGCACACCTTGCGGCAGATGTAATCACCAGGAAGGAAGAGAACAGACTGCAGTTTGAGCACTAGGTCTCGCAGCATTGACCGCTCGCAGTCCTGCGCAAATCAGAAAAGAAAGAGATGAGATATATTAACGGTTTGGGCTGGCCAAAGCAGAACTGCTTCACTGGACCGGCCGCACAGACCTGGAAAAATTGAACCTTGGCCAGTGTGTTGTAGTGGACGCTTATGGCGATGTCGGTCTTCATTTTTCTAGGGAGCGTGGCCAAGATGGTGTTCTCGTCTGCGTTTAAAAGAAAACAGTGAAAAGTTTTTTTATATGTCGTCTTGAATTGGCATCACAACTTCACCGAATTTAGAAACCAGCGGCTCTTCCGTTATCCCAACGTCAAATAAAGTAAAACGAAAAGGCGTAAGCAGGAATTCAACGTGGAAACAAATACTGCATTCAACACCCGACTTTAGTAAGTCTAGTCAGAAATCGGCCTTAGGGAGCCTGACCTGAGAGCGTTTACATGAACGAAATCCAGCTTCCACAGGGCTGAGATGGCAGAACGCGCGAGTACTGCGTCCTGTTCTTTGGCGGAGAACGGCGACCCGACCCGCCCGAGTTTACAGGCACATTACAAATGGGTCGAGCTGAATGCCAGGCTGGCCCATGCAGTCGCGCAGGCATTCTGGCTCGACACTCGCTCAACTCGGACGGCTATCCTTTACACGAGCGCGGCGGGAAAATTTTAGGCTGAATAGTTGAACAGGCTCTGTTGTGGCTCGTGGTATCATTTAGGCCAGGAATGCGCCTAGCTCAATGACGAGTACGTCCGGTGGTAGGAATGAAGGAAAAAGGATTTATTTTACATTATTTACACTGGCTCCAGATACGGAAGCCCACTCAATGTAGGAGCACATTAAACGACTGCATTCACATCAGGACACATCAGCACATTCTCCCACTGCACCAAAGGTCTCCGCTTTTAATACCATTGTCTTCCATAGGAGACTAGACTAGAGAATCTGATGACTTTATCTCGGCCAATCACAATCGTCGAATCTGTCGCAATATCCCGCCCATGACGTCGCATCGTCCCGTCGAATTCCGCCTCCTATGTTGCACCGTCGTCCCCGCATATGGCGCGAACATGTAGCAATCGGTAAATCTGAGGTTTGACGCTGTTCCCATGGTAGCCTTGGACGTTGGCCCTTTTCATCAATTAGTTGAGCTTGTCAGGGTCAGGTAGAGTGATCCTCACGGCAGTTGTCACCTCGAAGCGAGTTCCTTTGTTTGCGCGGCACAGTCTATTTCGGGCCCCGCATCGTCTGGGCACGCGCTGATGAAAGGACTGTCTCGTGGAAAACGTCTAAGGAATGTTCATCGCCTTATCGAGACGTAGCCATCAGCATAAAATACATATGGCGCAGCTAGCATGCCTGAAGGTGGAAACATGCCACTCTCCATTTTGCGCATACATTTGACGTTAGGAAGTGCTTAACGGTCCGTGCGCGCGTGTGTATGTACGTACGCGCATGTTTCCTTTAACAAACCAGCTAGGGTATGCTTCTTAGAAGCAGTTGACAGCTGATATTCCATCGTATATCTGGAGGCAGAAGCGCTTACCATATCCCGACATATGTTTCTGTAAGTGCTAACTGCAATTTATTTCCACCTGCCTTTTAATACGTGGAACAAAGGGGAAAAAAAAGAACGTTGCACCTTGGAACGAAGGTGGAGTTTGTGAGAAACACAACTATTAAAGAATGACACTCGCTTCCTTTTTCAGCTTTAGATAGGCGGAATTTTTGTTGTTTGCCTTGTTTCGTGTTTGTCTAGTATTTATCCGAAAATGTTTCTTGTACTTGCGTATGCTGGAGATATCCACTTACATTCACGATTTAATCGCGATTATATTTCTTACCGATCGATAGTATTATTTTAACGCTAACATAATTTCAACTAAGGGAACAGGCTGGCTTCAGGAAGCGATACTCTACAATGGATCCCATCCATGTAATTAATCAGATAATGAAGAAATCCGCAGAGTACAATAAGCCTCTCTATATGGCTTTCATAGATTACGAAAATGCATTTGATTCAGTAGAGATAATAGCAGTCATAGAGGCATTATGTGATCAAGGAGTACAGAACGCTTACGTAAATATCTTGGAAAGTATCTACAGAGATTCCACAGCTACTTTAATTCTACACAAGAAATGTAGGAAGATGTCTATAAAGAAAGGGGTCAGACAAGGAAACACGATCTCTCCGATGCTATTCATTGCGTTCTTGGAAGAAGTTTTCAAGCTATTAAACTGGGAAGGCTTAGGAGTAAGGATCGACGGCGAATATCTCAGCAATCTTTGGTTTGCAGATGACATTGTTCTATTCAGCAACACTGCAGACGAGTTACAACAAATGATTGAGGACCTTAACAGAGAGAGTGTAAGAGTGGGGTTGAAGATTAATATGCAGAATGCAAAGATACTGATCACTAGCCAGGCAAGGGAACAAGAGTTCAGGATCGCCAGTCAGCCTCTAGAGTCTGTGAAGGAGTACGTTTACCTAGGTCAATTAATCATGGGGAACCCTGATCATGAGAAGGAAATTCATAGAATAAAAATGGATTGGATCGCATACGGCAGACATTATCAGCTCTTGACTGAAAGCTTACCATTATCATTGAAAAGGAAGGTGTACAATCAGTGTATTTTACCATTGCTGACATATGGGGCAGAGACTTGGAGACTGACAAAGAAGCTTGAGAACAAATTAAGGACCACGCAAAGAGCGATGGAACGAAGATTGCTAGGCATAACGTTAAGAGGCAGAAAGAGAGCGGTTTGGATCAGAGAGCAAACGGGTATAGACGATATTCTAATTGACATCAAGAGAGAAAAATGGAGCTGGGCAGGTCATGTAATGCGCCGGTTAGATAACCGTTGGACCATTAGGATTACAGAATGGGTACCAAGAGAAGGGAAACGCAGTCCAGGACGGCAGAAGACTAGGTGGAGCGATGAAATTAGAAAATTCGTGGGCGCTAGTTGGAATCGGTTGGTCGAGGACAGGGGTAATTCGACATCGCCGGGAGAGGCCTTCGTCCTGCAGTGGACATAAAACAGGCTGCTGCTGCTGCTGCTGCTGCTGCTGCTGCTGCTGCTGCTGCTGCTGCTGCTGCTGCTACTGCTGCTGCTGCTGATGATGATGAAGAATTTAAAAAAAAATCCTTTATGACATATAGCACAAATCTATTCATTGAGCTGGATTACTCAAAGAGGAAGACATTACCTACACAAAAAAAAATCAATATGAACAATTGACTAATTAACAAATTGTACAACTACACTTTAGAACTAATTACTTTTGAGCACATCTGTTGCAATACACGAATTGAAGCTAGTGATTTCACAAGGCACATCAACTTAGCACCAGTTTTGAGATAAGTGCCGTCAAAATTGGAGTAAAAAAATGCAGTGTTGTTCCAGTTACATTATTAATGAAAACGTCTTTTTATGCATTGAAAGTCAAAAGTAACTGGAACACCGATGCATTTCATCGCTCGCTTTGGGAATGAATATCTCGAAACTGGTGTCATCCTCAGATTTTGTTGTGGATCTGACTTTCGAAGTCAGTGGCTACTACAATTCGTATATTGCAATATGTGCCGTAAAAAAACTAATTACTGAAAATTTGTTATTTGTCAAATATTAATTCTGATTTCACGTGCGCATAATGTCCGCCTCTGCGAGTGGTTTAGCTCGAGAAGCAGAATTGTGGTACATGCCGTGGGTTATTTTTAAAAATTCTGTTAACGATTTAAAAAAAAAAACGTATATCCGTCCACTTAAATCCCGCTATGTACATTATTCAATTAACGCACATACTGCAGGACGGAATGACCTTGAAGTCGAAAAAATTGTATTTGGGAGCGCCTTAACACTGTTCGGCACTGAATGACTGGATATAATGTTGAATTCTTCATCTGCTGTACTTGGAAGGTCACATTAAAGGGCGTGAATAACGGGTGTCTCTAAGGTAGCGAAGCATTCGGGGAAACGTGAGCACTATTTTTCATGCAGCGGAGCCGTGGAAGTTGAGCCGTGCAACGAAGCCCCAATTGGCGATACGTTTTTCTATATGTATACTGCTGCGAAATAGCAGGTACGTGATGGTATGATACTGCGCCTGTGATATCCTCCTCCTTTACCCCCACCCCCCTCTCCCGTCCTCCTGCTTTCTTTCTTTTTTAATGTTTGTGCGAAAGTCTGTAATGGACTATTTTTGCGTTTCTACCTAAGAAACCAAAACTTGTTGAGGGCAAGCAAATGATAGGAGAAGTGAAGCGCAGCCAGCATTTCCGGATGGAGAATCATTTAAGGGAAAGCAGGTAAACACAGATGGGGTCCGAACTGGCCACACCCTCTCCGTTCCTCACCGAGCGTCTTCTTCTGAGCCCAGGTGTGATTGAGCCAGAGGCGGACGCGTCTCTGCAGGTCGTCGGGTAGGCCGAGGCGGCGCAGGTGTCGCACGCAGGCGTCGACCGCCTGGCGGCACTGTGTGCGGCCCTGCGTGGCCGTGGCCACGATGTCGCGCACCTGGCCGATCAGGAAGGCGAACAGGAAAACGCCCAGCAACCACGAGAGCGTCATGTACGCGTACTCCAGCTCGTTGCTAGGCTTCGCATTCTTCCCGATCGACGTGGCCGTCTTGAAGGCGAAATAAAAGCAGCGCACGTACCTGCGCAAGCAAGACCAGAACACCGCCATCAACTGCCTGTCGCAGACTTTACACTCAACCTCGTTATGAAGTTCATTGCGTGCAGGAATAAAGGCATCGTCAATCTAACCACATGAAGAGAATTTGTGTTCACAATAGTGCCGAATAAGCTATTCGTTTTGTATCATGCGTGCTTTCTGCAGCTAGCTAGCTGTTGCTCATTAAAATTTCCATCGCACTAAATTTTGTTTATGTATGTTCAGTTTTTCTTTTATGTGCGACCTGTACCAGTATAATATTATTTTCTTGATGTACTATATATACGCACAAACAGGAGGTCACGCCTTTTCAGTCTTTCGAACTCTGAGACCTTTGTATTCATTCGTTCATTCATTAATTCATTACCACAATAATGATCATAGCCATCACAATTTCATTGCACTGTTTACTGCAAGGACAAAGGTCTCTTCACCAGATCCAATCGTCCCTGTCTTGTGTCGACCGGCTCCATCCTACGCCTGAAAATTTCAAACCTTATCCCAACATCTAATCCTCTCCCATCCTCGACACGTCTGACTTTCGTTTTCCTTGGCGCCCATTTTGTTGCTCTAATAGGCAACCGGTGATCTGTTGTACGCATGGAGACGGAACGCAAGGGCGCTCGTGTGTCGTGCATTGGGTGTACGCTGAAGAACCCCAGGTGGTGAAAACTATTCCGTAGCACTCCACTATGCCGTACGCCGTACCTAGAGACTCGCCGTACAGTTTCGGGACGTCAAACCCCTTGACATGACATACGCCAGCCCACTTGTTCCCCTCAATCTCAGCTATGGAATATCAGCTATACTAGTTTGTTTATTTATTCGATGCTGCCGCCTCCCTGTCTTTTAACGTTACGCCTATCATTTTTCGTTTCATCACTCGTTACTTGGTCGTTAGGCTCTTCTAGGGGTGCACGAACAGTAAATTTCGCCACCGAATCGCAAAGAGCCGGAGGCAAATTGTATTGAACCGAATATCGAATACTTATAGCTTTCGAGTAAAGTAAAATTACCATTAATGTAAAACGATGTTCACATGCTAGCATTCATCATGTGAGCAAGTTTATGTCATTACATTTCACGTTATGGAGCACGGTTTATTGAAAGCACAACTGGAGCATTACAAACAAAACAAATGAGTCGCAGGAAGATGACGAAGCGATCAACAGTGGGCAACTCACACAGGAATGTGTGCTTCGCCTTAGAAAAATTTATTATTGAATCAAACCGATTTCATTGATGACCATATTATTCTATTCATTCCTCCTCTATTGCCTCATTGATATATTAAATATAATTATTTTTTTCCTCTACGTAGCATGACAATCTACTGAACCGTTTCGATTTTCCCTCGCCTAAATTCATGTAACAAAATTTTAGATTTTTACCTCCTTTTCTGAACACACAAGCAAAGTCTGCCCGACTCTTGGCCAATCCCCGCGAGTGGGTAAGCGCCAAACTCAAGGACATCATCATCATCATCATCAACAAGGGGAGTCAGAGTTTGGCAAGATTTGTCTTCGTCAGGGCAACAAGCGCTCTCCTTGGAAGCATTTGTATAACTCGAGGGGCACACTTAAACAATTCGATCACACACGGACGACTCTTGGGAGCTTACGTGGTCATGCATTATCAGATTAAATTTATAAAGGCAGTCTTGTTGGCCAATTAGCACACGTGTATGAGTTCGAGACAGAAATGAGCGTCGTCTGCATGCGGCAATGGCAGAATTAAAATAAAAAGCGTATTCCTGCCTTGCGTTCTCCCATACCGGACCTCGAGGATCGCGTGACGCAAACGTCACGGGCCCCGCCTTCATTTTTTTTTTCTCTCCTCGTTTTTTTGCGGCGCGGCGCACTTCCTTCCGCTGACGGCGTCGCGTGCGAGCTGTTGCGATTGTCTTGTTTCGCGAAGCACGATTTTGCGCGCTGTGCACGAGGACACCTGACTAGCGGTATAAATCTATGCGCACGAATACTGAGGCAGACACAAGCGGATCACAGAGCATGATCCCGCACTGGAACACGGTAAAAAAAAGACATAGTTTCGGTGTATATATGCGCGCGCGACTGCACGACGTGGGAACAAGCAGACGAAACGGAAGTATATCTCTCTTGCTGTGCTGCAAAGTAAAACAAAAACATGCAGACATTCGGTTTGTGTGTCTTATTATTTCTGTTTGTTTAGCATATTCTAGCAACATATTACACAAATAACAGATGTTTCCTTGAATAATTCTCAAAGTCACGTGTCACCACGAGCGACGTCACAGTACGAACACGTGTACGTACGTGCACTCGCGCGTGTACGTCATCCTCTGGCTTGCAGCGCGGCTGCCGCTGTTAAGAACGGCCCATCTGAGGTGCAAGTGTTGCCAGCCAGTTGCGACAACGGGCGTCAACGTTTCCTAGAGTGCCGCCGCAAACCTCTAGCCACGGCGTCACTAAATCGCCATTGTGACTGAATGCGTTCAGCGGGCCAACTATTGTTACCGAACCCACCAACGCGGACCTGATCTGCCGTGAGCGGGAGAGTTGCCGCGGGACGTCGTCGGAACCCCCTTCCCACGCGCCGACCAAGACTGTGTGTGTGTGTGTGTGCGTGCGTGCGCGTGTGTGTGCGTGCGTGCGTGCGTGTGTGTGTGTGTGTGTGTGTGTGTGTGTGTGTGTGTGTGTGTGTGTGTGTGTGCGCGCGCGTGCGTGTGTGTGTGTGCGCGTGCGTGCGTGCGTGTGTGTGTGTGTGTGTGTGTGTGTGTGTGTGTGTGTGTGTGTGTGTGTGTGTGTGTGTGTGTGTGTGTGTGTGTGTGTGTGTGTGTGTGTGTGTGTGTGTGTGTGTGTGTGTGTGCGCGTGCGTGCGTGCGTGCGTGCGTGCGTGCGTGCGTGTGTAAACCGTCCCGGGGTGAGGCGGCGTGTTTGCAATGACTGGACGAACATTTCCGTCCCCTTGGAATCAAGGGGAGGACCGAGTGTTTTAAACCGCTGTTGTGCGGCTGCTCAACACACTCTCTCAAGCAGTCATGTTAGACTGATGTAGATACTGTAAATAAACCCATATTCCTCGTTCTAGATGAGAAGCAGTCCTTCCCTTCATCAACGTCCTCAGCGTGGATAAGTTGGACGACGGTATGGGCCAGCTACCTTCTAATTCATGCCGGACTCCAATCTTGACAACGTGTTACGAACGATGGGATTGAGCCCCCAATCATAACACCGCGAGGAGAAGGGAAAACGGCGTTCGGTTCGAAATTTCACATCTTTGCGCGGCGCGTAGCGATGTAATACTCTGCAGTCACGATCGTTATCACGCATTGTATGCTCTGCGCTTGTCAGTTCAAAATGGCCAGACATGGTGAGGGGCCTTTTAAGGCTAAAATTTGAGGCGATGCTCATAACACTCCGCCCACGAAGTCGTCATGTGAGCGCAGACCTTGCAGCGCGACTTGTTGCAAAGATGACAGCCTATGTGAACAGGTTTGGTTGTCTTAGGAGACGTTAGTATGTCGCGTAAGTTTTTTGATCGTCGGTAAACTGCGTGTGGCGACTCCAGAAACACATTGCTGAGGCGATTACTCTGCATGAGTATGTTATGATGTTTCTTAAGGATGGCATTAAGGTTTGGTACAAGTGGTGCATTAACAAAGTGTACACTAACCTGACCTAACCGTTACTTCATCATGGTTACGGAGCCTGTGCGACGTACAGCGAGTTTCGGCCAATACAACTGGTTTTTGAATATTGCACTGCCTTCAGGAGGGTCATTTTCTAAGCAACTTTCTTAACTTCGAAGTCACTAAAATGTCGCCAATTGTTCGTTCAAGTTTCCGATAAAGTCACCGGTTCCTAAATAGAATACTTTGTTGCTAAACAGACAAGAAAGTGTCTAAATTAAGTGACAAAATTGCTAAAATGGCAAGTGATTACAGACTGGTAAATTATAAAAAAAAAAAAAAACTGATTTTGAGTATTCAAAGATGGTTAGGTTAGACAGCCCCAACAGACATGCATGGTTGATGGAAGCGGCGGAAAGTTAAACTTGTTTTGGACTGTCTGACGACAGCCTCCTCTGCAATTCAGGCGTGCAAGGCGCGTCCGAGCGTCGTCTGCTACAGCGCGTGGCAGCGAGGCCCGAAAGACAAGCCTCGCTGCCTAATCAGGGGATGCCTAGTAAAGAAAGCATATTTAGGCGGGTGCTATTCTGAAAGAAAACTTGGCGTCGTCTGTTGTTTTGTTGGGTTTACCAGAGCGCAGCCGACAGTACCCGCTTTCTAAAGTGGAGGAGCGAATTGCCTGTACTTTGACCCCCACTTCTGACAGTGAGGGGCAAGTTGGTAGATACGTCTATGCTCACATTATGCACGTACGCATAAATTTGAATTCAACCGAAGTGAGCAGTCCCAGAGTATGGCGCCTGCTTGTGCTCTGTTTAAACTTCGCATAAACTTCACCACCAGTGCCGCCGGTGCAAAGTCATCTTGTGCTGAAATGGCTGCCAACCCACTTGGGCTCGTTCCTCCTACTTCGGCTGTATATGTGTGTTAATTGGCACTCCTCTTCTAATATCTATGTTTCACCAACTAGCTAGCTCAACAAGAAGTATCCTGAGCATCGTCTGTGTTACACATTTGGGAGTCGTATTTTGTAACGATCCATTTCATTCTCCACTTCTGTCGCCCTTCGTCACTGACTCAGACAGCGTAGCACCGCCGTTATCGCCGGGATCGGCCACTCGGGGCGACGGATAATAAGCGAAAGGAAAAGAAGAATAGGAAAACAACATGCATATTTTCAAAATGCGGTAACCGCGTGCGCACAGGCAAGGTGTAGCTCATGTAAAGTGTACTCACGCGGTCTTGTTTCCGCCTTGAAAGACGAACTGGTTGGAGCCGATGCCTTCGTACTTGGAGATGGCATAGTAGGCGCAAGTGTTGAGGTGGATCAGGTACATCATGTAAAGAAGCGTTCGCAAGACCCTGAAATGATTTGAGAAACCCTATTACACCTCAAGAACAACTGCCACCATTAAATGAGTTGGCATGTTTACTAAAATCTTGCCCACGCTCTTTTTACAGTCGTAAATGGAACAACTCTATGGCCCTCCAGCATCGGCTGATACGACGAGAAATGCAACAAATTATTTTTATAATACTGTTCGCAATCTCAAATATTCGTGGAATAGCTGCCTATTTTACTGCATCTATTACAGCTAGAGTCGTTTTGTGCTGAAAGTTTCCCCGCACAACAATAATGAAGTCTAGAACATGGAATAAAAAAAAGATATCCTTGTTGTCAAATCTCATATTCACTTTGTACTCGCACTTATGTTTTCTATGTAAGGATTACTTCACAGCTTTACACCACCGAGAGGGAGAGCGACATAAACTCGTACGAAACAGTGTCGTTATTTTGTATGTTTGTGACTGAATTAAACACTTGCCTGATCACATAAGGCGACTTGGCGAGGGCATCAATGCGGTCGAAAAATTCCCAGAATGTCTGTATCTGGGTGGGAAAAGCACATGCGCATGTGATGATATATTAGAAAGTGAGATCAGAGTTTTGAAAGCCGCCATATTAGGTCGGCGTCGTCTTCACAGCGCATGCGTAAAACATGGGCACTCGCCTTGAGCATACGCGGCAACCTGAGCAGTGGGTTGACGCCGTAAAAGTAGTACAGGATGTCCAACGGAAGCAGGGAAGCTACGTCCATCTGCAAAACGTTGCATCGACAGATTGTACTGGCGGTTTCAACTAAATGACCGAATGGCTAAAAAAAAAAAAAAAAGTAACGGACGGCTACGCAAAAGCTAGGCCACAGTAAGCATTCGTTTCTTTTGGTATTCAACGAGCCAACTTTAATAGGTGAAGTGATAATTGTGTGAATATTTAAAGGTTGGTTAGCTATACTATTAATTAGCGATTACACACAACGAAAAAAAAAAGAACTGACGACAAAGAAACAGGCTAAGTTGCGTGTTTCGAGTTGATTTCATTCGTATACAGAGTGTTCCAACTATAATGCATCAAGATTTAAAACTATGCAAATACCACGTAACTACAACACAACCACATTCTCATCCCTCGCAAAATTACACGTATGGTACCTCCCGAATTACAAACCGCAATGCTCTCACAGTGGAGAGCTCGCGGACTAATACCACGAAACATGGGCTTGGCAGTTTCACCCCGAGGTAGAGCCCATTCTCAACCCCACTTTCGAGCAACGGGAAGCCATCCTTCGCAGCGACGACCCTAACCGGCTGCAATGGCTCGTTGGTCGGGCTCTGGCAGCGGAGGAAACCAGAGGGCGGCCGGACTAGGCTGACCTTCCATTCGACTCGTAGAATTTTCAAGTCAAATAAAAATGTTTTCAATCAATCCAAGAGTACATATTGCAAAAGTTTAAAATTTACGCCGTTACCTTAAATATAAGCTTGCGGAAGTAGTTCCGTCGGGTGAGCTTGGGATCTTCCTGCAAGAGACAAAAAACATGCATGCAGTGAGTGTCTGGAAGGCGCCTTTCTTGTACAGAAAATGCATGCTTAGCGGCAACCCTATAGAGACAAGGGCGCATTAAAGGTTTTCCCGAGCGGAAGAATTGTCGTCCATTATAGACAGTAGCATGAAGCTACAGCAGCTATATGGGGTTCTCAGAAAACGAGCTTCGCAGTAGAAAAAAAGATCCATGGAAATTGCTCGTCTGCGAGAACCGGTTTGTCAAAGTTACTCGTGTTGATGACGGGGGAAAAAGACATGTAAAAACGTTGGGCAGCATAAAATGTAATAAATACACTTGTTCTTCATTAGGCTCAGAGGAAAAACACGAAAAAAAACTGCGTAAATGGGAGAACATTTGCGCAGAAATAAAGAAGAAAAAAAAAGAAAGCACTTAAGGAACTAAATAATCACTCACGGATGCACCCGACGCGCGAGACGAATCATCAAAGCTCCCGTACAGCCTGCGGCGTTTCTTCTTTCTTTCTTTATTTTTGCGCCAGGCTTCATATTTTCACTCAAACATCAACTATCCCAGCACAACGTTCTCTTAAGATGTAAATTAGTTTCGGAGTCGCCAACACGTTTGCTGAGCCCCAACATATCCGTTCCGTTCTGAATTAAAATTTGATAGCATTTTCTTCCTCGTTGTTTAAAAAGTGAGTTTCGCCCGAAAGGCGAAGCATCAATTTCAATTGCAAATTAGTAGACAGCTATACGAAGTAAGGATAGTAGTTTTGTCGGCCGTACAGATTTGTAAACATTCGCTTACTAACTAAATTAACAAGCATTGTGTCACGAGCGCACAAAAAAAAAATGTGAACACGTCTCACTCGATCACCGCGGAAACTCGCTGTCAAAATGCTGGAGTGAGGAAGCGCGACAGCAGCAGCGAGCCAGTTGACCTTCGTGCTGCCTCTCGCTTCAACGCGAACTAAGCGGCGAGAACACAGCACACACGAAACGATCAGCCCTCGTCGCACCTAGACTGTCCCCATCGCAGATCGCGTTCAAGATAAGGCCCGCGTGGCCGCGCATACGCAGCAACCGCCGGAGTAGAACGCCCCCCCCCCCCCCCCACTTTCTCCCTGGTGCCTTGCGCGCGATGGAAGACGGCTGGCTTCCTCCCCGCTTTCCTTGCTTGCGCGCGCGAGGTTGAGCTGCCATCGTCGGCTAACCCTCGTACGCTTTCACTCGATGCGGCGCGCCGCAACACTGTTATCGCCCTTGTACTTCATACGGAACACCACGGCGACGGCAGAAATGCACTCGGAGTACCTATATAATTGTTATCCCAATAAAACAAAGAATTGAGGCAACGCGTGAAATGACTGACATAAAAACGCGAGTGATTACTGGGCTTACCACCCACATGCCGGCGGAGTGGAACCTGATGCGCGACTTGAAGAGAATTATATCGAGCAGGTACACCAGGTCGGACAGGTAGTCGCAGGCGAAGAAGCCGGCCTCGTCGGCGTGCGAACCTTCCAGGAACACAGCGCGTAGAAAGATGGCCCAGCAATTGTACAGGAAGCACACGCTCACTGCCAGTTGCCATGATACGTACAGCTTGCCTGCGGTGCAAGCCATTCGCTTCTGCATTTCCTTCGGTCACTTGCGTCGTTGCAACGTACACTTCTAGGAGTGGGTACAGGTTCTTATGCACTGTGATATATTCTACACGTCAACAACCACCAAATTACGCATTCTCTATTAGCCTGTGCTCTCTCGTACTATTGAAAACGAATGTAGTTACGTATTATGTCGGTAACGCACCATGCACACAAAAACAAGCGTAAGCCACGAAACGTGACTCTTCGAGAGCTGACGAGCACAATGATTCAATACGAACTCGTGGTTACGCACGCTGTTCTCTGGTTCCCGGTGTCCACCGTTGTTCTCTGAGCTGTTAGTGCTCAACGAGTCAATACCAACTTTAGCTCCCCTTAAAACAGAAGCTGAGCTTCAACAGGCGGGGTGGTAAAATAAAGCGATACATTTATGTGAGGTAATCAAATACTGTGCCAGTCGGACACTTGCCCTTACAGAAAATATCTTTTGAAATTGCTACCAACTTGCAGTTCTCCTCGCAAACATGCTTCGTTAATTCAAATTCTCTGACATCGCACATTTCAAGGCGCTTCACAACACTGATATCTGTGGTTCACAGTTGCCCTACTTACTTTGAGGGTCGATGGTCCTTGGAAAAGTACAGGCCTTCTTAGAAAAAGAGCAACAGCCTATCCTGATGAACTGTTCCGAGTCGGCCTGGCTCTCGGCCGGCACGTCTTCGACGAGTGCGAACGAATCCAACCGCAGCCGACTCTCGTAGTCCTCGCGCTTCTCCGGCGGCGGGGCTGCGTGGCAAAGACGAGCTTTGTTCTATGCGGCTAGGAACAAGTGCGCTTGTGACTAAGCACGTGGCCCTGCTGTAGGTAGTATGGGACATGTATGTAGATGTTCCTTCGATAATGTAGCATTGGTCAGAATGTAACAAGGTAACGTTCCCTCCATTCTGAACGTTAGATGCTGCGTCGAAATAAGACGCAAACAGTGAACGAGGTGACAGGAGGAATTGAAGACATGAAAAGTACTTACTGCAACAAACTCCAGCTCTGACGGTAAGAATTTTTACAAGTACGTAGTTATGCGGGACTAGCTTGAACCACCTATTCGACTTGGTAATTTTAGCGGTGGACTATGCACTGCGAAAATGGTTTTTGCGCGACCATAAACTTGTGATGAACAGTCGATCCTCGGCATAGTGTAAAAAACTTGAGCGTCCTGCGCGTTACAAAAGGTGCTGGGTAGTTACGGCATATTTTTATTTAATGTTAAAGCAAACAGCTTGGCTTCAGCAAGCCTTCCGTATTAAATATTTCTAAAGCTACTCGAGGGGATGAGAGTACAGCGCTCAAATTAATTTGAAAACTACTCAGAAGGAGACACATATGTTGCTATTGTTGGATATAGACCACTGGGCGAACAAACAAACGGAAAGAAAGGAAGGAAGAAAGAAAGAAAGAAAGAAAGAAAGAAAGAAAGGTCACGTAAAAGTGGGATAATTTTGAGTGGTCTGCAGTTAAACCATGTCGCGGCTGAAGGGTACTCATTAAAAACAATGACATAAGTGACCAGTGCGTAGTACTCGTCTGAACCGCTAAAAATGGGCAATACTGTGCGTTCGATGCCTGCTTGTATCTACAAGTAAAATGGAGAAGCTGAAAGTAGACTATTTTCTACCCCTTCCACCAAACTCCTCTATACACAGGCACAAAGATACATATTTCCCTGTTCCTGCGTTGAGCGTCGGCGTCCCTCGGCGTAACTGAGCGAACGAGCACAGCGAAAGAACGAACGCTCTTTCATCCTTCGCTGATGAACTACGGCGAGAGCGAAGAGAGCGCGAGGAGGAAAGCGTATGCGGAGGGTGCAGCGGAAGCATGAGGAGGAAAGC
The DNA here is from genome assembly GCF_023375885.2 of Dermacentor andersoni. Classification (NCBI taxonomy): domain Eukaryota; kingdom Metazoa; phylum Arthropoda; class Arachnida; order Ixodida; family Ixodidae; genus Dermacentor; species Dermacentor andersoni. The sequence continues at coordinate 151,687,271 of NC_092814.1, forward strand.
GGAGGAAGCCACCTTGAAGCGCCTCCAGATGGCAGTCACGTCCGCGCATCCGCGGCAGTGGCCGCACCGGCGGTGCGGGGAAACAAAAAGAGAACCAGAAATCTAGTTTTCGCGCATAGCGTTCGCCGCAAGCGTTTCCTGGTAAAGATTGCGGTTGCTTAAGCTGCAGTTGCCGGGAAGCGGCAACTGTGTGGCCGGTCTATATATAGCGCCGCGCGTCGCGGCTCTGCCACTCGGTGCGGTGATCGGTGTGGTGATCTGTGCGATGACTCAGTATATCGCGAAATGAAAACACGTATCGGGCTGCGCTCAAATTTTGCATTAGAGAGTAGCGCAATCATCGGTGAATTTTTTTTTATTTTGCGATTTGCTTAGGTTAAGGACCCTGCTTCCATACAGAGAAGCTCTTGCTTGAGTATGTGCGGAACAAGAGGAACCGGCATTGTGATTCATGGCGTTGAATATAGTTAAACAGACTTGCGTACACTGCCAGGTACATGCGACATTTAACTGAGCTCAATGAGAAACTAAACAATACTATGCACAGCGACACAAGATAGATTGATAGTACAACTGGTGTGATCTCTGTCCATAGTTGTTTGCGGCCATTTGCACTGCACCCCTTGCCATTCAATAAAGCTGTACAGGGCACACGGAAAGCTTACTTGGGCTTGGCGTGGGAGGTTCTGCGATGCGTTCCTTGACTCGCTGTGATCGGTGAGAAAAGGCTCGCACCAGGGTCTGTATCCTCTCTGACACGAACTCCGAGGCCGTCGTGTTTTCAGAGTCGGAGCTGCGCAGAGTCAGAGAGAGTTCTGTCAGCTGCGTAGCTGTAGTCTTTTTCCCTGTTCACTGGTTGCTTTTATCGTCACGCTGTTAATGTCACTATAATCATTCATAAGCGTGCAGAGAAATGCCTTCGAAAAAATGTGTGCACAGCAAGCGCCCGCGGCAATGTATAAGCGAACTAAATGCAGGATGGGAAAGAAACTTTACAAAAATACAGGAATGCATTGTGTTTATTATGCAGGTGAAATGACCTGGTTGTGGAATAAATGTTGCAGTGAAAAGAAGTTGTTCGAAATCTCGCACCGGAACGTTTGAAACGATTGCTGTAAGGAGACTGTAAGTGGGATCAAGATGGAAATTTGAAGAAATAGTGCAGATACTTTAAAAGGTACTCAAGAAGTTACAATGAAATGGTGCTATTGAGAAAGGTCATAAAAAGACGATCAAATTGACACTACAGCTTGAAGGCGGCGCGGAGATCACGAAGAGGCTAAAACGATAGCGGTATACAAATTAAAAGTCTGCTCAAAATTAAACTTTGCAACAATGCGGCAGACATTGGGCAGAATATATGTGGAAAGTTAACGAGATGCACAAGTCAATAAAAAAATAAGTGAGCCCACTAAAATACTTTACAAAAGGTTATGCGGGAGCCGTATAACGTAACAATATTCTATTCTGAATTTATCACTATCTCCTGACGTCACATTTCCGTAACCGCTGACGCAAGCATCGGGCGGTGACCCACCGCGTTGTTTGAACAGCCCAATCAAACGCTCTCGTCGCTTATAAGCGGTCACTTTTGTTTTCTTTGAAAGAAAATAGCATCGCCTATCTTGACAGGTCTTTCATATTTTTTTGGCTGACAAGAGGCGAGGAGCGCGCACAAAGGGAGAGGGTTTCCGTGGGGCCGAGTTAACGCAGTAAAAGTAGATAACCGGATGATGTAGGCCGTGCCGGCGTCCGCGGTTGGTCCGCTTTCCCTTACTTAGCTTGCGGTGGCTGGTCGAAAATTGCGGCGGCGTGCAACGGAAGGTTAAAAATTTTCGGTAACATGTATCCCCAGCGAAGAAGAGTTGGCAGAGTGATGTCATATACGTGTCAAAGGACTCGAGAATGTTATACTGCCACCCAAAATGATTTATTATATCCAAAGAAATCCGTTCTCCCAGTATCCAGTGCCACAGCGCTCGGTGGGCAGCCATCTTTTATTAATTTTGGAACGGGACAGTCTCTGGCTATTCCGAAAAAAAAAATCAACTTTGCTCGGCTTATTAATGCTTCTTTAATGCGTGCACGTAACTCTAAAGTGGTGCGATTTCGCAGTTTTGTGATGTCGCGTGTCGGACAGGCGAATTGGTCACAGCTCGAAAAATTTTGACCTATAGCGGAGGGCTAATGGCGAAAAAGGCATAGAATCAGAAATATTTTTTACAAGACAAAGTCTTTCTTAGCGAGTTACCACCACTTTCCCGCATGGGGTATGCCTCATGACTCTTACCGTGGGCCGATCCCGGAGATAGTGCAGCCTAAAAATGTGGGCCGTTATGTACAACTGGGTATGTGCACCTGGGACCACTGGCCGCAGTGATGTTACGGATCCATTATATTTACTAAATAAACATACATAACATTGTCCGACGGCAGGGTTAGAACCCCAAGCCTGCTCTAACCATTAGACCACGGGCGCGTGCACTAGCAGGTGGAATAGAACATCCTTAAGCGTTTCGAGCGTGCAAGTGAGTGCGTTGAGGCACTTGGCACGTTTTATTGCAATATGAATTATGTGAACACGCCATGCGATCTTTCGCCGTAGTCGATAATTACACATAAAGATACTGATTTCTTCCGTTTTATTAAGTATTCTTAAGGACGTCACTCACATTATCTGTACACTTTCGATTTGCGTCAGCATAGGAACGACAGACGGCGAAATGTGTCTAAGCGCACAGAGTGGTGCACAGAAGCAGCGGAAATTTCCGCGTGTGACAGGAGCATACGACCTCAGGTTAGACAGCTTTGCTTGCAGTGACCAATTATACCACAGCTATGCAGATTCAGCCGGGTTGTCCCATCTCTTTCCCACACGTAGTAGCATGGTAGTATACCTGTCGGTTCAGGGTTTCTGCAGCGAAGCACCGCGCCCCTCACATCGCGCAAACAAAACGCCAGCGAGAAGCTGTTGTGAAACGCTAATCACACTGAAGCAAGGAGGGCCCGGGTACGTGCCAAGACCACTCCGCGGTCCAGACACAGGAATTATGCGCTGCTGCGTGTGCTACGCACGCTGCAGCTGAACGTCGGGGCGCCCAGACGTGGCGCTGCGGAAACAGGAGGCCGAGGCTATACGTAGCAACGCCTTCAAAACCCTGCAGTTGAAAAGCTCGAAGCGGACGCACGCACCGTGCCCGCCGTGAGCACGTCGCAGCACAGTGCGTCTGCGCACGTCACGCCACGTATGCTTACTCAGCCGGCTTATGCGTACTGCTATTCGTACTGCCACTAAATCTGCGGGCCTTACTTCATGTGTAATAATCTAACACGTTGCTATCGCATTCGTTGTTTCGCCCTTATGCCGAATTTGTGAGTTTTGAAACAGATAAATTAATAAGATTGTCCAACAGCCGGATTTGGACAGAGGACATGTAGCACAGGCGCCTGATACTTTAACCATTAGGCCACACACGCTTTTCCTCCATACCGGCGTGCCTCATAACCGGATCGTAGTTTTGAGATGTTAAATCCCGGAAATTATTTAAACTTAATTAACGTGTCATCACACCTTAAAATGTGGGCTGATCCCAGAGATAGTGCAGTCTCAAAATACTTTCTTCCATCCTTTCTCCTATCCCTTAATAATTTTCAGATCATCCCGGTTTAAATAAGGCCGTTTTCACCCCCATGCCCTGTGGGGCGTATGAATCTCTGCTATTTATAGTATTTCAGCCCCTCCCCCCCAAAAAAAGTTTATCCCGCCCCCTGCATCGTAATTAACAAAACCAGCATGTTACATAATGCGGCACTACACGTGTTACACTGGTCGATCAATGTTGCACTGGTCGAGTGATCGTGATCATAGCAGTGTTCTCTCTCTGGGTATAGGTGTGAACATGCGCTTTGCTGGAGTCCTGCAGTGCACTAAATAACTAAGCACAATAATGTTCGCAAGGAAAGTTGTTTTTTATCCTGCTCATTGTGACTATCAAATTCTTTGATGCAAGAGACCGCGGACGAGGTGTGCTGATAGCATAACTTTCGTTGATATTGTATATCTGCTTCACCATCCAGGGAGGCAAAATTAAACTAGTACCACTATTTCACGATGAACTCGTTTCAACTAAGCCGACAACAAGTTCTGCTCTCAGAGTGTCATTCAGCCAGCCAGAACAAGTCAGCCACATGGAATTAGGCATTAAGCAATCCATAACAGTTAAAGTTCAGCTTGATGCATACTTCGGCACACTAACTCATGAGTACAATGGCTCATATTCGCTCCACACTGACTTCACAGACGTGGTGTAGAGAGTGAGTGAGTGACGAAGGGCGTGATTGGACGTCGGTATGAACGGGAATGAGTTCCGGTGATTGTATCGGTGAGTTTGATTGCAGGTGCGTATGATGAGGAATGAGTGCCGATTAACGTGAGTTTCACAGAAAGCCAGTGATAGTTTGACCAGACGTGACTATGAACGCGATTAAGTGCTGGTGAGTGTGATTGGAGTAAGAGCATGAATGGGTGCCAGTACGTGTGACTGCAATAGAGCATAAATGAGTGAAGTTATATTTGGCGCCGTATGTTTCTAAATAAAATACTGATTTTTATTACTTTTATCTTCCAGGCTTTCTGCGTCTGCCGCTTACATAGTGAGGCTGTGGACCTTATACATGTCGCGCTATACAATTCAGTCAACGTCCATATATTTTAATGAGATACATGACGACACGTAGCAGTCATGCTGTGACCTTAAAACCGATTGGTGGCTAGTGGACTTCCGTGATTAGAAAATACCAAACTAGGTCCGTATTCGCGAATAGTTCACGATCTAGGGCAGCTCGCAAGAACAGGTACCGCCCAGCGTAACTTACTATTCCCTTAACCACTAGAGCCAATTTCTTCTATATAATATTGACTCATAGGCGGACACTTTTCGTTTTCCCGGGGGGGGGGGGGGGGAGGCAACCAGCTTTCCTTAACCCCACACACATATATATATATATATATATATATATATATATATATACACAGTGAAGCAGACGCGCGTATGAAGCGGTTTATTGACGTTTCGGCCGGGGTCCGGCCTTCATCAGAATCGCAAGGAGAGGATTCCTTTCCAAGGATTCTGATGAAGGCCGGACCCCGGCCGAAACGTCAATAAACCGCTTCATACGCGCGTCTGCTTCACTGTGCATATTTACCCGGACCCAGAACTGCCTTTTTTCTGGTATATATATATATATATATATATATATATATATATATATATATATATATATATATATATATATATATATATATATATATATATATCTTGCACTTGAAGAAACTTCGTGTGACCTGGAAGAATTGTTCATTGAAGTGACGGCCTTTTATGAGAATCTACAAGACCTCATAGTAGGAAACAGTTCAATTTGACAGCCTGAGTGCTCTCCCACCACCAAGAATCTGCCGTCTCTCGGTGGTGTAATCTTCCTTCGTGAAATTGTCGTATACTTCGCCATCACTAATACTGCTTCGCCTTTCCGGCAAAACTGCAGCCTCGCTCTGTCTTCTTTTCTTATCCTGTGAGTCCGAGTATAAGCGCTGCCGCGCATGACTGCTGCTGATTCTGATTTCAAGTGAATCCGGCTTGGCCTCATTTCGGTTACTAAGTGAATTATGCAGTGTTCCCAAACTATCAAGCACCAAGACTTAAAGAAAGAGCAGTTGCGTTACTCCAAAAAAAGCCTAGTGTAGCACCCTCGTGTAGGGAAAAGGCAAAACCAATGCATTCAAGAAAGTAAATATAGTACTTCTAAATGAGCCGAATTGGCGACCGGGACGCCTGCACAAAAAACAAACTAAAAAAGATACATCAGATTTCAGTGTGCCCTTATTACCTATGAATTCTTAAGCGCCGTTGGACACCAGCTGCTGCATAGAGGACATGTTAGAATAGGTGTCTCCTTCTGCAGCTACGCAGTACTGAGTTCGCTTTATCACATCTTCAGTGGCTTTCTTGATGACCGGCGCTGGAATTCGACGGCAGACATCCGTTATCCTTGCGTTGACCTAATATGACGTCCCTCTTGATCATGTAAGCACGATCTTTCACATAACCTCAAAGAAAGAAATCGAGTGGAGAGAGTTCAGGTGGCCTGGACGACCAATTTCGCATTAAAAGTCGCATCCAGCCAGTTTCGTGCTCGGCTGCTGCTGTGTGCTGGTGCCCCACCTTGATGATACCACGGAAGTGGAAGACGTGATAGCGGGGCTTCACTGAGAAACTAATCCACCACTCCTTCCAGTATTTCATCCATCCAGTGCTGTCCGATTCAGTGTGTGATCGAAGAAGATGGGACCGATCATAGCACCGGCGTGAATTTAGAGAAACACATGGCGACTGGGACGAAACAAAAGGCAACTTTAAACATTTGCACTGACATTGTCAATTCGCTTTTGTGGCGATAGGTTCTGTGGCAAAAAAAAAAAAGAGAACCATCCGTGTACTTTATCTACGCTAAGACAACAGCTATCACAGCTTGTTTCCAACTAACGCCAAACGCCACGTGTTACTTCGGCCGAGGTGCGGCAGATAAAGCACCAGCTCGATCACGATGTTTTACAGCCAAGCTGTATATATGGCTAGTGGATTGGAAAGAGAAGCAAGACTGAGACACATATAAATCACGTGCATTTCACACACCGTTGATAAAAGACTCTACCGAAGGGGTCACTAAAGCTTACATGTTTTTTGCAGGGCCAAAAAAAGCACGCAAATCATATTGAAGTGAGGTGAACATACAGCAAAATATTCATTTTCTAGACATAAGATATCCATACCTTTAGAAATAATTGTTAATTCGCTACCTCCTTCTCTTTAAAAAATATAAGAAACTGTTACCTGTGCATATATATATAAATATATTGTGCATGCGCATAGTGTTTAGAGTGGAAATTTAAAACAATGTTGAAGTGAGAAAATTCGGACGAGGCAGCCGCCGCTGGAAGTTCTAATGCGCTTGTTCTCCTATTGTCAGGATTTGCAGAAATAAAGCGAACTATGAATTATAATCCGTGCACGTCAGCGCCAACAATGATGCAGTAAGCTATTAGCCACAATAAAATTTTAAGTGAAAAGGTCGAGGCAAGTCAAAAGAAACCTCAAATGATGTGGTTGACAAAACTCTGGCAATGACACGTTAGGTGGAGGGGAGGGAGGTATGCTACGGCTACCGGGGGGGGGGGGGGGGGCTCAGCCTCCTCCTCCCCCACCCCCCCGCGGAAAAGTCCCGAGGGGGATCGAGCCCCGGAGCTACCCCGTAGTCGGCGCCTATGTATTGACTAGTAGTTGTCTCGTTTGGCGTAACTCCTGGATGTAGCAAATTGGCTTAGGTGATACATTCTCCCCTTTTCGTTCTGTTCTTTTGGAGAAAAAATGCAGAGCAAGCTGCTAAATATACCATTTTACACTAGTTTTTAGTCCATAGTCTTTACATGTTCTGCGTTTAACTGCTTGCGATTAGCTTCGTGCTACACAGAAACATTCATGTAAAAGGACAATTGACTGCGCAAAACTTCTGAAAACGTACGCACCACGTCTTAATTTATTTATCGGTCTTTTCAATATACTTTTTTATACTTTCTATAATACTAGATTGCTGTTACCTATCGTTAAACAGTTGTCAAAGGAAAAAAAAAAGAAAACGGCTGTCAGAAACGGTTTTAAGAAACGATTTTATCGCTGTAGGGCTGACACTAAAAACCGAGCTCCTCGGTTCTCTTTACTCTTCGCGATTTTATCGCTTGTTATACCAACGTTCGAGCATATCTGCACTGATTCCGCATGCATCGGCGACGTAGCGGTTGGCAAGTAAAGTCGGCAATACGTAATGATTGTGTTTCTTAGACACAACGAGCAGCTATTGCCTGCCGTATACGGCCGTCCATGATCACAAACGCGTTAGAAACAGGATGATTTTACCTCCGTCACTCCGAATGTTTAGCGTATTCGGGTAGTTCATGCAAAGCTAACCTAGAGCGCAGGCGAAATGAAGCCACATTTAAAGGAAGCCCCAAAATACGGCGCTTCACAACCAAGAGCTACCGCCTCTACGAGGTCACACTGAAAGGATTATAAACGAAGACCTTTACAACCAATCCAGCGCTACACAAAATGCAGCCGGCTAAGTACCCCGAGTACAATTGTACCCGTTGTCAAACTCTAGAAAAAAAAACGGCCTATATATGTGTGCCCAATTCACGAACCAAGCCGAGCTGCTGTCCTAAGCCGAACCTAACGTATACTCGTACGTACACTCGAACGCATTCCTCTGCACCATGTTAAAGCTAAAACGCGAGAGCACATTGTAGACAAATTAAGTTTCAGTCATTCATTCATTCAACTTCTAGGGAGCATGCCACGTGGAACGGTCTGCATGAGCAGCTTTCCGCCGCTCAGCCTCATCTCACAGTCTATGGGTGTGTACATTTTTGGTAAGTCAGTGATAGTTCTAATCACATCATAATGTGATAAGACGTCCTTTCGAGACAGTAATACGTTGGAGGTGTCTATTAACGCAGTGTACTGCATCTCTTACACTCTGTGCTATGTATTGTACAAGCGTGCGTATAGTGGTAATGCTGCTTCCTCATACAGCCAGGCCGCCGAGGTAGCCCCGTGGCTGTGACGTTGCGCTGCTGATCTCAACGCTGCGGGTTCGATTGTGCCGGCCGCATTCCGTTAGAATGCAAGAAAGCTTGCGTACTTGGATTTAGGTGGACGTTGAAGAACCACAGATGGTAAAAATTAATCCGAAGAACCCCACTACGGCGTGTCTCGTAATCAGATCATGGTTTTGACACGTAAAACCCCAGAATTATCGCAGTAGAACACGTTGTGGGGCTAGTCGGTTCATAGCTTTCAAAAGATGAAGCGCCAACAGAGACAGCACACTAAGAAAGAACAAAGGCAGGACAAGGCGCTACTTGCAACTGTTTATTGAGGTCAAAAGTGGCTGAATATATAGCCATGGGGAGAGGGGTAAGAAAGAAAAGGGACCACTGATTATGTGAATGCGCAGGCGCGACAACACAGAAGATATATATGAAGGGAATCGCAAAATTAACCGAAATCTAAAACTTATCTAAAAACATGCTTTCATTTGTGCAAATATTCAGAGACGGGGCGCTGACACAGGCAGGGTGCTGACGCAGGACTCTTTTCTTAATAGATAGAGCGCTATCCAAGGTGTTTGACGGAGGCAAAGTGCTCAAAAGTTTTTAGGTATGTTAATGTTTTTTAAATTTTACTGACGAAACGATTTCCCATGACTTATTCACATATTGCGCAGGGCATTTTATCTAATTTTAAACAGCAAGGAAATGGTTTAGATTTTAGTTTTGAACTAGCCAAGAATAACAGCTAGCAGTTTTTAGATAGACATAACCCTTACTGACGAAGGTTCCTGATGAATGTACCGACACCGTGCCCGCAAGGAATTGTTGCCGTATGAGTCTACACACCCCAAGACCGTTAAGCGTGCAATTGCCACTATGTGCCTTGAATGCGCCCTGAAAAAATCGTGCTGTCATAAGGCACACGAAAGCGTTGACGAATAAATTTTGAAGTTGAAGAAGGCTGGCTTTCGTTGTTTGGTTTTGAGCGCAGTTTCGGAGGCGTTGTTGAAAAAGGTGAAAAAAAAGAAAGAAAAAGAAGCAGTGAAGGGCAAGCATTGGAAAAGAAAGCTAAACCATACCGTATTCTCACAAAGTGGCGCATAACAGTAAACACGTCGCAGTGAAATACAAAATTCCTATGGTTTTTCCGCGCCCCGAAACTTCCTACTTTGTGCCGCCTGATTGGATCTGATGACTCTAAGAAAGTAGAGTATTCTATTAAACATACAAACCCTTTTTTGAAGTGTGAAAAAGGGGTCGTACACAGCATACCGCTGAACTGAAGTGTGGCAAAGAGTATATCGGCCAAACTGGCCGATGTATTAATGAACGCCTGCGGGAGCACAAGCTTTCGCTGAAAAGTGGTTATGGCTCAAACTTGCCGCTTCATTGCAAGGCCCGCGGAAATGAGAATAAGCAAGTATGTGAAGCAAGGCTTCATGATATGACAATCATGTATATGACAATCAGGTACTGCGGCGTGTGAACTGTTGGAGGCCAACTAGATTAAGAAAAGACGGGACCTGTGTCAGCACCCCGTATTTGAATATTTACAAAAGTGAAAGCATGTTTTTCGATAAGTTTTAGATTTTGGTTGATTTTGTGATTCCTTTCATATACATATTCTGTGTTCTCGCGCGTGCGCATTCACATAATCAGTGCTCCCTATTTTTACTTCCCCCTCTCCCCATGGCTATATATTCCGCCACTTTTGACCTCAATAAACAGTTGCAAGTAGAGCCTTGTCCTGTGTTTGCTCTTTCTTAGTGTGCTGTCTCTGTTGGCGCTTCATCTTTTGAAACCCAGAATTATAAGTACTTTTTTTTTAATTCGGTGTCGACTTCCTATGCCTGCAAGTACGAACAAGTCAGTCAAAAGACAAGGGTCATATTTGAAGACGTGCACCAGCTAATCGCAGGACATGTTTGCGTGTAGTGAACACGAGCGACGCACACGTGCCCTCTGCGTGATTGCATGTGTGAGAGCGCGCACTCTTCCAGTCACAGCGCTCATAGGATGTAGACTAAGGCGCATACGGCACTCGTCTTTAGCCACCACAGCGTCCATTCAGCTCGTGTCTCCGCCGCCGTGCTGTTGGGGACACGAATGGCCTCGCGCGCATAGGCGTATAGACCGGGAAGCCCCGAAGTTGGCTAGCTATTGTGTTGGTTCATTGCGAAGCGTTATTCGTCTATTACCAGCCACTTTGCAGTAAATAGGTAGGTAGGTTCTCGTCTCTCCTCGTTTGGGTCTTCAGTAAAAAAGAAGTTACGTGCCCGATGGTAAGATTGAACCAGGGTTCCCCAGCAAAGCAACCCAATGCTATGCCCATTAGGCCACGGACGCATGCATGACACGTAAGATTACAAGCCTTACTACTGTCCTTCCATCGTGTAAGTTATCGCTTTCGCACTGTTGCCACGTGCGTCACATTGCATAGCAACAATTTGTTTATAAACGCGAGAGCCCGCCTGATTCCCCCATTTTTTTCGTTCATGGCAGTTTTCGCTTGGGGACGCTATGTGACCTTGCACCGTCTTCAGGATTGGCCCAGGTCGTAGCGGAACAGGTTTTCACGTTTCTTCGCGGTAGCACAATAAATACGTCGTCGTGCTGCCGCCTTGCCGTTGTCGTTGCGCGCGTTCGCGTCACATAGACACATAATTGCTCGCCCTACGCGGATACGTTGCGCCTCCTGGTAAAATTTTGCGTAATTCCAAGCAATGCTGGACGACCAGCTTCTCATTACATTGATGCAAGATGCTTCTCATAACATTGATTTCTACACTAGCTGTGTAGGATATGAATTCTTTTTTTCTTTTTTTGAGGCGCCAAGGTAGAAAGAAAAAGTGCAGCACCTCATAACTGCGCTCTTCCTTTCTGCCGCGATCAAGCAGGGCAAGCAGAGCGTTTCGAAAAAACGCATGTCGCTCACATGACGGCCGTATGAAAGGGCGTAAGGTCGGCGCCAATGCGTGTCTGGATGCGTCCGTCGGCGCCGCCGTCGCCGCCAGCCCTGCGGGACGCGGCCACGGCCGACGACGTCGACGGTGACGGCGTGCTGGACTTGGTCGAAGGCTTCTCCGGAGAACCTGCGGTCGTCGCTGCCGGCGCCGGCAAGCGCTGGTCGGCCGCCTCCACGCAGCAGCAGCGTTCGTCTCGCCTGCGAGCTGCGGGCGCCGCGCACTTGCTCAGACTTTGCTGCCGATTTCCGCGACTGCGCGTTCGTTCTCACTGCAAGCAACAGTTTCTTATATACAATGTTTAAAAGAATTTATAAGTCTTACCCAACAGTAGACGTCTGCTTGCTCGTCGACTCGCGTAGGACGCGAATGGCTCGCGTTCGCTCTCGTCATCGGCTATGTTACCGTCCATTGTGCCGAGTAGATAGTCGGTGTACGAACACAGTGCGTTGGTCACTGACAAGATACGTCACGTTCCCCAAGTTTCCGGCCTCCTGACACCTCAGTTAAAAAAAAAATTATCGCTTCCAAAAAAAAAAAACAAAGAAGATTGTTGTTCTATTGTCTGCCGCACATCTGGAACACTCCTCTCTGCAGTAGGTAAAAATCTCGCAGCAGACAATTATGACGGCGGAGTGTTCAAGCAGTACGATGGCGTAATTTTTAAGTTACTGCTCTGCCTCCTTATTTGGGTCACCTTGAAGCTGTAACCTTTACCACCTCCCAGACGAGCTATAGCGAGGAAAACAATTCGGTAAAAACTGCATGGTTATTTTTTTTTCCTTTTGTGAAGCCTAGCCCTCAATATCGGAAGCAATTAGTTTAGGTGCAAAGGCAGTGTTTCCGCCGCTTACGACGTTACGCCGAAAAGCGCCAGCACGTTGATGCACGCCCCAGGGCTAGTGATCCGTGAGGCAGACTGAAGTCGCACGATGTCTTTCCTAAGAATCTGAACGTTCAGGTGACAGCAAGTACAGGAAGTGGTTCATACTGGAGCTTCGATAAATGCACAGTCATCGGAAAACGGTAAGACACGCAGCTGACTCGGAGAGCGTGGCTGGACGCTGCGATAGCAAGTGCCAGGTCGCCGGTCTACGTGAACGAAACTGGTCGGCGAGACCCAGCCGCAGTGCACGAGGGGGTGACCGCGATGCAGGCGAGACTGCGCGACACGCGCGTCCAGCAGCTGTCCGCCCGCATGCCTGCTGCAGCCGGGGCGTTGCCGGGCGCGCGGCTCTTCAGGGCCCCGGCTCCACGGCCGCTGGTCGTGCAACATTGACAAGACCCGGCACAAAATGAGCGCTGCCCATGGCTGATGCATGAAGTGATGAGAGCGGACACGCTGCGATGCCTTGGGACAGCAGGACTGCGCACGCCTCTAACTATGCATTATTTTCTGTCTTTCGTTCACTGTGCATCACGTCCACTTTCTGATATTACGGTGGAAAACTGCGCCCCTCTGCTCCGTTTTCTTTGTGCGGCGAACTGAGCGCGGAAGAGGTCGTCGTTGCGCTCATGCAGTAAATTTGTTCGCCTTTACTGCTGCGCAGCATTTTTGTTTTTGGAGCCACCCGCAGTTTATTTTCAGCGTGCTAATTTCCGGTTGGCTGAATGGTTCGATAAGACTCGATGGAACGCCACCGCGTCGTAGATAACTGTAAGGCTGCTAAAATTCTACAACCACCGATTTCGCTTTCTATTGACCTTATCCGTACTTAAGCCTTAGGGTACGACAGCATGCGCCTATGACTACTTTGTTCGTTGGATAGTAAAGCAAAGCAAAACATGTTTTTCAGCCAAGATCGGACGAGGGTACACAGGGCAGGGCAATATGCAATGCCTCCAGTACTTGGAACATTTCCTATGACTCCTATGACAGATATGCATAACATATTCAGCAGACTGTTAGATACAATAGTTAGACTTAGTCTACATTACATACAACTCTCTGTTTGTTCGTTTGTTGTGAGTTGTCAGAGAAAGAGAAGCCACGATAACTGAATTATTTTGTGTCGCCAAGAAGCATATGACCACATACAGGTGACGGGCACATGACATGTAATATTGAATGCATCAAATATTAAAAACACACACACAAGGAGCACCTTCACCACTGCTGTAATTGAATTTGCAGTCATTTGAACAATACTTGTAGTGAAAGCCAGGTCTGTTATCCCTGTCGAAAACTGACTTGTAGATGTGTGCTATCCTTCCCTCCATCCCGATGTCAAACAACATCATTAAATTCCTGTTCCAAAGGTAAGGTACATTGATTTACCAACCACTAAATTTCTCTTCTCGCTTTCACTGCTGCAGGAGTCCAGAAGTGGTGCAGACACAACGCTGTTATTGCCGTTACAAGTAACATCCGGTTGTTGAACTTACAGGGTCCGTCGCTTTTAGGGCAAACACGTCCTTAGCATTTAAGAAATAGAATCAGCTAATATTTAGCCATAAAGTCCAGAAAACTTTTTTTTTTCATTTATCGACATGATGATTAGGTGTCGCATAAGGCAGATTTCCCTCGTGGAGTAGAAGAAATGTTGAAGTTATACCTGCTAAATACTAATGAGGAGCATTTCCCCCAAATGTGGACGACCCCGTGCACGGCAACGTGCACTGAAGCTGACCTTTTGTTGAAGCGTTGTCGTTCACTACTTGCACAGGGGGCCGTTCTTGTTGCGAAACGACATTCCGTGTAGCGGCTGGCACCTTGCAGGGCTCTGCGCATCGACACCGCGAAATCCTCGTGATTATCGGCGAGATGTGTCTTGACGCGTCTCCTCCTTATTTTCTCCGTATAATTCAGTGGCTCATAACGAGCAAACATAGCCAATGTTTCAAGCTACGGGTCACCTTGTTAAGGGGACCATGTTTTCAGGCCTCTTTAGCGCGAATTGAGAACGCATAAATTATGTGCTTATTCATATATGAGTATTTTACGCAGTTTCTATTAACAATGACGAATACTATTTACTCTTTTGTGAGTAAAATACCTCTCTTTTTCTGAGTAGGAGTAAGCTCGCGTAGAGACACATTTACACATTTGTCACGCTTGATTCACAACTAGTGCGAACGAGTGTAGTACAGGGAGAATCTCGGAGCACTTTCCTTTTATTTTGCTTTCAAAAATACAGCAGAATGAAACTCATTACGCAAGTTGGATCACTCATGACTACACTGTCACATGTGCAAGAGGTAATACGGAGGGGAAGTTTTTTGCTGCGCCTCTGTCGTTTTTCCGCGTCATATGTAAGCTCGGCCTGGTGCCATAGTCAATCTGACCACTAAAACAACCGCGGGTTGTTTCTTGCAATTTCGCACAAGTGCTTCTACTGTCAAATGCTGTGGTGATGACAGCCGAGATGCGTACGACTTCTCACGGCGTGAGTAAATAATAAGTATTACATGATGAACTACCTTGGATACATGTATACTACACGCCAACCAGTCTTCTAACCACACCAGCCTTGTAGAAGAATGAAATAAACTGAACTTGCCTTAGACTACGATACTCTTTAAGTTTGCAATACAAATGCAGGTGCAAAACTAAACAAAGAAAATGATGAATAACGCATTTTAGATAACTATATTTATTTATTTTATTTATTTACAATACTGCTACTCTCATTTGAGAGCGTGGCAGTTGGGCGATACCGTATACATGTATATGAGTACGCATTTAGGCAGAACAGTTAATTGAAAAAAGGAAGAAAAAAGAAAACAATTGCCCAAGGATGGTAATATAAGAAAGAAGCTGAGTTTAGAAAAAAAAATGCAAGTTTTCACATGACAGTTAATTCACATGATACTAGCAGTTAAGAACACGTAAGTAACTAGTTATACATGAAATAGGAGCGAACTGAAAGATAACACTTAACGCGTCAAGAAATTTTAAAGTTGTGTGAAGGGATGAATGAAAAAAAAAACTATCTAGGCAAGCAATCAGCAGGAAATGGCAGTTACAACAATTATCTTAGGACTAGAAGCAGTACAGTAATGAAAATTTATTTTGGGAAAACAGTGTACCATATGTCCACATAACGACAAACAAACAAAAATGGAAAAAGAAAAGTGGGAAGTCGAAAGCAACCCAATGCAAAATTTGTGACGATGACACGCGCGATGATAAATTGTTTTATTTACGCACTGCAGCTTCTACTTGTGAAGTAAATTCGGACAACGATTCGATGAAGGTTATAGCAGGATCAAGTCGGTTCCATTCAGCAATTGTAAGGGGGAAGAATGAATACTTAAACGTGTCATTGTTGCAGTTGTATTCTGTTAAAGTGTGCGCATGTCTGTTACGTGTTTTTCGAGCCTCAGAAAATGAAATGTACCTGGACACATCTATCTTATAGTTATTTTTTAGATGCTGAAACAAGAACTTCAGGCGAGCGTGTTTTGCCCTGGTAGATAGCGTTTGCAATCCAGACTGCGTTAGAAGATTAGTCGGTGAGTCAGTGCGTTTATATTTGTTGTGAATGAACCTAATAGCCTTTCTTTGTACTGCCTCTAATTTTGTTATGTTAACTGTTGTGTGAGGAAACCAGACTGTGTTTGCATATTCGAGAACCGGCCTAACGAACGTTGTGTAGGCCAGTAGCTTCGTTGATGTCGTAGAGAGCGCAAGGCTTCTTTTGAGGAAGAATAGTTTGCGTAATGCCCCTGCTGTGATATTCGAAATATGTTTATCCCACCTGAGGTCTAAGGTTAATGTAACTCCCAGGTATTTATGTTGTTCAACTTTAGTTAGTGGTATGCCGTTAATCTCATATGTAAAGTTAGATGGTCTTGTTTTCCTTGTTACGGTCATGACCACAGACTTTCTTACGTTAATTGACATCTGCCAATTAGAGCACCAAATAGCTAGAGTGTTGAGGGATGTATTAAGTGCGATGTTGTCGTTATAATTAGTGATTTCCGTATAAATAACGCAGTCGTCGGCGAACAGTTTTACATTACAACCAATGTTAGCTGCGATGTCATTAATATAGATTAGGAAGAGTAATGGCCCAAGAACTGAGCCTTGGGGAACTCCGGAAGTAACGGTGACAGTGTTAGATAGCATTTTTTCGTAGGTTACAAATTGTGAACGATTGGCTAGAAATTCTTTTACCCAGGCTGAAAGGAGCCCTTTCCCAACAACACTTTCAACTTTAGCGATTAATTTGTTATGGCATACACAATCAAATGCCTTAGATAGATCAAGTAAAATCATGTCAGTCTGGCCGCGGCGATTGATAGTATATGCAAGATCGTGGACTAGTTCTGTTAGTTGGGTTACTGTTGATAAACCACTGGGAAAACCATTTTGGTAGGGAGACAAGAAGCCAATGCTCTCTAGAAAAACCTTTATGTGCTTTAAGATTATGTGCACTAGAAGCTTACAGGATGTACTAGTTAATGAAATGGGTCTAAAATTTGAAATTTCTGCTGTGTCGTCTGATTTATGGATAGGTATTATCTTTGCAATTTTCAGTCGTTCGGTAGTTGTGAAGCCGTGAGTGATTTACGAAAAATTATGCCGAGGTATCTACTGCACCATTCCGCAAACCTTTTCAGAAAGTCATTAGGTATGTTGTCAGGACCGCTGCCTTTTTTAGGGTCAAGATTAAGCAGAATATTAAGTATGCCAGCTTCCGTAATGTCTAATTCGCCAATGCTTACACCCTGTCTCGTTAGAATGGGGGGAATAATGTTATTGTCTGTAGTAAATACTGATTGAAAGCAAATGTTATATGCGTTGGCTTTCGCAGTTTCTTCCTCTGGGCTTAAGTGGGACGCTTCTCTATCATTGGTGCGAAAGTGCCTCCAGAAACTTCCGGGATTATTAGTAAGAAAGCTCGGTAACGTTACATTAAAATAATATTCTTTTCCTCGTATGGCTGCAAGCTTGAATTCCGCGATGGCATTAGGAAGTTTCGTCACCCTGGATTCGTCTCCTCCTTTAATTTTTATTGTTCTACGCAATCTTTTCAGACGGCGCTTTGCCTGATTTACTTCTCGGGTTATCCAGGGATTATTTTTTGGCGGCCGCTTGGTTTTAGTAGGCACGTAGTTCGTGACGCAGTAGAGGACGATAGATTTGAACATAAGCCAAAGGGAATTTACGTCAACAGAGGCATTGGAACCCATTTGGGAAAAAGGCTGGAACTCGTGGTCAAGGTATGTTAGTATGCTATTGTCATCAGCGTTTTGGAAGTCGGTTACTATGGACACAGGAAAGTGGGTAGTAATACCAACGAGTGGTAACACGCATACTGGTACGTCATGATCTGATATGCCCCGAATTACGTCAGTTCGTACATTGTTAATATTGAAATGATGGCTGATAAATATTAGGTCAAGAATGCTTTGAGTAGTTCCCACCGAACGCGTTGGACGGGAAACGACCTGATGAATATTGAAGGTTAACATGAGACCAAATAGTGCATCCGAGGCTGCTGACGAGTAGTGCATGTCATTCCAATTAATGTCAGAAAGATTAAAATCACCCATAAGGGCGATGCGTGAACCATGGGCGTGACGTTGCATGTAGTCGTGAATGGCGCTGATACACTCGTCACCCGATTTCGGGCACCGATAAACACACCCTAAAACAACGTTTCTACCTTCGCAAAGCAATTTACAAAATACCGCCTCAGCGTCTTTTACCTCAGGCAGAACGGAAAAAGCAAAACATTTTTTTATTAATAACGCCACTCCACCACCACGTGTGGGACGGTCTTTTCGGATAACGGAATAATTTGGCGGCGCGAACTCTTGATCAAGAATGTCGGACGTGAGCCTCGTTTCTGTTATAGCTGCTACATCAGGCTCATAATCAATTAACAAGTTTTCAAGTGCCTGAGGTTTGTTGACGACGCTTCTAGCATTTACAGTGAAAAGTGTTAGATCGCTGATTTTGCGCCTCGGCGAGTTACAACTCCGCTTTTGTCTTTTCCGGTGATGTTCGCTGCTTTGCCAGAACGGCGACTTTCTGACCCTCTTTCTGAATCGTTTTTTTCAAGCGGCACTTTGTCATCCTGCTCGTTGCTCCAAACATACGGGCGATTGTTAATGTATAGTTTGTCGAAGACAAGCGAAACCTTTTCATTCTTTTGCCGGTTTACCTTCGCGCTGTTCCAAAGTTTTCTTCTGATATCCCGCACGCGTTTGGAAAGTCTTCTGCAATAGAGAGTTGAGTGTCTTTAAGTTTGTACCCCCTTTTCAGTATTGTATACTTATCTCTTGAATCTAGTAATTTGAAGATTACAGGCCGAATCTTGTTAAGTTCTGCTCTCCCTATCCTATGTACGCGTTCGATGGCTACTGCTTTTAATTCCAGAGGGCCTTCAATAACGTCTTTATTCATTGTGCGTTCCAGTGTCAAGGGTGTCTCTCCAGTGGCTTCTGGTAGTCCGTATATTATCAAATTAGAGCGTCTGCTATGATTCTCTAGATCATCGATTTTATTTTGCAGTGATATTATTACCGAATTCATGCTTGCTATTTGCTCTTGACAAGAATCGACTTTTTGTTCTAGGCTTGTCAACATGTTCAATTTCTTATCGATTTCAGCTAGATGATTTTCCTTAATATAATATCTGTGGCTATTTCCTTTAATTGTTGACTTATTTCGGGGCTGGGATTAGTTTCGACATCTCCGCCAAGTAATAGAAGCTTTAGCATAAGCACAACATGTTCAAACACGATACTACACAGCCTTGGGCACGGCAGCACTAACAAGAATGGGTCACTAGAGTGGATACATTTTCTGTATCGCTTTCTCACCTGAAGAATGAAGACAAACGGGTTATTAGGTGGCTGCATTCCTTGAGTGCTGCCGTGCCCAATGAGCTCGGCTTCCGTGTGATCGGCTTTTATAGGCGGGCTGTGGGGTGGCGCTGAGCACTGATTGCGCGCCCAGCGATCTGCGCAGGTTGCCGACGAACGGTGCAGCACAGAATCCCATGACTTTATCAGCATATACATTTCTTTACTTTGTTTTCAATTCAGAGTGTGTCCGCCAAGGCGCAGAAAACATGACTTTATCCCATGACTTTATCAGCATATACATTTCTTTGTTTTCAAGTCAGAGTGTGTCCGCCAAGGCGCAGAAAACATCTGTGCAACCCGCCCCAGTGCCTTAGCGCGGCTACGGTGTTGCGTTGCTAAACACGAGGTCGCGGAATCAAATCCCCGCCGCGGCGGCCACATTTCGATGGGGACGAAATGCAAAGACGCCCGTGTCCCGTGCATTGGGGGCACGTGAAAGCTCCCCTGGTGGTCAAAATTAACCCGGAGTCCCCAACTACGGCGTGCCTCATAATGAAATCATGATTGTGGCACGTAAATCCCCAGAATTCAATTCAAAACATCTGTGCAAGCCGCATTTGCCTAGCTAGCTTAGCGTATTTATTTTCATCCGGAATTTAGGAAGCATTTGGTTGTGCTTATTTTTTCTTTGTTACAAAAAGTGCGGAGAACGAATTAAGCCTGGGATCTCCAAGCACGCATCTGCTTTCGTTTATGCGGTTTCTTCAAAAAGTGGGTAATGAAGCCTGCCATCGAAAATTTGCGTAAGCTCGTCACATGTCTTGCGAGCAGCCCTCTTTGTCAGTATATGTTCCTGTGAGCAAATTTCGCTTGTTGAAATCAGATGTTTGCGTCCATAAGGAGATCGTTGCCTGTGTTAATAGCGCCTGATAGGCACCAGGAAAATCCCAAACTTGGACTACCAGCCAACGAACATCCCCATTTCTCCCCTGGTTTTCCTATTTCGCTCTTTCCCTACCGTGGAGGTAGGTTTGTAGGTTACGCCAGATTTTTTTTATGGAATTACTGCACTCAATAATTTATATAATACATAAACGAAGAGCAGAATGAATGCACTTCTCACGCATAAAGTTTTTATTAAAGAGATATATGTAATCAAAAAATTGTCAGAATCAAGATTGTGTGATAAAATTGAACAGTTTGTGAAGACCCCCATGCTTGTATCCACTAAGAAAAAATTGTAACAAAAATTATGATATACAAAATGTACTGCTGTCTAATAGGCACTATCTCCGAAAAAAATCTAAATTTTTCATTGAACAGGTCTTCCATACAAAAATTTAACTGCAAGCACTATAATTGGACGTGCCATGCGGCGAAGCAGTTCCTCGATATAAAACATAGCGGAACGTTGCATGTATTGCAGTGCACCCTCGTTTCCTGCTCGGTTTTCCTGTCGATATAGCATTTCTTGCAGTTTCTAGTCTCCAACTTGGCAGACTCTCGAGCACTCCAAACGACAACAAAGACGGGCCGAAACGAACAGCGAAACTAACCGGGCTGCGGCCGCCGATGTTCCGGTCTGGTTTGTGTCGTCGTCGTTGCTCTCAGAGTCAAACTCCGACGAAAAGGCAGCATCCTCAGACTCGCTGCTGCTCGATCCATCGATAAGATCAGCCGCAGACGCAGCGGATCCACGAGATCTGCGATCTTTAGAAACGCGCGCGCCGCTCCCGGAGGCGGCGATTTTCGCTTTCTACTATGAGGATCGCTAAACTTCGGGGCCCGTTCAAAAATCAGCGCCAAGCGGGAAAAAAGCGAACGGCTCGGGAAACAAAACTATAGTACTTCTGATTCACGTCCGATGGCGCAGTGTGTTCGTGAGCGGAGCGGAAGGTCTCGAAAGCGGCGTTTCAAGCCTTCGATAGCGGGCTAACGATGCCCAATGGACGCGGTAGGGAAAGAGCTAAAGCCAACACTCGATTATTTTAACCCCCGAATTTCACAAATATAAAACCAGGAAACTAAGGACCCTAGGTATATTTTACCTCGTACGACGTCCGTTCGGAATGCTGGGTTCTGGAAACCCGTCGTGGGGCTGCAGCTCCGGCTGTGGCATAGGGCTCCGTTCTGGGCTCCTTCCTGAACCAAAGGCTCTAAGGACATTCGAGCCTGCACACAAAAGCGAAACAGCGAATTAATAAAAAGACACACATAACGTTTTCTTGTGCTAGAACTATGCCACACGCTTGCCCGTGTGTGCGTTAGAAGTCTGCCAGTTCTAAATGAAATACGTGAGACGGAAGTTCGCTGTATTCTCCATACCAACATGCACGCGCTCTGGCCCTTGGTCCCTGAGTGATTCCACACCCTTTTCTCTTGTGCCGAAGAACAGAGCCTGTGGGAATCGTGCTGTGGTTAATCGCACTGCCATTCATCAGCGCCTCTTATTTCTAAACTGCCGTATTGGCCAAGGCGCATGTACTCACGAGCACCGTGAAGACCAACGTCTACTTTACCATCTTGTGTTCTTAAGCACCATTTGATCCTCATCATTGGTAACAGGAAGGACATTTTTCTTGAAGAATACATGATTTCTAGTCTACGAATAAAAACAAAGAAGGCCATCTGTGACTGGGGCCTGAATAATCATTGAATCTCCAGTGGCTGAGTACGGCTGTGGCCACATTACACGAACGGTGATGTAATTCGTGTTTCCTTTTATTTTTAGAACGCAGCTCTTAATGACCCGTTCCTGCGGCGAGCGTCGGTGGCGTAACCGAGCGAACGAGCATAACAGCGAAAGTTGAAAAAGCGAATGCGGAGCGGAAGATGAAAGACGTGAGCCGCGCACGGCGGACACCAATGAGAGCGGCCCCATCAGTGACGTGCGCGCGGGAAACTGGCCTCGGGCGGACCCGCCCGACCAGTCGATGCGTACTCGTATTTGGTCTCAGCCGGACGGCTGGTTTCATACCATCGGGTGCTCACGTCAGCTCTCGCTCGCACGTGTTTGGTTTGCTTGGTTTGGTTTCGTTCGCGCTTGTTTCGATTGTCATGGTTTGCGATTGCTTTGTAATCTGACTGTATGCGCGACGCAAATTGTGTAGTACTTTCTGGAAGCCAAGCGGCCCCAGCGATTACACTGGATCCTTCGACGAGTTATGCAGAAAACCCGACTGGCTTGACCTGCAGATCAAATTTTCGACGATTGCCGACTCTGCAGCATGTCTCTCTTGAATTATTTGCCTCAATATATCGCGAAATGAAAACACGTACAGAGCTGCGCTCCAATTTCGCATTAGGGAGTATCGTAATCGTCGGTGAGTTTTTCATTGTACCAAAGAGTACTGCAATGCTTAAGGGAATGCTTATACAGGGTGTCGCAACTATCATGCACCAAGATTTAAAAATACACAAATGCCATGTAGCTGGACAGAACTGAGGTAATGTTGTTTGCCGTCGATTGAAAATACTTAGATTATTTTTTGCATTGCGCCTACTTACATAATCAAACTTAATTAATAAATGAACTTCTCAAATATTATAATTCGATGAAAAGTGTCAATGAGAAAATTGTATATAGAGCAACATGAAACACTCCCGATACGGCTTTCTGTTGCTCAATACGTGCTACATAGAAGTGTTCTTCCGAGCGTGAAAGAAGCCCGCGAATACAAGCAAAATTGCCGCGCGACTGGCCGTTCGAGGCACTTTGCGTGTGCCACAAGTATTGTCACAAACGTAGGGAGAATGTTATCTGCATAGCACTTGAGCGCAAAAGGACATGCTAGGCACATACTATACGGAATAGCCGAGAGAAAAATAAAAATTCTAGCAAACGCACACAAGCACTTAGCAGTGGAAACCGTTCAGGCATGAGTGGTAGGAACGCTGCGTCTTTGATTACGCTCTCCTCGGAAGACAGATCTTGCTGGCCGAAGTGGCTCAGCCTGTCTGTCGATCATACGGCTCCTCCGTAATGAATAATAGCGTAAACAAGTCGTGAGGCACTCTATTAATATTATTCTTTGATGGGAAGAAGCGGACACCCCACAACGTGATCGGCAAGTCTCAACTACATTGCATTTACGATGGAAAAAAAATCGCGGTATAGATTTACTTCCCGAGTTCACAAAATGATATTAACGGGTTTTAACATGAAATGCCTTCTTGCGTCATTGAAAGTAAATCGTAAAGGCACCCAGTGGCCAACCGAGCAAGCCTCCTCCTTGTAGTCCTCTCCCACCCCTAAAAAAAAAAAGTTCTTTCACAAGCTTAATGCGCTCTACAAAATGTTTTTAACGGGTCACATTAAAGTTACCCTATAAATATGAAGTGCCGTCTTTACTTATATTTATTTACATTCTATTTAAAAAGTACACTTGGGTATATTAAACAATGAACTGCGCGCATAGTCGTCTTCTCGCGTCAAGTCATCGCAATAGCCCAAGATAGCGTGACCACCATTAAGAAAGGCGCACCACGCATGAAATTAGATCTGGTCCTCTAAAACTTGCTCATTGTATTGGAAATCGTTTTATACCTGCAAATTGTTTTTTCTCCAGTAAATCACACACCTTTATTACAAATATCAGTCTCCTTATAATTATCTTGTTTTTATTGTTATTTGTACAGTTTTCACTTCCTCGTTTACTTTCTCTATTAAGCTATTACCTACTGAACCGCTTTTAGTCACCGGCTTCTTGGCCAAATCACTCGTGGAGTGTTCATCACATAGACAGTCCCGAGTCAACAGCTGCGCTAAGCAGCTCCACTGACTTCTGAGTCTGTTTTTCTATGTTTATTTATCTGTGTTTATGGAGGCGTTGGCGCCTGTAGGCGGTGCCTGCTACCTCTCTTTCCTGACTATATAAATGTGCACGAAATGATTCAAATGTTTGAAACAAATATGAGAGGCTTTTCAGTTGCTCCAAGCACAGGCATCGTTTCTTTGTCTGTAAGCTTGAAAATCTAGTGCGCTTAGATGACTGCGACGACTACCCTCCACAGCATTCGCTTACATGGCTCGAGAAACATCGCAATATTACTTTTTTCCTAAGTCATAATTCAACACTCTCTGAAATAAATAAACTAGAACTATTTGCCGTGCCTGTATTCAAGAGTTATAAGTGCGCATGATTCCTTTAACACTGTTGGTGACGTAACCCAGAGCTGTTATGATTGACCTAAGTTTTCCAAGAAGCCATCGACCACCACATCTGGCGACGGAGGGGTGCCCCACCAGCAACATGCAGCTGTCACGGTTGATGTTCATGCCTCATCATTCACTTCTCTTCAAGACAGCAACGTCGTCCCCCTAGCCGTCACGAAATGGCCACTTATCGGTGAAAGGGCCCTTGCCGAGAACTCCCTAGGGAAAGCGTCGACGACAGGCGGTTGCCTCCTATGTGTCACGTTGGAGACATGTGCGCCACGTTGAAGCACAACGAGCAGCGCATAGAATACAGGAGCACAACGAGAACCGCAGCGGAGACCAGTGAGGGGTGACAGAGGTGGTGAACGATTCGGCGTTTGTGATTGGCTAGTGGATTCCCTCAACGCGAGAAAGAGTGGTTATTTGAGCCCGTCCTGGCTCCCGTGTTAGATCAGAACCGCTCTAGACTCGGATGAGAGTCACTACCATGTACCAATGAAGTGAACACAATCTTTTCTACTTTTTTTTACATCATCACGATGCCCGGCTTCGTCGGCGTTTCCTGATTCTTGTGGTGAAGACCCACCTCACCCGGTTGAGATCGTATCAACTGGTTGGGCAGCAACGGGATACTCCACCCTTCGTCCTGGTTTCAGCACAAGGGTGAGCGCTTGACTTTCTTTGAGAATTTGCCAAGTTTAAGCTCGTCTGTTTTCTAAAACTGCAAATTAATTTCTGTACGTACAGGCTCCTGTTGAAAGCTTCCGCACGTCACAGCAGAGTAAGAAAGCCGTCGTTCGGGATTGACCATGGATTTAAGCAAATGGAAAAAGCCAGAGTTGTTATTACTATGTGAAGAGCTGGAAACTGAGGTCGGGAAAAGGCAAAGAAAGCCGCAGCTTATTGAGGCGATTGAGAATTGTGGGGCTCTTGAGGACGAAATTTCAGAAGTGTAGTAAGATATAGAGAAGCGAGCTGAGAAAGCTGAACAAAACGCTGCAGAAGAAAGGCAAAAAGCTGAACAAAACGCAGTAGAAGAAAGGCAAAAAGCTGAACAAAACGCAGTAGAAGAAAGGCAAAGAGCTGCGCAGGAAAGGCAGAAAGCTGAACAAAACGCGGTAGAAGAACGGCAGAGAGCTGATTAAAGGAAAGCTGCAGAAAAAAAAAAAAAAAAAACGAGAGGAGCAGACAGCTGCAGAAAGAAAGGAACGAGAGCAGCAGAGAGCTCAAGAACTAAAGCTAAAAGAACGTGCAGCGGGATCTGGCCATGCAATCGACAAATAACATCTCAATAAATGAAAGACGTTCAGGTGAAACAGGAGTAAAAATAAAGGATCTCATGCCATCGCACAAGGTAAACGATTACATGGGATTGTTCCTCGTTACTTTTGAACGAATCTGCGAGAAAAACGGGTTGGAAATAGACAGTTGGCCACAACAGATTCTGACCGTTCTTCCTGGCGAAGCAACCGAAATAATTGCAAGGCTAACGAGAGACGACGCATATGACTATCAGAAAGAAAAAGCTGCGTTGCTAAGGCAATATCGGCTCTCAGCGGAGGCCTTCCGCCGTCGTTTTCGGGAGACAGCTAGCATGCCGGGCGAGTATTTTCAGGATTTCACTTATAATCTGAAAGCCAATTTAATTGAGTGGCTAAAAGGGGGAAGATGCGTTTGGTTGTCACGACAAGGTTGTTGAGTTAATTTGCATGGAGCGGTTTTATGGGTCCTTGAGCGAAGAGATGCGCCTGTGTATTCAAGATAGGTCTGGCGAAAAGGACTTGGAACGTGCTCCAGTGCTATCAGATGAATTCGCTGCACGTCGCGAATCCGAGAAAACGCGTGTCAGGCCATTCACTAAATTCAGCAAAGAGGAAGACAGGAAATACACCACAACAAGGCTGGAGGAGGGACAAAAGACGTGCGGCTTGATAATTCAGGAGAGAATAACACCACAGTGAAAGACGAAATAAAAACACCAAAAGCGTTTGAGGCTAGAAAACCGGTCATCTCTTTCCGTTGCCAGGAGCCTGGACACCTTGCGATGCTGTCGGAAGCCTAGAATTGTTCTTTCTTTTGTGAAAGGCGGCGATGACAACTTGGCCCTCTTAGAACCCTAGCTTCGCGACCTAGTAGGGAATGGAACGCCGTGTAAAGTACTTCGGGACTCAGGTTCGACAATAGACATTGTCCACCCTGCGTTTGTGAAACCTGAGCACTTTAGCGGGGAAGATGCGTGTATCCGGCAGCTAGTCGAGAAGAATAGTGTTTGTTTGCCCAAAGCCAGCGTGAAGATTGAAGGGCCGTTTGGACTATTGCTGACTGAAGCAACAGTATCTCCAAATCTGTCGAAACACTATCCCTACTTATATTCAAATCACTCGGGAGGTGCTGTTCAAGAAGAGGGGCCTGAGTTTTGGCGACCATACGGTCCAAGCTCTCACGCGTTCCAAGATAAGTCACGGCAACGATGCCAAAATTATGCCTGGTGACATGGACGCTCAGGAAGCACAGCACATAGCTAGTGAAATCAGTTGAAAAGGCGCTAAAGAGGAGGCATCCGGGTCAGTGGGAATACCGCAGCAAGGGCTAGCAGAGAAATGAGAGATTAATTTGATACTGACACATTCGGAAAGCTCTTTGGACCTACTGAAAGTTGTTAAAGAAGGAGTTGCGACGGAAGAAGAGAGCAATTACGTCACGAAAGTAGAAACAAGGACTATGCCGGAGGAAGTTCCTTGCTGAGGCGAGACCAGTTTAAACAACCCCAAAAGGTTCAAGAAAGCGCTGAAAAACTCCCTCGTACCTCCGCACTTGGGCGACTTTCCAGAATCGTCAAAAGGAAGGTTCCAGAAGGTGTCACCTGGCAGGTCTTGGAACGATCGGCGAAACGAAGCAAAGTCACGGGGTCTACCGGTCTTTTCGAGGTGCTTGGATACTACAACCCCTTCGAGACCTCCTGTGGCGGCGGACGGGTGCTGCTATGATTGACTTAAGTTTTCCAAGAAGCCATCGACTACCACATCTGGCTACGGAGGGGTGCCCCACCAGCAACATGTAGCTGTCACGGTTAATGTTCACGCCTCATCATTCACTTCTCTTCAAGACAGCAACGTCGTCCTCCTGGCCGTCATGAAATGGCCACTTATCGGTGAAAGGGCCCTTGTCGAGAACTCCCAAGGGAAAGCGTCGACGACAGGCGGTTGCCTCCTATTGTGTCACGTTGGATACATGTGCGCTCGTTGAAGCACAACAAGCAGCGCATAGAAGACAGGAGCACAACGAGCAGAATATTGAGGACAGCACCACGAGCAGCACAGTGGAGACCAGTAAAGGGCGACAGAGGTGAACGATTCGGCTGGCCAGTGGATTCCCTCAACGCGGGAGAGAGGGGTTATTTAAGGCCGTCCTGGCCCCCGTGTTAGATCAGAACTGCTCGAGACTCGGATAAGAGTCACAACCATGTACCAATGAAGTGAATACAACCTTTTCTTCTTCATCACGATGCCAGGCTTCGTCGTCGTTTCCTTACTTGCGGTGAAGACCCACCTCACCCGGTCGAGATCGTATCAGCGCCAATGACATATACAGTGTATGCGATATTTATGCCGACGCCCGAGCGTTGACCGAAACAGTCACGGCGCCGTACAAAGGCGTTATCGGAGGGGACGATTATTCGCTCTTCTTTCCAGTGTTTGCTTTCAAGTATTGCAATCGTCGCTACCACAGCAGAGCAATTGCCATCTCCCTATGCGTGTTTCTTTTCTTCGTTCTTGCTGCTTATATGTTCCGTTCACAATTATATCCAATGATGATGACACCATTACTCGGGCATACTACATCTCCCAGTATCATTCATGAATGCACAGTTGTGAACGAAACGCAAATATGACGACGACAAATGAGAAAATCATAATGCGAAAACGAAGGGGTTGACTGCACCAGCGAGAGTTGTGATCGCTTTAAGCAGCAAACACAGAGAGAGCAGGAAGAGTAATGGGGGGGGGGGGGGGGGGGGCACCCCCAACTGCAACCTCTGACGGTGCGCAGTTACTGGCTCGGTCAACGTTCGCACGATAACATTTGCGTGCGTGCGTGCGTGCGTGCGTGCGCGTGCGTGTGCGTGTGTGTGTGAAGCTAGAATGTTGACAAAGCGGAGTACATGCGTGGAAGAGAGACCGTTTTTACATTTAAAGGTTAGCAAGATGCTGCCGATGCACTCGGTACTTTGACATTATGCAAATTTTGTTTTTAAATTAAATACTTCTATCTTACTGTCATAAACAGTCATGGTCAAACTGGCACAGACTGATCGATTCCAGTTGACACTACCGCGATACCTAATATGTTCTGTATTGTCCACTAAACATATGATCGAAAGTTCTCGTTCAAAACATTTTCTTTTTGTAAATTATCTTGCATTACCATGTAATGCCTGCTACTTAGCAATCAAGATACAGACAATCGTGACCGCAATAATATAGGGTCGCAGATATAGTATTTTAATAACTTGTAACTGTCACCAAGCTTTCGAGTGTGAAAGCATATGACTACCTTATATGCAGCAGTATATACATTGCAATGACGAGTCATCTTCTGATAATATGCTGCTATGCTCGACATCTGATAATGAGTTAAGGTGCCAGACCATTGTACACCGAACAGAGGCAAGTTTTCTCAATTTCAAAGCGACAGAAGGCATTCCACACACGATAACCGCATAGACGAAGACACTGACCCAAGTACGATTACAAGGCTACCATGAGTGTCAGTGAGGCTGTAGACCAAAATAATAACCAAAAGTTTCCTTTTCAGAGCGCTGGGCGTACAAAAAACAAAAGCGAAAAAATCCAGAAGTGCCCGATGCACGCGTCGCGTGCATTCACCTCGTTTTAACAGCGCTAATTTAGGCGCAAGTGCGCGGTAACATCCAAAACTGGCAGCAGCTCTGCCTGTTGTTCAAAAGCCTTCATTCAAGACACAGCTGCTGCGTTCAGTGAACATGCGTCGCACGTCCGCCGCCCGTGTCCTTGTCCGAAGACATAAGCAGTGCCTTCTCACCTCAAAGGGCAATCCGCCAATGGAAAACTGCAGCGCAAGACTGTGTCCAGTTCTAAACGAAGCAACAAGGGCCTTAGCTCCTGGAGCTGTTCCGTGTCTCGAACCTGCCGCACTTCACTCCGCGCGCTTCCTTTGGCCGGTGAGGGCTCATTAGTTCGGCGGACGGACACAACCTGGTGGTACCTGCAGACTCTCGTCTCAAGGGCGGCGCTTCAGACAGACGAGTTGTCGTGACCCGCAGTATTTA
Source organism: Dermacentor andersoni (assembly GCF_023375885.2). Classification (NCBI taxonomy): domain Eukaryota; kingdom Metazoa; phylum Arthropoda; class Arachnida; order Ixodida; family Ixodidae; genus Dermacentor; species Dermacentor andersoni. The sequence goes on from NC_092814.1 coordinate 151,717,126, forward strand.
TTTTCTCTTTGCTGTTTTGCCTTTTCTCTGGGTATGCTGCTAAGATTGGGACATGACAGACCCCTATTGATCGGGCGGCACTGTGTTCGCTCTGTGTTGCTAAGCGCCACTTCCCCTTACAACATTCCTGACGCGTCGCGTGGAAAGGATGACGCGAAGCGACGTGAACCTTCTCTATCTAACATTATTTTCACGTGGTGGTGACGTTAAAGAATACAGTAGCAATACTGTGAACGACAAAACTAACTTTTATTGGGCGAACCTGTGCCCACAAAACAGGCTACACTTATCGCACAACGATAGCGGCGAACACGGTCGGCGATCGTCGAAAATCTGATCAGCGGGTCAAGCGCGTCGGCTTTTATAGATCAGTCGTCGAATGTTCCAGATTAACCGCTGCGACCCGTGTGTCTTCCACAAAGTTCTACACTATTCGCCTCGCGCGTACATGCAATCAGATTACACAAGTTGCGGTGAAAGACAGTGGACGGAACCTCGATAACATTCCAGAAACTTCTTTTACATGCAGGCGCGTCCTGCGCTGTGCGATAACATTTGTTAGGCGGTGAAACGTGGCCGCCCGATAAAGATAAGTACACGTGTCAATATCTTCACGGTGGCGCTTATGTCATCTCAACGCACCGCAACGGCCTTGGCTTTTCCTAGCAGTGTATCAACGTTAAGCCACTAGCCTTCGTCTTAGTCTTTATATTTCTGCCCTTCACCTCTTCCCCTGTGCAAGGTCGAGAATCACGTCGAGGTCGGTGGTTCTTTGTCTTGCGTTACAGTTAGGTCTTGGCGTCGGATCACGGCTGTGTCGCGTTAACCTGTGGCTGGTATGGGACGTCGTCAGGTCGTCTTTCGTCGTCGTATTCTTTGCTTTCGCACTTCGTCGGGACGGCGGCGTGTCGTTATGTCGTCGAGGTAGTTTCTTCGGCGTCTTCGTCGGCGGCGGAGGATCTTCGTCAGTTCGACGAACAGCAACCGCACCTCCATTGGTTGCTGCTTTTAGTTTTCCGGATATGGGCTCGCTGACCGGCCCCGGGCAGGGCCTGTGTATGGACGGCGCTGCGGCGACAGGTAGCGGCCTGGTGACGGCGAACGGGACGGTTGTCGAGAGTTGCACTGAGTGGCGGCTAGGTAATCGGCGATGTCACGTGGGCGCTCCCCAAGCTGTGGACGCGGCGCGTTGACGGCGAACCCTCTCAGTCCCAAGTCGCGGTATGGGCATCGGCGGTACACATGGCCGGCTTCTCCGCAGTGATAGCAGAGCGGGCGGTGGTCGGGGGCTCGCCAAATGTCCGTCTTCCTCGCATAGGTGCGCTGGGCGACGGGTGGGCGTGCTGGTGGCGGCGGACGACGGAATTGCGGCGTTACAGGGCCCTGGCGCGGAGGGGTGCCTTGACGGCGTGCGACGGCGGCGTAGGTCATAGCTTCCGGCTGGGGTTGCGGTGATTCTGGTTGCACCTCAGGAACTCCATGCGATCGGTGCACCTCTTCTTTCACGACGTCGGCGATCGAGGCCACTTGAGGCTGCGACGTAGGCAAGACCTTGCGCAGTTCTTCGTGCACAATGGCCCTGATGGTCTCGCGCAGATCGTCCGTGGCCAGTGATTGAATTCCTGCGTAGTGGGTAGGGCTTGTACGGCGGTTGAATTGCCGGTTCCGCATTTCGAGTGTCTTCTCGATGCTGGTGGCCTCGCGAAGGAACTCTTCTACGGTCTTCGGTGGGCTTCGTATCATTGCGCCGAAAAGTTCTTCCTTCACACCACGCATGAGAAGGCGGACTTTCTTCTCCTCGGGCATATCCGGGTCGGCGTGGCGGAACAGACGGTTAATTTCTTCCGTGAAGATGGCAACGTTCTCGTTAGGTAGCTGCACTCGGGCGTCCAGCATGGCTTCAGCCCTTTCCTTGCGCACGACGCTCGTAAAGGTGCGCAGGAAGCCGCTACGGAAGAGGTCCCATATTGTCAAGGTCGACTCCCGATTCTCAAACCACGTTCTGGCGGCATCTTCTAAGGCAAAGTATACATGCCGCAGCTTGTCGTCGGAGACCCAGTTGTTAAAAGTCGCGATTCGTTCGTAGGTCTCCAGCCAGGATTCTGGGTCTTCAGTCGCTTCTCCATGGAAGGTCGGTGGGTCCCGAGGTTGTTGTAGGATAACGGGGGACGCTGGGGCAGCCATTGGGGTTGTTTTGACCACGATCTTCTTTGTCGACTCAGGTAGAAGTCCGTGCTCTGGGGGCAGCCCTTGCAGTCTGTGGCTAGCATGCTGGTCTTAATTGGGCGATGTTGGTTTCGTCCTCGGGCTTCGGGCTTGGATCGCGGCTTTGCGGGGGCGTTCGGTACATGAACGCACTAACACCTCCACCAGATGTCACTGGTGGTGACGTTAAAGAACACAGTAGCAATACTGTGAACGACAAAACTAACTTTTATTGGGCGAACCTGTGCCCACAAAACAGGCTACACTTATAGCGCAACGATAGCGGCGAACACGGTCGGCGATCGTCGAAAATCTGATCGGCGGGTCAAGCGCGTCGGCTATTATAGATCAGTCGTCGAATGCTCCAGATTAACTGCTGGGACCCGTGTGTCTTCCACAAAGTTCTACACTATTCGCCTCGCGCATACATGCAATCAGATTACACAAGTTGCGTTGAAAGACAGTGGACGGAACCATCGATAACATTCCAGAAACTTCTTTTACATGCAGGCGCGTCCTGCGCTGTGCGATAACATTTGTTAGGCGGTGAAACGTGGCCGCCCGATAAAGATAAGTACACGTGTCATTAGAAACTCGCGTGTCAAATAGGGCGCACGGACTTAGTAAAAAATTTAGCTTGTCACATATGCAGGCCTACTCGTTTAGAGCCATTGAACTGTGTCTAAGTTGAATCTGATAGTACTAAGACTACAAGTTCGTAGAAAGCCGTGATTTCAAGCCTTCAAGGGGTGGTTGGAACATGAACGAGTTTTGCACCAGTGTGATTTTAAAGACGATTTTGAGGTCTTCCATCCAAATGAGCCCGAACTTTGCAGAACTGGGGCGCTATAACGTAAAGTTATTCCGAACTTTTCTATTCCAATTCTTCCAATTCTTCAATCGGCCTTCCACGATTGGTCCAAAAATTTTCGGGCCACCCCCACTTCGCTGTCTGTCACGCAACGGCACGACAACCGCGATAGTTGCCCATCTGGTATGACGTGAACACATTGATTATGCATGAATAGACCGAACAAAAGAAAAATAATCATTTCTGATTCGGCGCCTTTTCGCCATTAGCCCTCTGCTATTGGTGAAAGGGTTTCGAGCTGCGTCCACTTCGCCTGTCTGCCACGCGACCTCCCGAAACCGCGAGAACTTACCGCGCCAAAGTGACATGTACGCGTTAAGATGCATTAATATGCTGAACAAAGCTGATTTTTTTTTCTGAATAGCCAGAGACTGACCCGTTCCGAAAAGAAGATGGCTACCCGCCGATTGCTCAGGCACTGGCTATTCGCACCTGCCGGAGGGCTTGGATTTACATATAACAAAGCTTTTTGCGTGGCAGTATAACGTTATCGAGCCTTTTCGGCACGTTTACGACATCACTCTGCCAACACTTCTTTTCTGAGGATCCGTTTAGCCGCATTCTTAACCTGCCATTGCACGCCGCAGCGATGTTCGACCAGCCACCGCAAGCTAAGTAAAGGGAAGTGGACCAGTCGCAGACGCCGGCACCACATTCCTCATCGGGTTATCTACTTTCACTGCGCTGACTAGGCCCAATATACTCTCCACTTGAGCGTGCTCCTCGCCTCTTGTCAGCCAATAAGATAAGAAAAAGCGCTCAATGTAGGCAATTTTATTCTCTTTGAAAGCAAACAAATCTGACCTCCTATAAACGAGAAGAGCGTTTGACTGGGCTGTTCAGAGAACGCTGCGAGTCACCGCCCGATGCTTTCGTTAGCGGTTACGTAAATTTGACGTCAGGAGAAAGGAATAAAAACAGATTGGAATAGTTTCACGCTATAGCCCCATGAATTCTAGAGTTTACAGAAAGTTAATTCTGGAGTTTTTGGAATATCGGTGATAGCGGGAGTACTCAGGACCAATAGGTAGTTTTCACGTGACGTCATGGACGCAGCTTCTTACCATGCTAGTACCCGAACACGGCGGCCACGATGACATCAGCGCACCATGTTATCACGCGTGTATTGTTTTGCTTTTTGACGGTAACCGTTTTTCACGGGATTATCATCATCATCATCAGCCTGGTTATGCCCACTGCAGGGCAAAGGCCTCTCCCATACTTCTCCAACTACCCCGGTCATGTACTAATTGTGGTCATGTTGTCCCTGCAAACTTCTTAATCTCATCCGCCCACCTAACTTTCTGCCGCCCTCTGCTACGCTTTCCTTCCCTTGTAATCCATTCCGTAACTCTTAATGACCATCGGTTATCTTCCCTCCTCATTACGTGTCCTGCCCATGCCCATTTCTTTTTCTTGATTTCAACTAAGATATCATTAACTCGCGTTTGTTCCCTCACCCAATCTGCTCTTTTCTTATCCCTTAACGTTACACCTATCATTCTTCTTTCCATAGCTCGTTGCGTTGTCCTCAATTTAAGTAGAACTCTTCTCGTAATCCTCCAGGTTTCTGCCCCGTACCTGAGTACTGGTAAGACACAGCTGTTATAAACTTTTCTCTTGAGGGATAATGGCAACCTGCTGTTCATGATCTGAGAATGCCTGCCAAATGCACCCTAGCCCATCCTTATTCTTCTGATTATTTCAGTCTCATGATCCGGATCCGCAGTCACTACCTGTCCTAAGTAGATGTATTCCCTTACCATTTCCAGTGCCTCACTACCTATTGTAAACTGCTGTTCCCTTCCGAGACTGTTAAACATTACTTTAGTTTTCTGCAGATTACTTTTTAGACCCACCCTTCGGCTGTGCCTCTCCAGGTCAGTGAGCATGCATTGCAGTTGGTCCCCTGAGTTACTAAGCAAGGCAATATCATCAGCGAATCGCAAGTTACTAAGGTATTCTCCATTAACTTTTATCCCCAATTCTTCCCAATCCAGGTCTCTGAATACCTCCTGTAAACACGCTGTGAATAGCATCGGAGAGATCGTATCTCCCTGCCTGACGCCTTTCTTTATTGGATCACTGTTATCAATACATCGCTCAGCGCAAAAAGCACCTGTCGCCCTGTCACGTTTCCTGCATATGTAGCTTTTCGACGTGCTATATAGTACCCCAAAATGGCGGCCACGGTGAAGTCAATGCAAACTATCTATATTTATTTATTTATTTAAATATACCTTACAGGCCACTAGAGGCATTGTGTAAGGGGGAGAGTATACTCAAAGATTATAAAATAATTAGAATACATATGTGAATACATATACGAAAAATATGGTGTAAGAAATGCGCTAACATGCACTAATGTGGTGTTAAAAATTGTAGAAAAACCAAACCGAATGCTTTTGAACGCGAGAGGTCAGTGAAAACTTTTCACAAAATATAACCAATAGAACTACAGAGCGAGCGGGACAATATTTGGCTATAACAAAACAGTATTTGATGGGTAGTAGCACAATAATAACGGGAAACTCAAGAAAACAATAACATGTTAGGTTATGTAGAGTTTGAAAAATGCGTTGTTAGAAGATGCCGGAATTTTTCTTCGTCACTCTCATGAGCGATGGCGTTAGGAAGATTGTTCCAAAGGCGAATGGCTCTTGGAAGAGTGGAGTAGTTAAATGAATTAGTCTTTCCGAAGATGCGCGTGAAATTGAACTGATTGTACAGCCGGTGTGACCTGTAATGAGGAGTTTCAAGAGGCAGAACTGATGGTGCTGCATTATGGACATATTTATGAAATAATGATAGCAGGGCTATATCACGGCAACCATGCAAGGACTGTAGTGAGAGGTCGAGTTTAATTTGTGCTATGCTTTTGTTATAGTCATAACAACGTGAAATAAAACGCGCAGCCCTATTCTGAATATATTCGAGTTTTTAGATCAAGTATTTGTTATGGGGAGACCAGACGGATACGGCGTATTCAAGCTGAAGGCGAACAAATGTTAGATAAGCTAGTTTACGAATGTCTTTAGTATAATTATGCAACTTGCGTCTTATGTACCCTATAGTCTTGAAGCATTGGCGCATATGTATGTGATGTGCCTTGACCACAAAAGAGTCGTAGTAAAGTTAACACCAAGATATTTATATATGAGTATCATGCAAAATAGTGATGTTATTCATGTGATAAGGAAACGTAGATTTGGTATGCTTGCGGCTAAAAGAGATAATTTTACATTTAGAAACGTTAAACTTCATTAGCCAAGTGCTACACCAAAGAGAAATAAGTTCTATATCTTTTTGGAGGATTGCATGATCATCGACACATTTGATGGAACGATAAAGAATGCAGTCATCTGCAAAAATGCGCACGTGTGAGGAAATGTTATTGAGTAAGTCATTAATGCATATTAGAAATAGTAATGGCCCAAGAACCCTGCCTTGTGGTACACCTGAAATAACGTGCGAAAGAGGAGAGGAAAAATCATTAACTGCTGCGAATTCCTGACGATTAGAAAGGAAATTGCGAATCCATGTTAGTGTAAGAGAATCTAATTTAGGGGCAGATAATTTCAACATCAAACGGCAATGTGCTACGAGGTCAAACGCTTTTGAGAAGTCTAGAAAGGCACAATCAGGTTGTAGATCCTCTTCCATGTTAGCATGAAAATTAGTTGTTAATTGCGTTTCGCAAGAGAAGTTTCTCCGAAATCCGTTTTGATTAGAAAATAAAAATTTGTTGGCTTCCAGGTGACTGTAGACATTTGATGCAATTACATGTTCTAGCATTTTGCCGCATATAGATGTTAATGATATTGGACGGTAGTTTTCCGGTGCGCGTTTATTACCTGAAATAATATGGGTATTACCTTTGCTATCTTCCAATCTGAGGGCAGCAGTTCAGTCTCTAAAGATTGCCTGAAGATGTGAGACAGAATTTTACTAGATGCTATGACGGAGTTTTTCAGAATTTTGGAATTAATGTCGCCAATGCCACAGGATGTGGTCAGCTTGAGGTTATTTATCAGGCATGCGACACCTTGAACTGTTATTTCAATTGGTGACATGTATTGGTAGTTCAGCTCCGATGCATCTGGCAGATGAGCCTGATCTTCTGTGGTGAATATAAAAGAAAAATAATTATTTAAAGTAGAAGCACACTGATTACCTGGAATGGGAGTGTTATTATTGCTGTGTAACGAAATGTTAGTGTGGTCCTGATCTGGGCTTATAATGTGCCAGAACTTTCTGGGATTTGATTTTAGAAGAGATGGTGCGTCATGAGTGAAGTATTTGTCTTTAGCTGAAGACAGGGCAGAACAGTAAATTTTCAAGCTTTCCTTATACGTGTCCCAAGCTGCTTGCGCGCGCAAGCGCTTAGCACTTTCGTAATCGCGCTTCTTCCTGTTTCTCAGTAAGCGTAGGGATCTGGTGAACCATGGGTTAGATTTATCATTGGTTATCTTAATGAGAGGGACTTACTGGTTAACCAAGGCAGAAATCTTATTCCTGAAGAGTATCCAATTCACCTCCACCGACCGACTGTGAAATGAAGGAAACAGCACGTGGGAAAAGAATATACCCAATTCCGAATTCATAATGTTGTAATTGGCTTTGTTATAACAGCGTATTTTTTATTAGCAAAACCTGTTCATAGAATCATATCAAACCTGGTCATAGGATTATATGCCTCTACAAGAACCAGCAGATTCACAGTAAGCAACGGTAGGCATCTATCTGTATGACGTCATGGCCTGGAACAAGAGCATTGTGACATCAACATCGGTGCAGAATACGTAAGAGAATGATGCATGACTCATGAGTTTTTTTCGAGTGTGTGCGTCCGTCGACACTTCAAAAGACGAAGGTTCGTAAGGAAGTACGATATACTACAGGTCGCAGCAGGGCATAGTTAATTAGAAGGGGAGGGCACAGAGCCGTACGAACAGACTATATTCCAGGCGCGCCCTCGTGTCTTAAGATATGTGACCTAAAAAAAAAAACAAAAAAAGACATCGCATAAAAACAAAGGTGGTATTACATTTAATTGCGAATGGAAGTATGCGCATAAGAGTTTGTTGCTGTAGCGTCTACGTGCGGTCCGTTCAGTTTTGAAGGAAGTCACCGTTACTGGTCATCGCTTTTACGACGTGCAGCTACGTATATATATATATATATATATATATATATATATATATATATATATATATATATATATATATATATATTACGCAAAGCCGTGCCCAAATTTGACATGACTGCCACGCAAGAACTTCTCTAATAACACTATGAACAAGCCCGTCGTCTGCCAACACCTCAAGTCGTTCAAGGCAGTTAATGGTTTAGTAGCGATGGCGGCGGCCAGCAGTATTACAGCTCCTCCCGATCCCTCAGAAAATTATTACCTCCCGATCCTGCAGAAAATGTCTCCTACAAGCAAAAGAAAACTTGAGGCAGCACGAAATAACTGCCTTCGCGTATGTCTTGGCCTTCCGAAGGGGTCGTCCCGCTCAGGAACTGTAGCAGAAGCTGGATACACTTCCAGCTGGAACTGTAGCAGGAGACACTTCGGATTCACCTCCGCCACGTCATTCATACGAAGACTCACTTTTTAAAGGATATTTCTAGAACCCGTGCTACATCTAGCTTTGGGCAGGCCGTCCGAAGCATATCTATTTCGATTTCAGCCGTCACAAATTATGCCACGAAACATTTCACCATGGACACTGTCCCCACTGGAAATCGTGCCATATATACCTGGAATCAGTGCGAAAAAGAAAATGCCTCAAGCAGCGACTTATCAGATAGCTTTGGAATATATGCACAAAGAATACGCAGCCGCAACGCACATTTTCACAGATGGCTCTACAATTCCACATCGTTCATCATGCGGACTTTTTGTTCCCTCTACAGGGCAACGATTCTCGTTTCGTCTTGAGCGAGCGACATCATCTACTTCAGCGGAGCTATATGGCATTAAGGAGGCCCTTGTGTATGTACTTCGACAGCAGCCGCCAGAGACATGGGTGATTTTCACAGATTCAAAAGCAGCCCTACAAAGTATGTGGAACAGGCACAAGCGTTGCAATAATCAACCTGCAGCATTTGACATTGCTTATCTTCACCACAGGGCTCAGATTGCTGGGCACTGCATAAAGTTCCAGTGGATACCTGGCCATGCCGGCATTTCGGGAAATAAAAGAGCGGATGAAGCTGCCAGAAATGGACTCCAATACCGCAAGTTCAAAAGAACATTTTTTACAAAAGCCGACGCTTCAAACATGGCAAAAAAATATGCCTATCAAGAAAAAGACCGCATCTGGAATCTGCCGCTTCACCAAGATAACTTCCTGCGTTACACTGACCCAGAAATGAGACCTAAAATTCCACGACCACTTCCTCGACACTTTACCATCGTCTTCGACTGAACGTGGCATACACGAACAATTATCTGTACCGCATAGGGCTTACCACTAACCCATACTGTGATAACTGTCGCAACTTAGAGACAATTGAGCACATATTACTAGAATGCCCCGGGTACCGCGACGAGAGACAATTTTTTGAGCAACAAATGGACATGATTTGCCACGAACCGTTAACGTTACCGAGCATCGTAGGTTCAATGCCCGGCCCTTCAAAACAGCGACGGGTTTTGGATTGATTGTTCAAATACCTATCAGAAATTGGTCTAATAGGAAAGCTTTAAAAATTGCACCCTGCATATACAAAAGCCTAAATTTACCCGCCATGTCACCTGTAAATATTAGCATCGGGTCCACTCGGACACTTCATATTTATTTTTATCCTCTTTTTCTCCCACTCTCTTCTGGAATCTTTTAATCCCATTCCCCATCCATATACAGAGTAGCATGCCAGCGGTTATATACGCGCCGGCAAAATTCTCTGTTTTTCTAATAAAGAGCTCTCTCGCTCTCTCTCTCTCTCTCTCTCTCTCTCTCAGTATTACAGCACTCCTTAACATCACGCTTTGCCCACTTTGCTTATGACAAGGATGCCTGTAATTAATGTTTCATTGGCGCACGACATTTCCGAGGGAAGGCGCACATACAGAACGTACGCGGCTCATCTATGCGTGGTCCTGCTCTTTGTATCGTCACGGGCGTTTGCGCGCACGGACTAACTTGCCTATAAACAAAGAAAGTGTACATACACCAGTCGGTGCACGGAGGTTGTCCCTTCCATCGGTATGTCGCCTTCCCGTGCTCGTTTCGTTACTCCAGCCAAGATTCACGGGGGAGGGTTGTGTGAGCGGACGAAGTAGGGTGAGGGAATGTCATCGACATGTTTCAACTTAAGCACGCAAGGCAAGTCTTACAGCGCAGTACATCGCTGATGAGGTCGTCGCCAACGAAAGGCCGTGAACCTCGTCGATGCCTCTATAGAGTTGCTGGCTCGGGGAAACGTTTCCCGCCGCCCAACGCAACTCGCAATTCTCTTCTTGCCGCCGGGCGGGAAGATTCGGCGTCGCTTTGCGCCCGTACAACGCACACCAAATCAGGAAATTGCGCGAGCTCACGGGCGTAAGGAGCCCGCTATTTACGACGCGGATGATGCGCGGAGTGTGAGCGCTAAAAGCAAGCACACACTACTGCAGAGCGTCCACTCGGACCACGTTCCTCCTGTGTGGGCGCGCCGGCACGCTGAAAGTCATGTCCGCATCGCGCAATGCATTTGTCGATTTCTTCCGGCAATCTTTTGCATCCGTGCCAAGTACGAGAAGAACAAAATGTGTAATAAGAGAAACTGTTTCGCTGATATCGTTACTGTACATAATTTTGTGTCATTGCAGCCACTAGATGGAGGCCTTCTGAATATTCCCTGCTGTATGCAACTTCCCCAGGTATTCTTTGTCGGTTGCGTGCATGAGCTACTGCTTGCCGGGACTCATGAGTATGCGTCGTTCCTACCTGCGTACACTTGAAAGTCTTCAAGCAAAAGCACTGCGTACATGCTTAGGCCTGCCGCGCAGCATGGCAACAAACGGTACGAAAACACTTACTTGACCTATAGATTATCTGTCACGTGAACCTCAATGCGTCTTTCTACGAATTCTCGCCCAATACTCTATTTCTCACCGTTTCTATCTAACTACAACTTTGAGGGCAGTTTCTCATCAGCTGTGCCACGTCATGAGAGACTGATACCTCCAGGCTTCGCCCCTGCCGAGATATATAGAACACATCCATGGGTTCTGCCTTATACATATCTACAACGTACGGCTACACTGTTCAAAACTAAAACTATACTGAACACAATCTGTGTATGTGCACACCTACATTACCCGTGCCATGGACGACAACCTCTTGTCGGAGGAGAGAATGCTGGGACACTGATCCAGGCCGTCTTAGGCACGCAAAACCATGAACGTGTGGTTCCGCTTCCTGAGGACATGCGGACTGTGTGGCATACTTCGATTGTTCGCTAGATGCATTGCATGTGCGCAGTTACTCTGTGTGTGTGTGTGTGTGTTATTTGATTTCAATTCTTATTTTATCATCTTTAATTCCCTATATCTCGTACCCCGGTACAGAGTAGTCAGCCTGTTTTACACAAGCTAAACTTCATGTATTTTACTTCCTATTTCTTCGTCTCCGCTACGTGCAATCTTTGTGGTCGCCCTTGGACTCAAGTTATCTTTTGAAAGCAGCTTCTCCAATGAGGACCCTTTATTCATTGCAGCAGTTTAATCATGAAACCTTTCCTTCGGTGATATTGCGACGAGTTAGGGCATTGAATGCATTTTTAATAGCTGCCTTAACAGCAATCAAAACAAAGCCTATGGGCTGTTCGGAGTATTACGCAAGTCAATCGCAGAAGTATTGTGCAGTTCTTACTCTTTTAATACTGCACCTGACGAAGGGTCTGCCTGCTTACTAGAAAAGATGGCGATCCCCCGATGAGCAGCAAGGAGATCTAAAAAGCCCGAATCAACACTCTGCTAAGTTTCGTAATTACGGACCGAAGTGGGCGCAAGCGACAATATGCCGACACACCATCCACAGCTAATACAGCTATCGTTGCCCACAGACACTGACTTCACATGAACTTTCTGTATTGCAAGCTGTAGCACCTGGCATCTAGACCTGCTGCGGTGGCTTAGCGGCTATGGTGTTGCGCTGAACATCCCTGCCACGGCGGCCGCATTTTTATAGAAGCGAAATGCAAAAACGCCCTTGTCCCGTGCATTGGTGGCACGTTAAAGATCCCTGGTGGTCAAAATTAATCCGGAGTCCCCTACTACTGCGTGCCTCATAATCAAATCGTGGTTTTGACACGTAAAACCCCACAATTGAATTCAATTCACCTGGCACCCAGGGATGTGACAATGAATGTACTGTTAGTTAAAGGTGTGCCACGCCGTACAACCTGGCTAGAAGTGCATGTCAGAGAATACTTCTATAGGTTAAAATAGATAGCCAACTGAACCAGTCAGTTGAACAATGACTCATCAGCCTAACTGCACTATATATGTGTTAGAACTATCGAATGACTAGTCAACAGATAAAATTGAGAACAATTCTTCAAACTGGGAAATATAAATGTAGGTGTACTGATTATAAACATCAGCAGAACGTCAAAACTATCAGTATATTAAGATAACCTTATATTTACAGATGCAATATGATTTTATTTGATATAAATTTTCAGCATTCTTATTTTTGTGGTACTCATAGCCATAATAGATGGTTGCCTAAAAACTACGTGTTTGTGAATATCCAAAATTTCGAATACGAATCGAATAGTCCGCACTATTTTATTCGTATTCTATTCGAGAATTCGCTTTTTGCAGTTGTCGAATATTTGTTTATTTCGAATATATAAGAAATAAAAACAATTACTACAGTTTTGAGAGAGACATGATGATGGGTGTGAGGACATGTTCCGAAAGACTGTGCTACAGGATAGCTGGGGTTGTTGCGCAGAGGCATCATTTCCTGAGCGAACACATGGAGCAGCCAACCTCTGCCCAATACTGTCCAGTAAGTCGATAAGAATATTTTAGGCAGCCTTCATACGAATTCGTTCCGATATGTTATTTGTCCAGTCTCACCATATATGTTTGCATCCCTTTCAAACAATGTGCGGTGGTGTTGTATCACTCGTCTACAGTGCTCTCTACAGTATCGCACTACAGCGAGCACAACACCGTACTTGCATCTAGTAACGTGCTGCTCCCTTGTTTCATTGCTGTCATTGCCATAGTGTCCCAGACAATGTAAACCGGTTGTGTAGCGCCTACACTGACTGGCGAAGAACTGGCGCCTTCGCTACCTCTATCACCCGACCTCATTCTTGCGAGTAGGCAGAACAAGGCGAATCCAAATAAAATCGTGTTTTTGTGTCGCCAAGAAAGAAAAAAGGTTGGACGCGGGCATAATTAACTAATCAATTACGCAGCATGTGGACGTGCCTGTGTTCCCGTAAAAATCGCGGACTTCGGACGCATGAGCAGATAAATGAAATAAATCAAGTACAATTAGGTGAACACAGGTGAAAAGAGAGCACTTCTTGCATCATCTGTCACGCGTTTTTGTTTTACTTATGGAACAATGTAGGTTCAAGCCTTTCAGTATGCGTAGTGCTTAAACACTTCCGCGTTTAAAGCATTCATTGGTGGGGGCAGCGTACACAGTAAACAGGGTGATCATATTTAAGTTTTACAAAATTAAAAATTGTTTTACAATTAAAAAATTGTTGCAGATAACTAATTCTAGAGCGTGAGCTAGATTATTCAGAGAAGCGGAAATTACTTGCACGGGAAACTGAAACATACCTTCAACTAATTAACATAAAGTCACTACTTATCTTCTGAATTAGTTAATTTCCGGCACACATTCCAATTTACGAATTGTAGCCGGTGAGTTTGCAAGGCGTATCCACTTGGAATGAATTTTCAGAATGACGCCAGTTTGGAGATATGTGGCCTCAAACTCGCCGTAAAAGTGCACTGTTGTCCCACTTACTTTTTAACAAAACGCTCGTTTATGCATTGAAGCACAAAAGTAACTGCAACGCCCATGTATTTCGCCCCACACCTTGAGAGAATAATATCTCAAAACTGGTATCATCCTGTAAATTCATTTCAAGTGGATACGTCTTGCAGGCTCATCGGCTACAAATCGTAAATTGCAATATGTGCAGTAAACTATTTAATTATGAAGTTAATTACTATTTTTGTTAATTAGGTAAATACGTGTTCCGATTTTTCGTGCTAGTAATGCCCACCTCTTTGTATAATCCAGCTCAAGGACAACAATTATGCCGTCTGACATGGGCGATTTTTAAACTTTTCATGAAAGTTAGAAATCACCCCGTACATTGATATATTTCAGTTAGTCAGTAGACTGCGGCCCAAATCAATGGATCTATTGAATAATCAGTAGATCTTGCGCGATTCCAAAATAATCACAATTCAAGATGATGAATTAGGCAAGTTGGTTGAAATTCATTGTGACGAACACGTAGACATGGCAAAAAAAAAAGAACTTTAAGCACGCACGCACGCACGCACACACACACAAACACATTATTGAAATGGGCACTCACCAATGAAAAGAACAGTGTATGTGAGAAATCGTATATATACAGCGTAATCGGCGGTGAATTGCAATCGTGCGTTGCAGCAAATCGCGTAGTGTCACTTCTAGCAAACAAAGCCTCTAGCTTCGCAAAACTTAAGTTTCGTTCTGTAATGTCCGTTGCGACGCTGACCGAAACAAGTGTGGTAAAATCACAAGGATGGTTTTCGTGTTGTCGACTCGAAAAAACGCTTACCATAAGGTCCTTTAGCCAAAATACGTGTACGTAGTAACATCCGCCCCAGAAGCTCGGGAAAGTTCTGGAATCACAGACGCGATTACTACGAGTCAATAAACCCTGATAGTATATGCACTCTCACGCGAGAAGCAGGTGAAGAACTAATAGTGTTTTCCATCCGTAAAGCACACTTTATTATTGGCATTGCGGTACAGCGGGAAAGCTAAGCAGCCGTCGCGGGGTGCGCATTGTAGGCGTCAACAGTCATTGTCAGCAGTTGCCGCCGAAAGGACTGCCGCGCCAGCGCTTTCAAAAGGAGCGGCGCTCATGGATCACAATTTGCACGTCCGCCTCCGCAAATCATTCGCTTATTAGGCCTAGCCGCATAATGCACCTCGCGAGTCTTTGTGCACTGCTTTGCCGAAAGAAGACGCTTTTTCGCGGTGCCAGGTCGCAGTACAACCAAGCGACCCTTCTTGTTCGCTCGCAGAAAAATTCGTGCCGGAGGCAAGCGCAGCCGCAGATAGATTCAGCTAGTTCCTCCAGCAGAGTCCGCCTCGCATAGAAAGCGAGCAGACTACCGAGGACAGAGCTGGGAACGTCGCTCCGTCGCCTCCGCATGCGTTCTCCGTTGGTGTACGCGATGCCTGTGTACGCACCTTTTCGTCGACGAAGAAGTCCGGCAGTATGTAGTCCAGCATGGCTGGACTGAGCGCTGGCCGGCCGTTATCACGTAATCATGGTCGATTTTCATAAGTGCATTCCCGGCCACAGCTGACCCGTACCGGACGAGTGCGCGCTAGACAATAGGTACGTTCCCGATGCGCGACCGGTGGAGCCATCTTGCAGGAGCCGTTGCAGCGTACCCGGCGTGGCGCCAAGTTTTAAAGGAGGGCGCGTGTTAGCGCTGGCACTGCGCCTTGGGAGAAGCGCATTTGACGGTTACGTCGGCTTGCAACCACGCACTATTCCAGTGTGAAAGTTAAACGCACATGCGTATACAGACTGGTACAATTTCCGTCAACGGATGGAGCCATGTTGAGCACTTGGCTTTTAAAAAACGAGCAAAAAATCATAATAAAATGAAACGAAATAACAGAGATAAGAGAGACATTACCTGATTTCCATTTCGTTTTCATAGGAGAGAGAGAGAGAGAGAGAGGCAAGGAAAGGCAGGGAGGTTAACCAGACGCACGGGAATAGAGAGAGCAATAGTTGCGCGCACCCTTGAAAGTACGCACCAAGTCTATAAACGGTCGCGGAGACCTGTCGACTCCGTGTTGTAGCGACGATCTCGTTGCTTTCTGTGCCAGCGGCTCGCACGGCCATAGTCCAAGAATCTTAGCTTCTGAAAACAGTCTTGAATCCAGCCGGTTTAATGCTGTATGAAAAGGGCAGCGCTGGACGTTATAACAAGAACAAAAGCACAAGACGTGTTCAGTAGTTTCTTCAGTACCACAGCATTCGCACGCAGGCATGGCAGCCATTCCTATGCGGAACGAGTAATTTTTCGTGAATGCCACCCCGATCACAATGTTGCATTGGAGTGGGAAATTCGTCATGGCAGTTGCAGCTTTAAAGCAGGATCGAGTTTATGTTGCCGACACTTCGAGGAACTAAAAGATGACCAATAAGTGTGCGCGATAGTCCGAGCCAGATAATAGAGCTTCCTTGCGGCGTCAGTTCTTGATAGCGGGACCGGAACTACTCGGGTTACTTCACGGACGGAGCGGGCCGCCTCGTCGGCGAAGTCATTACCGTTCTTATCGATACGTTTTGGTAGGCCCTGAAATATTATGTCGTGTCCTTTCTCAAGAGCTTGATCGTGATCATTTCTTATCTCAGGTACCAATTGCTCGTGAGTCCTGTGCCGCAGGGCAAACTGTAAACTCGGAAGGGCTGCCTTTGAATCGCAAAATATTACCGAATTGTGTTGCCGCTTTGGTAGGACGTGTTGTATAGCAGCACGCAGAGCAGCGTGCTGCAACGTAGAGAAAGCTCGCATCTTATATGCGCTTGCGACTTTTCTCTTGTTGGGCAGACGTTGAGAGGTCAATAACACTGTCGATAAAGGAACGGCTTCGACGAAAGCCTGCTATAGAGTCAGGGTGGGCATTGTAGCATTGGAGGAACCATTCTAGACATGCAAGAACCGTCCTTTCCATCACTTTTCTAATGCAGCTTGCCAGATCAATAGGGTCGATATGCCGTTATAGGAAAAACCCACTGCTGCATGAGGGTAATAGAAACTGCACAAGTTAAATGCTTGCGTATAAATAGTCCTAAAAATTTGGCGTGGCAAGAGTTTACGCCATGTGAAGAAAATATTTTCCGCTGTCCAGCACAGGGTTACAACGGAAGCACGCACATTGTTCGGCCAAGCCTGTCTATCATATCACATTCACTCATCTTCCCGGTGTTCTGAGTGTCTTTCTTATTGCTTCCTTTATTACCTGTGTTGATTTTGTCCCATCACGTACAACCCAGTAGTCTGAATTTTGTGTTAATGCGACAGAAAGTGTCCAGACGCTCGAGGCGCATTTGCTCCGTCGTCGGAGCTACCATTGGCGTTGTCGTGCTGTCCTGCCATCGACGGTGCATGTGCTGCCCGCGCGTGGAGAAATAGAAGGCCTCCATCCGAGACACGCAGTGCGTTTGGCTCAAACAGCGACGAAACAAGGTGGACGCACCGACATGCTCCATTCAACTGGCTCTGCTGGAGCCAGGGCAGCGTTCTGGCTTCCACTGCTGGCATGAGAGTTGCGCGCACACACATTAGCGTTCCCGCTGAGCAGCTGCGTGCTTACCATACACACGGTTGTACATGCACAGGTCTGAAGGTCTGAACAGAACGGACAGTACAAATGCCAAGCTAAATTTGTGTAAGCCTTTGTTTAGACACTTGACAAACGCCGGCTGTTGCGGCTTGGCAACGCTATTAAATAATTTAGATCTGCGCAACTTTCCGCAGCTATGCATTACAGACATTGAACGACTTTCCAGCTCTTTCCGGATGTCTCTTACATCGCGGTCTTGCTCCTCTTTAATGCAATTAGCATTCTTTGGATACCTTAGGTACTTTTCGGTCTGCCGGTCTCTAATTTCTTTTACGGTGCTCTTCAATTGCTGCGAGCGCACTACAGACGTGCATGTCCAACTGATAAAAGTGAGAGCGCCCGCTGTTCTAGCTGACATGAATAAATGTTTGATGCTTGAAATAGACGGCTATGCAATCGCGCCGTAGTTCATTCGAAGTCAGATATATAAGATATATATGCTGAACCCTAATTTTAGAGTGCCAGCGTAACAAAACTGGCCGCGGTTTGGAGGCCGCGTTTAGTGAAGTTTTCTTTGTAGCGTCCCAGGATGTGGTGGTGCATGGGCGTATATTAATGCAACTAACATTCTTAGTGTACTTCCCCCACTATACAGATTGTAAATAAAAGTGTCTTCAGCTATACGGTTTGTCACTACATTGCTTCAATAATGATAATCGCATTAATGTCGAAAGTCATCGGGAAATGGATTGTGTTAGTTTTAGTAGAGATGGTGAGGGCCTTGCGAACCGCGGCTACATTTCCCTTTTACCACGCTGCTAGCTGCTTTAAGACTCGTGCAATGTGGGGCGAATTACAACGGGTGCTCTGTTATAGTCATTGATGCTTTCAGCGGTCGTGCTTTGTGAATAATTTCGTGGCGTTTTTCTATATATATTTGATAGGGCAACGGCCTGTATACCTCGTTTCTTATTTACCATAATATTTATGTATTGCAGATTCTTCACTGTACAAATACATATATACAAGGTTGTCGCATAATATTTGCTCCTTTTGTGTGGCCCTAAATGAGACGAGATGAGACGAGATTACCTTTTATATGTTGTTATACGTGCTAACGGAATTTGCTCAGTGTATCTTTTTTCTTTTTTTTTTAATGCGAGGGTAAATGCCTCAGGGCATACAGGGGTATGGGATGGGGGTGAATAAGGATGATTAAATGAATGAAAAAAGATTTTCTGACCTAATGAAGTCCAAGAGGGATCGATAATGCGGTCCCTGCGTCCAAGCACTGTAATCGCTCGGATTATGCGGCGAGAGTCCCGCTGCTGCGAGGTGCCGGAGCCTCGTCGGTTTCAGTGCAGGGCAAACCCACAGCAGGTGGTGGATGTCGGCTTCAGCATTTCGCGACTTGCAAAGTGGACACTCCGGACGAGGATATAACGGGCGAAAGTGCGGCCACTTCCTAGTCACGGCAGGAGTGAGGGCAACCCCGACCCGGATCCTCCGAAGCGCAACCTCCTCTGCACGGGTAAGACCGAGCGGGAGGTTTACCGCACACGGAGGTATGAGAGCACGTGTGTGGCGCCGGAGGTGCTCCTTTCTTGTTAAAATGAGGGTGGCATCATCTAGGTGAAAGAGTTGAGGCAGTGTATCTTTTTGTTGGACAAATATTTTGTCGTTTCTTCTGTGTCTCTTTGAGAATTTACACTCAATGATACTATAATAAGTTCAGTTATTCGATGGTCTGCCCAGTCTAGTAGTTTCACCACTCTTCTGAACATCCTCTTTTGTGGTGTTTTATGTATGAATTCTATTTCACTGTTTATTTTCTTTTGGTTCACCTTCTTTACCAAACACCTTTACACATTGTCGGGAAAACGGCTACACAGAGATTTAGTATCCGTGCTGCTACCGCGCTCGCTCTTTTGCCCCGCTCCACCCCCCTTTAGAACGCTGCTTCCTCTCGTTTATCAGGGCGCGACGTAGTTCAGCGGGTCCGCAAGATGCTTCTTGCCCTCGCGCTAAGGCATGTTATTTCGGCAGCAATAATATGAACACTCCAGACTGACTTTCGCCGTTGCTGGTATGTTCCGCATAAAGTTCAAGTGCGATAAGAATGCGCGCCGTATGCTGCTGGTGCGAGGGTGAGCCTCGCTGGTGGCTTGATGCGTGCCGCCTTCCCACGCAATCATGCACTGTTGGAGGTCGCGTAACTTCCGGATACGCGATGAAGCGAGCCCCGCCGCTTCTCATCACGCCAGCGTTGTGATAGTGAGCAGTCATCGAGTGAGATCTGTTCATGTTTTTCTGTGCGCGCGTGACAGCGTGCTTGTTTAGTTATTAATGAACGTGTATACGGCCGTTAAAATACCAACCTTACTTCATGTAATTGGCCAATACTTTACCATTGCTATCAGTGCTTCGCCTTTCGGGTGAAACTGCGACTTTTTCTGCAAATTACGCCTTCAAACGTTGCCTGTTATTGACCCAACAGAGAGCACGTATACAAAGCCGTTCTGCAGAATATACGAGGGCGGGTGAAATAAAAGTGAGCCAATGCACATATATGACAAACGTGGTATTTTATTTAAAAGTAGTCTCCATGAGCATTTAGACATTTCTCCCGTTGACTAACGAGTCGCGTGATTCCCCTCTCATAAAACTCCTTGAGGTGCTGCTTCAAAAGGCCTGCAACTGACTTTTTCACGTAATCGTCCGACACGAATCTGTTTTCCTTGAGCTCTTTTTTCATTTGTCCCAAAATGTGGAAGTCGGAAGGCGACAGGTCTCAGCTGTACAGCGGATGTTGCAGCGTTTCCCATTTGACCTTTGCCAGTTTTGTATTAACCACATCAGCGAAGTGGGGACGGGCATTGTCGTGGAACAATTAAAAAATAAATTATAGGGTTTTACGTGCCAAAACCACGTTCTGATTAAGAGGCACGCCGTAGTGGGGGACTCCGGAAATTTGGACCACCTGTGGTTCTTTAACGTGCACCGAAATCTAAGTACACGGGTGTTTCCGCATTTCGCCAGCGAAATGCGGCCGCCATGGCCGGGATTCGATCCCGCGACCTCGTGCTCAGCAGCCCAACACCATAGCTAGGTCGTGGAACAAGATGACCCCATTCGTCAATTTTCAACGTCATTTGTTCTTGATTGCGACACGCAGCCGATCCGGCGTTTCACAATATCGGAAACGATTGATAGTCTCTCTGGGTTTAGCAAATTCTATCAGTAATGGCCCCTGACGATCGAGGAAAAAAAAAAAAAAGCTAAGAACACCTTTCCACCGGAAACGGCGGCCTTTGCTTTTTTTGCGGGTGGTGAACTCGAATGTTTCGACTGTAAGCTTTGCGGTCGTATTTCAGGGTCGTAGTAGTGGCACCATGGTTCGTCCCCGATCACAGTTGCAGACAAGAAGTCGTCACCTTCATTGTGATACCGGATGAGATGAGTCGAGGCAGCGCAGAACCGCTCCGTCTTCTGGCGGTGGTTAAAAATCTTATCCATCCATTGCGTACACAAGAGCCGATAACCGAGATGTTCATGAATTATGGCGTGAACCGAACCGTGACTGATGTTCATATGCTCTGCCAGTTCATCGATGCTTATCCTCCGTTCTTGTCTCATCAGCTCATCAACCTTTGCAATTTTTGGGGGGGTGATTGCACGATGGCTTTGGCCCGGTCTTGGATCCTCTTTGCAACTTTCACCCCCTTTTTTCAACCGTTTACTCCAACGCTTCACAGTGGCCAATGAAATGCAATGTTCAACGTACATGGTAGCCATACGGCGACTAATTTCTCTTTGGGGAACACCTTCAGCTGTCAAAAATCTCACAGCACCACGCTGCTCAACTTCTGAAGAGTCCATTACCTCACGCAACCATGTTCAACCTAGTGTGTGAGAGCATTAAAGAACATTTACCCTCACACTTGCGTGTCACTTTTGTAAATGAGAGATGCCTGTGTGCTACGCGCATGCCTCGCATATAATGAACCGAACCATTATTGCGCGAGATGGGTAGGCTCACTTGACCCGCCCTCGTTCATTAGAAATGCGAAGATACAATGCAATATACAAATGTTTGATAAAGGGCAAAAAAAGTCTCGCTGGAAAGAAAGTTCACTGCACGTATACAGAAAACCTCGCAACAAGATATATAAGTATACATGTAAGTCTCGAATAAATCTACGTATCTAAGAATAAGTCACTGTATATAATACGTCAAACAAGGCAAATAAACATGTTGCGCAATCATAGATTCACAGAATCCTAGATCCCGCCCCCCTTCCATCGGCTCCCCCCAATTTATCGCGCGCTACGGATGGCGGCGCGCTTGCTCCCCGCTTTTCTCCTTTGCGCACACAAGACTGAGCCACCATCGTGGGCTCACCCATTCCGCCCTCCTCTATGCTTTCATTCGCACATACAGCATGCGGTGCGCGGTCACGAAGTTATCACCCTTGGGCTTCATATGAAACATGAGAGTGACGGCGACAGCAGGAATGCACCTGAAGTGTCCATATAATTACTATCACAATAATATAATAAGAGTATCCGGCAAATGAAGTGTCCCGTGGCCGATTACTTTCCGCAAAAAAAGTAACAAAATCGAACTTTCACCATGCGATAATTTGCTGCTCCGCAGCAATGTTTTTTTTTTCTTTTGTGGGGCGGGGACACCGAAATGGAAAAAAAAAATGCAAAGGAGAGTAAGCTGGCCAATATCCAATGCCTACTTTGGGCATCTAATGTGGCTACCGAATGAATATAGAAGAAAACGTGAGCCGCTTGGTCCACCGAGAACCATACGCATAGCGCTCAGTATCCTACACCGGCGAGACAAGACTTTCCTGAGAGGTTGCATGCGCTCAAGCGAACGCGGTGCAATCCATCGAGTCCTCACAGAGATGGCGCTGAGCGACCATTGCTTCTTTTTCTCGTCTGCTAGCCAGAAGGTGTCCAAAACTCTGCCAGGCGAAAATCCACTCAGAGAAAACCAAACGCGCACCACAGTGCTCGGCGTGGTGGTCGGGGCAACACGAGAAAAACGCATGCGCTCTGCCTGGCTCTGGCAGCCCGCGGGTATAGGGTAGCGAGAATGAAAAAAAATTGAAGAGGCTCAATGTGTCCTCGCGAATAAAAGTCAAACTAGAAAAAACATCCGCAAGATCGTAGTTACCCTGGCTGGCTTCAGTGTCTTGACACGGATGCTTTGGCATAGGTGAAAAAAAAAAATGTTGGTATTTTTTATGCGACATGACGGCACAAATGAACCACCACAACGCTTCGTCTCATCGGACCTTGTTGCGTGCTTTGTCAACTTGTCTGATAGTGTGTTGATTTGGCTTATCTCGTTGTATGTTTCGATCTAAGACTTTAGAAAAGTCAATGCGCAGTTGGTGTCAAATGTTTATAACAACATCAAACCCGCAAACCTCCGCAGTTGAATATCTAAAGCACAACTTTGGAAATGTCACTGCACCTTTCGCTTCAAAAGTTTATGAGAACTTTATACCCATAAAGTTTCGGAATTGACATCCACGCGCTCCGTAGATTCCGTGGCGAGCCCGTTCGCCATCAAAACGCCCTTTAAACTTTTTGCTCGTATGGGGCTGCTTGCGATATGTGACTCCCGGTGCATGGGCGTTGCCGCGAAATCCAGCCCGAGTTCACAATATTCGCGGTGAAATGTCTTTTCGAGCATGAAAAAGACATTCTAGCCAAAATTCAGAATGATTTCTGGCGCCGGGGGTTGCTTTGGTCGACGGTCCATGGACAGCACGAAAAAATTTCGGGGGGGGGGGGGCTAAAGCCCCATAAGCCCCCCCCCCCCCGGCTACGCCCCTGGCTCTCTACCACATCAACCAAGCTACTAGCTATACACAATGTTCGCAAGGCTAGTTCTCGTATACGCAAACACAGTCTGGTTTCTTCGTTCAGTGACTCCCATAACAAAATTAGAGGCAATACAAAGAAAGGCCATAAGGTTAGTTCACAATAAACATAAACGCGCAGGCTCACTGACTAATCTCCTAACGCAGTCTGGATTGCGAACGCTATGTACCAGAGCAATTAACACGCTCGCCTGAAGTTCTTGTTTCAGCTACTAAAAAAAAAAATAACGATAAGATAGACGTGTCCCGGTACATTTCATTTTCTGAGGCTCGAAAAACACGTAGCAAACATGCGTACACTTTAACAGAACACACATGCATTAACGACTATTCTTTCTTTCCCCTCACAGAACTTGAACGGAACCGACTTTATCCTGCTATAACCAACGTCGAATCGCTACCACAATTTACCTCACAAGTAGAAGCATAAGTGCGTAATTAAATAAGTTATCATCGCATGGATCGTCACAAATATTGCAAAGTGTTGGTTTCGCATCCCTCCCCCCTTTTTTTTCACATCGTTTCTTCTCTCTCTCAAAGTGTTATATGTTATAAACGCATGTCTTTACACAAATGTGTGAATTCTTGACGCGTTAAGTGTTATCTTTCCGTTCATTCCTATTACATCTATAACTGGTTACCTGCGTGTTCTATGCTAGTTTTTTTTACTATCATGTTAGCGAACTGTCATGTGGAAACATGCATTTGTATTTCTAAACTCAGCGACCTCTTTATATTACCGTCCTTGGACGATTGTTGTTCTTTCCGTCAAGTTTTCTGCCTAGGTGTTCTTCAATCATGTATTATATATATAAAACCTGCGTACTTACATACATGAATATATGCTGTATCGCCCAAGTGCACACTCTCGAATGAGAGTAGCCCCGCAGGGGCGTCTGCGTGAGCAGGCGTCGGGTGTGTTGCGACACCACGTACCCGAGCACACGAGGGCTGGGCCCTCCCGCGTGTAGCCGTGAGCGGCTTAGCCGTGTCCGGGGAAAAGGGGATCCTGGACGGTTGAGCCGAAGCTGGGTGTTTGCACCTTTATGGTCCCTTGTCAGGATTGGGGGCTCAATCCCATCGCTCGTGATCCGTTGTCAAGATTGGAGTCGGGCATGAATTAGAAGGTAGCTGGCCCATGCCGTCGTCCAATTTATCCACGCTGAGGACGTTGATGAAGGGAAGGACTGCTTCTCATCGAGAACGAGAAATATGGGTTTATTTACAGTATTTATATCAGTCTAACATGACTGCTTGAGAGAGAGTGTCCTGAGCAGCCGCACAACAGCGGTTTTTAAACACTCGGTCCTCTCCCGATACAAGGTGATGCGAACGTTCGTTTAGTCATCGCAAACTAGCCGCCTCTCCGCGGCACGGTTTACACACACACACACGCACACACGCATACACACAGGGGCGATGGTCCGGAGCCGACGTCAGAGGGGCTTCGTAGAACTCGGGAGCCGTTCCGGGTAGCGCGTTGTCTTGCGTCTTGGTCGGTGCGTGGGAAGGAGTGCAAAACGGCGTTCCCGCGGCAACTCGCGCACCCGTAGCAGATCAGGTCCGCGTTGGGGAGTTTGGTAACAATAG
This sequence comes from Dermacentor andersoni, assembly GCF_023375885.2. Classification (NCBI taxonomy): domain Eukaryota; kingdom Metazoa; phylum Arthropoda; class Arachnida; order Ixodida; family Ixodidae; genus Dermacentor; species Dermacentor andersoni. The sequence goes on from NC_092814.1 coordinate 151,742,262, forward strand.
TTGGCCCGCCGAACTGATTCCGTCACAACGGCGATGAGGCTAGAGGTTGGCGGCGGTTTCAGCACAAAGCCTGCTTCATCGAACGCATCCTAGCTGAAGCGACGGAGAGTGGGGGATGCGCGTATTGTTCCCCGACACAAAGTCGATTTAGTCACGCCGTGGCTAGAGGTTGGCGGCGATGCTCCCGGGATGTTGCCTCCACAGTTGCAACGGGTTGGCAAAACTTTGCACTGCAGCTGGCCGTTCTTAACACCCTCGGCAGAGGCAACCCACCTCTTTGGCCTCTGCTTCACGGAGACGGCGCCCCCGGACTGACCCACCCGGCGGAAATCGGCAGTCGCCTTTTCCTTATCTCTTCTCAAATCTTCGTCTTTCTCTCTTACTTTCCATCCTTCCTGTCTCCTACTCATTTCTGTATTACTTCCGATCTTCCAGGCAGCAAGGGTTAACCTTGTGCAAGTAGGCCACCTAGGCTTTTCATATTTGGTTATAGTGGTAACGTACAGCTGGCGTTTGTAGGACCTATTTTTATAGGCCCTGCAACGTCCCCTTGTAGGGCTCCGCGGTGGGTGGGTGGCGTAGCTGCCGAAAACTACACGTTTATCTATGGCTAGTTCCTTCCCCTCACTACTTGATCGCCCTCTGAAAAGAGGGCGCACCGATGGAGTGTTCCAGTTTTTTGGACGACAAAAACAAAATGTTCCGCGATACCATGTAATCCATTCCCAGAATCCAGAAAAGAGAGTATGATCTCACCTTTCGTAATTGCGAAATCTCGAACGGGAACTCTTGGTGCAGGTTATAAAGTATTCAAGATGCCGAGCGGTGATCTCCTTCTGGAACTCCGTGATAAGAAGCAGCATGAAAATCTGTCTAATCTAGTCTCATTCGGGGACATCCCGGTGACAGTTACCCCACACTGTACCTTGAACACAACCCGAGGTGTCGTTTCCGATGATGATCTTATGGAATTGACTGAAGCCGAACTTTTAGAAGGGTGGAATGATCAGACCGTGATCAATGTCAGAATAATTAAAATGAGGCGCGTTGGAAAATAAGATCAATACCAAGCACCTAATACTTACATTTGGTGCAAGCAACCTGCCCCATACTATCGAGACAGGGTATGTGAAGATCCGAGTCAGACCATACATCCCAAATCATCTGCGATGCTTTAAGTGCCAGCGATTCGGCCACACTTCACAGAACTACCGAGGCTGTCAGACTTGTGCGAAATGCAGTGCTGCTAAGGAACACCTCTCTGAATCATGTCTAAACTCTCTCCACTGTGTGAACTGCGATGGGGAGCACGTCGCATAATCGCGGTCCTGCCCATCATGAGAAAAAAAAGAAAAAGAAATAGAAGCAATCAAAGTGAAAAAGAACATATCATTCAAGGAGGCACGCAGGTGGGGCTTATACCTGCCCAAGAACAGCTTTGTCGATGTGGCGCGTCAGGGGGCAGCTACACAACGGCTTCCGGCGGCTGTCCGGTCCACATGCAGTGGGCCGCTAGTGATGCCTTCCGCCCTAATCCACCCCCATGGCGGCCGCAGCTAGCGCTGATCCATCGCCCCCTCAGGCGTCGACTTCTAGGCTGTTGGCCTCGAAGGTCTCGTCCGACGTGTCGAGGCCTTCACGTAGAACACAGCGCTTCACAAGAGGCGATGGACACAACCAGCCAGACGGCACCGCCAGCGCCTAAGGAGTGGCGAGATTCTCGCGATGGCCCCAAAAAGAAAAACCCCGCCTCACAGTGCCCCACAAGGTCTCTGTAAGCTGATTTACATTCCCTAAACACACAGCAGAAACTTCTTTTTCAATATGGACACGCAAACATTGCAGTGGAACGATAGGCGACTTCTTCATAACCTCGATGACGTAAGAGCTCCTCTGTAATTATAATCCGAAGGAGCTGTGTGTTCAGGAAACGCATCTCAAATCAGGACATGCAAACTTTCTGATGCATCATGTCATTTTTCGCAAAGACTGCCACGATGCTACGGCCTCGTCTGGAACTGTAGCAATTGTTTCAGATAAGTCTGTTGCATATCAGCATTTCGCTGTCCAGACACCACTCGAGGCTGTGTCTGAGCGAGCTATTCTTTTCAACAAGCTGATAATCATCTGCAGCATTTATGTACCTTCTGATTATCGCCTCACAAAAACAGAATTTCAAAGCGCCATTGACCAGCTCCCAGAACCATACACCATCAGCGGTGATTGTAATACCCATCCCTCTCTTTGGGGAGACTCCCGATGTGCCACGAGAGGGCGGCAAATAGAAAATTTTCTAGTAAACTCCGGTACATGCCTCTTCAGTAATAGGGAGCTAACCTATTACAGCATTTATCATAATTCATATTCATAAATATATCTGTCGATTGGCTCTGCTTAACTTTCCTTCGACTTGATATGTTCCCAAAAACCCATTTGAAAGTGACCACTTTCCAGTGGCTCTAAATTTAGTTAGACAACATGACCCGCCTCCGCATGCCGCAAGGTGGAAACTAGCTTCTGCCAAGTGGGAACATTTTAAAGAATCTACATCTTTATCCAGAGATTTTATCTTCGATCTTAGTATAGACGACGCAGTAGCGCATTTTGCCGATTTCATGATTGACGCAGCAGAGAAATGCATTCCAGAAACGAGGCGCGGAAGAAACAAAAAGCATGAACTGAGGACGGCTTGCCTGAGGACGGCGACAGAGCCAATGGCGGCGCGCCGCAAAACGGCGAATAGTCTGGCTCCTGGGGTCCTTTATCTCTGGGATTTCTCCCAGAATAGTTGTGCCAGGGCGATGTCCTGGCAGCAACAAAGAAAACCCACCCGAGTTTATGCAACACCTCGGGTGGGCGAAAGTGGTCACTGATCACTGTTCCACAAAGCCATCGTCATTACCGATGTGCGGTTCACCAGTTATGGCACATTCCACACACCGGCAATGCAGGAGGGGGGGGGGGCAGCCCGCGCTGGATTTGCCGGGCGCCTAATGGGTATTAGGTACGACCTTTTCCCCCTTCATGCCACTGCGGTCCTCCGACTCAAGACACGCAGCGCAAGCTTCCGGGCATGCCCATATACTCGCCCACGCAAAAACTGTTAGACATGGGCGCCCACAACACGGTGGAGGAGCTCATCGAAGCCCACCTCTCTAATCGGACAATCCGGCTCAGTCACACGGAACACGGACGAGCCGTCCTAGGCAAGGTAAGATGGCAGATCGAGCCACTACCCATTAAGACGGCCCTTCCGGAAGACTGGAAAACGATCATTCAGACAAAACCCCTTCCCCGGAACATGACGCCGGGCAAGGACGACGAGAGGCGCACCGCGCGAGCCAAAGCCCTAGCCCAGAAGCTGGAAGAGAACCCCATGGTCCTCTACGCGGACGCCTCGCTCCGAAAACACAGTGACCGTGCAGGGGTGGTGGTTACATCAAAAGACAGGCTGACCGTCAGCGCGTCCTTGAAGACAATAGACCCCGCAGTTGCCGAAGAAGCGGCCGTGGCCCTCGCACTCGCACAGCCGAGCGTGGACACCATAGTCACCGACTCAAAGACAGCCTGCAGAAGCTTCCGCAGGGGGGTAATCTCCTCCGCGGCCCGAGCCATTCTAGCCAAGCACAAGCCTCCGGGAAGAGCCATAGAGCTCGTGTGGGTTCCGGCTCACTCGCAGGTAGCAGGCAACACCATCGCCGACTACCATGCCCGAGAAATGTCAATCCAGGCCGAGCACGAGCCGGAAGAGCTACCGCACCCGGTTACCAGCTTTCGGGACATTACCCGGATGTACCTAGAGGAAAGGTGCAGACTGCCAGAACCGCACCCCAAACTCACCAGGCAACAACAGACGATCCTGCGTCGAGCGCAGGCTGGATCGCTTGCACATCCCGTACTCATGAACCGCATGTACCCTGCGGAATACGATATGCTCTGTCCTTTTTGCAGAAGAGAAAAGGGCACCGGCATCCTGCCGCACGTCTTGGCAGAGTGCACAAAACTCAAGACCCCCCCTCCTCCCCTTCCCACCAACACCCCCTATCCCCAACCCCTTGAGCGATGGGAGACCTTGTTATCCAGTCCCGCCCTACCGATTCAGCTCGCACTGACGGACAGGGGCCAGGAACTGCTGGGAACATATGGGTCCCGCAACTAGGGAACCACCCCGTCTGGTGCCTGCGTGCACCACCGATTTATTTCGGGCCCAGTAAATGTTGCTTCATCATCATCCGTGCAGGCATCCGGATCCACCCACACGTTGCCCGTGACGCACCACGTGGAGGTATACGGGCGCCTACAGGGACAACTTAGCTGATGACATTGTTTACGACGTTTTATAGAGAATCTGTATATGGCTACGATTCTGCGCATTTTTCATGTGCGTGAACAAAAGCTATCAAAAATGGCGCATACCCCCGTAAGCAAGCACTATATTCAACGGCTCATAGCCCCGTAAGGTTCATGGCTACAATATGTATGTACATTTGTCCTCCTAACACCCAAGAGGACAATGCCAACGACTGTGGGGATGGATGTCTGTGCCATACAAACGAAAGACAGAATTGTGATATCCGCTGTCCATGTTATTAGAGTTGGAGGACGATCTCGCCGCTGCCACCAGTTGAAGGGGTTGGAGGTCGTAGAGAGGAACTTGGGAGGAACTAGGCGTACAGGGTTTATTTACATATATTTACATTAGAACATGAGATCCATTCGACAGTCTAGCATGACTCCCAAATGGAGCACGCAAGACGAATCATACAGCATACGAGCACGAAGCTCCAAACGCACCCAGCACATTGCTGGTCGAGCACGAGCACACTGACGAGCACACTCACAGAGCAGGATCGCAGAGCACACTGACGAGCACACCTAGCAGCCGACAAACAGCCTTATAAACACTCCGTGCTCCCTAGATCCCTAGGTGAGAGAACCGTTCGACCAGTCATCGAAGCCGAGCCGCCTTTGAGCGGGAGGGCTTACACACACACGTACGCACTGGTTTCCCAGAACCCGAGTTGAGCGCGTCCTCGTAGCCAGGTGGTCACGCCTGACCCCAGCCGGCGCCTCTAAATTCCAGAGCTGCCTTTCTCCTGTAGTCTCCACGAGTGTCAGCAGACTGCGACGAATCCTGGGGCCCGAGGAAAACGTACCGCAAAGCACCCTTTTGTTAGGGAAGCTCTTCTTGCTGCAGAGACCATGAAGACCCGGCAAATCAACCAACAATACACGGGGCGCCAAACGTGGCCAGCCGTGCTGCCGTCGCCGATTCTCCGAACGAGGATCATGGTGGATTAACGCTGCCGTAGTCTCCAGTTCTCCGAAGGATGTTCATGGTCGGTTAGCGCTGTCGTCCTCGCTGGTCTCTGAAGGGCGCCACCACCGCGGATCGATCGAAGCACCTGCAGCGGGCTGAGATATTTTTGCAGAGCACTACCCCTGCAGGCCGATCCTCACAATATATCTCCAGGCACACCCAAGTGTGATATCGAAAAGTTCAAGACGGGAAGAAGACGCCGTTCGAAACGGCTGCGCTCACATCGGGCTACGCATGTTTGGTTTTTCGGGTGGACCACCTTCTGGGACCGGCCCGAAACGATTACCACCATCTCCAAGAAGTGGTCCGGCGCCTGTGGAGGCCAACTGCAGGTCAGTCGGACCCTATTTCGGCGTTTTACGGCCGATTTTCCACCTTCAGAACGTGGCGAGCTGCTAACCCTAACTTCATTTAGGGGAGCAGCGCCGGCGGGCGGGCGCGCACCCGAGCATGGCGGCCTTAAGAACTCCGGCTGCGACATCGAACCCGCGACTTATTACAACGTCGCGACTTGAAGAAGAGATGAATTTCACTGCATCTCAGGTGGGTGATGCAACACCGCACCACGAATGCAATAAGGCAGCTACGAACAACAACATGCAAACCGCTACCGTGGTCGACGAAGCGACAGCAGAAGCCGGATGGGAGCGCGTTCTTTCCCTGAAGGGAAAAAAAAATCTCGCTCAGGAGCGACGCTCCGCGCAAGGAAACGCACTGCCATCAGGTCCAATTACCAACTCATCCAAACCCATGGCGCATCGCGGGCGCCCACGACTCAAGCGTCTTCCGCCGCTGCCGAAGAGTGACCTGAAGGTGGTCATGAGACCACGCCAAGGGCTACCACTCAAGAATGTTACCAGTCAGGCCCTGGCAAGAGCCGTCATGGAGGCGTGCCAGGACAGAACCACCGACAACAATTTTATTCTAAGAATCAAGTCAGGTTCAAACATTGCAGTGATATCCACCCCGAATCGGGATACGGCCAAGGTCATGCAAGCCATTAAATCCTTGAACATCAACGGACGACAACACCCGGTCAATGCGTACGTTACAGCAGGAGAAGACACGACGCGGAGTAATTCACGGAATAGAAGCACACACCCCTTCTGACGTGCTGCGATCGAACCTACGTATCCGAACGCAGGGACTGGAGTTGATCGACGCAAGAATGATGGGCGACTCACAAAGTGCTTTGCTCACCTTCTACGGCAGCCAAGTGCCAAGGTGTGTTTATTACTTCAGGGGGGGGGGGGGTAGAAACTCTGCCCACCCTACCGAAATGCAGTACAATTCTGCCGTATCTGTGGCACCGTGGGCCACCACACCGACGTATGTCCACAGCCCGACGTACAGGTGCGCCGCTCATGCGGGGTGCGGGAGCCTGCCGATGGACACACGTGCACGCCCAAATGCGACATTTGTGGGAGTGATCATCCAACGGGTGACCGCACCTGTCCCAAAAGACTAAAGCCAGTCAGGCAGATATCAAGACCACGGCCAAAGAAACCAACAAAGACCTAGCTGCGGTGGTTCGCCATCGAAGACGAGGACTCCCAGCTAGAGTTCCTTCCGGCGATGGATCGTCGCAGCCGCTCCAGAACCCGCTCGCCGTCGCGGAGCCGATCTTATTCCGGGCTGCCGGGCCAGAGAAGACGATCGGCATCCCCACCCAAGGTGCCCCAGCAGCAACATCAGACAAAAAAGAAGGCGGCCCCAAGAAGCAAGTAACCAGGGATCCTACTGGCATGCAGCACCCCTCAGAATTATCAAGTGAGCTGGGCGCAAGTCGCATCTCCCACTGCCAATGCTAAGAATACACCTACACCAATCACATAAAACCCAGAGTACAAGAAAATAGTAGAAGAAAACAAAATACTTCGAAACAATTTAGCCGAGCTACGAGCCGAGTTTGAAGCTTTTAAGCGTATGGCAAACAGCACATCACAGCAACCCATACAAATTGCGGACCACACTTCCAAACCACCACCGCAGATATCACTGCAACAAAATACCGCCTCCAGCGCTCAATCGGCAACGCTGGAACAGTTAGCACAAAACATGCAACCAATGTTCGCAGAGCTACACAAACTCAAGCGAATAGAGGATGTGCAAACAAAAGCCGCAGCCGTCCCCTGAAAGAGGGTCAGTCAAAGTCCGGGAGCTCCTACCAGGACACCGATAGCTGTAGAGCACACTGATAGTGACAGTAATATCCATGGATAATATAGCAAACAACACAAAGACCGGACACATTGAAATCTGGCAATGGAATTACTGCAGGCTACGCACGAAATCGGCTAATTTCACCCACTACATAGAATCGGCGCCAATCCCTCCCGACGTTGTCTGTATTCAGGAAATAGGGAAACAAAATAAAAACTCGAAGGATACGAGCTTTATGCTCACCCAGATTACCCTCAAGTAGCCACCTTTGTCAAGAAGGACGTTGCGATTAGAGTGAATTATTTTTTCTGGGAACCTATTCATCACCAGATAATCACGATTTGGCCGCAGAAAAGGGGCAAACCTAAAATAATTGTCAACGTTTATAGTTCTCCCAGAGAAAAACAGGCGGATTTCGAAAACGTGGTGGCCACCGCGTTGCGACTCGCTCAAGCTAGGGACAAATTAATATCGTTAGGCGACTTTAACGCACAACACTCAAACTGGGGCTACAGTAGACAATCCCAAGGGCATCTTGTTAGCAGACGTTGTAGAGCGCTACGGACTTTTCCAGCTAACTCAACCGGATCTCCCAACGCGAATCGTGAACAGCGTGTCCAAGGACACTTCCCCCGACCTCACGTTCACCAACAACGAAAGTGAGACGCGATGGACGAACCTAGGTGAAAACCTAGGAAGCGATCACTATATCTTAAGAGGAAGCTTTAGCTCGGGCCCAACTCCGACGCGGCCTATTCAAATACATGTAAAAACGCAAGAACGTTTTTGTGAGATAACCCCTGGACCGATTTCAATGAAATTTGTTGCATTTGAGAGAACAAGTTAAATTCTAGTGACTGTTGGTCGCGGAATTTTTATTTAGGTCTTGAATTTTGTTTAAAAGATTTTCAAAAATTCGAAAACTTGAGAAAAAAATGGCTGTGGCTTAGCTAAGGTTAAGCCCAGGATGCGAAGCATACTAGCCTTTATTTTAGTTGTTGAACCACTGTTTAGCCTGGTGAACTGCTGTTGCTTGGCTATATTTGGTTCGGCTAGTAGAAGAAACAACTCATGCGTTACTCTGCTTCGCCTTCAAGAGTGGAACGCGACAGCGTTCCCGTCGACCCGCCAAGGGGTGTAAGACAATGGGCTACGGCGCAGCGACTACGCGCCCCGCACTGGACGCGGTGAGCGTCGAGCAACGCAGCGTTCGGCGCGGCAACGAAATGTGCGCCTGAGCAAGCGACGCACGCCTGAGCCTTAGAAACAGCTCGTTTCTAAGGCAACACCGCATTCACTAGAGGCGCTTTTGTACCGCTTCGAAGCATCGTACTCGTGACTCAGTGGTAGAGTCTCCGTCTCACACTCCGGAGACCCTGGTTCGATTCCCACCCAGCCCATCTTGCAAGAGTTGCCGCGACGCCGCGAGCGACGGCGCGAGTTGGAGCCCCGTTTCTCCTCTGTCGTGACGTCACGGTGTCACGTGGTATTGAAGGCGACACCGCCGCGCCTGAGGAGCTGGGTTGAGCTCTACTAATATGCTTCGCATAATATAGAAGCACGAAGTTTACAGATTCATAGCTATGCATAAAAAAACAGATATCTCGGTTCTGTGAACGGCGTCCATTAGATCATTCAAAGCGGACAAATTCGGTACGTCATTTTATATCTTACGTAAATTCGTTACGTTGTTTACAAGGGTTCTGCAAAAGCTGTATTTCCATATTACTAAATTTTTTGAGATTTATGTGTAAGATATCAATTTTGTCCGCTTCAGATGTACTATTAAATGCAATTCACGGAATCGTATTATGAATTTTTGTTGCTGAGTTACAGAGTTGTAAACTTGATAGTTTCGTTTCTTGAAAATTTCCGATTTTTGCCAGTTTTTATAAAAAATTCACGACCTAAATAAAAAATCTGAAACCAACAGTCACTAGATTTTAAGTTTTTCTTTCAAATGCAACAAACCTTGTCAAATTTGGTGCAGTGCTTGCCGAGAAAAACGAATTCTCCTTTTACATGTATTTAGATAGGAGCACCCGAGCTAAAGCTTCCTCTTAAGCATATCGGTTAATGCAGCCAGGATTCGAAAAGCTATTGGCAAGGCGAGGCTATCCAACTGGACCAAATTTCGTGAAAAACAGAAAACAATCGGCAGCATAACAGACGTAGGAGAATGGGCCGAGCGGATCAGAGTTATCCAGGGTAGATCAGGTCACGAACGCAATGATTCGCAATCTAAGTGACGACACGCTAAAGAGCTCGAGCAAACTGACCATAGGACGGCGTCCTTCCAAAGGAATGGAAGGAAGCAAAAATTATTCTCATTCCTAAACCAGGTAAGCCTCGTAACATCAACAACCTTCGACCCATCTCCCTAACGTCGTGCGCGGGGAAACTCTTTGAAAAGGTTGTGCAGGTCCGGCTCTCGACACACATAGAGATAAACAACAAGTTCCCTTCCAACATGTTCGGTTTCCGACCCCACGTGTCGGTGCATGACGTTTTTCTATTACTAAAGCACGAGGTCCAGCACCCCAACAGAGGGTCGGACGATAAACTTGTACTGGCATTGGACATCAAAAAGGCCTTCGACAGCATCTCCCACCACACTATTCTGGAGGGACTGGAAGCAGTGAACTGCGGAACACAAATTTATAACTACGTGCGCTCGTTCCTCAGCGACCGCACGGCCACAATCGGATTAGGCTCCACGAGGTCTGACACCTTCAACTGTCCAGACAGAGGCACCCCTCAAGGAGCTATACTCTCTCCACTGCTATTTAATGTGGGGATGAGAAAGCTAGCCCTGGAGCTAGATAAACAGCCGAATCTCGGCTGCGCGATATATGCCGATGACATCACGTTCTGGGGACAAGCAAGAAACTCTTCAAAAGGCCATAGACGCAGTCGCGGAATACGCGAGGGCGGCGGACATGGCATGCGCACCCGAAAAATCGGAATTCATTCGGGTGCGTGCGAAATACGCAAGAAAGAAGGACTGGGTGCCACTCTGACTCTCGACGAGGCGCCAATTCGTGAAGTGGAGACACTCAGAATATTGGGTATGTGGATACAGCAGAACGCTGGAACATCCCACACCCTACAAAAACTAAAGGCGGTCACAGGAAAAGTGGCCAGAATGATACGGAGAGTGGCAAGAAGCAGAGACGGCCTAACTGAGGGAGAGACCATCAGCCTGGTTCACGCATTCGTAATTAGCCGAATCGCACACGCCCTTCCGTATCAGGCCTTGACAAACCAAGAGATTATACAGGCAAACACAATAATAAGAAAGGCCTTCAAAGCCGCCCTTGGTTTTCCCGAATGCGTTAGCACAGAGAGATTCGAGGGACTGGGTCTGCACAATACTTTTGACGAGTACGCAGTCGCGACGTTATATGCTCAGAAAGAACGACTTTGTTCTTCAACTCAGGGCAGGGAAGTATTGGCGAGGTTAGGCTTTGCCCTGAGACCCCAGTATTGCGGAGAAGAAACGGCACAGATAGACCGAAACGTTCGATCGCACATCGCGGTGGCCCCAGTTCCCCAAAACGTGCACCCCAAGTACCATCTCGGACGACGCAGAGCAAGGGCAAAGACTCTTCACAAACGTTTTGGAATGGGACCGGGGGTGTATTATACGGATGCCAATCGAGCCAGCTCAGACACTTTCACCATAGTTTCTACATACAAGAACAACATAACGGCATCTTTCAAAACGGCCTAGGCATGCGTGGCAGAGGCTGCAGCCATCGCCTTGGCCATTCAGGACGCCGAGCGCCAAACCAATTCGGCTGTCATATTATCCGACTCACAAGCGGCTTGCCGCCTGTTTCTATATGGAACGGCAGCCAAATCAATAATCAAAATTTAGGCAATCAACTAGACGGTCACCACACTATAATATGGTGTCCGGCACACGAGCGACTGGAAGGAAACGCGAGGGCAGACCGTATTGCTCGAAGATTAAACGTCCGAGCAACGGCATGGCCAAGCGACGACCTTCCACTGAATTCTCGTGACATCCTCCTATAGCAAAGGCAGGAGCGGAGACGTTTTGCACATCCTCACTCCGATTTAAACAGCCAACAGGAGAGGGACTGGCGTCGTATTCAGACGAATACATACCCCTACCTGCACCACCTACACAGAATACACCCCACGAGGTTCACTGACGAGTGCCCGTGATGCACAGAAACACCCACACTAAAACACACCACATGGGAGTGCCCCAGGAGGCCTCCGCACATAGACAGCCCCGTATTACACCAACATTCACTAATGAGGAATAGGCAGTGGGAGGCATGGCTTGCGGACGAGGGTCGGAAGAGCCAGTTGGCTCTTCTACACCAAGCCCAGCGAGCCGCTGTGCCAGTGGGGCCCTAAAATAGGAGTTCCAACCATCGTGCCTTATTTATATTCAATAAAGATTTTACTCACTCACTCATGACCACGCACTTTGCGTGGGTTAGCAGTGATGACACTACCCCTGTGATCATCGTTGTAGACTTCAATGTGGACATTTCAAAACCAAGCAAGAAATTTTTTGCAAGGCCCCAACGGTAAGGGTGTTACCAGTGGGATAAGAAAACACCCTTAAGGGTGTAAATGTTTTTACAGTTTGGGGAGAGCTCCCGTCCAGAGGCCGCGACTCCGCCCAAGCTGGCTTACAGGGACACGCAGCCATCCGCATCGTTCAGGCACCTCTGGATCATGAATGGCCGCCGGACTCTTCCCAGGACCGACTTACGAGACCCGACTTCCGCGCTGTGGCCTCCAGTGAGCTGAATTACAGGGGGAGTACGGTAGCGCGACTCAAAGACGGGACAAAAGAAGACACAAAGGGACACACACACCGCTAATCTTCCAACTGTGTGCGTCCCTTTGTGTCTTCTTTTGTCCCGTCTTTGAATCGCGCTACCGTACTCCCCTTGAATTACCAACAAGCCCACATTGCAACCCTCGTGAATTACAGGGGCGCGCAACCAATCCCCAGCCCTAACAGCACGGTTATTGACTCCTGCACAAGGAACACGTTTCCATATCAAAGCCTCCAAGAAGTTGGATTACAAGGGCTTACCAAAGCCCCCAGCCATTGCAGTATGGTTCCTGCTCACCCGGAGGGAGCTTCAGCCCCACGTGAACATAAATGCTACTCTTCCTTGAATGTAAGCCGGCAGTACTCGAATTCATCCGGCATCATTCGTGCTTGTGCTGATCAAAACCTTGACCCCAGGCAATGGCCGGGTAAAAGAGGCTCGCCACAAACCTCCGGCATGTGCCAGCTAGCCATGGCATAGTACAACGCAACACCGTTCATGCGCCACTACAATGTGCCGATCCCCAACTGCAGAAAACCTCGTTGAATTTAAACGCGCCAAGAAACAGGGAAGGAGGACGCGAAGAGAGGCTAGGAGAATAAGGTGTTTTATCGAACATAAATTCATACACGCAAGAGGCGATAGTATGGAGTGGTCTAATAATGCTAAAGGGGCAGCAAATACACCCGTTGCCCTTGGTCGATAACGAGAGGAATACCTTGGAAGACCAGGCGGACGCCCTTGACACACACTTCGAGCATGTATCAAAGTCCATACACTACTCAGAATCATTTCTTAAATATAACCAAGCATGTGGAATTCCAATCACTGGACCGTAAATACCGACCGACTGAACCGCACAACCGTCCTTTTAATATTGCCGAGCTGAGAGCTGCCTTGAGCGTTTGTAGGAGCTCTGCGCCTGGAGCCGACAGAATCATGTATGACATGATTAAAAACCTGCACACTGACACACAGATGACACTGCTGGCACTATTCAAGGCTATTTCGGCTGCCGGATATCTTCCATCCACATGGAAAGAAGCTATTATTGTCCCGGTCTTGAAACATGATAAAGACCCAGTCGACGTATTAAGTTACCGCCCAACAGCACTCACAAGCTGCTTATGCAAACGCTCGAAAAAATGATAAATCGGCGTTATTTTTTTTACATTTTCTTGAGCTGAACAAAATGCTTGATCCTTGTGCGACGCCTTTACAATTAAGCAGTTCTTTCTTTCCGTGTTCTTGAGTATGGGAAAGGCATACGACACAAGTTGGCGATATGGGACTGTACGAGACCCCCAAGGAATGGGTATCCGAGGCAATATGCTGAATGTAATTAAATGTTACTTAGCACACCGTACATTTCGAGTGAGAGTTGGCACCACTCTATCTAGGCCATTTATTCAGGTGACGGGTACCGCAAGCTGGGGTATTAAGTAGTACTCTTTTTATCGTAAAGATGAACTCCTTGCGGTCATGTATGCCACGGAATATGTTTTATAACGCATACGTAGATGATATACAATTGAGATTTAAATTATGTAACCGTGCAATCTGTGAGCGACATGTTCAGCGGGGCTTGAACAAAGTATGTAAATGGGCAGAAGAAAATGTCAAGAGCCGAGGGATGGGGGGTGATTTGATACATTCGTTGTCGTTGTTCCCTCCCGTTCATCCTTTTCTCCGCTATCCAGGTAATGGTGGGGTGGGCGCTTTTAGTCGTTGTCCACGCCGCGTTGGCGTCTGGATAGGAGGTGCGGTGGTTTGACACGTGGCAACCGTTCAATTAACACCCTTGGTGGTGTTGAGACGTAACAAACGCCTCCGCCGCCAAGAGATCCGACCTGAAGTCAGATGTCAGGTTGCCCGAAGCATCGATGTTTGGTCGCGGCCTTGGGGATCGTTCTAGTTGTGATGGCTGTTACACGGCAGCCCGAGGGCCCAGCCCTCGCTTCGTTGTGTCTGCTTCCCTGGGAATACACAGGCACACACACACACACACACACACACTCGTCGGGGTGCCCGAGCGACACGCCTACCGGACGCTATGATCCCCGTATCGCTTTACTCTCTCTGTCCTCCTCCTTTCTAGTCGTGGTCAGCTCTCAACAAGACAGAAATAGGTTAACTTAATAGCATCACTAGCGATACGTACAAAATACGTAAAAAAAAAACTCTGAGCTCGCGTCCCCGGCACAGCTCGTTTGCATTCTGATTCCGGCCAAATGTGACCATCTCATTCATCTCCCGTTTCTTTGCGACATTTGCCTCAGCCATGCAAGAGGGCCATGGTCGATCTTGACCAATAATTTGGCGCCTTCAATAACGTATCCTAGATTTTGAATCGCCCATTCCATGCAAAAACATTCTTTCTCCGAGGGGCTAAACGCCTCTTCTCGCAGCGTCCGTTTTCGACTGAAGTGCCGCACAGGATACGCTTCACCGCTTTCGTTAATTTGGGCAAGAACACCTTGACCACGGTTGCTGGCATCACACCTGAGAATGAATTCTCCGCAGAAGTCTGGCGAGACAAGTACAGGCCATGAACACGAAGCTTCCTTCTCGAGCAATCCACATTTTCCTAATAAGCTCCACTTCAACTTCAACTTTCGTGCGACTCACGCACTAACACTTTCTTTCTCTTGTCCACCAAGGACCCGTACTAATGCAAGAACCAAAATTTGCTGCGTAACTTACGCACTTGAAATTACACGAAGATTCCAGCTTAATTCTAATTACTACGCATGCACGCTCTAAGCGATTCTAAACACTGATGTCTGATGAATACACGCGCGAGACACGCACTAACGCGTTGCTTCCATGTGTCCGAGGTAGACACACCTTAAAGGGACAGTACTAACACTTTCTGAATCTGGCGGTTAACAACGGCTCCTCCGCTAAACAATGCGTCTTTCTTCCAAAGAGAAACTAAATCTCGCGACCACTTATGAAAAGTGAACTGCTACTTAAGCGCGCCACAAAAGGTTTCAAACCTCTAACCTAGACTTTGCGGTGCAAGCGTATCTAAAAGAAATGAAGCCTATCTGCTAAGAAAAACACGACATATCGGAAAAACAAAGTTCCCAAAAATTTACGCGCTGTTACGTTTCGCCTACGACGCGCGGTATAGCCGGCGCGGATGCAACGGACGCCGGGGCTTCGTTCAAAGCGGCGGACATTTTGGCCCGTTCAGCGCCGCCGCAACGCCTCCCCGCCAAGCGCGACCAGGCATGTTTCAATGCCACGTGTCTTCGTGCGTGCGTGTGTGTGTGTGTGTGCATGTTGGTGCCCACGCTTGTCAAAGCGCGGCAGCCGGGGAGAGGAGCTCCCCAAATGTGAAGCGAGGAGGTCTGACCGGCGCCGGCCCGGCGGATGCGTCACCTTCTAGTCTCAACGTGCCCGAGCGCCGCCGTCACGTGGCCTCATCCCGAGACGTTCCTTCTTGCCCTCAACTCCGAGAGTATAAAAGCAGCTGCCCCCGGACGCCAAGAGAGAGGCTCCGATTTCTTGTCGAGTAACGTGCTCTCCCGTCTCTCCACTTCGGTCGACCTGACCGCCCGCTCTTTTGCGATGCTAGAATAAACAAGTTGTTCTGTTAGCAGTCGACTCAAGCTTTGCCGGGACCTTCGGATGCTTCCAGTTGTGCCCCAGGCCGCCAGGCCAACGCTACCCTTGGGGCTTGCGACCCAGTTGCAACAGCGCGCGAGAACCGTCCCCTAAACCGCACTCGAGGTGGGCGCTGTCTGAAAGCTCCTGTCAAACATGTCAACCGGGGAATACGGGAATACAAATGGCACGCATGTCATTCCCTCCGCTGCAGAGCTCTGATACCTTTCGTGCTATCCACCTGGCTTTTTGGCATCGCCCTCGGAATGCACTGCTTGGTATAACCATGTCGCGTCGCCTGACCGCCGCGTTCTGCCCTGCCACACAGGCTACATATCGAAATAAGCTAAACGAGGGGGAACATAATTGCCCCCTGGCTTTTGTCCTCCTCCTGCGCCGAACGTCGCTTTCTTTTCAACCTCGTCTGACGACTCGGAACATTGCAACCGACAAACGCGACTTTATAAATTTTTCTCTGCACTCCCCGCAGGGTTTACTGGCTTCAGATTTACTCGGCTGCGTGGTCTTCTCTACCACAATTCTTAATTTGCGACGCTTCTTCCTTTGGCGCTGTTTCTTGTGCGCCGTTCCGAGTGCCTTTCTTTTCTTTCCGTTGGCGGCTCCTCGGCCTGACCAACTTCTTGAATTTCGGTCGGGAAATCAGAAAGATGTCCTCTTCTGACTTAACTACGTCTCCCAAGCTTCAACCTCGTTATCTGCACTGTGTTCCGCGTCGCAACACAGTGCCTGCTCCTCTTTCTGAATTTCTGTCGAGGATTTCCTCCCCCGCCTTAACTACGCCTCCCGAGCTAGCGGTTTCATCCTCTTTCATCGCACTGTGTTCCGCCGTCTTAATTAACACAGCGCCAGACCTTCCTAAATTTCAGTCGAGGAAAACGGTTCCTCCCGACATTCCTCTGCGGAGAGCTTGAATTTAGCGAACAAACCCTCCTTCACTAAACTGTACTTGTCTGCCTCGGCCTCGCTCAGTCGGACTACGACCAGCGCGACTTCTCCCGGCATCAACTCAAACAACCGCTCCGGCCATGTGTCCTGGTGAAATTATCGCCTCTCAAAAAAAACGTTCGAAATTAATCAGGTAGAGACCGATGTCCTCGCCTGTTTTGTACGGCTGAAGCAAACTCGCCATTTTCACGCTTTCTGTTTGTGACGGCGCTCTGCGCCTTAACTCTTTCCGTACCGCGCCCATTGGGCACCGTTAGCCCGCAGCTTTGGTTTGAAACGCCGGTTTAGAGACTTTCCGCGCCACTCACAGACACACTGCGCTATCGGACGCGAAGGAGGAGAACTATTCTTTCGTTTTCTAAGCAGTTCGCCTTTTTCCTCCAGGCGGTGATTTGTGAACGCGCTCCGAAATTTTCGCGCTCGTCGAAATGGCAAGCGAAAATGGCCGCGCGATATTGGGGGCGAGCTCCACCACTGGAAAAGCTGGCGCCACTGTCGGCGTGAGGTGGCATGAGGGATCACGTGAACACAGCGGCCGCGTCGGCTGCTTCGGAAGCGAGGTGATTTAAAGCCCCACCTGCGCCGCGGTTCTGATTACGTGGTGAGGCTTTACCGCCTTGGATGTCTGCTTGACAACATTTGAAAGCACTATAATGAGTAGTGGCTGCCTTTGGAGGCGTGCAGCATGGTAGGTTACGGCTCGGTGCCGCAGTGCCGGACGTACGCAACGGAGCCCGGTGTCAGCCTCATTCACACGTAGCCGCAGGAGAAGGAGCTGCGTTAAGCTTGGCTGGCGAAACTTAGAACCGGCAGACAGCCATCGGCTACAAGTCGGGTGTGCAGCAAGCACAGACGCGACGAAGATTTCTGCTACGGCGCCGGGCTGCGCGATGTTCGGTGAGTAGCAGAAAACGCGCACCGAGACGCTCGCCCGCGTCCGCTGCCCGGCTAATGTCATAACGGTTTGGTCTATGAACTTGCTGATGCTAGATATTGGCAAGTTCACTGTAACGAAAAGGGAGCGGTAAGACGCACATTAAAAAAGGAGGCATGGAATATGGTCATGTTTGTGTTATGAATTAATGCACCGGATTAAGAAAAAGAAGCAGAGGGAAATCGCACGCTGAGAAGACCGATAAACATGCAGTGCGACGCAACTTGAGTAATAATATTGAAATGTCCAAGAATTTAGAAGTCAAAGAATGATTGAATCGTCGCGACGGCACATCACAGTCGCCGTAGGCGTCGAAGTCTATAACGAAATTATCTTTCAGCAGTTCTAAAAGCGCCCGCGCAACAATAGTTGCTAGTGTACTGTCAAATGCTCATATGCTGCGGCCAAAGCTCACGGTGCGAAAACGCGTTCACAGCGAAAGCAAAACATTGTGCGCGGACATGCATGCAGACGCGCAGTCGGTCGCTCCGAACCCGTGCGATCGCTGCATTGAGGCTTCATTCTGTTATGCTCCATATGGTTATACAGACAGCGCACTATAAGAACATATTTCACATAGTTTACTCTCAGCGTTTGCCTACCTTTCACGCAAGAAGCCGGTTCGGGAGACTCCATCGCGGCGACCACGCGCAGTGGCGTTCACTGTACGTATTTGATAAAGAGATAGCGTGTGTAAACGATTCTGTGCTTTTAGTTTGCCCAAGATTATTATATCGACAGTCAAAAACTTCCCTCGTCTTGAGAGTACCTACATAAATGTCCAGGAGGGCTGCCGTGTGGTGTTTTTATTGAGCGCCGTAAGCGAAACCTATGAGGAGCACGGCGCGTGATCCCTCATACTACGCAAGGGAGGCGCTTCCGACAGATGGCGACTCCGTAACTCCTCGCCCCCAAAAGATGATTTGAGACCATGGTTCGAAACGCAGCTTTCGAGACTTTCCGCGCCGTTCACAGACACTCTGCGCCGTAGGACGTGAAGAACTATACTTTTGTTTTCTAAGCAGTTCGTTTTTTCCCCACCAGGCGTCAATTTTTGAACGCCCTCCCTAGATTTTTTCCAGTGACTCTAGCCCTCCCAACGCCTCCTTAAAATAAAGGAGGCGTTGGCCCTCCAAGCCAGCCCGGAACGTCGACGACCGCAGCCTGGCACGGGAAGCTGTAGTGCTTGCACTTAAATCTTTATAGTGCGATACCTGTTCAATGAAAAATTTTTATTTTTTCGGAGATAGTGCCAATTAGACGGCAGTAGATTTTGTATATCATTTTTTTTACATTTTTGTCTTAGCAATACAAGCGTATCTTCACAAACTTTATTCAATTTTATCCCACAATCTTGATTTTGTCAATTTATATCTTTTTATGACATACATATCTTATCATTGAAAAGTGCATTCATTAATTCTGCCTTTTGTTTAAGCATTACATAAAATATTGAGTGCAGTACTTCCTTCAGAAAAAAAAAAAATCTGGCGTAACCTACAAAAGACATCTATTTTCCCCATGGCAGGGAAAGAGTCAATCTCGTGATTTCTAGTCTCATTCCCGCGAGCTCAATTTCATGATGCCTCTGCTCCTCTTCCTCCTTGCGCTTCTCTTCCGCTCTTTCTATCCTCTTGGGCTCTTTCTCTTCCTCCCTTTCTTTCCTCTCGCGTTCCTTCCCATCCTTTTCGCGACATATCTTTTCCCAAGCCTCTGCGAGCTAGTCCCACTTCGTCGATCGCCGTACGAATTTCGGGCTTCCTCGACCTATGGTTAATATCCATACTGAGCTCTGCAGCAAAGAGCAACAGCTCTTCTTTCTTTAACACTGTAATATCCATGCTTTTCGAGAGCTGAATACAACTTCCCCTGTATTTCCCGCACACCTAGTGGCGATCAATCACAGCTAACTGCCCGATAGAACCCTGCCCTTATCGTCCGGCAAAACGTAATGGCTCAACACTCACCCAACATTGAGCTTGCGAAGGTCGTGTCTCTCGGAGCCACGTAGACAGGTCCGCTGATCACAGATCGTGAGGACTGCCTTCTTGATCTCTTCCTTCCAGATTCTTCGGTCGTCCAAGGCCCCACGCCGTTACTGCGACGGTTGTGCCTCTCTGAGCAACGAAGAGGTCTGCTGATCCCGGATCCGCAGAAGTCGCTCTTCCGTCCGTAGTTTCTTTCGATCTTGCGAACCTCGTGTCTCCCGGAGCCACCTACACAGGTCCGCCGATCCCAGATCGTGAGGACTGCCTTCTTGATCCCACCGCTGCCAACCAGCTTGTTGCGGCTAGGGTGGTTCTCAGGGCATGGAATCAACCAAGCCCATCGACTACGACGTCAAGTTGTAGAAAATGAAGGAAAAATGTGTTTATTAGCTTAGTTACACGGCTCCAGTACGGAAGCCCACTCCATGCAGGAGCAAGATGAATGTCTCAGTTCACATCAGGACCCTCTGTCCTCACTTTCAAAAAGTCTCTGCTTTTATTCGTGTCGTCTTCCCTAGGCGAGTCGACTAGGGAATCTGAAGACTGTCCAGCAGCAAACCACCATCGTGGACTCAGTTGCGATACCACACCCATGCTCGCAATAACCCGCAGTAACTCCGCCACGAAGAAACTGGTTTGGGATCTGTGGAAAGAAATGAACCGGCAACACCACAACATCCATCCATGAATGCATGGATGTTATGAGCGTTCCCTTTGGAACAGGGCGGTGGATTGCACCACCAAGCTTTTATTTTATTGCCTAATGTCCTACCTATTTTAAAAAAAGGAAAAAAAACACGATGAATTCCCATAACCAAAGTTTCTGAACCTCTATTGTGAACGTTCTTTTTGTACGCCTCCGTTGTTTGTCAGTTCCCTATTTTCTTCCACCAATCTTCCAATCGCCTAACCCAAGGGCTTCAAGGAGGCCAGTGATTCATAAATTGACCGTTGGTAAGATACCTTCACATTCTAATAAAACATGCTCCATCGTTTCCCTAGCTTTACCGCGACAAGCACATGCTTCTTCTTCCTTCTTATATCTCGCTTTATAAGTGCGTGTTCTAAGGCATCCTGACCTCGCTTTGAAAATGCCGCCGTGAATGTGAGCGCCATCTGGTAGTGGTGCAACGAACCCAGCAGCGCGCATGCTCTGCTGTGACTGGTTGGCCTATTCGGCAAGAGAACAGCCAGGTTGCAGCCCCCATGGTCACAAAACCCGGCGAGGCTCGCAAAGAAAAGCTTCGCTGTTAAAACTCGGTATACCCAACACAGTATGTGAAAGAAAGGGCCATTCTCGAGCCTAGCACACACCCTCAAGGTAGTTGGGGCTTTATGATTTCAACAGCAGTACACCTATTATTCTCAGAACTCTCTTTTTGGCAAGCTCATGCCATGCCCTGGTGATATAATGGCAGACACAGCTGCTCACATGTGTCAAATGCTGTAGGCAATTCTGCCTTCATGTTTGGGTTCATGATCTGAGCGCAGTACATATCAGAATGACTTGCTGGTGTAGTGCAAGTCCTGAGGATTGGTTTATTGCACGGTGTGGCTCCACTTTTCTTCAACAGCAACATAGTACCCTAGGAAGCAATTAGTCACTTCACAGCACTTTCCCTCATCTACAATGCCATGTATGTAGTCGATGTTTGTGCAACGATTGTCGCAGATACGTCATTTGATCAACTTTTCAGCGCCTGCAGGCATGCAAGATGGTAGACATCATGAGAGTGGACTGAGCTTCTTGTTTTTTAATTATCAAAAGTAGTTCATTTTAATTTTTCTTTTGGAAGACAAACTTGATTATCAGGTTATGCGAGGACTTCCCCAACAAGTCTTCAGCCTCATTTTTTCCATGATTGTCATTACGGCAAAGTCATGTGATCACAATGGTTAGGCCCGAAATTCTGAGATTTTAAAAATAAATTTGAATTGCCCTTTTTTTTGCTGGTGAATGTTTTTCAGACTTGATTGAATTAATCCACAAATTCAGATCCCTGGTTATAAGCCACTCGTACTGCAGATTGTATTTATTAACTATCCACAGCATTAGTGGGTGCAGACTGCCAAAGCTAATTTTATAGAACTCCTGCTGCAAACTTTCCTAGCCTTCTGGATTTTAGCCTGGTAGTGGTAGTGCGATATGCAAAATACCTTTCATGGTTTTGCACTACATACAGTCGCCGACCGTTTATTCGGACCTCACGGGGACTGCGGAAATGTCCGAATAAACAGGTGTCCGAAAAAGCAGATTAAGAAGAAAAAAAAAAATGAAATCCTTTATTTCCACGCACTTATTCGGGCTCGGCAGTAGGCTTAAGGAAATCGTGAATGCGCCGTTGCACGCTGTTTCGTTTACGCGCAATCAGATAAGCTTCAGATGCTTGTACACGATCCGCATGCGACGGCAGCGTAGCACATGGTGCGTCAACTTCCGACTCGGTCATCGTCCGGCGGGGCAGCAGAAACCTGACGAATGATCTCGCCGTCGTCGAGTTCTGCGCATGTCAGTACAGCAGTGTCACCACCTGTGAAACTGTCAATGAGACCGTGTCCGGAATCGCAATGCAACCACTGCGCAAGTCTCGGCAGAACATTTTCCGCGTCGGTAGGGAGCACATCGGAAGGCGGCAAATCTTAGAGGCCTCCCGGCACCCGCTTGCCGGCATTCCGCAGCGCAGTCTGCGCGGGCACTGTCGACGCGATGTTTCCGTATGCCGCGTTGGATCGCCGAAACCTCGACACAGCACACAAAGCAAACACCGCCGTGCCGACACCAGTCACAGAAATGAAAAAACGCGGCCTGCTCGCAGCGTCGTGCGCGAAGAAACAAATTAGCTGCTGGATTGTCTTGACATGGCTCACTAAGCTGAAACCGGAACTGCTGCAGAGCCACTCTATCGAACCAGGCAGAAACGATGATGATGAGCGGGGATTTCCAGTAGCGCCACTTCGTGGGGCAGCAAAGAAGCTCCGTTCAAAACAAAAATGGCGTTCAGCAAGTCGAACCGTGCACCGGTCAGAGTCGGTGCACGGTGCTCTCGACCGAGTTGGCTCAAGGAGAGTCCGAAAAATCAGACGAGAGGTTGCAAGGTGTCCGAACTTTCGGCAGTTGTTATACATTATGGTCTATGGGGAGAATGGCGGTGCCGCGAAAGCTGACCGAATAATCGGGCATGTCCGAATTTTTGGAGTCCGGAAAATCGGTCGGCGACTGTACACTGTCTTCTTCGGCTCACAGCTGGTTGCTGGCTGACTCCATTTCTGTTACATCTTAAAGCTACCTGGGTTTCATGGAAGAATCAATGTGATGGCAGTGTTCTGCTATTACGCATTGTCTCCAGGCAAAGCCTTTCATGATGAGTAAACATGTGACAGAAGAAAAGAGCACACAGTCAAGCGTAATACAATATGCTCTTCATTGCACAGATGAGATTGGCCCTCCAAGAGATATGCCAGTGAAATAAGATATGCTGGCAGACTTGCAAAACCCTGGGGAAATAAACTGAATACACGCTGCCCTTATTAACCGACCACTGTGTCACATGCTAATGTTATAGTGAGCGGCTATCTCCTGGTCAGACATGGTCAAAAAAGATTTCAGCCTGTTCATGTAAAAAGCTTCTTGGTATGTTCAAACAATGCAATAGTTTATATATATATATATATATATATATATATATATATATATATATAATTCAAGGAAATGTTCTGTAGGCCCGGTGCATAGGTAGTTAAGAAACGAAGGCGCACACTTACGAAAATTGCACTTTTAATGTTTTAACGTTTCGGCTGTGGCAAGGCCGTGCCACAGCCGAAATGTTAAAACATTAAAAATGCAATTTTCGTAAGTGTGCGCCTTCATTTCTTCAACTATATAAATATATATATATATATATATATATATATATATATATATATATATATATATATATATATATATATACATACATACATACATACACATACATACATACATACATACATATAAAGAAAGACATTGTGTGTCAAAGCCCATGTGGCTGTCATGAAAAGATATGTCATAAAATCACCTTCCATAAAAGAAGTCGTAGAGCAGTTTAGCAAAGAGCAACAGTACAGTATGTTTTCGTGAAGTGCAGCTTTTAGGGCACAGAACAAGTCCGATCAGACTGATTTCAAAAACATTCAGACATAACAGCAATGTATAAGTTGCAAAGTATCCCACAATGCTTCACAGTATGCATACAATTCATGTACAAAACTCAAGATGTTGCAGGTACTGCCTGCTTATTCATCAAGATATAAGTGAAAATTGCAACCTCTCAGCCAAACAAGAAGAGCAAGAAAATAAGAAAAATAAAGTGTAGTGCACTGTTTCTAACTAATATGCAAATACACAGGCAACACTGTGACCAGTTCATCTGAAAGTGTTCTGACAGCAAGTATGACCAATGTGAACAAGAAAAAGAAAACTGTTTTAAGGCAAGGTGATGAAATGTATCGGGTCACAAGACATTAACAGTGACAAAGGAGAAAAAAGTTTTTAACAATACTCACCACAAAGATACGTTATTTACAAGGATGCACCACATAGTTTGGACCTAGATCTCAGAAAACTTGGCGATCTATCAAATAATAAACTAGCACAGAGTAGTTGGAGTTGGAGCAAGCACGAGCACTTTGTTTGGCTGCCAAAGAAGTTAATTATTATAATTTGATTGTTTACTAATGCTATTAAAAAAGCTTCTGTGAACAAATTGCATTCTGTGCTGGAAGCTTTTTGACAACTGCTATGCGCAGGAATTAATATTCAAACCATCCACACCATGACCTCCCTCCTGCTGTCCTTGCCCATTCCCAGCATTAGATTGCTTATCACCATCTTTCAACAAAGTAGCAATTCCACAAAGAATGCGTAACGCCTACCTCTGCAAGAGCACTGCCCCTACACACAGCTTAGGGCACCGAATGAGTAATGTCAGCAACACTATGCATGTGCAAGACTCAAACTAGGTTTGCATTCTACATGAGTATACTAAAATATTTAAAAACAGGCTACACTTGGTTCCCATTATGCACAGTGCACATGAAACAAAAAATTTCTCCCTAAACAGCTTTGCTTTTAACTTAAGAAAGACATGCACATCACACTTTGCCTGTTTAATTTGCCAGGACATTTTCTGGCCTAACAGAAAGAAAAAGTGTTTACTTATCAGTTGCAAACAGTATTCAATGTGCTTTGCACCTAAGAGACAATACCTAAGGAGGTGTAGAAGCACTTAACCCTTTAACTCCCAACTTCTCTCATAAGAAAGTGTACGAAATTTCCCCAATTTTTTTTTTATTCCAGCAAATTCTTGCACATTATATTCAAATTTGAAAAACGTATTGCATGTGTCTGTACCTCTTGTATTCACCCGAAATATTAATGAAAGACATCTGCTCTGGAAAATAGACTTTCACTCTGCACAAATGCAAGGCTCGAGTGCGATAACCTGAACTTAAGAATGACAGTAATCAATAGCGAAAGTAATCGAAAGCTTCGAAAAATATGTTCGGGTACCAAAACTCTAAAGCACTGCGAGAACTAAGTTGACAATTTTGGACATGCAAAACAGTAGAAGCTGTTGCCTGGACAAGTCGGCTCATTAGTGATATTGGTACAAACAGCTTGGATGGGTACAACTAGGGCTTGGTAGTTAAAGGGTTAAGAGAACACACTGGCATTTCAAAGTGCACAACAGAAAAATATTTTCAAAGTGGTGACCATGCGACAATGCTGCTTGCCAATGTATACAGGGATCAGCTCTACATGTTTAACATAGAAACTTGCCCCACTAGAGTAACCAGATAGCTCAAGACTTAACAGCAAATAATATGACGTATCAAAACATTTGGACGCCATTCTGAACGTGACCACTAGCAAAGTTGAGTGCCCATATAAACCATCCACGATGATAGTCATTCAATCCAAAAGTGCCTGGAGACTGCAGTGTGTTTCTAGTCAGCCTAACAGATGACCATCACTTCAAATTAGCCATGAATTTTGTGACCACAATAACCATCCAAGAAAGTGAACGACAAACTTGCTAGTCACTCCATAAATGCCTACAGACTCCACCCCATCGTGCTTTGGCCCCATTTATTTTTTCTGCAGCCCCAACAGCATCTCTCTGTGATGAAGTCCTTCTCAGCTAGTCTTTTTTGCCATATTACTGAGCACCAAATGGGCAAGTGCTGCAACACTAACAGATATAACAATAATTCCCACAGTTGTTACAAACCTCAATTAGTCTTAACAAGTCTGCATTTTCCCTTCCACCATGTGTGAAAGAAGCTCAATATTTCCAAGAACTAGTTCACAGCTGTAGTATGCTTAGCAAATCATTGAGATCTTTGAATGTCTCTATTTACCCATCAGCATCAGAATAAAACAACATAAAATAAAAGTGCTAGCTCACCACAAGTAAATTGTTCAAGCTTGTATACACTCAAAGAACAACATCTCAGACTCCAATAACAATGTTAAAAATTATAAACAAAGTTGCACAATATACTCCACTACTGATGTCATGGCTATTCCAGAAACCCTACAAGCTCAAGGAGCTGTTCTCCATCTGCTACTGAAAACTGTGAATGGCTTCAGTCAACTCTACAGTAGCTCCACTGAAGAACCTTTTAACCAAAAAGGTACTGCTAGGCACATCAAAATCCACATCAATGACTTTCCAAAGCAAGCTTCATTTCCAAATTGTTGGAAGAATAAGCTTGTTGAGAAACCTTCAGAGTGGCCCTTCTAAAGTGACCCTACTTTAGCCACCATAAAACCATGAAAAGCAGGTTCCTGTGTACTTCCCTGTGGCCAACAACCATGGTCATAAACCATTAGCAATGTGAACAATCTTATAGAGAAGCTTACAGATATAGTAATACTAAGAATAAATGTTACGTAACACTAGTACCTGACAATAAGAGCCCTAATTTGCAAGGTAGTAGCTTGTTTTTGGATTACCTCATTATTGAACATGTTAAAAATATTTCTGGTGTTGCAAATAAAGGCTGTTGCAAATGCTACTCAAAGGGCTCAATTAACTTGCAACAACCTTACAACAAAACCACATAATTCAATGCCCAGATAGATCCATCAGGATCTATCTGGGCATCATGTTCCAAAGGGAGTATCCACACTCTGTCATCCATGCCAACAACCCAAACCATGACTCACGAGACCAAGGCATATTTTTACAGCTGCCTTTCACATGCACTTGAACACCAGACACTGGCT